>NC_081323.1:57515189-58140189 GCF_026419965.1 Kogia breviceps
TAAATACAGTTCTATTCCATCCCAGCAGACAGGCCTGCTGGAGGCATGGAATTGGCAATCATGAGTGTAGGTGGTTGGAGTCACAACAGTGAATGAGGGAGAAAGTGTTGAGAAGGAAGAAAAAAACCTGAGGATACAACCTTGAAGAATGCCAACCTTTAAGGACCATCAAAAGCATTGGGCTCTTGTGAAACATTTTTGGACTTTGAGAGAAGATGCTTATGTGAAGATGGTTCACCACTTATTCTTACATTCAACAAATATTTATTGAGAACCTGCTGTGTTCCAGGCATAGTTCTAAATGCTAGAGATAGACTAATAAACAAAATCTACATAGTCCCTTCCCTGTAGGGCTTGCATTTGTGGGGGTAATCGGACTATAAAATTAACAACTATAAACAAGATAAACTTGAAGTGTCATAAGTGCCATGAAGGAAAGAAATAAAGTCTTGATGCATTTCTAGGGAGGACCTCTTAGATAAGGTGGTCAGGAAAGAAAGACCATTCTGAAAAAATAAGATTTGATCTGAGAGCTGTAGGGTTAAAAATATCAAGTCATGCAAAGAGCAGTGAGGAGGGGGGATGTTTCAGGCAGTGCTATTGGTGTGTGCAAAGGCCCTGAGGTGGAAATAAGCCTAAAATGTGTGAGGAGTATATAGCAGGACTAATCTAGGTGAAGAAGAGTGAGTCTGAGTGTTCTGAGATGAGTCTGGAAGAGACAGAACTTTGAAGGCCACAGTAAGGAGTTTGAATATTTTCCTGTGTGCTTTGGGATGCATTAACACATCTTCCCCTTGTTGAAATGCCTGAGCACTGGGTCTAGAGGCCTGTGATACATTAACTCATGTAGGACACAGTCATAGTTTGGTTTCAGATTACTGTTTCATGTCAGGCACTGGAGTATACAACACTGAAAGCTATTAATGTAAATTAATGATTGCTCCTGCTGGCTTTGTTACAGTTTACTCCAGTGAGGGATTAATAAATGTGTCATGCCTTGCAAATTTGCATCCATTAAAAACCTTACCATCATGGGTGCACCACTGATCCCCTTTGGGGGGGGGTCTAAGAATAAAAAATGAATACCATGCAGCTGCTGCACCTATTATTCGATATAAACTGGTTAAAATAATATCATCGATGGGAAAGTACTTTGAAAAGAGAAACTCTATAATGATCAGGTGGTGCCTGGGATAAGAATGAAAGTCACAGTCTAGGTACCTCTGACACATACTTGCAGTGGAAGAGATACCATGTGTTAATCCCTGACTCATGCTAGGAGCTTTCATAAATGTAATTACTTTTCATCCTGATAACCCTGGGAGGTAGGTATTATCCCCATTTTACAGATCATGCAACTGAGTTTCATAATAGATAAATAATTGGCCCCAAATCTCACAGCTGGGAACAGGAAGATCTCAAGTTTTTATCCAAGATTATCTGACTTGAATAACACTGCATTGAAAGAGAGGTGTCTAAATCCTCAGCAGCCACACACTGAGTTGATAGAAGAGTTTGAGAGGTCCTTGAATTTTCCTCACCAGAATTGACAACCAGATATGTGAACTATATTACTGCTCTTTCTTTAAAAGTGAGAACTTCACATTTCAAAGACTGGCTGCAGTAAAATGTCGGGTGAAACGAGGAGTTTCGTAACTCATGGAGGTAGGTATGAGTCCTGGCTCTGCTTCTTGCTTAAATTGTGTCTGTGGACAAATTATTTAACCTCTTTGGGACTCTGCTCATTCATTAGAAAATGGGAATAATAACAGTGCCTACCTCTTAGGGATGTTGTAAGGATGTACAGAGATAAGGCATGGAAATTGCTTAGCACCATGCATGGTGTATAACAAGCTCTAGAGAGATTTGAACAATATAATATAGAGAAAGTAAAATTTATAGTTGCAACTGTCATATTAACAGCCACCATTTTGTTGGAAGAGCAGACAAGGCAATGATTGTTTTGATTTTGCTAAAGTCTAGAAAATATTACTGACGTCTCAGATTCTTTGAACTTGAGTTTCTCAACCTTGGATGCAAAATTGAATGTGGGGAAATTTTGATAAATACTAGGGGTCCTTCCCCAGAGATGCTGACTTAGTTGCTCTGGGGTGGAGCCTGGGAGTTGACATCTTTTAAAGCATCCTGGGTTGAGAACCACTGCTTTCTATTGATTGTAGAGTTCAGAGGTCATGGGGTGCATTCCCTATGCTTCACCAGACTTGACCTAGTTGGGATAGATGGATGACACCATAATAATGTATATCTCCTTCATGGCAACAGTTCTCCTCTCTTTTATAGCCACTGACTGGGGTGTGTGTGTGTGTGTGTGTGTGTGTGTGTGTGTGTGTGTGTGTGTGTGTGTGTGCCTGCCTGTCTGTCTTCCAGGACTGGCCTCATGCAAATGTCAATTTCTCTAGGTTCTCTTAAGCCTTCCAAGGAAGGACACCTGTTTATAAAAATGACCCCACTACTTAGTGACTTCTGGATGTGTTTCTAATGGGACACAAAGTAGGGAGTGAGTCAGCCTTTTCAATCAGCTTCTTCCTCAGCAGGGAGCCATTGAAGCTATCAAATTATATTTCAGATATATCACCTCACACTATAATGAAGTATATCAGAATGAATGCTTGGCTGGTGTATCTGGGTCCTGTCCTGGGTTGTTTATATTTATTTATATTTTAAGCTTGCTCAGGAGTATTTGGTTCCCTGGGTTGTGATTCAAATGAGTCTTTAAAATATTTTTATGTGATGCTGCATTTGAGTTCCAGGCATCAGGGAGCCCCAGAGCATGGGGCAGTGACAATTTATGTGGTTTAGATATGGATAGGCCAAGTCATTAAAGAATGGGGGTGGGCAGCCAGCCTGTGCCTGGTTTTATTAGGATCCAGTATAAAGTGCATGTGATAGTGATTCTCCTCCTAGCTGAGATGAATTGGTCTCATAAGCAGACATGGAGAGAGGAGGAAAGAAGTATGTGTGGGGGTGGTGTGCCTTCAGCAAGATCAGCAGCAGTTGGAACCATGTAAGTTGGACAGCTACACGTTGCAGCTCCAAGAGGAAGGTATCACCAACCTATTAAAGACATCACTGGCCTTTTGATTGGACCTCCAGAAATTGACACACCGCCTTTGGTTCTATTACGTTTTCAAAGTTTAATTAAGTTTATACCTCTCCCACCTGGACCTCATAAATAGACTTCAAGTAAGTCATTTGTCATGGAAGGGCTTTTATGAGTAGCTTCATCTTACAGACAACATTATTATTGCCTAAAGTCTTGCCTTAAATCCATCAATTCAATACAGGCTTCAGTGCCTTACTCAGTTTTGACATATTATCCCAAGGGGTTATTTTCTGATTGGCAAGTGGCTAATTCATTAACTTATCACAAGGTGGGAGAATGAGGATACATTGTTAGCTTTTTAAATGATGCAACTGGTGATTAAAGAGAATTAAATTAAACTTGAGGGGGTCTTTTTTTCCATGTAAGTCAATCCATTCTCTTTTGTGAAAGGTCAAGCTCTTGGTCCAAGTTGAGGTCATCTCAGCCTATATCTAAAGATATCCCTGTTTGAGGTTGGGGGAGATGCTATGTTCCTTAAGGGCTCATGGGACTGTATATTGGCATGGCCTCTTTGAGAAACAAATTAACAGAATCTACAAATTTGAAAATGCATATTCCTAGGACGTAGAAATTCCACCTTTAATCTTGTGCCTTGGACAAATTTTTACATGTGTGCAAAGAGAAGTGTACAAGAATGTTCACTGCAGCCGTGTTTGTAATGGCAGACATTAGGGAATAACATAAATGCCCATCAATGGAGGCATGGCTAAGGAACATGTGTGTATTTATGTGATAAACTACATTGCATCAGTTAGGAATACAGGTAGTTCTTCTTCGAATGTAGTGCTGCACCTTGATTCCTTGCATCAATACAGACAGGCTCAAACATAGCATACAGAGCAACACTGGGTAGGGAAACATCAACAGGACACACACTGAGCTTTTGTCAGTGGCTATCTGGGAGGGGGCGTTGGGTGGGGGGAATGGGACTGAACAACATGGTGTCAGCATTATCTGTAATGCTCTGTTTGTTTGAAAGAATGGAAATAATTTTGACAAAGTATAATATTTATATCTTAAGGTAGTAGGAATATGAGTGTTTTCTCCATGATTTTTGTTCCTCTTAACACGTTTTAAAGTTCTCAAAGGATGTTGAGCGGAAGCAGGAAGGGGGAGTTCCGTCAGAGGCAAACCTGGGGTCTGCCATGGTGAGCTGTCTTCCGTACGTCCAGGGAAGGGTTCCAGCTTAACCTATTCAGGAGGCTATTGAGGGATTTCTGCTCAACAACTGAATCCTCTTCCTTGACTTCTGATTATTCACTGAGGAATTTGGTCTTAATATTTGACCTACTGCTTCCCCTAGGGGGCATATAAGTCAACTTTTCTCTGTATTTGGGTTTGCCAAAACACCCCATTCCAGCTACTTGACACTTATGTTGCTACATAAGAAGATTCATTGCTTTTAATGAAAATAATATCTGTGATGATAGGGGGAATCTTATGTGTCAATTGAAGGTAAGATCCCAGTTGCTGTTCGATAAACTCCCTGGACTTCTCTGCCTGCTTCTTCTCCTGCCACTGGTTCACAGTCATCCTGGGATGGACATCAGATTACCAAAATTTGGCCAAGAAAGGGAAAGAAGAGGCTTGTTCCTTCTGAGATGACATAAAGATTTTAGTCCCTAGTGTCAGAAATTCCAACCAGTATTTTTTTTGGCACCTGGACACTTACTCAGCATTTAGTTTAGGCATGGTGTGATTGTGACTTCAATGACAAGCATGAAAATGAGGGGGTAGTGAAGCCAGTATTGGACTTCAGACTGTGGGGCAAGGTGGGGCTGGCTACTGCCTTTGCAGTTTTCACTGGCATCATGAGTGGGACGGGAACCAGGGAGGTAGACTGATTGAGAATGCATGAGGCTTCCAAGAAAACAATCCAACCTCCCAATGCTCTTCGGTTTTGTCTTTGCCTTGGAACCCGTGACTTACCTATTGATACCTTATTTGACACTTGGAGCGGTATTTTGAAGTTATTTTCTAGAATGTCATCTAAATTTGGAGTTAGATATTCATTAATGTATTAATTCAACTGATACTTATTGACCCACTAATCATTTGGTAGACCTTGGGATTGTTACTTTGGGAAAAAATGGTGCAAAGAAAGACTTGTACCTTCAAGATGCTCCCAATACAGTAGAACAAAGAGACAATTAAGGTTGAGTGTAATGTATGTTTAACAGGCATTGAACATGTGCGAAAGTCCAAGACTGGAGACTGTGGTGCCTTTGTGAAACTCAAGGCACTTCAGTATCGTGGAGTGTGGACTGAGAGGGAGAGGAATGTAAAATAGACTGCCTATAACTCCCTCCTCACTAATTACTGGCTGTATGACTTTGGGCCAGTCATTTAATTTCTTAGCCCTTTCATCTGTAAAATGTGATACTGATAATAACCTCTTAAGTCTAGTATAAATATCAAATGAGGCAGCAAAGATAAAGAGCCATTTTGAAAGCTATGTTCAGATGCTTTGGTACTATTACACAGATTAGGTAAATGGAACCAACATAAAAGTTATCCTAAAGTTTATGTCTAGGACATTGGCTTCCCTGAAAGACATGTTAGAGAAAGTCATTGTAATGTCACTCTCAAATCAGCATCCCCCTAGGGTGACCAACTACCCCAGTTTGTCTGGTTCTGTTTTAGTTTTAGCACTGAGAATTCCATATCTGGGAACCTCCCCCACTGTCCCCACCCCCAGTCCCAGGCAAACTGGGACAGTTGATCACCCTGATCTCCACTCCTGGCTCCACTGTGAGAGTCTAAAGTACCTGGTACCTATGGTCTCAATGTTGAGTACACATTTTACATTTTAAAAAATTACTTCAGATTGTGGTTGCCATCTCCATCCAGCCACTTCAGAGAGAAAGCTCTCTCTACTCTGTACACTTAAGGAAATAGACAGAGGATGTATTGGTTTTGTTTTTTTTACCTAAACTCGTAGTTGAAACATTTCTTCTCTTTCTCTGCAAGAGTCCAGGTTTTAGTAAAAAAATGTACTTTGAGAAATCAATACAAGATTTGATCCAACCAGGTCAAGGTCTCCAGCTGACCTAATCTTAATTCATTGTGAAAGTATTTCTATTTATTAAACTCTTTTAAGTCTACGCAAAAGCTGCAAGAAATGGTGTTTAGGTATGAAAGAAAGGGAGCTCAGAAGGCTAAATTTAGATAACACCTGAGTCACTTTGCTGCTAAGTAGAATTTAATAGAAGTGCATCTCTGCAATCTTTATATGTGTTTGGCATGACAATTTATTTTGTTTGCCAGGAACGAATACTTAAGGGAAAAAAACCCCTTTTTGAATTGCAGCATGAATTTCATATCAACAAGGGCCATTTTGATTTAAAGGCCCATTTTCCATAGCAAGGGATAATTTATGTTTGGTGCAAAGCTGCTGCCCTTGTTTTGCCAGGTAGAATTCTTGAATAAATTTTAACCTCTTAAAACATGTATCTCCTGTTTGTGAGAATAGAGAGAGGTGGTTTCTAGATATCCAAAGTGCCCTAGGATACCCTTTTCTCTCCAGCTCTGAGATATTGTGATTGGACTGGTCCAAACTTGAACTGGGTTGTTAGTGGCCTGAACTGGTCTCCATGGGTTATATTAGAGAGAAGTTCATTACCTACCCAGTGCCTCACATGCAATTAGTGAGACAAGTTGGGCTACAAAATGGCAAAGATTAAATTAAAGATCACTCAGACAAAATGGAGAATTTATTGCAGATATATTAGTACATCTCAGGTAATCTGAGGACGTGGCATGGAACATCTGGGCCTCAAAAAGACTAGAACTAGAGACTCAGAAGTTGCCAGGATCCTCTTTTTTTGTCTCTCATTGCTGCTTATATGAGTTTCAACATCTCTTCCCACAGACCAGCTATGGGAATGTGAGTGGCAACTCTAGAGGCTCAAACCTTATGATTCCACCTACCAAAGAGGCACCCCATTCCTTCCTTTGATAACTACTCAAAAAACTCAAAGGCAAGATTTTATTTGGACCATCTTGGGTCAAGTACCCAACTTCGAATCAATAATCTTGGGTCTGCAAGCCTTGGTTATGTAACACAAACATGGCACCTGGGAGTCCCACTCTGGGTATCAGGGTCATGTCCAGAGATCTGGAATTGTGGGGTCGGGGAAGACAGCCATTCCAGGTAATGTTAACTGTGGTGCCCACTAGTGGTGTTCGTCTCAGCTCCATCACTTACAGTTGTAAGTCTCGGAGCAAATCAGTTACCGGTTACCTGGTAATGCGGTTATCACAATATCTACCTTATAGTGTTGTTAGAAATAGTTAAATCACATATATTCAGGACATAGTATGGTGCCTGGTATACAGGAGACAGCTGTTAAATGGTAATAGTGATTATAATAGTGTGAATTCGGTGATGGTGATAAGGAAAGGGGAAGATAGTATTAGTTGCCTGCTCAAATTTCTGTGGAATCTTAAAGATTGTTCATCACATAGTAAATGTTGCACTAAGCTGAATAAGAGGTCTTATTTTGCATATCAGCAAAGTCTTCTTTGGGTCTTAGAACATTTCTCTTTGTCCTCTGCAAATACCAGAGACTTATCAAGACAAAGATTTCTTAATTTATTTTTTATTGAAGTATAGTTGAATCACAGTGTTGTGTTAATTACTACTATACAGCAATGTGACTCAGTTATACATATATATACATTCTTTTTCATATTCTTTTCCACTGTGGCTTCTCACAGGATATTGAATATAGTTCCCTGTACTATCCAGTAGGACCTTGTTGTTTATCCACTCTATATATACCAGTTTGCATCTGCTAATCCCAAACTCCTAATCCAACCCTCTCCCACTCCCTCCCCCTTGGCAACCACCAGTCTATTCTCTATGTCCTTGATTCTGTTTCTGTTTCATAGATAGGTTCATTTGTGTCATATTTTAGATTCCACATATAAGTGATATCATATGGTATTAAAGACAAAGATTTCTTATAGAATTTCTGTGTTATGGTCACATTCATTCATTCATTCATTTATTCTTACATCAAATATATATTTGAACTATTATGTCCCAGGAACTTTTCAGAACAGGTTTTACAGTAGAGAGCAACACAGATAAGGTCTGTTTCATCTTGCAGCAATCACTTTAGTTGGGATGGGGGTGGACACAGACGAACAAAAACTGGAGGAATAAATCAATCAATAGGTTAATTGTATATTGTGGTAACCACGAGGAAGGAAATAAGCTGGGTGATGTGGGAACAATGAAATGGGATGGTCAAGAGAGGTCTTTCTGAAGAAGTGATACTGCCACTTAGAACATGAGAAGCAGCAGCCCTGCAGAGGGCCAGCGGGAGATTGTTCCTGGCTGAGACCACAAGCAGTAGCAAAAGCTTTGAAAAGGAAAAGACCTTGGTGTGCTTGGTGAAGCTAAAAGAGAGCTGGACAGTAGTAAATGGGGAGGAGCATGGCCTGAAAGGTCAGTGAGGTCAGCCCAGTTAAGAAACCCTGATTGGATTGTTTTTCCTAGAAAAGGAGTCTTAGTTTTCACTTAATGGTCTCATCTCTTTAACCGATTAGATTATAAGGCATATGTTGAGGACCGTCATTCATTAACTCCATCCAAATACATTTTTTTTGTTATCACAGCATCATCAGTGCAAGTGAAATCCTTCTACTATATTATAGAGGGAATCCTCTCCCCAAAGGAACACTCCTCCACCAGCCAGTGATGTCCTTAAGAAGGGCTTGGGGTCCTGTCTGCCTATCTATTGGGGTTCAGGCAAATCTGTGTACAGATAAACACTATAAACACTATTGTCAGTAGGTAATTATCTACCACAAAATGCTGTGAGAATTGGATAATATAATGGATAATATAATAAATGTAGCCCCCTTGGCACAGTGCCTGACATGAGGAAGGCACTTAGTAAATACAACTATCATCACTACCATTATTAATTTGCTTTTGTTTAACCTCTCCCATTAGACTTTGAAGGAGTTGAGGGCAGTTTCTTGAATTTACTTCCCTCTGCATCTTAGAAGCTTAGCAGAAGGTCTAGTACATAATTAGCATTAAATAATTGTATTTTGAACGAGCAGATGGATAAAGAAAACTGATTTTTTAGGAAGTCACCTCTTTCTCTGAGAAGTCGTGTTCTCTTGAATTGACAACAGACCCTGACAATGTACACTTCTGATTTTGCGTGCCTAGGATTCATTTACCCTTATTGCAATGGCACCTGGATTTTGCTTTGGGGAACTACTTGTTCCCAGTAGGTAGCAGTTTTACAGGAGACTGTAAAGGAACCCCATACTTCCAAAGAAGGGAGGCAAGTGACTCAACACAGGTCAATCTTATGCTTTCTCCCAGAATCAAATCTTGAGTGGGGTGACACAAAGATGGAAAATAGTATGGGCTTACTCACCCTGACTGTAACTCTCAGAGGAGGCTAGCCCATAGTCTACTGCCTGGATTCCCAGAGGTGGCTTTTAAGCTTTCCTTCATTTCTCTGAGCTTCCCAATATCCCTATAATAAAATATATGTTTTGCATGCTCTCCATAGTTAGTTTCTGTTGCCTGCAACCAAAGAACCCTGAGTGATAAAAGAAGATTGGGATGTAGGTGATGAAGCAGAAACCCCACCTGCAACACATAGGCTCTGGGAGGCCAGTGGTCCCTTCATGGTCTGTGTTGGTGGGAGATGCATCAGGGGTACTGGGCTGGTCTGGGCATTTTGGTAGATCAGTTCTGTCCTATGGGACATGCACAGTTGGAATGGTTCTGCCAAAGTCAGAGGCCAGCCAAGTAGACTGTGATCGTAGGAACATTAATTTGTCCCTACAAAGAAGAAAACACACTTTAGTAAATTTGAAAGGTAAACAGTAGATGGCAGAATGTTATATAATACTCTCCAATGGCTGTGTTAGGTCAGGTTCTTTGTAACCTGTGAAATGTAATAACAATTGTATCGTCAGAAATTTTCTTCAAGAGTGCTACATATTTGTGTGTGTGTTAAAACACACTGGCCTCACAGGCTTATATGTGGCTGGGTTCACTTGGGAATGCACTTAGAGTAGGTGCTCTGACCTGCTTGGGTCTCCTGGGACTGAAGTTTCTAGGCTGGGATTAGGGTATTATTGGATACACAATGGACAGAATTCTGTATCAGTTCAGCTGCCATTTATGGTGTGCTCTCCATGCTAGGCACTGTGCAGATGTGGAAAGACTTTGGGTGATTTGGAGGCGTGATGGAAAAATTGTAACCTAACCTCAGTAATTCATGCCTCTGTATAATCCCCTCTCTTGAGTTTGGGTAGACCCGTGACTTAATTCTAACTGATAGATTAAACAAAGGTAATGCAGTGAGATGTCACTCCCTTGATTACATTTATATATATACACACTATATGTGTGTATGTGTGTGTGTGTATATAAATATACATACACATATATAATATATATACTCCTTCCACTATTATTGTATATATCTATTATATATACATACATACTTATAAGTATATATACTTATAATACTTATAATACATCTAATATATTTGTATATAACACATACATATATATGTGTGCATATATATGTATGTGTATGCGTATACATTTGATTGTCATTAGTTACAGTAGTTACATTCTATAAAGTTGCCATACATACATATGTATGTGTGTATGTACATATGTATATGTACATACACACATACATATGTATGTATGTGTGTACATATGTATGTATGTACATACATATGTATGCATGTATACATGCATAATATATACATATACATTTATATGTATATATACATATTTCCCTTAGGAGTAATGGAACAGTGGTTTGGGATTTACTACTTCACTGTTCCCAGTGAATGTATGTATATTATGTATTTGTCTCACATAAATTATAATCTTAAATCCTGAAAACAATTTATCTTGGTAGATTCTGTTTTCTCTATTTTGCAAAAGAGAAAATGGGGTTTAGAAGTGATAAGGGACTTGCCTGAGGCCACCCCAACCAGGGGCCAAAGTTGGGATTTAAACCCCATCTACCTGGCCTCAAAGCCGGAACTTTTTGCACTGCTCTTAACTGCCTTCTCACATCTCCATCCTCCCGTCATCTCTGTAGGAGAGCTGAAACAAGAAGTCAGAGCATTGCCTTGTTCTGCCTCAGCTGGGAATGTATATCGGGCAACTCAGATTTTTCCTGCTATGTGCATTCTTGCACAAATGTCACCAAAAGCACTTCAAGTATTGATTTTGAGGTTACAAATAAATTTTAGCAAGTAGACTAATTCACAAATACAGAACCCGCAAAGAGTGAGGATTGACTCTGTGTGTGTGTGTGTGTGTGTGTGTGCATGCACATGTGTGTGTATTAACACTAATAGATGCATAGAGAAACTCCCCTTGCTGGCTTTGAAGAAAGAAGCTGCCATATTGTGAGAGGGGCCTTTGGAAATGGCCATGGCAAGAAACTGCATGCAGCCTCTAGGAGCTGAAAGCAGCTCTGACCAGCAGCCAGCAAGAAAAAGGGACCCCAGTTCTACAGCTGCAAGGAGATGAATTCTATTGATAGTAACGACCTGAAGGAGCCTGGAGTGGATCTTTCCTCATTTGAGCCCCTGATGAGACACAGCCACAACCAGCACCTGGATTTCCATCTGGTGAAGACCCTGATCATAGGCCCCCACTAAGCTTTGCCTGCACTCATCCAGAGGTACAATACGATAATAAATGGGTTTGTTTTAAGGTTCTGAGCTTGTGATGGCTTGTTATTGCAGTGATAGAAAAGCTATGCAGGGAGTGAGTGCTCACACATTCCTAAATGGGGACCAGAGTCCCTGGTGGAGGAGCTCATCTTCTTCCTGTGATCCTAGTGTGATACCTGGTTGTTGAGGATCCAAGCCAGAAGGTATGGTGGGGTCATCAGGACATGGCCCACCAAATGCAATAGGGTTCTGAGGCCAGGCCAGAGGGAAGTGGTCATCTGGCAGCTGAGAAATAAAGAAGTGAGGCCACACCTGGAAGACAGGTAAACAATGGAGATGCCAAGGCTAAAGCTATGGCACAAGCAATCCGTCAGCCAAGAGGACAGAGTAGGTAGGTTCTGAGATTAAAGCATTTATGCAGCTTTGCAAATGTTTTCCCAGCCACCCCTGACCTTGGGATGTCACGTTAGGGTGTTTTAAGTGTCAGGAAGTTTTCAGATCTCTGCGAAGGCAGTATTCTGGTTGCCATGGAAGAGAGCTTAGTGGACAGACGTGGGTGTAATGCATCCTCGCGTGAATTGCTAAGCACATAAACCTTTCTGTTGCCAGCAGTCCCCTTAGATGATAAATCTCCTCCCTCCTGCCAATGGGCACTTTAACCCTTTCCTGACACTAATTTCATAAGTAGGAGATGACAGCTGTGGGTAATGAGACTTGGAAACCATCCAAACTGTAGACTTCTGTATTAAGAGAAAATGATTTTCAGTTTACAATTAGTGCATTTCTAATTTCCTTTAAAAATATGCATAAATACTCACACATGTACATACACACACAGAACCAAAAAAAAAAAAAAATCTGAAACTGCATCAAAACATTACAATGGATGTGCCAACGTGGAGGATATGGGGATGAATTTTATTTACCTTTTTCTTTTTCACTTATTCCTTTTTGTTCTACACACTTCCTGTGGAACAACAAAAGGTTAAAAAACTCATTATGTATTGAGGGAAAGGGAAAATTCTTTCTTAGAGGTCAGGCCCTTCTTTCAATCATGCTGCCATGGACAGTAGGTGGTGATGGATTTAAGTGTGGGTATTTGCGAAGGATGCAGCAAGCATTCTGGTTTCAGAACTTTTGGTGCCAGTGAAATTAAATAATCTTAAATGTCACCTTCAGGGACTCCCTCTTTCCCGCTCTATCCAAGCTGAAACTTGTAGCTTTGATTCCCTTTGCCTCGAATGCTCCTCTCTCCCTTCTTATAAACAGTAACTTCTTGCTCCTCAAAGCCGGCTCAAGTGTTGCCTCTTTGGGGAAGCTCCCCTCACTCAGAGGAGGCTGGGGGTTCATTAGAGGACCCTCCTCTTTGCTGCCTCAGTCCCCCACCCATCACATGTTGTAATGGCCCCGGCAATGCCTGTTTTCCCTAGTTCGGGTAGATGTCTTTTGTAGCTATTGCCCGTGTCTGTCATAGAGCTTGGGGGCAGAGTAAAGTGCTCCATAAGTGAGAGAAATTTGAGCTTAGCTCTAGTTTTGCCTCAGAGTTGAAAATGGATCCCAGCTGTGCTTGGCTCAGAAGTAACCCTGATAGGGTGAGAGCGAACATTGTGCGGAAACCAAGATGGTTAGCCAGGGATTTTGCATTCTGCATTTTTCATGCCCTAACTGGGGTGTGCATGCAAGCCTGAGGGGTAATGATTTACCAACCTCATTTTCCAAGACTGTTATCCTTCATCTTGACACACTATTAAAATCATTTAATTATCACTATTTTGCCTTGTCATTACGGAGCCACTGTGATCCATTATTTAGGGATTTCAGGTTTTCTGCCTTCTACCTACACAGTGGGGGCAGAAGTTGAGATTTCCTGTGTGATTTGGGTTCTGTAACTTCAGGAACACAGACTTATGAGTGAAATCAGCAGGAATTTGTGGGGTGATTTGGAGGATCAGCTGGTCTTCATTTCTACTAAGAGCTAAATTATGCTCAGCGCACTATAGTTTTTCCTTTTCCACAAACACTCTAAGATCACCACTGCCCTGGGATTCAGGTTTTCTCTGCCTGGTGTACTCTTTCCCAAGGGCTTTGCCAAACCAGTTTCTTCAAATGATACCTCTTAGAGATGTTGGGCCTGAATCCCTATTTAAATTGGGCCACTTACCTCTCCTGCCATTATTATTATGTTACTCTATGATTCTGTTTGATTTTCTAATTATAAATGTGATACTATATATTTTTTCTTAATAAATCTGGAAATACACTATGTATAAAAGTCACGCCAAGTAATCCTACCACCTTGGCATTAATGATGGTAATGCATTTGGGGTATTTCCTTTCAGTTTTTCTCGTATGCATTTAGTTTTTTTACCTTGTTTTTATTTTATTTTTAAAAATGTATTATAGAAAATTTCAAACACACTGAAAAGTAGAAAGTAATAACAAGTTCCCATGTACCCACCACCCAACTCCAACAATCATTACCTATATATTGGGGCACATAGTTAAGAAGGAAAGCTCCTTTATAGAAAAACCACGGAAATAAGAGCAAGCAGGATGGTAAATCACCCAGCAATCCCTAACAATCACTAGAAAATCACCATTTTGCAGCTCCTAATGAAATAATAGAGGTAGTCAATAATGATCAATAACTGCTAAAACCATGAGGTGACATGATGATGGTGAATTTGATGATGGGTGGATCAGAGTGACACCATCTGAACCCACTGTTTGGTCAAATGGGAAAATCAGATATTATATATATGCAGTAGGTAACGCCCAGTACCACGCATGATGTGGTCATACTAAAAAGAAAATAAATTGTACGTGAATCCAATGAAGCTTTTAGACCTAATTGACAGTTATAGGAAATATGAGATTAGAGGAAAATGTTAAACATGATTTTAAATTTGGATAAAATCAGAGAAATCCAGAAAGTAGGAAATCCTAGAAGAAAATTAGAGAATAATATAATGAACCTCCTGTACCCCGACCTTCTAGCTTTATTACATCTCTATTTTATATCTCATTATTATATATTCGCTTCAGAATTTGTAGAGGTTTTTAAAAAACTGATTGAGTTGTCACCCCAGTGACCGTTCCCCCTTCCCACTGTCTTCCTTTGATGCCTGAATTATTATTCCCATAGATATTGTCTAAATAGTTATGAACCCACTGGCAAAATATGATAGCTCATGCATCTTTCCTCAACATTTTTATATTTATCTATGTTTTCACAGGCAACACTAGTTTATTCCATTTATCTTCTGTGTAGTATTTCCCTGCATGACTATACTACAGTTAGTTATCCTTCTCATACTGATGGACATTCAGGTTATTTTGTACTTTTCCAAACAAGGCTCCAATTAAGTTTTGTCAGTTTACATCCTTGTGCTGAGGTTAAATGTGTAGAAGTGAGATTGCATAGTCAGAGGGTATATGCATCCTCAGGTTTACCAGATGATTCTAAAACTATTTCCAAATGCCACAAAGGCTTCACTACTTTTAGTCTGTTGCACCTCTATATGAATTTAAAGAACAGTGTGTTAAAGTCTGCTAAAAAATTATTATAGCTTTTATATGAAGTACATTGATTTTACAGATTTATCTGAGAAGAGTTTATATCCTTATGATATTATTTTCTTATCTATGAATATGGTATATGCCTCACCATTTTTGAGGACTTCCTTCATGTCTATAAATTTTATATATATATATATATATATATATATATATATAAAGCTGTTTGTATATTAAAATGATTTACGTACAAATTCTCTCTATATATGTATATATAATATATTTATATTGAATTTAAATAATAAAATCTATTTCTTGGTATATTAGAGGTTTTTGTACTATGTGAATGGGATATTTTTTTCTCATGTAAGTTTGAGTTTTTTGCTTTATTCCGGACATAACAATGCTATTGCTTTTTGTGTGTTGATCTTTATCCAGAAATATTGCTAAATTCTTTATAATGCTAGTATCTTGGTCATGGATATTCTGGTTTTCGGATATTCTGTTTATGTTATCCATATCATTTGTCAAGACTGTTTTGGCTCTGCCTTTCCAATCTATAGATGTTATACATAATATAATATATTAATTATATATTATTTTTCAAAGTATTGTATTATATTATTATTTATGTTTATTGATACCACATTTATTGCCTTTTCCACTAGCTAGAAGACCAAGAGAGCAATGATGAATAAAAGCAGTGATTGTAGGCATTCTTTTCCTGTCTCTGACAGTAGTAGGAATCCATCTATAGTTTTACCTTCAAGCATGATTTTTGCAGTGGGCTTTCATAAATAACCTTATTGGGCTGAGAAAATTCCCTACTATACTTAGCTTGCTAAGAGTTTTTATAATGAATAAGTATCAAATTTTATAAAATGCCTGTTCTGCATCAATTGTTATGATTATATGTTTTCTCCTTAATCTTTTAATGTAGTACATTACCTTAATAGGAGTTCTGATTCTGAACCATTATTGGATTCTTGGGATAAACCCTATTTGATTATGGTGTATTATTATTTTTAGATCTTGATGAATCCAGTTTTACAGTGCTGCATTTGAGACTTTTAAATCTTTGTTGATAAGTGAGAATGGTTTATAATTTTCTCTTCTTATACTGTCCTTGTTTGATTTTGTTACTAAGATAATAATACCCTCATTAAGTGAGTCATGGCTTTCTTTTTATATTTTCTGAAAAAAAATATATAAGGCAGAAGATTATATGTTCCTTGAAAATTTGATAAAATTTTCCTAGTTTCCTTTTTTTTTGCCTTTAAAATGAGCATATTGGACAGGAAAAGCAACTTTGATCACCAATTCAGTTTCTTTTCCAGTTATTGGCTTATTTTGATTTCTCTATTTTCTCTTGAGTCAATTTTAGTAATTTAGGTTTTTCTAGAAAATTATACATACAGTGTACTTTTTTTGGTTTTTAGTATGTACCCGCTTATAGTTTACTCTTTTGATTTTAAAAATATACCTAACAGAAATACCATATGACCCAGAAATTCCACTCATGGGTATAAACCCCAAATATCTGAAAATGGGTGTTAAAAATATGCATAAATATTTAAAGAATAGTTCACAATAGTCAAAAGGTGGAAACAACCCAAATATCCATCAACTGATGGATGGATACACAAAACATGATACATCCATACAATAGAAAATTATTTCTTCACAAAAAGACGCAGCTAAGTGAAAGAAGCCAGGCACAAAAGGTCACATAGTGTATGATTCCATTTATATGAAATGTCCTAATTAGGCAAATCCATAGAGACAGAAAGCAAAAAATGTCGTTAGGATTTTGATAGGGATTGCATTGAATCTGTAGGTCACTTTGGATAAAATAGTCATTTAAATTACATTAAGTCTTCCAATCCATGAACCCAGCACTGTCTTTTAAAAGGTGAATTGATCTATTTACATATACTGTGATACAGAAACATTTAGACTTTTATAAACCATCTCATTTTATTATTTTTATTCACCATATTTTCACTTTACTTCTCTTCTTTTCCTCTCTTATACCTCTTTCTCTTGGATTAATCAAGTTTGCTTTGGAGACAATAGATGGTATCATTTATTAGTGTAGTGGTCTCAACTAGAGGACAGTTTTGCCCCTTGGAAAACATTTGTCAATGTCTTGAGACATTTTTGGTTGTCAGTTAGGGGCTGGAATTTTCTACTGGCCTCTAGTGAGTAGAGGCCAAGGGTGCTGCCTATTATCTTACAGTGCACAAAACAGCCCTGCACCACCAGAATTACCCAACCCAAATATCAGTAGCGCTGAGGTTGAGAAACCCTTAGTGGTTCCATGGCATGGCTGTTACCAAGCATTATCTTTCTATTCTATTTTGTTTTGATTTTGGCCGCCACGCAGCTTGCGGTATCTTAGTTCCCTGACCAGGGACTGAACCCGGGCCCTCGACAGTGAAAGCATGGAGTCCTAACCACTGGACCACCAGAGAATTCCCCATTCTGTTTTTATTAATTGAAATTCTAGCTTAATCTCTTTCAAAATAGTTATTTGTAGTTAACATTTAAAACAGATTGTCAACACATTTTATCAATCTCTGGGTTCAACTTTGTTTCTTACGTTCTTCTGTGTTTATTCTTTATTCTGAAGCCCACTTTGATGGTTCTTTAGACAAGTGTTAGTAGATGGGTAAACTCTCTTAGCCTTGCTATACCTGAAAATATCATTGTGTTGCCTTCACTGCTGAATCATAGTGAGATGGATCCTAATACATTAGATTCATGGTAATTTCTCCTGGTATATCATTGACTTGTGTTCCTCATGAATGTCTTTTTTTCAATTCTAAGTGTCATTTTTTTTGTAGGTTGTAATCTTTTCTCTATGTCAGCTTTTAAGATTTTTCTTTATTCCTTATGTTATGCAGTGTAGGTAAGATGTATCTAGGTGTATGTTTTATTTATTCTGGTTAGGACTTTCAGAAGACACATGTTGCTTCAACTTTGGAAAATTCTCCATGATAATTTCTTCAATTGCTCGTTCTTTATTATTGTCTTCATTCATTTCTGGGACTCCTATTAGATGCATGTTGTAGCTTTTCAATCATTCTTATCTCTCGCTTACCCTCCCCTTTATCTCTCTGTCTCTCTTTATTGAATTCTGGATGAATTCTTCAGTTATCTTTCTTGTGATCCTGATTTGGCTCCCATGCCCAAGTGTGAGCCAATCATGTGCTGGCCAGGCATAGATCACATGTCCACGCCAGGAGTTAGGGGTGGGTTTGGTCCAGCCCATAGAGGTTGAGAGTAGGCAAGGGAAGTATGGTTATTCAAAGAAAAATAAAGGAATGCTATTAACTCCAAAAGGGAGAATGACGCTGGGCAGGCAGAAATGAGATGTTCACTGCAAATACGCTGTCTCCTTGATCTGGACTTTTCTTCTTTTCACTGTCTCTCATCTCCGTTTCTCCTTGCCCTGATGAGCTTAGCAAACTCTGTTTATTGTTGATGATCCTAATGAATCAATCTTGGCTCCGTGTGTTCTATCTCTTGCACTGCATTATTGGCTAATTGTCTGTCTGCTCTGCCAGACCATGTACTGTCAGCATCAGATATGATGTCTTCTCCACACTTAGAGCTGAAATAGGGCATAGGCAGAACTTGGGCTCCAAAGTAATAAAAAAATGCAAAAGGAAATCATGTGAAAGTTTATTGTGTTTGTAAAGTTAAGAGGCTTCACAGGGGAAAACATCGTGATACTTAAGCTTGCTTCAAAAGACTACTCTGTAGCCTGAATTGTAGAGATTACTGAAGTCCTGGCTTCCTAAATGTACAAGTGGGTGGAAAATATTTTGAGGACCATCCATCCAGAGCCACATATTATCTGTGACATCCTTGAAAAATAGGTTGTCTGGAGGATTTCCAGGTCATTTCAGCTTTCCTGGAGCTTAGGTTTGAATGCCAAGTTTGAATAGCCTTAACTTCCTAATTTTTATGTACCAGAGAAGTCTGTAAGTCCCTTCAAACAACATAAACTACAGGAGAGTGGAGACCTCTGTCTTGTTTGATGCTGCTCTTTCAGTGTCTAGAACAATGCCTGGCAAAGAGCAGGAGCTCAATAGATACATGTTGACTGAGTGAGTAGAAATCTAGGTTGCCATCAAGGTCATGAATAGCTATTGGTAATAAGGATGTGGGGAATTAGCAGGAAGTCCTCATCACTTACTTGACCAGTGAGGAAACAAAAGGGTAAATGCTGTGCAGGTGTCTGAGCATTCAAACCATTCTGCCCTAATATGCCTGGAGGGGAACAGAGGCCGGTTGAGGGTTCTAAGTTTTCTTGCTTGCTTTTGTCCAATATATAGATCTATTTTAACAACAAGCTTCTATGAGCTTAATAAATGTTAACCATGAGGCTATGGGTGAGACTACGGGTGTTAGCCCATCTCTAAAATGGGGGTTGACCTCATAAGGACTTTGGGGGATAGAATGAGGTGATGCACGAACATGATGCAGGGGGCCTGGCATGCAGTGAACTGTGTACATGTATGGTGCAACTGAACTTAGTAAATACCCTCATTTTAAAATAACACTCCTGATGCCCAAATCATTGGTCTTGGTGGTTGTGAATATGGGGAAAGGGAGGAAGGATACTTCCATTTTATTGTGTCTATTCCAGTTTGACAAACTTCAGAGTTCTTCAGTATGCCATGATGTACCTTAAAGTTGTTCCTTTATTAGGACATTCAGTAAATAGTTTTTATGTGTTTTCTCTGTGCCAGGGCCAGTGTAGGTACTAGGGCAACGATGATGAAAAATATACACCCAGCCCTTACCCTCATGGCATTTACATTCCAGGGTGTGAGAGAGACAGAGAACAAATAATCAGACCAATAATTATTTAATTGCAATGGTTCTACATGTTATGAAAATGAAATACATGACACTATGAGGACATAACCTAGCTGAGTATGGGGCAGGGGGACCTTGGGAAAAGGCTTTCTGGACGATGTGACATTTAAGCCAAGTCTTTTTGAAGGATGTGTAGGAGTTGGCCAAGCAGACAGGTCAGGGAGGGGCTGCCCGGGGAGAGGGTCGCACACAGCCCCTGACCAGGATGGAGTTTGTTTCATTGGAGGGTCAGCAGGAGGACAGGATGGGAAGCCCAGAGAGCAAAGAGGAAAGTGGCAGGAGTGAAGCCAGGGGTGAAATCTCTCAGGCCACTCTCACATATCCTTGTAAGGATTTTGGTCATTATCTTCTGAGTCATGGAGAGCTATTGGAAAATTTTAAGTGAAGTAACAATATAGACATTTTAACGCAGTTGTTAAGAACATAGACTCTGAAGCCAGGATGTTGGGATTTGGAGTCCAGCTTAGCTACTGAGTAAGTTACTTAGTTCTCTGAGCCTCAGTCTTCTCATCCATGAAAAGGGGATAATAAAAGTCCTTATAGGGTAATTGTATCAAATAAGTGTATATGTTTATAAAATAAGTGCAGGAATGTGTGTGTATGTGGTTTAGAAAGATGACTGGCATACTTGATATTCTATAGAAATTTAAACTATCTCTATTTGAACTATTACTATTATTATTTTGTCTGGGTTAAACCCTCTCAAATCCTTACACAGAAGTGCAGATCTGTTCTATCTTCAGAGAGTGAAAGGGGCCAAGTTGTGCTCTTGGGTTTCCTGGGACAGATTTTTTAGGAGAGTGGAAGCCAGCCTTGCAGGTTCTTTCTCCTTAAGCAGCTCTTTGGGCCAGTAGAGAAAAGCCTGGACCCATCTCCCAAGGTCATCTGATGGGATGTGAAGTGAGAGGAAGCTAAGAGTGTTTAGTATTCCAGCCAGAGGAGGGCACGCACCACAGTTAGCCTCAGAAACTGCTGGATAAAACAGGAATAGTTTGGATCAATCTTGTGCAAAGAGATGCCCAAACCATTCCCATGCTTGTCTGGAGGAACTCTGGAGGCTAATCCATCACTATAAGGTAGAAATGAAACACCCGCTGCTTATCTCCCGGAGAAGAGTCACACGCAGAGAGGCCCCCAGGGTCTGGGGGTCGCTGTGACACACAGGGAGGGGTGGGGTGTGATTTATTAGCATGTGCCCAGCTCTCTCGCCTTTTTGTCCTTTGAGCAGTGCTGGGAGCCAACCAAGCCCAGCTACTTTGCATACTAATAAAGATTGGTGCATGTAATTATTCAGCAGTCACACCATTATTCCTTGGAAATAAATCATCCCTGGTTTATTTACCCTTCTTCCTTCAAGTTATTTTAAGTTGCCTTTAATGCACCGCATCTCAAGTTGAGTGGAAGTACCAACGACGGTACTTTTTCAGACGTTCTTAGGTGGCGAGGTTTCCACTGGCTCCATCTACATTTATGAGGGGCTCTGCCAGCACCAGTACCCTCCCCTTGTTCCTCATCTTTGCTTGATGATCATGAGTGCCTGTGGAAGCACGTATAATAGCAGGGTGAGTTGGGTCAGGGCCAGGGCCCCCTCAGCAACTAAACGTTGTTGGGAACTTTTGACATCCTGGGGGAATTTGAATTGGGACTGAGACCTATTTAGATTCCTACTCCTTGAGGGGTATATTGCCCTACTTCAACCAAAAAGTCGCAGGAATGAGTCAGTGGGACCTGCTCCTGTTGCCAAGGGGATGTACACGGACAACCTCTGCCCTAACCCAGGAACCTCTTCCCCTTGGTTCATTGTTTTGGCCCAGTTTTATCTACTTTGCACCCCAAACGAGGAGTAGGTCAAACTTCATCAGCAGAGTTAGAATAGCATGCATCATTTGGCTCCTGCAACCATTGACCTGTGTCCTGGAAGAGCATCTTCCATAATGCCTTGTTTCCTTTTTATATTCACCAAAACCAGTAAATCCATGTTTTCTTTCATATCTTAGCTCTTGAGTACCTCTGTGATGAGCAAACATTTGACATCTGTACATACATTTTTTTTAGACTAGCAACAGAGTAAAAACATTCAAAGACAAATGGAGAGAAGGCAATCAATGTGGGATCATGAAGCGATGGAGCAAAGAGGAGAGGAGGAGAAGAGGCTTGACTTTATGGTCTCCGGCCATCCCAACAAGGGAATGGAAGAGCTGAAGCATGTGGGAGCTTTTGGGGGTAGACAGAACTGCTTTATCATTTCCCTAGAATATAATGAGTAAGGCCCCTTTGCTTTACTCACCAACAGATTCAAAGTGCTTAGAACAGTTTAGGGGGAACACAGCAGGTATCCAAAAAATGTTTGTTGAATGAAGAACTGATCTTCTTAAATTTTTTTCTTCATGTTCATATCCTACTTGGAAATTTACACAAAAGAAGAAAATGTGAGAAATGTGGTCATTTCTGCATGTGAGAAATGTGGTCAGTTTAAACATGTAGTATGTCTGAGAAGATGGGGGTGGACATACAGCCCGAACAATGGTGCCTGTTCCCTCCAGTCTTCGAGCACCATCTTGCTTCTCCTTTAACAGAAAGCCTTCCCTCTGATTTCCCTGGTGTTTTCCCTTCATTGGTGCCCAGTGAGTCATGATGGAGAGATGATTTAAAACATAGCCTGAGTGGGAGGGAGTCGGTCATTAAAAATGTATTTTCTCTGGGAATTTGTTTTTAAAACTTTGGGACAGAAAATATGTACAGGAATGTTTCGCTTTTAATAATTAAATCTTGCATTGTTTTAATTTTCTCCAGAGTGTCTCTCTGGAGGAAAATAAAGTTGCAAATCCAATATTTATGTCTTTCCTAAAGCATTGGTTGCCAAATGAAATGAGTTTTGCTATTTTTTTCCACCAGTGGTTGATTTGTCTCCAGAGGGCTCCCTTTTGAATTTGTAGGAAGGGCTTAATGTTCCATGAGAGTGGAGAGGAATCATTGGAACAGGGGCAAGCAGGTGTGGGTGTTCTTGGTTTAGGAGGATGTGGGATTTAGAATGCGGTCCTAGGATGCCGGCATCTTTCCTTCACCTCATCCCACTTCACAGGCCATTTTCAGCAAGGAGCAGAGGCCTAGCATCCTGTGCAAAATCAATTATTTGTCTGAATGCTTTAGGCAGCCTCTCCTTCCTCCCACCACCAGCCTGCCCGTAAGGGGGTGTCCAGACATGTGAAATGTGAAAAACACCCAGCACACTGAATCGGGATTTGCATTTTCTAAGACCCTTCACTTCCCAGGCAACACGAACCTCGTCACTGGGTATTTTCCTTCCAGCCCCCCACAGTGGGACCCACACCTATAACTATCTCAGAATCAACCAAGCCCTGTTTAAGCCAAGAGAGGAAGGCGTGGACCAGGCTGCTCTGCTGTGTATGCTTGGAAATTCTCAGCTCTGCTGCAGCTGTTTCAGGAGACGAATAGCTTCCGTAATTGCTGCTTCTGATGTGTTTGACTCTCCAAGTCAGTTGTTCTGTAAAGGCCTTCAGGTGGTTGTCGGGTGGGGGGTGCTTTCTCACAAAGCTGGGGCATCTCATGCCTCGAATGGTGAACATTAGTGCCCTGCTCATAAAGGCAGTTGAACCTGCATGTGGTTTAGTAACCACAGAAGGTGCGGGGTTCTACCTGGATGGCTAGCACCTCTGTCTGCGAGTAGTGGAGAAGGGCTGATATCTGCCTTCCCCCAACACGCTAGCTATAATACAGTGTTTAAAAGCATAGTTGTTAAGCACTCCAGGGAAGATACAACTGGCATTCAGCACAGCTCTGTGGTTTACTAGCATTGCATCCTTGGGTGGAAACTAACTTCTATGACCATCAATAGCTTCTTCTGTTACATAGGAATGATGCTGGTACCTTACTGGGATCCTGCGAGGGTTGAAAAGACCCATGTAAAGGACACGGCACAATACTTGGTAATAAGAAGACACTCAACAAAGATTTCTTAGAAAGGAAGTGTAGGAACATTTATAATTATAGTGCAAAATTATATTTCAAAGAATATATTCCACGCACATAAAACCAAACCAGAGTCTGCAACAGTGTCTGAAAGCAGGTCTTCTGGGTTAAAACAAAACAAAACAAAACATTGGGACCAAATGGACCTGGGATCAAATTCCAGCTCTATTACTTAATACTATTTGTGACCTTGGGAATGCTTTTTCTAAGCCTTCGTTTTACAGTCTTTAGGTGAGGGCACGAATACCCACCTCAGAGGAGTTTTTAAGGATTAAATTCATCAGTATATCCCAAGTGCCACCTGGCAAGTCATTGTTGTTTTTGTTGTTGTTGTTGAAAGAGGGAATGGATAAAGGAGGTTGCTGTCCAGGCCAACCAAACCTTAGGCTGCCTGTTCTCTGGGCTCCTCCTAGAATCCTCTTTCCTAAAAACGCAAAGTAGTCAGATTGGAACTGGGTGTATGGAGAGAGAAACACATTCTCTCTTGAACTTGAATTTGCCTGACTTCATGCATTCATTCATTCATTCATCTGATTTCATTTGTGTATTCATTATAACTCCATTCATTCAAAAAATATGTATAGGGGACTTCCCTGGTGGTCCAGTGGGTAAGACTCCATGCTCTTAATGCAGGGGTCCTAGGGTTGATCCCTGGTCAGGGAACTAGATCCCGCATGCATGCCACAACTAAGAATCTGCATACCGCAAATAAGAAGCCCGCATGCTGAAACTAAAGATCCCGCACGCCACAACTAAGACCCAGCGTGGCCAAAATAAATAAATAAATATTTTTCTAAAAGCAAAAAATATATATGAGCAAAAAAAAGTTGCCATCTGCAGCAACATAAATGGACCTAGAGAATATCATACTAAGTGAAGTAAGTCAGACATAGAAAGACAGATACTATATGATATCAGTTACATGTGGAATCTAAAAAGTAATACAAATGAATCTGTATACAAAACAGAAACAGACTCACAGACATAGAAAACAAACTTAAGGTTACCAAAGGGGAAAGGGGGAGGAGGGGTAAATTAGGAGCATGGGGTTAACAGATACACACTACCATATATAAAATAGATAAACAACAAGGGTTTACTGTATAATGCAGGGAACTATATTCAATATCTTGTAATAACCTATAATGACAAATAATCTGAAAAAATATATGTATAACTGAATCACTTTGCTGTACACCTAAAACTAACACAATGTTGTTATTGTGTCAACTGTACTTCAATAAAAAAATATGTGTGAGCAGGTGTACTGTCACGCACTGTCCTAGATATTGGAAATGAAGGACAGAAAGAGACAGTGCCTCCTCTCAAGTCCAGAACAATAACTCCTAAACTTCTGTATGTAGAAATTCTTTTGAGAGTCTAATAAAAGACACAGCTTTTCTCTTGAACAGTGGTGCAGTAGACAAGAATCTGCACAGTCATTTAGTTTATAATTTTAAGCCATTAATAGGCCCACCTGTGTCCAGCTTGATCTGCACCTTGCATCTAGTTTGATTCCTTTGTATCTGCCATTCTTACTGAAATAGCATCCCAGCACTTTCAGAAGCTGATGCCCCATCCACTCCAACTATATGTTTTCCAGTTTCCAGGAATTGGCACATTTCATGGACACCCACCATCAACACACACACAGACACAGACACATATTCATCCATCCACCCCCCCACACACAGAGCACCCACCACTGCTTGGTCCAGCAGTATATATAATGCAGGCTTGACTGCTAAGAGTCTATTTGGAATATATTCAAACTGGGCCTGAAAGATAATCAGCTCTCTCTGAAAGAAGAATATGTGAGATGAGTGGCTTGAGAGCTTCCAACATTTGGGAGAAACAAGTCTGTCATTATTGAGAATGAACCTAACTTTCAAAGAGAAGCAGATATGAGAGTCAGAGAGAAAGAGAGAGTGCGATTCTGGGGGTACCATGGTAGTCTTTGAGCCCCTTATTTAATTTATTCCTGAGACTCAACTGAATTATGCTCCTACCCAGAGTTTGGGTCTTCAACCCCATGATGAATTCCATGAGTCAACATTTCTACTTCCATTTAACCTTGTTCAAGTTGAGTTTCTGTCACTTGCAACCCAAACAACCTTGAAGAATAGAGCATCTGTGGATCAGCCTCCAGTGAGAGACAGATTAGAAAATGTGATTTTATGGCTTGGTGGGATCAGGGTCGGAACAGAAGAGGGCACAGGGTGCTGTGGCAGCACAGAGCACGGGCACTGACTCAGGAGTTCCGTGCAGAGTGGTTCCGTTGTGTCCTTTCAGGAAGAGGAAGGGCTGGCTCTTCTGCCCTTTGACGCGTGAGAATGTGACCGACCGGGGATGAACCAACTAGGCTTAGTCAACCTGCAGAGTAACGAGGATTTAAAACAGGTTCTCATGGTGGGAGGTTTTATTGTTCACTTCCTTTCACATCCCCAGGTATCCTGGGGTAAGTCTCCAGGAAGACAAATGGCAGCTCCTGCCCTGTGTATGTCAATCACAGCATCAATCCATCTCCCGTCCTCCCAGGCCCCCCTCCTGACACTCCTGTTTAACAGCAGGTCTCATTAGCTGGTCGCATCAGGTAACTTTCCTGTTGCCTTCTCCCGAAGGGAAACGTTGTCTCCTTCATTCAGGAGGTGAAATCAACCCGACACCTGCTATCCCACTGTACATATATAATGTGCACATAAGGCGGCCCTCAAACTAATAGCTCCACTTATGAAGCCCCCTACCATGTATCTGTTTCCTTTTATACATCATCTCCTTTATTTTTCATAATGGTCTTGTGAAGTAGGTATTACTGCTCTCGGTTGCTGATGAGCATCTAAGAGGGTGGGGCACTTTTCCAAGAGGCTTTGGGTCTCTGACTTGGGCCTGTTTGAATCCACAGCCCATGTGCTGGAGGGCAGTGATCTTTAGCCAACAGTGAATCTTCAGAACCTCGGTCAGCTCCTGGCACATTGTTGACCTTGGGTAATTTGTGCTGACAGATGGATCATCCATGTGTCTGAAGATATGTATAAGAGATTATAAACTCCCAGGAAGTGTCTATTCTGACACTCAAGAGTATAGAGTTAAGGGTTAGGTGATATTCTCCCAATTTACATATGAGGAAACTGAGCCCTAAACTGTGGATCAGGCAGCCCTGTGTCACACAGTGTGTAAGGGTTAGAGCGAGGTTCGGCATCTCTGCTTTTTGCTGTTGCTTCCACCGCCCTCTATGTTGGATGTGGGTATGGCCACCTTCTTTTGCTGCTGCTTTTGATGGATCCCCTTCATCTGTCTGCTTTCCGGCCTTCTGAGGTCGCAGGCCCCAAAGATGGGGAGGAGAGACTTTGCTGGGGCTGCTACCGCTGCCATGACAACACAGGTTACAATGCCACCCTAACTGCCTGTATTATAAGCATGGCAGGCCTGGCATGTGGGTGCTCATGAGGCAGTTCACAATTAATCTTTTCTTCTCTGATTAAGGCTCCCATCCCGCATTTGTTGTGGTTGGGAGGGTTGGGGCACAGGATGTTTTCAAGAGTTCTGTGCGATGCAGTGAGTGGAGGAATTTGGAGTTAACCACGCTGACATTATCTCAGACATGATCACTTCATGGTCCGGAACATCCAAAACAATATGGAGCCCATTACCGGCTCTGTGTCCCTGGGGAGCCCCGGCGTTTGTGGGCTTGTTGGCAATGGTTGCATTAGCGCATCAAGCAGGGCAGGGCTGTTGCTGCCATTTACAAGATTTGGGAAGGTCAGAAGGGGTTGGAGAGGCCTCTCTATCTTGGCAGACACAAGGAAAATATTGATGTATGGTGTGTGTTGTTTCCCTTTATTAATCAAATACATATTTATCATGAACCCATCCTGCACCAGGTCTTGTGCCTGGAACTGGGGTACAGTGGGAAGCACAAGGAGACATGCCCCTGGACTCCTGGAGCATTTGCTCTTGAAGGGGAGACAGTGAGTAATCAAATTATCATGGTAATGAGTGCATAATTGCAGAGTAAGAGAGATTCTCTGGAGACAAGGGACAGTTTATTAATTTGATTTGGTAAACACTTACATAGCACTTACCATGCCTGACATTATTTTAAGTTCTTTAATAATAGTAACTCATTTAATCTTTTTTTGTGTGTGTGGTATGTGGGCCTCTCACTATTGTGGCCTCTCCCATTGCGGAGCACAGGCTCCGGACGCGCAGGCTCAGCGGCCACGGCTCATGGGCCCAGCCGCTCTGCGGCATGTGGGATCTTCCCGGACCGGGGCACGAACCCGTGTCCCCTGCATCAACAGGCGGACTCTCAACCACTGTGCCACCCGGGAAGCCCCTCATTTAATCTTAATAGTAGCCCTATGGGGTAGGTATCATTATTAATTATTGTTATTATCTACATTGTACAGATGAGGAAACTGAGGCACAGAGAGGTTAAATAAGTTGCCCAAGGTCATGCAGCTGGTAAGTAGTGAAGCTGGGATCTACACCCTTGCAGTCTTGATTCAGAGTTCACGCTCTTAACCACTCAGGATACCCTCTCTCTGCTGAGAATATATTCCAAAGGAATCAGTCTCTGGGTTTGTAAAGGCTCCCTTGCAAAGTGACATTTGGGGTTAGATTTGAAGGAGGAGGACCTGTTAACTAACAAATAGAGAAAGACAATTTCAGGTGGAAGGAACAGCATGGACAAAGGCCCTGCGGCTGGATGGCAAGTTAGAGGGACTGAAAGATGGCCACTGAAGCTTGGTGTGAGATAAGACTGGGGAGGTAAACTGGAACTGAACCTTGCAGGGCCTTGAAGGCCATACTAAGGATTTTTTTGGTCTTTGTATTCAGGAAAATGAGAATGCATCAAAAGGTGGTAAGCAATCAGATTTGCTTCTTGCAAAAGGTTGCTGTGAATCTGGGAAGTCCATGTGTATCTACAGAACCTTGTACTCGGCAGGTTGGAGACCTTTAGGGGATGATGATGATGACAACAACAATAGTATTATTAACAACTATTATTTACTGAGTGCTGATTCAAGATTGAGCACCTGCTAAATCCTTTATTAGCAGTGTCTCATTCGGTTCTCACAACCACTTTCATGAGATTAGGAACAGTGTTACACCCATCTTACAGATGGGGCTCTAAAGCATAGAAGATTTTAGCAGTTGGCTGACATTATGTGGCAGGTACCCGGCAGGACCAGTTATTGGACCCAGTCCTGTCTGATTCCAAACGCTGACCTATACCCATGATGATGACTTCTTGTTCTGAGAGAAGAGGAGGAAGGGCATTTGGGAACCTCTCAGCTAATGATCCTTAGTTAGATGCCAGCGCCCAAGGGGTTTTTCATCGAGTATTATCTCATAACAATCAAGTGAGTTAGACATTATTGGCCCCATTTCATGGATTGGGAAATGGAGGCTCAGATAAATGGCCAAAGTCACACAGTTCATAAATAGCAGAGTCTGAATTTTTACCAGGTTATCTGGCTTCAAGAAAGCCAATGGTTAGTTTCTTAAAGAAATAGCCCTCACTCCTTCTGGTCTAAATTCCCAGACCTTCATGCTACTTCCTTTAGCAGATGTGCTTGGCTGTCTATGCAAAATGCTATACCCCCACTTTTCCAGGCTACAGAATTCCGGTTGTTTTAAAGTAGTAAGCAGTCGTGCCCTTCAGGGTAGGCAGGGCGCCCCACCCAAAAGGATGTATCCTGATTAGTCGCTAAGGCCATCCTCGTAATGAATGCTAGTGGTCCATTTAAGAATGGTGGCTGTGACTTTATTCTGGCCAGTGAGAGGTGAGGAAAAGTCTGCTGGGTGGGGGGAATGGGGAAAGTTTTTCCTGGTTTTAGGGAGGAACTCAAAGCTTTTCTGCAGTAGAATTAACCAACCGTGAACCAATTTGCCTCTGGATTTCTTGTTATATGTCATAGTAAGTTTTTTATAAGCTTAAGCCACTTGGAGTTAATTCTACTGTTACTGGAGGCCAAAATTATCCTTAAATGATACACTCCCTTTTGATTAGCCTTTCAGTAACCTTTGAGCGAGTGAGGAGAGCAGAGGAGATGAAGGGGGCTTTCGGAGCCCTCCTTACCCTTTAAACTGTAGGGATTGGTGGAACCTACTCTTGTTTCACTCTTGCTGTTTTTTTTAAAAAAATTAATTAATTTTATTTATTTATTTTTGGCTGCATTGGGTCTTCGTTGCTGCGTGTAGGCTTTATCTTTGCAGCGGCTTCTCTTGTTGCGGAGCACAGTCTCTAGGTGCGTGGGCTTCAGTAGTTGTGGCATGCGGGCTCAGTAGTTGTGGTTCACAGGCTCTAGAGCGCAGGCTCAGTAGTTGTGGCGCACAAGCTTAGTTGCTCCATGACATGTGGGATCTTCCTGGACCAGGGCTCGAACCCGTGTCCCCTGCATTGGCAGGCGGATTCTTAACCACTGCGCCACCAGGGAAGTCCCAACTCCTGCTATTTTTGAAGTAAAATGGTGCTTCCCCCACCTGAGCTAATGTGGGCTTTGGTTCCCTGAATTCCCCATCTTGCTCCCTCTGTTCTCAGGAAGGATGCCTGTCTTTCCAAAGGTTACCTCTTTTAAGGTTCTAAAAGCTGACAGTGGTTGATCTGGAAATTTCTAGATTTTTGATTCTTTTAAAAGGTACATTCTATAAGGAGCTGTGAGGAATTTTGTCAGCTTAGCTGTGTAAGAAATTATAGATAAACTCTTGCTCTGTTTCCTCATGGTCTTGGAGTGCACACAGCATCACAGAGAGACTCATTGGACATCCTGGTCCTGTCACCTGGGAAAATGGCTCCATTTCACCCAAGTCATTAAGGGTTGGAACTCTGAGGGCTCGACCACTGGACAATGAACTAGGATGGTGTGTATTGGGTTTAGATGAGGTACTGAAAGCTCCAGATGTGCTGACCTCCTTGTTGGGAGTCGGGGGGAAGCCCAGAGTGTCCACTGTGTGGTGGATTAGCTGTGCCCTTCAGTGACCTCTCTGGAGGGGGGGTGGGAGATGCTCTGACAGAGCTGAGGTCTGCTGTCATATTCAAAGTTTCAGGAAGCTCACTCTGTGAGCTCTTTAACTATTTAGGAGATAAAGAAAGACAACAAAGTACCAGTTAATGGCACCCGGAAATTCACTAGGGTTGCCTGGGGAACTCTTACTCATGGGTACTCTTACCTCTCCGCTGGGAGCCTTCTTGAGCCCTCTCTTGACAATACCACTAGGGACTGTCTTTTATTTCCACAGCATCTCTGTGTAGACATATATGGGATAAGTTGCAATGATAGTCCTAGTTAGTCACCCTTCTCTCCAACCATGTCTTTTGCTCTGTGACTTTGCAGTCCCCTTCCACCCTGAATCCGGGCACAGCCACGTGACTTGCTTGCTTTGGCTGGTAACACAGGGCAGAAACGATGGTGTCCTGATTCTGAGGCTAGATTTCAAAAGGTTCTACATGTTTTTGTTCAGCTCTCTTTGAACAGCTGCCATTACCATGAGAAGAACGTGCCTGGACCAGTGCCTGGTTACAGGAAGTAGGTATGAAGCTTGTGGACACACCCAGCTGAAGACAGCATTGACCAACCAAAAGTTGACCAATTCCAGGCATGTGAGCCAATCCATGTGAGAAGGCAAAGCCCTCTGGGCAACCCCTAGTGGACCTCAGATGTGTAAGCAATAAACCCTGACAGTTGAATGTCACTGAGGTTTTGGTGTTTATTGCATAGCATTGCTGTGGCAATAAATAACAGATACATGATATGTCAGCATTTATCACATTGTTTAGTAACAGTCTTGGTTTGCCATCTCTGCAAAACTATAAACTCTTTGCAGGCAAGGAAATAATAACAAAATCCATAACGATGATGATATTGGTGGTGGTGGTGATGCTGCTATATTATATTTATTACAGTAAGTGATTTAGCACAATCATCACAGCAGCTCCACAAGATGGAAACTATTATTGTCTCCACTTTATAGACATGGGAACTGAGGCTTAGCCCAAGGTCACATAACTAGTACTCATCTCAGTGCCTTCAGCACCAAACACAGCAGTAAGCATAGAGTCAATGCTCATATGTCTGTTGGATGAATGAGTAACTATAGTTCAAATTATGTTTAGTTGAATAAGCCTGAAGCAGATTAAAGTAAGATAGAACATCTTCCTTAAGTGAACATAAATGAGAAGGATAACTTTTCCTGCTTCTCCAGTCTTTAGCTTATGCAGCCTCTTTGTGCAGTGAACCCTAAATACCTTACATTTATCCATTTTGCTTCATTCCTTGATAACGCATTAACACTAACCATTGGATTATTGTTACAAACAAGAAAACATACCCTGTTGTCTGTATTTTTTTAACAACACTATAAATCATGTTTGCCTTGTTTGAAAATCTAATTCAATTACAGAGAAACTATACCTTGTGGATGATTAAACTGTATATCGTGAGTGTCCACTGGGTGATTAGATTACTAAATGTGTTCCCTGCCATAACTTACCTCTGTCCCTGTTGTATATTGTCCATGCCTACCCAAGGATGCGAACATTCCAGCTGACATATACCACACTGAAGGATATTTATGGTGCATCTCAAACTTGGAATGTCTTCTTCAAGGGGATACCAATGCATCATGCAAACTCTTAAGACTTATTATGCTTCTGTAAGTGGAAAAGTCCACTTGACAGATTTCTCTTTTTCTTTTGCCAGTGTTCAGGTATTGGAACACAGAATTATGAAATGTGACCTTTCTTCTTTTCCACAAAAATAATCTCTGAGCTGTCTCTTCTAGGTCAAGGCATGAAGGCTAAAGGCCTTGCCTTCTCTGTGATGAGTCTCTCAGGAAAGCAGGCAACGTGCTGAGGTTGGGAGTCTTTGCGATGCGTGCATCTGCAGTAGAAGCCCACGGCTGCAAGTAGGAAATGCTGGTTACCAGGGCTTCCTTTGTTCCAAGGCAATCAGCAAAGGAAGGGGGTTTGATTTCATTCACTGACTCATTGTTCCTTTAACAAATATTTATTGAGTTCAGAGTGCCAAGGCCACTTAAGTACTGTAACAACATAGAGCGATTTGTCTAGTTCTTCACAGCTTATAAAGCATCTTCCTAATAATTCTCTCATTTGCTCCTCATAAAAACCTCATGACATGGGCAGGGCAGGAATAACCATAGTATTTTTAAATTGCCAGTGATGATGTTTGGCATTAATTTAGCAAACATTATATACCAAGGATTATGTTAAGCACTTCACATGTGTTATCTCATTTAAGTTTCAAATGAGTGCCCTAATGTGGGTACTATTATAGGTCTCCTTTTTTAATGTGAAGAAACTGAGGTTCAGTGAGGCTCAGTGACTTGTCCAAGAGCACACAACTATTAAGTGGCAGATCTTGGACTCAAACTTGGGTCTCTCTGGCTCCCCAAAGTCCATGCCCTTATTCATTGAGTAGCCTGCCTCCCAGCATGGGAGCTTGGATTTGCTCTCTTCTGATATGGCTCTTCCCTTGACACCAGAATGCTCTCAGGGATTCATCTTGGCACAAGAAGCTGTATCAGCAGCAAACTCTTATGCCCTAAGATTTCACCTCTATTTTCTTGTTTGTCCATTAGAATTAGAAATTCTTGGAGGTACTATTCTCTTTGAGAAGGTCTGAGAGTCCAGTAAAAGAACCCAATTTTCTGGGACTTTCATGAGTCAGCAGAAAAGCAGAAATTCAAAACAATAACAGTAATTTAAAATATCTCAATTTCTTCATGTGTTGTTTTCAAAAGGGATTTCTTGGGTGACAGGGACTTTGGTTATTCTACACATTTATCTACGTGATTCCATTTCTGCTTGAGAGGCTCCACAAGGCGATCTTTCTAATCTTTGGAGGTCTTTGGTAAATACTAATAACAATATTCTTCATGTTTTCAGAGAAATTCACTACTCAAAGAACCTCTCACAATCAGTATTTTATTTGATCTTCCTAACCATTATGTTAGATATCAATAGACATTTTCAATCATCTGTACAGATGGAAAACTCCAAAAGGTAGACGATATTGAGAGTCTTTATTTGAGGCAAGTATATCTCTCTCTGTGGTAGATGGAATGCTTGATCACAATGCTTTATTCCCCATCCTGGTATTATGCAGCCATGGACTCATGATGGGCAGAGTAGACTTCTTCACTCTTTGACTTTGGGTTTGGCCATGTGACTTGCTCTGGGTGTTAGAAAATGTGACACAGACATAGGATGGAAATTTCCTTACACAGCAGGTTTTACCCTCATGTACCTCTGTCATTGTCATGTCCCCCCTGGATAGCTGCTCTGCTTTCAGCCTGGGCCCCACAGACTCCATCTGTCTTGATGGGCAGAGACCAGCTCAAGCGCCATTATTAAGTACACATGTGGAGCACCTGTGACTCCTCACCTGCAATGAGAAGCCAGGTCCAGCCAGACCTGTGGTTTGAGGTAGAGCATCCTACTTAGTCTAGCCTAGATCAGCCACTGTCCAGCCAAGCCACATACATGAGAATAATTGAGTGCTGTCTTAAGCCACCGAGTTTTGGGGTGGTTTGTTATGTGTCATTGTGACTACAGCTAACTCTCATTTTAGATGGGAAGGCTGGACTGTGTATATCCCTCTTTATCTCCAGTGTGAAATATAGGACCTGTCACTGAAACCAAATCAAGAACAATTATTAAGTGCATGGAGCTTTGACTGAGACTTTTCTGGGTTTGATGCTATGTCAAAACTGTGTTAAACATTCTGACATTGTGGCCATTACATGTGTAGTGAACTTAGCATTCCTATCTTCATAAGGGTTTTGCTGGGTTTGAATGAGATCTTATATATAAATGACTTGCATATGTCAAGCACTCAATAAAAGTTAGCTGTTATGAGTGTGTCCTTAAGTAATATTTGTTGAATACATTTTACCCATTTAAACGTGCAATTCAATCGTTTTTAGTATATCCACATAGTTGGACAACCATCAGCATAATTAATTTTAGAGACTTCTTAACACCCCCCAAAGAAACCCCATACCCATTAAGCAGTCACTTTGCATTTTGACTTCCTTCTAACCGTGGGCAATCACTAATCTCCTTTCTGTCTCTATAGAGTAGCCTATTCTGGATATTTCATATAAATGGAATCATATAATATGTGGTCATTTATGACGGGCTTCTTTCACTCAGCATAATGTTTTCAAGATTTCTCCATGTTGTAACATGTATCTTCATTCCTTTTTATTGCTGAAGAGTATTCCATTATATGGATATACCACGCTATCCATTTATGGTTGATATGCATTTAGGTTGTTGCTACTTTTTGGCTTTTATGGATTATGCTGTTATGAACATTGGTGTGCAAATATTATATTTGCATGGGCACATGTTTTTATTTCTCTTGGATATATATTTAGGAGTGAAATTTCTAGGCCATGTGGTAACTCTATTTTTTAAAAAACAATTTGAGGAATTGTCAAACTGTTTTCCAAAGAGACTGAATTGTTAAACATTTCCTTTCCCCCCAGCATCAAATCATGGTTCCAAATTTTCTACATCTTTGCCAACACTTGTTATGATTTTTAAAATTCTATTCATTCTAGTCACTGTGAAGTAGAATCCCATTGTGGTTTTGATTTGCATTTTCCAAATGACTAATGATGTTGAACATCTTTTTATGCTCTTGTTGGTAATTTGTATATCTTCTTTGAGAAACGTCTATTCAGATTCTTTGCCCATTTTTAAACTGGGATGTTTATCTTTTAAATATTGAGTTGTAAGAGGTCTTTGTATGTTCTGGATACCAGTTGTTTATCAGATCATGATTTTCAAATAGTTTTTCCTATTCTGTGTGTTGTCTTTTAACTTTCATGATGATATTTCCAGCACAAAGTTTTAAATTTCTTTGAATTCCAGTTTATGTTTCTTTTTTTATTGAAGTATAGTGGATTTATAATATTGTATACCTGATATTTTCTCTTTTATAGCTTTTGCTTTTATTATTGCCTAACCCAAGGTCATGAAGATTTACTCCTGTGTTTTCTTCTAAGAGTTTTGTAATTTTAGCTATTACATTTAGGTCTATGATCTATTTTGAGTTAATTTTAAAAGTATTTTGAAAGGAGGTCCAACTTCATTCTTTTGTATTTGAACATCCAGTTGTTTCAACATAATTTATTGACAACACTATTCTTTTCCCATTGATTCTTGATACTTTTGTCAAAAATCAATTGATAATAAAAATAAGGGTTCATTTATGGATTCTCAGTTCTATTCCTTTGATCTCTATATGTTGATCTCTATTGCCAATACCACACTGTCTTAATTACTGTAGCTTTGTAGAAAGGTTTGAAATTGGGGGTGTCAGTCCTCCAACTTTGTTCTTTATTTCCAAGATTGTTTTGGCTATTGTCCCTTGTATTTTTCTGTGAATTTTAAGATCAGTTTGTCAATTTCTGAAAAGAAGAATGCATCTGGAAATTCGATAGGGATTGTGTTGAATTTGTAGATCAATTTGGAGGGTATTTTCATCTTGACAGCACTAAGTGTTCTAATTCATGAAAGCGGACTGTCTTTTCATTTATTTAGGTATTTTCAAGTTTCTTTCAAGAATGTTTTACAGTTTTCAATGTAAACATTTTGCACTTAAGTTTATTCCTAAGTATTTCATTCTTTTTGATGCTATTGTAAATGGAAGTTTTCTTAATTTCACTTTCATGTTATTCATTGCTAGTGCAAAGAAATACAATTTTTGTTTTGCACATTGCTCTTGTATCATGCAACCTTGCTGAACTTGCTTATTCTCATAATGTGTGTGTGTGTGTGTATGTGTGTGTTCTCTAGGCTTTTCTGTATACAAGTTCTTATCATTTGCAAATAAAGATAGTTCTACTTCTTCCTTTCCAATATGGATGCACTTTGTTTCTTTTTCTTGCCTAATTGCTCAGCCTAGAGCCTCCAGTATAACGTTGACTAGAAGTCACATGAACAGACACCTTGTCCTGTTCTTGATCTTAGGGAAAATGCATTCAGTCTTTCACCATTAAGTGTGATGTTTAGCTATGGTTTTTTCATAGATTCCCTTTATCAGTGTGAGGACTTTCCCTTCTGTTCCTAGACTGTTGAGCACTTCTATTATGAAAAGTTGTTGAGTTTTGTAAAATGCTTTTTCTACATCTATTGAGATGATCATGCCATTTTTGTTCTTTATTCTATTATCTGCCCACTTTTAATTGTTATGCCCTTGATTGTCTGACCTGTCCCAACCTTTCTCATGAGACCTTTGCAAAGGGCCTGCAGCTGGAGCACCCCAACAGTGAACAAGCCCCAAAAAGAAGAGCAAGTGCAAGATTCCCTGCTTTCAAATCCAGAAAAACAAATACAGATTTGATTTTATGCCCTCTTTGTTGGGAGGGGACATCTAGGTTTTGATAGTATGTGGTATATTGACTTTTCCCTGGATGGGTTGGGTTCTAAGCAGAGGCCCAACTTGGTAGAATCACAGATTTGTGGTTTGGGGCTCTGTCAACCAAGAGCCCTTATAGAACCAGGTTGCTCTACTGACATTCTGCCTTTTCCATAGTTACATTGGATAATATAAGCAAGTCCTATAAAATTAAAATCAAGTTTGAAATAGGGTTTGTTAATTACAGTATTTAGCTGTTGTCGTTATTGTTTCCTTGGAGATTAATGAGGTGAGTTATTGTAACATAATTAGGCTACAGTGTATCTAATCTCTTACAAACCCTTGCGATTCATTGTTGTTCCAGTATAGTCTGAAGGTTAATTTTACTTTGCTTATATAGACTTGGCAATGTGCTTTCTATTGAAATATGTTTTTAATTATATTTGAAAGTCATTAGTCAAGGGCTCTGCTGGGTTGCTCTGCACACGCTTGGCATGGAGAAATCAGATACAATTAGACTCATCGTGACCATCTATCCCCATGCCCAGGGGTCCCCAGGGCATTGAGGGGGATTCACCATCAGATGGTATGTGCAACCTGCTCGAGCCTCAGTCTGGTACCTGACAGGCATCTTTGTTGGTGAAATTTTTGGGAAAAGTCCTCGCCATGGACTTAGGTCTGTGCGTCAGCCTCCAAAGTGGAATCTTAGGTAGCCTCAGAGCTGTGGACTTTCTCACACACATAGCTCTTTCCCACCTTAAGGCCTCATGGATACAGTTACTGCTACATGCTTAGAATATTCCTTATTTGTCTTACTTCTGGTCATCCATCAGCTTAAATGTCACTCCTTCCAAGGGGTCTCCCAGGACCTCTCCCTCCCAACCCTCATTAGCTCCTCTGTTGTCAGCTCCCATTTCACCCTGTGTTTTCCTGTGTGGAATTTATCACGGTGTGTAATTGCACGTCTTTGATTATCTGTTTACTGTTTCCCTCCTCATAAGGCTGAGGCTCTGTTTGCTCCTGCCCTACCCACAAGTGCATAGAAAACCCTCAGGTGTGGTGGTTGAATGAAAGCATTGAGGACTAGCTTGCTAACCTTCGACAGCCTCACTGGCAGGAGACTCAGCCTCAGTTTCACACCTCTTCCTTGAACCCTAGTTCCATGCATGCTGAATGGCTGGATCACTCCTCCCCACTTCACCTTTTTTCCTGTCTCAGTTCACTCATCTGCATCCTGGGGGAAGCACACAGGATCTTCCTTAAGAGGATGTCCCAAGATGGTAGAGTGATCACCCCAAGGCAAGCATTCACCAAAGGCCAATTTCTCATTTGGCTGAATTGTGAGGGGCTTTGTCTGGACAGTGTTTCAGTAATGGCTTCTAAGAGCCTCAATCTGAGATTGAACAGATGGCCCACAGGAAGCTTTGGAGGAGATGGTGGGGTTGGCAGCCCTGCCGACAACCTCAAGTCAGAAGTCTGGTGCTAGACTGGGTCTTGCTCCACAGCTTTCTTTACAACAAAGCAGCTCCTATATGGGAATCTTTTTAAAGAGCTCAAGCCAAGTAAGGTATTTCACAATGGCTTCCATTTTTAAAAAATAGATGCTCCTTAAAAAGCGTTTTGGACTGGCCAGATTCAGAGGAGAAGAGTTGACTGTTCTGTTGGTTGACTGTTCCCAATGCTAGCAAAGCCATTTGTGTGTGTGTGTGTGTGTGTGTGTGTGTGTGTGTGTGTGTGTGCGTGCTCATGCGCATGGGTGTGTCCATGTGCATGCATAAAGACTGCTCCATCCTGTTGTGGAAAGACAGAAAATTGTGCTTTTTATTGTGTTCTTAGGCTTATAAAGTCATTTCCTGAAGGGCTTCATATAATTTCAATAGAAGTCATTCTTTGGATCAGTGACCTAAACAAAGGCTTGGAGACTGGAGAAGTCTCAAAACAAGGCCTATGTCTGGGTGCTTGTCAGAAAGGTTGACTGGGACCCTTGCCCACCCAAAAGGCCTGGTGAAATTATGGTCCAGAGCTGGCTGTCACTGCTGTTTGGGGAGGTGAGGCTGAGGTGCAGGTGCATTGCGGGGGCAAACTTTGACTCTCCCTGAGCCTCCATGTCTTCATCTTCAGGGAGGAAGAATGGTGTGGTGGTTAAAGTGGAAACTCTGGAGCCAGAGTACAGGGGTTGAAGCCTGGATCCACTGCCTCCTAGCTGTGAGGGCATGGGGAAAGCATTTGACTTCTCTGAGCTTCAGTTCCCTCCAGTGCAATCCTCATGGGGTGGTTGTGAGGATTAGAGAGACTAATGAATGTTTGGAGTAAGTGCCACGCCAGTGTGAGTCATTCTTTCTTTGAAAATAGGGATGTGTTGCCCCGCCCCCCTGCCACCCCTGCCATCACACAGAGCATTGGGTGGAATGATAAACAGTGAGAGGAGGAGCTTCCCTGGTGGCGCAGTGGTTAAGAATCCACCTGCCAATGCAGGAGGCACGGGTTCGAGCCCTGGTCTGGGAAGATCCCACATGCCACAGAGCAGCTAAGCCCATGCTACACAACTACTGAGCCTGCGCTTTAGAGCCCACAGCCACAACTATTGAGCCTGCACACCACAGCTGCTGAAGCCCTTGCGCCTAGAGCCCGTGCTCCACAACAAGAGAAGCCCACGCACCGCAACAAAGAGTATCCCCCACTCGCTGCAACTAGAGAAAGACTGCGTGTAGCAACGAAGACCCAACACAGCCAGAAATAAATTAATTTATTTATTAATTTTTAAAAATTTACTTTAAAAAAAAAGTGAGAGGAAAGGAAAGGATCTGACAAGTTCTGTGCACCTATTAAGTGCATGGCTTCTCTCCATACTGGTTACTTTGTGTTTTTTACCTTGTTGAATATTCACACAAACCCACCGAGGTGGCTGAGATCATACCCCTCCTGGAGGAAATAAAAGTTGTCCAGTCCCTACCTTGCACGTGATTCTCTCTGGGAAAGTCAGCTCTCCCAACAGGTTCCACATGGAGGTTCTATGAACCATGCCATGTATATGGAGTGAAACCAGCATCGTTAACATGGCATTGGAAGCAAAACACGTATAGGCTGGGTATGGGAGAGGCCAACATATGCGGAGGTGTCTTTGCACAAACTCTGCTCAGTGAGGATGTTCCATATTGAACGGTGAAACCCGATCTGATCAACACTTTCACTTGGGAGGTACCAGTGCCAAGTAAGGGGAGATAGCTCCAACTCTGTCCCTAATACTAATGAGATATTTGGGGCATCTTCTAGGAAGCCTGATACACATTGCAGAAGGGCATAGTATGTTGGTTAATGAGCATGCCAGAGCAGTCTCTTGTGTTGTTAACTCCCTTGCCTGGATTCTTAAGATAAATCCCTATCACCAAGCACCTATGAGTGTGTGGGTCTCTCCCTCCAGCCCACAAGAATGACAATATGACCCCCATTTTCCACACAAGGAGGCTCAGAGAGGCAGTTTGAGGTCCACATAGAGCTGGCATGTGGCAGAACCATTGGAGCACCTTGTGGCTTGCTCACCTGTCAGGACCAGCAATGGGGCCAGCTGCCATCAGCACCTGGCCTAGAGCCTGTGCTTCCCAAGGTGGCACCACCAGCTGCCTTCTCCCCCCTCAGGGCTGGTCCAGGATGCTAGATTGCCAGGTCTTCTCGTTAGACCCTTGGCTGGCATCTGGCCAGATGAGGCTGCTGGGTTTAGCAGGTTAACTGCAGGTGGGACTTGATTCTCTGCACTGGCTTCACAGCATCTAACCACATACAACATTGCATTCCTGAGGTTGGGTACCAAAGGGGAAAAGTGATAACTTCCTGTTCCATTGTCTTCTGACCAAACCTGAATCCTGCTTCTCCCCACATCTTTTATATTTTTTGCACCTTATTTTTTAAAAGCCCTTTTCTTCAGGTGGAATAGGTTTCTCTGATTTAAACTCTTTCCGTCCCAGTTTAATTTCCCTTCCCTAACGTGCCATATTCACCTTTGCGAATCAATCAGTTTTGTCATACTACATCAGATGCCTCCCTGAAATGCAGATAAATTGCCCATTATGGAACCATTGTCTCCCAATTCTGGGATGTATTCAGAGAATTCAAACAGATTTGTCAGGCCTGACCTTCTTTTCAGGAACCATGCTATGACTGGCTCTCTCTAAATTAAATACTGCTGAGCAGCCCGCCTCTGATGGGGCCTTGGATGTCTCCCTGCCCACCCAGCCCCTGCCTTAAACAACAGCCCCTCCATTACCAAGGAAGTGGCCAGCATGCCAGGTCCTCGGCTTCTTAGACCCACTCTCCTCCACTCTTCACTGGCCTGCATGCCTTGAGGTCAGCCAGGGGCAAAGCCTCATCCACAGTCTGGAGCCCAGAGAAAAGATACCCAGAGAAAGGACTCTGCCACTTCCTACCTCCCTGTCTGCTCTTGCCCTGAACACCAGGATTATTATATTAGTGTAAGTCTCATAACTAGTGTATATTATTAGCAATATTACTAACTATAGGTATTATGATCAATAATATAATATTATTGCTCATATTGTGACAGAGGATCATTACACACATTTTAATATTATCAACAGTAGTAACAATAACATATGCTGTGGGCTACAAGGCCATGCCTTTTATGCATTGAGGCTTCTTCTATCGACTTTGTGACTCAGGTACAATCTTAACAACAGTAGCAGCTACAACAAACAATAGCAATGAGGACAAGAGATTTCTGAGCCCCATATGTGTTCCAGGCATCTGCCGAGTGTACAGATTTCACTTCTCCCAATAATCCATTCACTGAGTCACTCACTTCTCCCAATAACCCAGTAAGGTAGATAATTGTACTTTTAGTGTCATTTTATGGTTAAGGAGACTGAGGCTCAGAAAGGTTTTATAATAAAGGTTTTATAATTTTCCCAAGGGCACATGAGTGGAAACTCTTATACCTGGCCTTGAATTCAAACCTAGATGTGAAGACTGATTTTGCATTTTTATTTATACTGGTTAGGAGCTCTTATGTGAAAAGTTCCTAAGTAGAAACTTCTGTGAGCAAAGAAGTGATCTGATAGGAACTCTATGGGAATATTTGCATATTTCAAGAGGTTCATTGGTACCTTCACCCAAAGGAAGGCATCCATACTGGGTGGGATTTACCCAGAGGAAGGGACACATGGGGGCAAGCACCTGCTCACCCACTTAGTAGGCTTCCAGAAGGCAGCAGAGGTCCCTGTGGGTCAGGAAGGAGGAGAAAGTGGGAACACCCTTCCCTGCTGCCACAGCTCCCCTCTGATTGCTGCTCCTGGCCCGTGAGGCAGCATGACCCTGGCTGGCCTGGCGGTTCCTCTGAGAATCTCCATCTCTGAGCTTCTAGCTGCTTTTCCTCTCCCCATGGCCTGGAACCACCTGCAATGAGATTCCTTCCCAGCATGGAGGCAGCTCTATGTGTGGGGTCTGATGAATCCCTGCCACTGTGTGCTGTCAACCTCCTTCCCCCCTCCCACCTCTGGCGAAGCTCCAAGACCACCTCTAGTCTGTCCATCCTCACCAGCACTATGTACCTGAAACACCCCTTCCCGTGGGTGCCCAGACACAATACCATCTTTCACCTTTAAAGGATGGTGACGCTCACTGGCAGGGTGAACTTTGCCTGCACAGCCCTGGCTTATACCCAGTGTCTCCACTGACAGGTGAGAACCCTGAAATCATCCCAGGACTTTCAGGACCTAGCTGTAGGGCAGAAGGGACAGGGAGGCAATGGTGTCCACTGAGGGCTTGCTTTTGCTGAGGAATGTAACCAGCTAAATATAGACTTTGGAAACTGGCCGACCGACCTAAATCTCTCTCTTGCAAGCTGTGTGTCCTTGGGTGAGTGACTTAAGCTTTCTGAGCTTCAGTTTGTCGGGATACCAGTACCTTCAGTGGAGATACCTGTATGATAGGGAGTAGGAAGTCTTTATTAGTTTTCCAGTGATTTCTAATATGTGTCTTTCCAACTACCACCAGGAAAATAAGGAGGCACCAACACATCTCACACATTAGACTCTCAATCAGTGGCCCATTATCTCGTCTGTTCAGGTGTTTCATGGAAGCTTCCCTCTCCTGCCGACCTGAGAGCTTAATGAATCTAGAATCACCCAGCCTGCATCCGTGAGCTGGGCATTCCCTTGCAAGATAGCCTCATTGCAGCCACGAACAGGGTAATATTTCTCCCTTTCTTCATATTCTAATGAATAAATGATATTCTCATTGGTAATTTATCTACTTTTAGAATTTGAATGGAATTCTACTGATAATTACGGCATTTCACCATTTGATAGGAAATTGGCACCTGCTGCATGGAGATAATAGTCCAATTCAGCATCTATGAAATATGGAATTTTCTGCTAATTCCTGCCTTGATATTTGTAAATCATCAGTGGAGTTGATTATTAAAATTCAGGAGTTTAAAGACCTGGAGCCAAGGGGGAGCAGCCCTTCTTCATTAAGATTATGGAAACTAACAGTGACTGCCGGGCCGAAGACTCTCAGCCCGGGAAGGCTCAGAGCAACTCAGAAGCGGGAAGATTCTTGGCAATGTGATTATCCACGAGACTCAGCTGCAGAATTGGAGCTAGCTGGCTGTGGGGCGCTTGTCAGAATTTGCAGAAATGAGAGATGGCAGCAAGGCATAGAGTAAAAGGCACAGGCTTCCGGGTCAGGCAGATAATGGTTAGAATTCTAGCTGCTTTTCTAAGCCTCCATGTCTGCACTGGCAAATTGAAAAAAAACAATGCCCTTTTTGGTGATGCATAGCTACTTTCTCTTTAAATTGATCTAAGATCAAATCTATACATTTCTCATCCATTTACAACAATTTACTACAGATCACCTAAGTGCCAGATATTCCACTGGGATCTAAGGGGGGTACACTGGGGAGCAAAATCAGGCTTATTCCATGACCTTATGGAGATTATTCACCAAAGATGGGGTTTTAAGTCTTGAACGATGTTGTCATCAATCCTGAATGAATGTAAAGGCCCAGAAAGGAAAATTTTAAAAGTATACCGTTCTCCCTGATTGAGGAGAATACCTGCCTTCCGTTAGCACCTAAAAAGTTGACTTGGGGGAACTTTTTGGGGTAATGGAAATATTCAAAACAAATCAAAATATGTTTTGATTGTGATGGTGATTAATGCGACTGTATGTTTGTCAAAACTCATTAAACCGAATGCTTAAAAAAGGATACATTTTATTGTATGTAAGTTATAGCTCAATAAACCCGAGTTTCAAAACAAACACAAAAAACACGCTCTTTGGAAATGAAACAGGCAATGTGACATACTGTAGTAGTTGCTAGACCTAAAGATTTCACTGACTAGGAATTCAGAATTCCAGAGGACTAGGCACTAACATAGGGTTTCTAACCTAGCACTTGGATGTGTAAGAATATATAGACTCCTCCAACTGCCATTGACTTTCACCAAGAGCTCATGACTCTGGGCTTTGGGTGGGGGCCCACCCTTGTCGTGGTGGCGACTGGGAAAGCAAATTGTCATAATTGCTTAATCTCAAGCTAATTTAAAGATAAACCCCAATGTGCCAGTGGGCTCTCTCATCCCCAGCCCTAGAATGTCCTTCCAAGCAGCAATGCTGCCAAAGGAAGAATTGCAGCAAGATGGTGGTGGGCATGCCTAGTTGATTTACCTGGCCTTGTCCAGGTCAATGAACTCAGGCTTCAGTGCCCAGAAAACCTTTGAACTCAGCATTGTCACTTGATGCCAAAGGTCATCCCTCATGATGACTACCTGCACAGTCTTCTCCCAAATGTTCTCCCTCCCTCTTTCCTTCCTGCTTCTTTCTTCCTCCTCTCCTTCCTCCCCTTGTCTCTTCTCTCCTCTCTTACCCTCTTTCCCATTCTCACCCTTCCTTCTCAAATCTACCTGCACTAATCTTTCCCTAGGCACTTCCTTGGGGAGGCTGTTTGTAGCTAAAAGAAACTCCTCCTTCCTCACCCCCTGCCTGGTTTAATGTACTTCTCCTTGTTTGCTGGGGCACACTGGTAGGTGACTTCTCAAGTCAAAGAGCATATGCTTTAATCCCCACTGAAACCTGATTTCCACGGAGCCCCATGGAGTCTTGCCGTTGCAAAAGAAACCTTTGGTGAGGAAATGAGGTAGCATCAGCTTTTGATCTCCAGCTAAACTGATAATCTTGGTTAAGTCTGCTGAGCTCAGAGCCAGATTAATGAGACACAGAGAGAACTTGGCTGACATTCTCCTCTTTGGTGCCAAGTGTCCAAACTTGTATGTGGGCACCCCTTGGATGGCTTTATATCCTAACTTCCACCCTGGACAGTGAGCTCATCCAAGGCAAGGACAATGTACTGTTCTCTGCAACCCTGGGACTTAGTGCAGGATTTGACATGTAGTAAGATGTCCAATTGAACCTGGTTCAACCAAACTGACCATAAAGAATGATGAAAGAGACAAGAAGATGTCTCCAAGGGCTACATCAGGAGAGAAGCATGTACAGTCCACAGTGGCAGGAATGGTAGGGGTCTTTCCTCACAAAGATGGAGTTTGTTCAGTTTTCCTTAGTTCTCTGGTGTCCACACTGGATGCTCCTCTGGTCACAGAGATATTGGTTTTGCCTAGAAAATATAGGGGATCATTTTTAATAGCATCCTTATCTCAGTTTAACTACAGGGAAGTGTCAGGTCCCCTGACACATTTGAAGGAGATGCCTTCAAATCTCTCTACATTTCATGGTTCCCATAGCTTTATTCAAACCCAGACAACATCAGTCCTGAAACTGTACAGAACAGAGCAGGACTGTCCCGTCTCCAGTCTTCTCAGTCACATCTAAACTCCCTCCTAACAGGTAGCAAAGGTGCCCCATGACCTTGGCATTAGAAATGCATTTCCTTCTCTGTAGGCAGCTTCCCCTCTCCAAGGCCACCTGAGGACATCTCTCCTGCCCTGTCCTTCTACAATTTCCTTCTTGCTTCCCCACCTCGACCCTTCTCCCGTTCTGATTAGTAAGCACGTCTGTGTTTGCTACCCGAGTAGAGGAGAACTTAGGAACATACCTGAATCTTGTTCAGGGAACTGTGTCCACATTCATGTCATACGTGCGCACTAGATGGATGAAGGCATGGGCACACGTGTGCTCTTTAAAGCTGGGTTGTCTCCCCGTTTGCAGAGGGAACCATGATAAAGACTTGTTGCCCACAGAGGGATTCTGGCATCCTCGATCTCACTGCACTGAATTTCCAGCTCTGATGAGGTGTCCCGTGGAGCAGCTCTTCACCCCTTTGCTGCAAGCCTGGACATCTGGCACCTTGCTACCTGTCTTGTGCAGGGAGGAAGTGAACTCAGCATCCTGGAGAGATGCTGGGACCTGTGTTTTGGGAAGTTTGGGGTACAAGGCTTTGAAATTCTGAGCTGCCTCCTTTGTTTCAGAATCAGACGCATCACTATCTATAGCAACACTCTCTGTGATCCTTTTCACTTTCCTAAAAGTGCACCAGAGTAGCACTGGGGGGAGGTGTGATTCAGCCACCCACGGCCATCTGGGGCCGCTTCTTCCCCAGCATCTGCTCCTGCCTCCCCTCCCCCATTCCTGCTTCCAGAGAGAGAGAAGGACTCTGCCCCCCAGTTTCCTAGGTGACCTGGAGGGAGCAAAGGGCGTCTGAACCCCCTGTGAAGAGTTCACGATGAAGGCAGTGGAAGTTTAAAATTTTCTTAATTTATCTTTTAAACACACTCACTGTATCTCTCTGCATTTTCCTGGGCCAGTGTCTCTCTGACCGTCTGTCTCTGTCTCTTTCTGCCCCCTCCCCTCTCTCCATCTGCATGTGTCTGTCTCTTTGTATCTCTGCCTTTCTCTCCATCTGTTTGTGTGTCTGTAAATCTGTCTTCCTGTCTCTTTTCAATCTCTCTCTCTCCTTCTTCCTCCCTCCCTCCTCAATTTCTTTCTCCCCCCATCTTTCTCTCTCTGATTCTGTCACCCTCTCTCCGTTTTCCCCAGCACCTCCCTAGTAAAACAGGGCTGACGATAAACGGTATCTTGCATTTCCCATAATTTACTTGGGGTCCAACATGGGCCCCCTTTTCATTGGATGCCTTACTTCAGCAAGCATTGTTATCACGAGAATTCTGTATCATTAAAATAAAATGACTCTGGAAAAGTAATTGGGGCTTAATATTGCTCAGTCCCACACATGCCCTATAATTATCCATGTTATCCTGCCCCTATGTGGCTAACTCTATCCTATTTTTGTAAGTCAGTAAATCTGCGTTTCTCTCACTAAGCAAAGGGTACTGAGGGTTTTCCTTCCTACCCCAGTTTTCCCCTATATAGAGCTCAAGCTTGGCTGAAGAGCTGTGTGAATAAACTAAAATCCATTGACTTCTATACTTTGTGGATAACACGTATGGTATGTGAATTGTTTCTCAATAAGGCTGTTTTTTTAAAGTAAATCTAAAGGAGGTATAAAGCACATTCCAGTGGTTTTAGTCCAGCTTCAAATTTTCCACTGGGTCATTTAAATTTGGGGGGCCCACAGCATGCGAACCAGAATTTATTTATGACTCCGTATAAATGCATCACAGTGAAATACCAGACATTATCTGCTGCTGAAATCAGGGGGCTAATCTAAACCTTGGCTAGAGGGGTCTCTTGAATGTCAGCTTTGAAGCAGAAAACAAGGGAAGATGGACGAACTCATAGTTGGATATGCTTTCCATGGTTTTTCTTCTTTCTGACAAAGACAAGCCAACTCCTACATATCCTTAGCACAAAACCCTTCCTCAAGAAGGCCTTGCTTGCCAACCTAGGTTTAGAGAAAGCTCCTTTATTGCTGTGTTCCCCAAATACCCTGAAACCCCTCTGACAGTTATCATGCCTTTTTATCCTTCTTGGGTTAAGTAGTAGTCGTCTTCTCCATTGCACTTATAAGTGCCTTGAATGTGGGAATTTTGTCTCTTTTGCACTTAGTAGGTATGAAGTAATTGGGCAAGGGCAGATGAAAAAGAAGGAAGGGGGAGATGAATAAACAAACTAATAAAGAGAACTTGGTGTCTAATATGGACATTATGCTGGTCCCAATCAAGTATTCAATGGCCAGCACATACCTGTTGATTGCATATACAGGCAGACTTTTGTTTTATTGCACTTCATTTTATTGTGCTTTGCAGATGTTATGTTTTTATACAAATTGAGGGTTTGGGGCAACCTTACATCAAGCAATTCCATCAGCACCATTTTCCAACTTATTTGCTCACTTCGTGTCTTTCTGTCACATTTGGTAATTCTCATGATATTGCAAAGTTTTTCATTATTATTATATTTGTTATGGTGATCTGTGATCAGGGATCTTTGCTGTTGCAAAAAGATCACCACTCACTGAAGGCTCAGATGATGGTTAGCAATTTTTTGTTTTGAATTTTATTTTATTTATTTTTTTATAGAGCAGGACCTTATTAGCTATCCATTTTATACATATTAGTGTGTACATGTCAATCCCAATCTCCCAATTCATCACACCACCACCGCCCTGACGCTTTACCCCCTTGGTGTCCGTACGTTTGTTCTCTACATCTGTGTCTTTATTTCTGCCCTGTATAACAGTGCATCTGTACCATTTTTCTAGGTTCCACATATATGCGTTAATATACGATATTTGTTTTTCTCTTTCTGACTTACTTTGCTCTGTATGTCAGTCTCTGGGTTCATCCACGTCTCTACAAATGACCCAATATCATTCCTTTTTATGGCTGAGTAATATTCCATTATATATATGTACCACATCTTTATCCATTCATCTGTCGCTGGGCATTTAGGTTGCTTCCATGACCTGGCTATTGTAAATAATGCTGCAATGAACACTGGGGTGCATGTGTCTTTTTGAATTATGGTTTTACCTAGGTATATGCCCAGTAGTGGGATTGCTGGGTCATATGGCATTTCTATTTTTAGTTTTTTAAGGAACCTCCGTACTGTTCTCCATAGTGGCTGTATCGTTACATTCCCACCAACAATGCAAGAGCGTTCCCTTTTCTCCACACCCTCTCCAGCATTTGTTGTTTGCTGTTTCTGATGATGCCCATTCTAACTAGTGTGAGGTGATACCTCACTGTAGTTTTGATTTGCACTTCTCTAATAATTAGTGATGTTGAGCAGCTTTTCACATGCTTCTTGGCCATCTGTATGTCTTCTTTGGAGAAATGTCTATTTAGGTCTTCTGCCCATTTATTGATTGGGTTGTTCATTTTTTAATATTGAGCTGCATGAGCTGTTTATATATTTTGGAGATTAAACCTTTGTCCATTGATTTGTTTGCAAATATTTTCTCCCATTCTGAGGGTTGTCTTTTCGTCTTGTTTGTAGTTTCCTTTGCTGTGCAAAAGCTTTTAAGTTTCATTAGGTCCCATTTGTTTATTTTTGTTTTTATTTCCATTACTCTAGGAGGTGGATCAAAAAAGATCTTGTTGTGCTTTATGTCAAAGAGTGTTCTTCCTATGTTTTCCTCTTACTCTAGGAGGTGGATCAAAAAAGATCTTGCTGTGGTTTATGTCAAAGGATGTTCTTCCTATGTTTTCCTCTAAGAGTTTTATAGTGTCCGGTCTTACATTTAGGTCTCTAATCCATTTTGAGTTTATTTTTGTGTATGGCGTTAGGGAGTGTTCTAATTTCATTCTTTTACATGTAGCTGTCCAGTATTCCCAGCACCACTTATTGAAGAGACTGTCTTTTCTCCATTGTACATCCTTGCCTCCTTTGTCATAGATTAGTTGACCATAGGTGCATGGGTTTACCTCTGGGTTTTCTGTCCTGTTCCATTGATCTATATGTCTGTTTTTGTTCCAGTACCATATTGTCTTGATTACTGTAGCTTAGTAGTATAGTCTGAAATCAGGGAGTCTGATTCCTCCAGCTCCATATTTTTTCCCTCAAGACTGCTTTGGCTATTCAGGGTCTTTTGTGTCTCCACAATAATTTTAAGATTTTTTGTTCTAGTTCTGTAAAAAATGCCATTGATAATTTGATAGGGATTGCAGTGAATCTGTAGATTGCTTTGGGAAGTATAGTCATTTTCACAATATTTATTCTTCCAATCCAAGAACATGGTATATCTCTCAATCTGTTTGTATCACCTTTAATTTCTTTAATCAGTGTCTTATAGTTTTCTGCATACAGGACTTTTGTCTCCCTAGGTAGGTTTATTCCTAGGTATTTTATTCTTTTTGTTGCAATGGTAAATGGGAGTGTTTCCTTAACTTCTCTTTCAGATTTTTCATCATTAGTGTATAGGAGTGCAAAAGATTTCTGTGTATTAGTTTTGTATCCTGTAACTTTATCAAATTCATTGATTAGCTCTAGTAGTTTTCTGGTGGCATCTTTAGGATTCTCTATGTATAGTATCATGTCATCTGTAAACAGTGACAGTTTTACTTCTTGCTTTCCAATTTGTATTCCTTTTATTTCTTTTTCTTCTCTGATTTACGTGGCTAGGACTTCCAAAACTATGTTGAATAATAGTGGTGACAGTGGACATCCTTGTCTTGTTCCAGATCTTAGAGGAAATGCTTTCAGTTTTTCACCATTGACAATGATATTTGCTGTGGGTTTGTCATATATGGCCTTTATTATGTTGAGGTAGGTTCCCTCTGTGCCCAAAATCAGGAGAGTTTTTATCATAATTGGGTGTTGAATTTTGTCAAAAGCTTTTTCTGCTTCTATTGAGGTGATCATATGGTTTTTATTCTTCAATTTGTTAATATGGGGTATCACATTGATTGATTTGCATATATTGAAGAATCTTTGCATCCCTGGGATAAATCCCACTTGATCATGGTATATGATCCTTTTAATGTGTTGTTGGATTCTGTTTGCTAGTATTTTGTTGAGGATTTTTGCATGCATGTTCATGAGTGATATTGGTCTTTTTTTTTTTTTTTTTTTTTGTGGTACGCGGGCCTCTCACTGTTGTGGCCTATCCTGTCGCGGAGCACAGGCTCCGGATGCACAGGCTCAGCGGCCACGGCTCACGGGCCCAGCCGCTCCGCGGTATGTGGGATCTTCCCGGACCGGGGCACGAACCCGTGTCCCCTGCATCGGCAGGCGGATTCTCGACCACTGCGCCACCAGGGAAGCCCAATATTGGTCTTTAATTTTCTTTTTTTTGTAGTATCTTTGTCTGGTTTTGGTATCAGGGTGATGGTAGCCTCATAGAATGAGTTTGGGAGTGTTCCTTCCTCTGCAATTTTTTGGAAGAGTTGGAGAAGGATGGGTGTTAGCTCTTCTCTAAATGTTTGATAGAATTCACCTGTGAAGCCATCTGGTCCTGGATTTTTGTTTGTTGGAAGATTTTTAATCACAGTTTCAATTTCATTACTTGTGATTGGTCTGTTCACATTTTCTATTTCTTCCTGGTTCAGTCTTGGAAGGTTATACCTTTCTAAGAATTTGTCCATTTCTTCCATGTTGTCCATTTTATTGACATAGAGTTGCTTGTAGTAGTCTCTTAGGATGCTTTGTATTTCTGCAGTGTCTGTTGTAACTTCTCCTTTTTCATTTCTAATTTTATTGATTTGAGTCCTCTCCCTCTTTTTCTTAATGAATCTGCCTAATGGTTTATCAATTTTGTTTATCTTCTCAAAGAACCAGCTTTTAGTTTTATTGATCTTTGCAATTGTTTTGTTTCTATTTCATTTATTTCTGCTCTGATCTTTATGATTTCTTTCCTTTTACTAACTTTTGGGTTTTTTTGTTCTTCTTTCTCTAGGTCCTTTAGGTGTAAGTTTAGGTTGTTTATTTGAGATGTTTCTTTTTTCTTGAGGTAGGCTTGTATTGCTATAAACTTCCCTCATAGAACTGCTTTTTTCACATCCCCAAAGTTTTGGATCGTCGTGTTTTCATTTTCATTTGTCTCTAGGTATTTTTTGATTTCCTCTTTGATTTCTTCAGTGACCTCTTCGTTATTTAGTAACGTATTGTTTAGCCTCCATGTGTTTGTGTTTTTTTACGTTTTTTCCCTGTAATTCATTTCTAATCTCATAAGGTTGTGGTCAGAAAAGATGCCTGATATGATTTCAATTTTCTTAAATTTACTGAGGCTTGATTTGTAACCCAAGATGTGACCTATCCTGGAGAATGTTCCGTGTGCACTTGAGAAGAATGTGTAATCTGCTGTTTTTGGATGGAATGTCCTATAAATATCAATTAAATCTATCTGGTCTATTGTGTCATTTAAAGCTTGTGTTTCCTTATTAATTTTCTGTTTGGATGATCTGTCCATTGGTGTAACTGAGGTGTTAAAGTCCCCCACTGTTATTGTGTTACTGTTGATTTCCTCTTTTATAGCTGTTAGCAGTTGCCTTGTGTATTGAGGTGCTCCTATTTTGGGTGCATGGTTAGCAATTTTTAGCAAAAAGTATTTTAAAATTTAGGTACATACATTATTTTTAATATGTAATGCTATTGCACACTGAATAGATACAGAATAGTGTAAACGTAACCTTTATTTTGCCCTGGGAAACCAAAAGCTTCGTGTGACTCACTTTATTGTGATATTTGTTTTATTATCATGGACCTGAACCTGCAGTATTTCTGAGGCTTGCCTGTTCTAGGTACCAGACGCTATTCTAGGCACCCGAGAACCCAGCAGTGAGCCAAAGAGGCCTCTCTCGTGGACCTTGAATTATAGACATTATAGACACAGACAATAAAAATACATCAGTTAATCATGTGGACTATTAGAAGGTGATACAAGTTGTGGAGTTGTGTGAACATTTGTTAAATAGTTTTTATTGGTCTTTATTCATCTGGTATCTGTAGGGAAATGAGCCTTAACACAGAGGGAGAGAAAACTGGAGAACTTTCTACAGGACAGAGACAGAGAAAATGGTCGTGCTTTGTTTTGTTCCGTGCACCCTAAGACTTGAAGCTGGGATTCTAGGAGCAAAAGAAAACAACATGGGGCTGAGACAAACAGCCCTCTTGCTGTAGAAACAGAGAACACATGGTAGGGGAGTCAGTGCCTGAGTTAGAGCCCAGTTTTGCATGCTCCATTCCAGTTTTGTAGGCACAAGCCTTGGCAAGTTAAAAAGCTAAAAATGATACAAGAAATAAATGGGTGCAAACCACAGCTAGAGACAGAGGAAGCAGGGTGCCTGGCTTTCAGGGCTTCACAGTCCAGGGTTCCCTGGAGAGCCAGGGCCAGTGTTAATATTCACCAGGTACCCCACCAATCTGTCATGGAAAGGGGGAGGAGAGCAGGGCAGCAGGTTGCCAAATGTGGTATGATCCTGGGAGGTTGGAAGGGGGGTCTGCCAAACAAGTGCACAGCACAGTCCCCAAGACACAGTTTTGGCCACAAACAATCGTTATCTCAATGATAACAGCATCTGCTAGCGCTTACTGAGGACTTGCTTGTCGGACTTGATGCACAAAGAACATTATGAGGATTATCTCACTCACCCTCACCATGAATCATTATATCCATTAGGACTCATGTGGTTACAAGTGACAGAAAATCAAACCCCAAATGATGAGAAACTGAAAGGGAATTTGTCAACAGGTGCAACTGAAAAATCCAGGAGTATTAGTCTTCAGGCCTGGCTGGATCCAGCTTAAACAATGTTCTAGGGTCCAGTCTTTTTCTGATCTCTTGACTCTGCTTTTCATTTCTTGGTACCATGCTCAGACAGGTTGCTGTGATGGCAAAAGGGCTGCAACTACTCAAGCCCATGTTCTCTCAAGGTGAAGTCCAGCAGAAACGAAAGTATCTTTCCCATCCTCAAAGTTCCAGTAAGTCTCATGACTTTTCATTGGCTCAAATGGGCATCATGTGCCCATTCTTGAAAAGATTACTGTGGCTGCAGGGCCTTCCCTGCTTCCCACGCGCTACCCTGGTGTGAGAGGCGGACTCTCACTCATAATGAGTTGGGATGGGTTCTCAAATGAACATTAGGGACAGTCCTGAAAATAGGTAAATGGAGGCAGGTGGTAAAAATAAAAATGCCCATCTCCTGATGCTAGGATCATTTCTATTTTGTAGGTGGGGAAACTGAGGCTTGGAAAGGTGGAGGCACTTGTCAGGTGGGTCTGTGGTGGAGCTGGGACAGCAGCACAGCATCATCTGCGGCCACTTTCAGCTCCTCTCCTCCCCCAATCACAGCCTCACCTCCTGCTGCTTGCTTGTCTCTGTCCCCTCCCTCTTTCCTGATCTGTCCTTGGAGCTGCCAAGTCACTCCAAGACACCTGAGTGAGCGTTAGGCTCATCCTGAAGACAGAGGGAGTTGTCAGGAGGCCACAGTCCCATTAATCCTGTCAGTTTCAGAGGACCATTCCCAAGGCAGAGGGTCATCGATAGCATCATCTCCATCTTCTTTAATGCTAATTACTTTTCTTCCCACGTCAACGTAAAAATCATCTTAAATGTCCTCATTAAAGCGAATGTGATTTCTGACCACAGAATCATCAACTCAGCCTGGGAAAGACTTTCAGGGGAGAAAATGTTCTCTGAGCCACAAATGGCAATTCCGAGTGATTTAGAATATCAAGTTTGTATGATTTTTAATCATTAACGGAGATGTAAAAACATATTTTATACACAATCTTTTATCTTACACTTATTTTTATATTTCTCTATAACAATTTATTGCAATGCATATATCACCATTACATCAGACATTTATGGCTCCATTAAAATTCAATGCCATCATAAATTTGGCCCGGTTAAAGTGGTGACATTTGTAACAGCTTCCACAAGGACATATTTTATATTTAAAGTGGAACTTCGAGAAGAAACTTTAAAGAAAAAAAATCCTTGTAGGGAAGGAGAGGGATATAAGATTTTCCTGCTGTCTAAAACACTGTCTAATGCCTACCCTAATACCTGCTGTATTAAGAAGCCAGACTTTTGCTAAATACTAGGGGAGCTATTTCCAGTTAATAGGGATTAACGAGAACCATATGATAATGCCATCATTGACTAGAAATGCTCCTCTCTGCCCAGTCCTTTGGCAGACTGAGACCTGGGAGAATTTCGGAAGTAAGGGAAAATATTAAATCAGACTTTTAAACAATGCAGTGTCCATATAATGAGAGCTTTTCTGATTCTGGCGTGTAAGAGTTTTCGGAGAGGGATAGGATGAGGGTCTTATGTTTTTCTATCATTTGGTCCAAGATGGTGAGTGCTTCTATTGGGAAATTTAAGGTCTGTCTCTCTCTAGCTCTTTTTCAATCCATCAGAAGGTATTAGAGCAGCTTTTGTGAGTCCAGTGCTTTTATATATGATTTGAAAAGTAAAAATGGGGATATATTCCTCATTGTGATGGAACCTACTATACTAGGATACCCTCAAAGGAAAGGACTTTTGCATCCTCAGGAGCCGTGACAATATCTGACACATGGTTGATATCCACTAACACCCTTTGTTCAACTCACTGTAACTATTGGACAAGGCATCCAACAAAAACAACTTTGGACAATAAGCACCCAACTGGGCATGACTGAGGGTCTGGTTGTATGGGACAGAATAGGTATCACATATGACTTCCAGGCAAGAGGAGTGTGTGAGGACTGTGCAAGCCCGAGCTGGGTTCATGGAAGAATGAGGCTTCAGGTGGGTACGATTTGACCCTTCAGAAGTAGCACAAAGGATAGTCTAGGCTGAAAGAACCAGGTGGGCTGAGTAAGAGAAACTTCAAGAAACTCCCTGGAGAGAGAGCTGGCTGAGGGGTGGGATCAAGGTGTCCTTGAGCTTAGTCAGCCTCAAGATCTGTGTAATAACCAAGGGCAATAAAATCTCACTGAGCATGTGTTGTCAGGCAGGATGCCTGTGTGCATAATAAAGATAGCAAAGGTCTGTTTCCACCTGCTGTTAGCCTGGTTCTCTTCTAAGTTCTTTTCTCAGAGGAACCCATTGTAATTCTCATAACCCTCAAAGGTGGAGTTTCTGCTATGTTCTGGCTAGAGAGAATGGAGAAAAGGAATAGATATGCAGATGTTAGATGCATTCTCTGTTTCTCCCCTGTTTCTCCAGGAGTGAGTCCACTCACTTGAAGAAATAGAAGCTGGAACACTCATGTCCCAGGGGTAAATTTAATAGGGACATTGGGTGGGAGACTTTTGTTCTCTGAGTTTTTACTGACTGATGCCACTGGTTGTGGGTTGTAATCAAGTTTTGTCAGAGGCAATGCCATGAGATCGGAGAAATCAGAGTTCTTTTAAACCAAATATTGCCCTTCCAGAGCATGCTCTGGGGAGGGAGGAGATTTTTATGCTCTGCCAAGGAGATCGTAACACCTTAGTGCTGTGCCATCCAACACAGGAGCCGTCAGCACATGTCACTTAGCACGTGAAGCACGGCCAGTGTCACATATTAAAATCATCATGTTTTTTATGTATTAGGTTAACTAAAACATTTTAAAATAATTTAACCTATTTTTTCTTGTTTTAGTGTGGCTCCTGGAAAGTTTAGAATCCCATGTATGGGTTGCATTGTATTTCTATCGGACAGTGCTTTCTTAGAGTGCATCCTCTCAGTGCAAAGGACATATCTTATGAAATAGAGAAAGGCTTCTGAAAGGCTTCTTCCTCCTGCCACCAGCTTCTGGGCTGAGAGCTACTTTAGTATAAAACTTTCAACCACATCTGACTGGTTACCATGCCCTGAAAACACTCATACCTCTTTGCCTTTGCTTGTGCCATGCTCTCCCTCTGGAGTTCTTTCCTGTTACCCATCACCTTGCTCTCCTGGCATGCTCTTTCACATTCCTCAAACCCCATCTCAAAAGCTTCCTCCTTGTAGCTGCTCTTTAATTAACTGCTCTGTCCTCTGGGCTTCCACAGCACCTGGAACCCACTTTCTCCACTATTACTCTAATCAGCTTGTGTTTTAGTTACCTGCTCACAAATTCATCTCCATAGCTGCTCATGGAATCCCTTGAGGCCAGGGACTCAGTGATTTTGAAGTCATTGGAGGCAGTGTGGGCTGCTGGAGCTGGCTCAAACCGGATCAGAAGAAGCACTGTGTGTGTCTCTTCCTAACTCCACATTCAGCAGCTTCCTGCTGATAAGTTGAAATTGGCCACAGTGGAGTATTGACACCACAGGAATTGGCAAACAGTGAAAATCAGGGCTTTTAATGGGGTGAGGGGAGGGGGAGAGACAGTGGTTAAACATTTACCTGCTCACACTGATCTCAGTTAAAATGAAGTAAAAGGCTTTTGCCACCTGAATCAGCCTCAGAAAGCGGTGGTCATTTTCTTGTGATTAGGTGACCTGTATGTGAAGAAATGTTGCTTTCTCTCCATGAAGGCAGTTTAAGGAGCTCTCTCTCTCTGCAGGCTCTAATATTTAGGGTCTGGTAGAGAGATGTTGGATTAGACTGGGTGATTATAAAGTTTCTTCCCAGTTCTAAAATTCACTGATTCTGGGCATTATGCATATCACTTGCAAGTAATTAACATTAATAATGCCCTACATTTGTGCAGCCCTTATCTTTCTTTTTTCCCAAAGAGCTTTCCTATCCATTATGTCATTTGACACTTCTCAGAAGCCACTGAATAGAGAAGTTAATATATCCGGTGTAGACATCTACTTAAATTCAAATAGATTTGCACATAGTTGACCTTGGTCTCAGAGAGGGCATGGGGGCCACAGGGTGACAGTGGATCACAATGTTCTCAGTTCAGTAGGATGGACTATGAGGGTCAGAGAGCGCAAGACAATTACCCAAAGTCACACAAACACAGAACAGCAAAACTTCATCAGCTCTAGGATTGCACTGAAGGTGAGGAACATTTGGTGTGGGTAGTCACCCAGAAGAACTGAAAAATAGCATATCTATATAATATCAGCTATTTTAATAGAAAGAAAAAAGTGCACTGTCTCAAAACTGAGATAGCTTATCTTTGATTCCAAACAGCTGAATATTCTATCCGTTTGGAGGGCTCCCTTCCATTTTTGCCACTCACCGAGCTGTTTGAGCCTCATAATCATGGCGCTGGGCTTCCCAGGAGGCTGCTTGCTTCATGGGTCACAGAATCCTTCTTTTCCCCTCCAGAGAGAATGCCCCCCGCCCAAATAAAAGATGAACAAACATTTTACAAATGTTTCAGAAAAGGTTGGTAACTCATCTCTCTGAATTACCTGTGATAAGAGAACCTATTAGGAGGCTAAGGAGGAGAAGCAATTTGGGTTGAATGAAACTACTGAGTAATTTAGACAATGCCTGGAGATAGAACTTTGCTCACTCCTCACTTGGGATTCGTACAACTCTGAGACACATATTTTGTTTCAAAGCAGACTGAAGGAAATAAATTTAGAGCAAAGGAAAACATGTACAAAACATCATTGAAAAAAGAATGCAAATATTTTTGTGTGCACATGCATGTACTGAACTTTAATAATGCCCCCCAGTGACAATAATAACTGAATAATAACAATGAGTATAGCTCAGTCCTCATAATGTTCTTATTAAAATTCTAGAAATAAAGATTTCAGTGCCATTATGTAGAAAATTTAAGAGAAAAATATCTTGGTATATCTTCTAAGTTGTCTATAAATTCTACACTCTGTACACTAGTTATTACTTTACTGTTTATTCTCAAAAATGTTTAGAATATAATTGTGTAGAACTTGGGCTGCATTTTTCACTTGAGAAAGAGTTACAACTCTGCTTCTATGTGGTAGACAGACAGAATCTCTCCAAATATGTGCAGTGAAATTACCTCTCTAAGAGCTGTCTATAGGGCCTGCCCTCCCATGGTGTGTTGGAGCCAGCTCATACTGTCTGGGAAGAATGGATTGTCTAATTTCAAGGAAATCTGCCAGTTGGTTGGTGTCATATTGGCACCTTGAAATCGGCTATTGTTGGAATATTTACACCATGGAAACCAGAAAACACTATAAGTCAGTGATTTTCACCTAGAGAGCTGGGTGGTTAAGCATTTATCATGCCACCACTGCTATTCTCTCTCTATAGGGTACTACTCCATTTATATCATTCTGTCGCATTTAATTTACATATCCATGAACAAGTAGACAACCATGTGGAAGTCATAGAGTCTTAATAGGAAAACCAAAGACCTGAACCCTGCAAAAGCAGAAACAATAAAGGATTCCCTACTCATTACCCATAACCTTTAGGTATTTGATAATTATCTAATATAACCTGTCTTTTCGTTCCTGTTCCTAATCTAGCTTAACAGTCCTCAAGCTTTAGTGCATGAGTTAATGTACAAGTGTTGATAATGTGAAACCACACGTGTGGTACTTTATGAGAGTAGTAGGGGGCTTTTGAGGGTAGCTTTGGCCACGAAAATATTTTACTGGAGTTGGCAAAATATGGTAGTTGAAACCCAGAATACCTGGTTTTGAATCTAGGCTCTGCCACATAAGCTATTTTACCCTCTCTGAGCTTTAATTTCTTCATCAGTAGAATGAGAACAAAAACGATACCTTGCCTCTAAAGTTCTTATTAAATGTGTTCATATATGTAACATGCTTAGTATCACTCCTTGGACCTAGTTAGTGCTAGGTGCATTTTAGCTATTATTATTATAGAGGAGTGTTTTAGTTGATGATCTTGGTAGCTGAGTGAGGGTTAGATTGGATGGAACCAAGACTGGGAGAGTCTTGGTTAGAAGCCCATTGCTTTGGTCCAGCCTGACCCTGTTGAATGAATCACTGATGCCATGTGGCTGTTGGGTGTTACATAGACTAAGCCAGTGGCTTCTCCTGAAACTTAGCCTATGACGTAAAGGGCCTTGGTTGACCATTAAAGAAGACCACTTTCCCTAGGAATTTATTTTACCAGCTTCCATCCAATTCATTTGGTGCTGGAGGGCGTGGTGAAGAGGAGAGAATGGTAGCAGATAAACTTCAAGAGCATGCAGGCTCCAGATCTTGGAAGTCCTCAGAGGTCATGGTGAAAGTCTGGATATCCTAGTAAGCATAATGAAAAGCTATGAACAAATTTAGGCACTAGATAGACACTAGGAGAGATACAACGATGTAGTCAGTCACAGGGACTTGCAGACTAGAAAGGTCCACACCCTCCCCTTTGTCAGTTGTAGCTTAATCTCATGAGTCCAGTTCTTACATTTTCCAGATGAGCAGAAATGTCCCCTCTTACCTCCTGCAGTGGAATGACATGCAAAACGCCACGGGATTTTAGTACATTGTGATAATTATAGGGAAAGGGCATGCAAACTTCGGGATTTCCTTAGGAAAACTGGAAACCCTACAGAAGGGGCAGAGAGAAAAGATTAACATAGCTTCCCTGGTGCCTCTTCCTCTCTCAGTTGCTCATAAATAGCCTCCATGAGGACCGTATTTGCTGTGAATTTCGTCACATCTCTCAAATGCCCTGACTGGTCTTTTACCTCCTTCCACGTCCAGGCCCTGTCTCATGTCCAGGGGCCAATAATAAAGATAAATTTGAGAAGTAATAGATAAAGACCCAATCCTTGTAGAGCAATAAAATTTATCGTGGCTTAACTAATCTGGCACCATTTATGCCTGCCGCCTGCCTTCCCAACCATCGAATGACTAATTGATAACTAATTTCCTCAATTTGTACTTCATTACTTATTGCAGCAGAAAAGCTTACGCCTAACTCTATGAATCAAATAGACTCCATGAAATCAGCAGAGATACTATTTGCCAAAGTTCTTGGCAAATTGACCACCTTTTCAGGAAAAGTGACCTCTTCTCAATAATACACCTAACAGATACTGCTTTTTCATTGTGTGTCAGGAACTGGGCTAAGCATGTTGCATTTGTATAATTAAAGGTTGTGCTAGATGATAAAACTGCAGTAGCTTATCACAACAGAAGTTTATTTCTTTATCAATAACTTCTTAATTCAGGTGTTCCTGGTTGGCAAAGGATGGGGGAGCTTTGGTCCTTGCAGTCATTCAAGTTGATTTAGTCCCCAAATTAAGCTCAGATGATCCGCCATCATTACTGAATAGCTTCCAAGGTTGCCTTTGGTGTTGGCATTCAGCCAGCAGACGGGGGAAAGAGCGTGAAGGGGCATAGGTGGGAAGCTTTTAATGGGCTAGCCTAGAAGAATACGTCATTTCAACTCATACTGTACTGGTCATAACTCAGGAAGAGTAGGACTGGGAAATATATTATAGATGTGAGCCAAGAGGAAGTGGGTTTTGTTGGATGCATTGCCACACCCTGCGATTTCATTTAATCCTTACAACAATGCTATGAGGTTGGCCATTATCCCCACTTTACAGATGAGGAAACTGAGACTTGGAGAGGTTCAAATAACTTGCTTAAGGTCAAAGAGCTAGAAAGTGGAGGAACAGAGTCTTCAACTCAAGTTATCTGTCCGATTCCAAGTCTATGCTTTCAACCACTGTGCTAAACTACTTCTATCACGTCTCAAGCAATGGGAAGGTCTGACAATGAATCCTTTTCCCTCCCTATGCTCTGGTCAACATGAACGTACTTGACCCCGACCCACCATGAAGTTCTCTGCTTCAGAGGTAAGCTGTTACCCCTGCCTACAACACGGACTCTTCTAGTGAAAGCAGACCCAGGACATCTTGTGAACTTCCAGAAACCCAGGTTGGGGTTCCCAATGGTGCCCAGGTTCAGTGACAGTAAATTCTGAGGCTGACCACCCACATGTGCTTCCTCTGCGGGAGGCACAGAGCAAGTGTCAAACTGAGCCAAGGAAGACTCCACTAATTAAAGCTTTCCTGAACTGTGCCATCCATTGGCTTTTTAACAAGTGATGCTATTAATCCTACATGTTCTCGGTTTTTCATTTGTTTGTGGGGGGAAAATGTTGAAGGCGATATTGTGGTATTTATCCTTGGAATAATGTTGCCATAGTTACCTCTCGACTTTATTATACCAGTGGTGCAATAGTTGAAGCAGGGGGACCTGGAGATGCTCTCGTAACTATGAGCTTGGTCCCCAGGATGGGCATGAAATGCACCTCTTAGAATGGGGGGAGAAGAAGGGAGCTTGGCCCCAGCAGTTAACTCCAAAACACAGCACAGCAGTCCTGTGTATTTGATGAGGGTGTTGCTTGGTGATGTCCAGAGTGAGCCATTTCTATGAAGTTGCTTTGTTTTCACATTGTTTTATAGTGACACTCTTAGAATGCTAGAATGTAGTGTCTCCATGGAAACTGGAAATGTACAAAATTAAGACCCAGAATAGGAAAGCTCCTATGAGCACAGTTCTGCTGATCCCTAATAAAGAAATGATGTGTTGCAACTACAAGGTGTTGGATGTTAAAAGAGTCAGGGAATGATAAATTTGACATCCTAATCTAACCAAAGACCTTCACTTTTTGGACATGGTGGAGAAAGGTTATGAGTGCACATCCAGGTAATTGTGGTCTGTCAAACAGGAGGAAGGCTCCTTAATACCCCATTGTGGGGAAATAGCTACTGACCCTCCAAGGAAAGTGCACCTTGACTCCACTTCCCTGTTGAGCCCATTCAGAAAGAGTTAGTGGGACATGAGAGAGGCAGCATGATACAATGCAAAGACGAGGCATTTGCAGTCAGAACAGGATTAAATCGCAGCTCCTCCACTTACCATCTTTTGACTTTAAGGAAATCCGTTCAGCTTGCTGAACCTCTGTTGCCACATCCATAAAATGGGGGTGAATAGTATATACATTTCTGAAGTGTTGTAGCATTGGAAGCATGCACACACACACTTTATAAATATATGTTTGTTTCCTTTCTTCACTTTTCTTCAGATATTTATTTTTAGCAGGGTCGGAAGGTGTTCTTTAGCCTGACTACTTATATAGAAGGACAAGGTTTAGTTTAGAATGTCTGAATTAATAATGGCATAACGGCATGAAACGTACAGCTTTACAGAATAGTCAATGGAAACATGAGGCCCTCTTCGGGTGTACATGCTGTTTGTTCACGGTGGGGATTGGCGAAGTCAGATGCGTGTCTGTTCTGATGCTCGCACTTCTTTTGTGGCTCCTCCTCCGAGTCTCTCGCGGTCCTGCATGTTTGGTCCCTGACTTCTCTTTTGCCTCCCTCCACACACATCTCACACATTCGCTGAAATGCCATCCAATTCTATCAGGACATTCAAATACACAGAATTCTCAGGCTCTCCTTCTGCAGTCACTGCATGTTCAGAGTCTTGTCAACAATTTGTGTAACTACTCCCATCTCTGCTTTTAAAAAAAATTATTAAAAAATTTTAACCCCCTTTATTGAAGTATGCTGACATACAAAAACTGTGAACATATTTAATGTATACAACTTGATGAGTCTGGAGATAAGTACATACCCATGAAACCATCACCACAATCTATGCCATAAACACAACATTACCTCCAAAATTTTCCTTCCACCCTCTTTATTATTATTATTATTATTTTGTGATAAGAGCACTTAACATAAGATCTACTCTCAGCAAATTTTTAAGTATATAACGCAGTATTGTTCACTATAAGCTCTATGCTGTAAGTAAATCTCTAGAACTTGTTCATCCAATAAAGCTGTACCCTTTGACCAATATCTCTCTGTTTGTCCCCTCCACACAGAGCCCCTGGCAACCACCCTTCCACTCTCTGCTTCTGAGTTTGACTATTTTAGATTCCTCATCTAAGTGGTATCTTGCAGTATTTGTCCTTCTGTGTCTGGCTTATTTTGCTTAACATAATGTCCTCAGGTTCCTCCATGTTGTCACAAATGGCAGGATTTCCTTCTTTTCTGAGGCTGAATACTATTCCATTGTATGTATAGATCACGTTTTCTTTATTCATTAATCCTTTGATGAACATTTAGGTGGATTCTATGTCTTGGCTATTATGAATAATGCTGCAGTGAACATGGGGGTGCAGTATCTCTTTGAGATTCTAATTTCATTTCCTTTGGCTATATACCCAGAAGTGGGATTGCTGGAGCACATGGTAATTCTATTTTTAATTTTTGAAGGACCTCTATACTATTTTCCATAGTGGCTGCACCAGTTTACATTCCCACCAACAATACACAAAGGTTCCCTTTTCTCCACATCCTTGTCAACAACTGTTATCTTTCTTTTTTTTTTTTTAAATATAATAACCATTCTAACAGGTGTGAGGTGCTCTCCCATTGCTGTTCTTAATGGCACAGAATGGAAGGAGGTTCCTTTACTTCCAGTGCCAAGCGCCTGCTGGATCTCTACTTGGTTAGAACCGAAGCTCTCATAACTAATCTCAATCCCTGTCTGAATGCTCTGTGGTATTTCCCACTGGCCTCTGCCTTCCTCTAAAAAGATAGCAGTGTGACTCTCTGTCATGAGCAGTGTTTTGCTGATCTGCCTGATCTCACTTAGTATAAGGAAAAAATATTCTGCTCTGGTTGTTGGTACATGAAGCTGCGCTTCCTCACCAGCACAGGGAAGCCTTGATACCACTTGAGTGTCTTTATCAAACAGCCTTAACACTGCAACCACCTACAGTTTCACGATTTAAAACTTCCATGCTCCCTTCTGTGTATGCTTCAACTGCACTGAAAGTGTGGGTTTCTGTCATCTTATACATTGCTATTAATACCTCATTGCGTTAAAAAACCTTCCCTTTAAACCTCAGTATGCTGAGACATGTCGTGATTAACTAAATGCTGAATAAATGGCAGGAACTTTTAATTTTAAAAATATTCACTGAGTAGCTGTTCCATGTCACATAATGTCCTAGACATTGGTAAAGTGACCAGCTTGTCTAGGTTTGTCTGGGATTTTCCCAGTTGTATCACTGAAAGTCCCATGTCCTGGGGAATTCAACAGTCCCAGGCAAACCAGGGCAGTTACCTTAAGCTCTAGGGGTAAACTGGTGAACAAAACCTCCTCCCTCAAGGCTCTGACAGTCTAATGAACCAGAAAATAGAAACAAACACCCAGCAGTTCCACTCCTAGTTATAGACCCAAATGATTTGAAAACAGGTCCTCTAACAAATACATGTCCACGTGTCCATAGCAGCTCTATTCACAGCAACCAAATGGTAGAAACAGCCCAAATGTCCATCATCAGATGAATGGATATTCAAATTCTGGTCTATCTATACAATGGAATATTATTTAGCCATAAAAGGAATGAAATAACTGATACATGCTGTAACATGGGTGAACTTAGAAAACGTCATGCTAAGTGAAAGGAGACCAAAAAAGCTCACATATTGTGCGATTCCATTTATATGAAATATTCAGAGTAGATAAGGCTACTTCTGAAGCGTATATAAGAATGTGAAATCTGTAATTGCCCTGCTTCTAAAATGGTTCTTTAGCTACTCTGCTGCAGTGAGAAAGATCTGGCCCAGCCATTTGGTAGTTACTCTTTCCAAGTATTTTCTAGGGAACATATTCCTAGAGGCTCTTGGGCTAAAGTGATAAAAATAATTTGACATGGCAGGTTCTCTGAAGAAGCCATTCAGCGTCCAGTGACTTGGGTGCTGGGGCAGGACCCGAGGGTAAGGACCAGAGAGAGCATCTTAGTTCTGGCTCTTACACAGTTTCCCTCGACAGAGTGACTCCAGAATCAAAGAAAGTTTAAACATCCCCCAGGAGACAGTGCTGGACACAAGCTTCCATGGGGGAGTTTGATTTCTGCTTCTGCCCTTGACCCTGCATCCTAGGACAGGTGTACATCATCACCTATAAAATGGGGACAAAGATAGATGTGTTGTAAGGATACGTATTTCCCCTCAAAGCCAGGAGTGTACACTGTCTGGAAAATAACAAGCACTCAATAATTATTAATTTTCTCCATTCTTTCCTTTTCATCCTAAGACTTAATTAAGACATATAGTTAAAGCTATGAATAAGCAGTTCACAGGAAGAGAAATCTAAATGACCAGCACACATGGAGAAATGTTCAGGCTGGCTAGCAACAAAGGATTGAAAAGTGAAACAAGACATCATTTGTCTCCTACAAAGTTGGCCAAAGAAAGGAAAAAAAAGTCAATGTTGCCAAAGAGTTTGGAAGCCAGGCACTTGCATCCTAGGCTGGTAGCAGTACAACTTGGAACAACGTTTTGGGGGCAGATTTGACAATAAGACAAATATGCTTGTTTCAGAAGCCTTAAATGCACACTTGTGTTTTGACCTGGCAATTCCAGTTCGAGAAATTTGTCCTCAGGGAATAATTAAGGATGTGCTCGCAAACTTAGCCACAGAAGGCACTCTATAAATAGTTGTTAAATGAAGGAGTGAGCGATACTCATCACTACAGTGTTTATAATAATGAAAATTCCAGTAACAGGGAAAATCAAATAAATTATGGTCTGGCCATAAAATGGAATCCTCTGCAGCCATTAAATCTGATTTGGTAAACACATTTGGATAACTCTGTCATTTACATGGGACTGGGAAGATATTTCTGATTCCTTGAGTGAAAAAAATTATGTTAAATGACAGATCGTATGGCTATGGCTTGTTTAAAAATATGTATCCACAAATAAGATGGGAAAGAAAAACTCTCGAAGGGTGTACAGCACAACGTGAAAAGCCGTTATTGATGAATGGTGTGACACCATGAATAATTTTTATTCCCTTCTTTCGGCTTTTCTTGTATTCTGAGCATGTACTATTTGCACATATTTTTAAAAAACTTAATGTTAAAATAGAGGGACTCGCTAAGATGGGGGTGGGTGGTTAGAAACCAAGATAAGAAACTAGGGCAAAAATGTGCTAGTCAGGAGAACGTAGGGTGTCTGGCTAGGTTAAAAGAGTTGCATGATTTGGGCAGCCTTCCCTTCCTTTTCTGTGTCATTTTAAGCTTTTTTGACTACAGATCAACCCTCAGACCTCGGGAGGCTTGATTTGGCTGCACCCTCCTTAGGATGTGTCATGTCTGGGAAACACACAAATGCTCTCCTTTGTCTTTGCTGCTCGTGGCCCGAATTGGCTGTGCTCGAGGGTGACTCACTCCTGGCTGTGTGCATTGATGAGAGCTGGTTTGTACCTGGAAATCAGAGCGCACACCTGTCCCTGAAGCTCTGAAAACAGCCTGGACCAGCATCCTGGAGAGAGAGAAAGCCAGCTCCCAGCCACGAGGAAAGACTCCAGCTCAGGAGACCCTTGTGGGGAAGGGGATGTGTTTACCTTTTTTGCTCCCCAGATTTTCGCTGAGTAAATTGCTGCGATGGATCATAATTGCTTTTCATTTTATTTTTAAAAATTGCTGCCAAGGCAGTCTGCTTGTCTCCTGAAGTCAGCACAAATCTGAGAACACTTTACTCCAAGGGAATATTTTTAAAACTTGGGTTTGAAAAGTGATTTCCACCCGATAATGAGCAGGTCGAGGTCTCACAGACCACGGTGACTCGGTTGCACTTCAGACCCAGAGATTCACAAAGCTCATCAGCTCGTTCCTTTCACTCAGATCTTTGCTGAATTGCCACGTCCAGAAAGAACCCTGCTCCTAGCTTCCTGTCTAAAATAGCACCTTCTTCTGTCGGCTTTCCTGGATCGTTTTTTTTTTCCCTCTCAGGAATCTATCCCGCTCTGACATTATATTCTTTCTTTATTCTCTCTATCCCCCCAGAAGGATACATGCACCTCAAGTGTTCAAGTGCTGTATCTTTTTCATGGCAGCATCCCTGTGCTTAGAACTGGGGCAGGCACATAGTAGGTGCCCAACAAGTATTCGACCACATGAATATGTGAGAGGATGTGAAAGTCTTTTACAAGCTGGAAGATGCAGTGGGGCAGAAAGATGCGGGGTGGGATGGTATGGTTGCATTTGGGCTTCTGAACTCTCCAGCTCACCACCAATGCCATCTGGGCCCCAAGTCCCAGGGGGATTGACTGTTATGGCTCCCAGAACACCAGCAGCATCTATGATAGAGTTCAGCCTCCATGCTAGGAGGTTCCATTGGCCTTGAGTTTCCCTTGGTGGGAGGATAGGGCTCCAAGCTGTTGGATGCTCTGTTAAACACGTGCTGCCAAGCTGGCTTCCACCATCCAACCAGGCTGAACTGTCTGGTATTGCAGACCACTCTCAGCACCCCAGAAGCAAAGACAGTAACAGCAGTAACCTGCGGGGCTGGGAACACTTACATTCTCCCTTTCTCGTTCTTTCCATTAGTGCCTAGAACTCTGGGAATGGGCATTTTTTACTTGCAGAAAAGCGAGAGCTGTATGTGCAGAGGCTGCAGAGTCAAACACCAGTCTGGGTTGCTTCACTGGCTGATTCTGAAAACACAGGGCATTCTTCCTCCCTCGGGGTGAGTCCAATTCCTGCCATTTTGGGTTCCACTGAGAAGTGCCATGTTTCTCAGCATTTTTACGGAAGATTCACAGCAGCCACCTGCTAGACAGTCATTCCTTTAGTATGCACCCACTGTATGCCAGGCACTGAGTATATAACAATGAACTAGACAAAGTCCCTGCCCCCATGGGACCTCTTCATGCCTTTTCATACCACTTCAACCAGTGGTAACTGGTTGAGTTTGGGAGAGAAGAGCCAAAGGTTGATTTGATACCCAATCAATTATCATATTTTGTTATGAGTTTTTAATGGTATTTCTTTCAAAAAGACATGGGCATTGAAATTTGACTCCCCCTGCCCTGACCCCCTGGGAAAACAACTGGTGGATTGGTTAAACCTGGCACTTTATGAAACCACATTCATTTGCTTTGGTTTTGGGGGTACTCTGCTGCCAGGTACCCTTAGCCCTTCCCTAGTTGGATCTGAGCTCCAGTGATCAGAGGTAAGACTGTTCTTGGGGAGTGGACATATGAATTTTCTGAGCCAACCTACTTCAGTTTGGCTGAAAATAGTTTCTCAGCTCCCACCTAAGGGCTTCCCAATAATTAGAAGCAATGCTTGCAAATCCTTGTGGACACATTGGGAAAGAGACCTGTAACATTTGCTGGTGCTTTGTGATTTGTAAAACACATCAACAAGCACCCTGTGAATCTTGCTCTGACACCTGCAGCAGAGTGGACTTACGCAAGTGTTTATCCTTCTCTGTCTATCAAATGGGCAACGTGATTTCGTTTCCTAAGGCTATTGTCGGAACTGAGTGAGATGCTGTATGCAGAGTGCCCATTTCTGTGAGTGGCATATAATAAGTGTTCAATACATTTTAATGATTAAAAACATGAAGATGGTTCTTATGAAAGGTAGGCAGGGAAGATTGTATTCACCTTGCTTGAGGGATGGAGACATTGGAGCTCAGAGAGGTTATTTGGCCCAAGTCCAAGTATTCAGGGGTGAGGATACTAAATCCATGTCAGAGAGTATAATGTATGCCCTAGGCACCTCCCTTGGGCTTCTGACCAGGTCCCAGACTGTAGGCATCTGCATACAAAGGATGGGTGTTTATCCCCGACCTTTCCATACAACTCCCCTTTCACTTACATCTTGGGGAAATCACAGAAGCTAAGGCAACACCCCCTCTGCCATAGAGGTCCTCTTTATCCCTTCCCACCAAGTCCCAGCTCATCTCCCTTAAGCTCTCATTAGGGAGCCACTATCTCCAAACTCATCTAGTCTTTAAATGTCTACTGATGGTTTATGCTAATGTCTTGCAGATAATGAATCCTCTACATTTAGTGCCCGTCATCTTACTGCAGGGTTTTGTTTGTTTGTCTGTTAGTTTGCTTCCAGTTCTGGTTTTCAAGTTGCAGAAACTTATGTCTCAGTCACTTGTGCAAGGCAACTCCCACCCTTTGAGACGGAGTCTGTGTCTTTCACACAGAGTGAGTGTCGCCTCTAGAGCCCCTGGCTTAGAGCTGGGCGTTCAGTACTGACCACAGATTAAAAGGACAGGGGTGGGTCGATGGAAAGGCTGTAGATGTGATATGGATGCTTCAAGACAGCAGCTCATCTTAATTTCTTAGGGCCCACGCACTTTTCCTGACTTCAGGATAAAGTAGGGAGCTGCTTGTAGGTGTGGGATTATGGGAAGGAGGGGAATTCTTTACATCTAGGTAGGTCAGGATGGGATGCTGTCCAGAGGCCACCCATGGAAATCCATAACTGAGATAAACGGAGCCATGAGAGTGAAAGGTGGTGGCCGAACCTCCTAGAGAAATGGAAATAAAAACACAAATAAACAAATGGGATCTAATGAAACTTAAAAGCTTTTGCAAAGCAAAGGAAACCATAAACAAGACAAAAAGACAAGCCTCAGAATGGGAGAAAATATTTGCAAATGCAGCAACTGACAAAGGATTAATCTCCAAAATATACAAGAAGCTCATGCAGCTCAATATCAAACAAACAAACAACCCAATCCAAAAATGGGCAGAAGATATAAACAGACATTTCTCCAAAGAAGATATACAGACAACAAACACATGAAAGGATGCTCAACATCACTAATCATTAGAGAAATGCAAATCAAAACTACAGTGAGGTATCACCTCACACCAGTCAGAATGGCCATCAACAATAAATACTGGAGAGGGTGTGGAGAAAAGGGAACCCTCTTGCACTGTTGGTGGGAATGTAAATTGATACAGCCACTATGGAGAACAGTATGGAGGTTCTTTAAAAAACTAAAAATAGAACTACCGTATGACCCAGCAATCCCACTATTGGGCATATACCCTGAGAGAATCATAATTCAAAAAGAGTCATGTACCACAGTGTTCATTGCAGCTCTGTTTACAATAGCCAGGACATGGAACCAACCTAAATGTCCATCGACAGATGAATGTATAAAGAAGATGTGGCACATATATACAATGGAATATTACTCAGCCATAAAAAGAAAGGAAAATGAGTCATTTGCAGTGAGGTGGATGGACCTAGAGACTGTCATACAAAGTGAAGTAAGTCAGAAAGAGAAAAACAAATACCGTATGCTAACACATATATATGGAATCTAAAAAAAAAAAGGTTCTGAAGAACCTAGGGACAGGACAGGAATAAAGATGCAGATGTAGAGAGTGGACTTGAGGACACAGGGAGGGGGAAGGGTAAGCTGGGATGAAGTGAGAGAGTGGCATGGACATCTATACACTGCCAAATGTAAAATAGATAGCTAGTGGGAAGCAGCCGCATAGCACAGGGAGATCAGCTCTGTGCTTTGTGTCCCCCTAAAGGGGTGGGATAGGGAGGGTGCGAGGGAGATGCAAGAGGGAGGAGAAATGGGTATATATGTATATATATATAGCTGATTCACTTTGTTATACAGCAGAAACTAACACACCATTGTAAAGCAATTATACTCCAATAAAGATATATTTTTTAAAAAGGTGGTGGCTGAGTTCCCGCATGGCCCACCAGTTGGGGAAGGGTGGGTGCTGTGTTCAGAAAGGAATGGAGCATGGGGTGCAGGTACTCAGAGACCCCTTACAGATGTCACGATCAGATGGACCTGTCCCAGTCTCACCTTGTTTGGGCATACAAGCTCACAGACATCTCATTTCCTGCAATTGCCACCAGCCTTTCGAGTACTGTTATCCCTTGGTATCCTCAGGGGATTGGCTCCAGAAGCCCCCACAGATACCAAAATCCTTGGATGCTCAAGTCCCTTATATAAAATGGTCCAGTACAATGAATACAGTCGGCCCTCTTGTATCCGCAGGTTTTGCACCTGTGTATACAGAATGCCAACTGTACAACAGGGCTTGCTGGGGTACTCTCAACATCTTCTCCGTGGTATTTATAGGGTGGTTTTCCTCTTGACTCCTAAAAAGGCATAAATGAAGCTTTTTGTTTGAAAGGGGAAGACTGTTTACTGTAATTAGATATTTAAAAACCCTTATTAGTCGTCTTTGCTGGACCTAATACTCAGCAGTATCAAAATGAGAGGCTTTCAGCTCTGTCGCCTCCACCCCCTTTCCTACCCCCAATATCATTCTTTGAGGATTCCTGTTTGCATTTCTCCTCAGTCCTTAAGCTTCATGACCATACTCTTGACCTAATGAAATCCCATTAGTTTCTCTCTGCAGATGAAAAAAATATATACATTTTTTCCAGTTAGAAAAGGTTAAGAAACAGTCAGGCCACCCAGCAGAGTGAGTGCACAGCTCACCCAGCTATGCAATTATCCAAAAATAACCCATTTCCATTTGCAAGAGTAGACTGCATTTAAATAAGCATTCTCTTCAAATAAACTTTCATTAAGTCAGATTTCTCTATAGTGTGCCTGCTAAATGAATGCATGTGTGCCCTTGTGCGGTATGTAGCATTTACCGCCACGCTTAGTTTTTGGAACACAAGAGAGGCTAAACTGTAATGAGATAAGTGAATGCATTTTGGCAGAGGTACCACTGACTTAACAAAGGAAACACTGAAATGTGCATCAAGTGGGGGATAGTAAGATATCCACGCTTCTGAAGAAATGGCTGTTAAAATTTTGTAGGATACCATGGCTTTTTCCCCCATCACATCTTATTAGAAACTCTGAATCCAACATGCCCTCACTGCCTAGACCCCTTTAGAATACCCTTTCCCTCCCTCCTCAATGGCATCATTGCGAAGTGATGTGTGGCTGACAGGGACCATGGCTACAGGTGCAAAATGCAAAATACTATTTTTCTAGTGTTTTCAGCCCAAATGAAATACTGGCATGGATACTGTTTGAAAGCTACCAGGTGGTAGCATTTATTTTGGCTGAAACTGCATCATCGCCAAAATCTGCTCTTCTGTGCATTACTGTTGTGTGGATTTGAGCCTGCCTGCTGTGGAGGAAGCAGATGATTCTGGGTTCAGCCCACGTGGGCGCCATTGAAATGGGAGGTCAGGCCAGCCTCCACTGCTTCCCTGGGGAGCTTTATTAGAAAATGACTTTTGTTGTGTCCAACTGGATCCTCTCTCTGTGGGACGTAGGTATGAGATGCTCGGATGAGGAGCTCAATCACACTGGCCACCTCTGTTGTTGTTTTCAACCTATTGTACTCAAGTGTTTTGCATTTCCAAAGGAAAGGAAAAATAGAAAAGTCAGAGAGTAGGATAGAGAGGGGGTAGATTGGGGGTGTGGGGGGGTTGCCTTTGGCCCCATTAAGAAGTTTCAAATAGCTCTGTTAGCAGAAAGCCTTGTTGTAGAGCCTATAAACTACCATAAGGTGGAAGAAAGATTAGAGTCAATTAAATATTGATGCTAACAGTAGAAGTAGAAGGGAGGGTGATGGACTGAGTTCTAAATCTGACCTTTTCTGTCGAAAACACTTCATCAATGTGTTATGGGGTGAAATCTGTCCCCTCAAAATCCATATGTTGAAGTCCTGACTCAGAATGTGACCTCATTTGGAGATAGGGTCTTTACAGAAGGAATCAAGTGAAGATGAGGTCCTATGGGTGGGCCCTATTCCAATATGACTGGTGCCCTTATAAGAGGGGAAATTTGGACACAGATACATATGGTTGGAAGACCAGATGACAACACAGGAGAAGATGGTCATCTACAAGCCAAGGAAGGAGTCATGGAACAGATTCTTCCTCACAGCCCTCGGAAGGAAGCAACCTTGCCAACACCTTGATCTTGGAGTTTTAGCCTCCAGAACGGTGGACAATAAATTTAAGTCACCTGGCTTGTGGTTTGTTGTCATGATGGTCCCAGCAAACGAATGCAGAATGTACACAGCAAGGACTTCTTGGAAGAAAACCAGGTTCTGAGTATGTGTAACTCCTGGATATTTGTTCTCCTCTGGTTAAGGGAGAGATTACAGAGGGTTGAGGTGGAAAGAAGCTGACCTAAGAGGGAGGTGCCCTGTGGGAAAGTCTGGGAACTTGGAGGCTCTGAAAATTCCAAGAGGTAAGAACAAATGAGGCGTTAGCCAGAGTTATATTCTAGATGTATTTGTGTGTGAGTGTGTGTTGTGAATGTATTAATGTCTGAGGTGATGTCAGAAGCTTAAGTCAGAAACTCTCATGTTGAACTGATGGTACTGTTTAAACATCAACTATCCAATGAAGTGGCAGGATGAACACAGCCCAGAACAGGGTAGCATGCATCTCATAGAACTCTACCTCATGCCCGTGACAGACATCACTAACTGATCACAGCACTCTTTCCCTCTGAGCTGAGTCTTGCCTCCAAATCTTTGTCTACTGGTAAGCCAGGCAGGCACAACCAATCATTCCAATGTGGCATGTGAACTGAAACCTATATTTTGTCTCTGGTCAAGACCCTTTCTACTGAAGATGTGGTCTCTGGGCTGGCATCATTGAGCAACTTGGGGGAAATGAAGAATCTGGGGCCCCTCCCACACCTATTGAGTTGAAATCTGCATTTTAAACAGGATCCCTAGGTGATCATTGTGCACATTAGTTGTAGGAAGCTCTGACCTGGAGGGAGAAGGGAGTCGGGGGTGAGTTCTACATATACCTGAGCAGTAAAATCTATTCTGATTAAACCAATAGCCAGAAACTGTTGTCTCTCTTAGGAGAAAACACTTCACTTTGGGATCAGGCAAGTGAAGATGTCCAGTGTGAAATCTGATTCTTGCTCTGTTCTAGTTCTGTTTTATATGTGTCACAGTGTCAGTTCAATGACTATGTTGCTTTTTTAAAGTCTAGCATGTGAATAAGAATAGTGAATTCATGAGACAGAGAATTACCACCAAAAGGAACTCCAGAGTGCCTAGTGGAAAACAGCGGGGCTCACTGGCAGGCTCCCTGAAGTGGACCACCTCTTGCAGAATCTCCCCGTGTGCTTCTCATGAATCTAGATTCCTCGGCTCCACCCTCAACCCACTGACGTAGAACCTCAGTGATTTGAGGCCTGAGAATCTTCATGGTGAGCAAGATCCTCAGGTGATGCTTATGCACCCTCCAGTTTCAGAATCACTTGAAGATTCAACCCAATTATGTGATAGTGAACTTTATGACAGAAGAAATAAAGAGTCATTTGTACTACAGTATGAATTAGTATATCTGAAAATATTTATTAATAACATATGAGCAAGTGAGTAGGAAGGATGCTGGTTGCTGGTCTATTCTGGAAGAGATAGGCAGCTAAGAGGGAGGAAAGGGGACCAAGGACGACTGACCAAAAGGGATAGGCTTGAGGGATAAACCAGTGTTCCTGGTCTCCTGGAGCTTACATTCTGACTCATGAAGACAGCAACTGATAGCATGGTAGTAAGGAACGAGGCCTTTGCAAAAAATAGAGCAAAGGGCTGCCAGTTACAATTTTACATAAGAGGACAGGAGCAGGTCATGAAGAAGAGGGAGTTTGTTTTGTAGAGAGCATGAGGAAGGATTTTCCAGGAAGAGGGAGCAGCCTGTGCAAAGGTCCTGAGGTTGGAACATACCTGGTTTGTTTAAGGAAGCCCCTTGGCTGGAGAGGAGTGGGCAAGCCAAGAAACTGGGGGTACGGTCGGAGAGGGGCGGGGTACACAGCCTTCTGCAGAGATGGCAAGGACTTTGGCTTATGAGTGAGCTGGGGAGCCTTGGGAGGTGTTGAGCAGAGGATGGGTATGATCTGGCTTAGGATTCAGCAGCAGGACTCCATCTTCTCCAGGGGGTAAGAGCAGAAGCAAGGAGGTCAGTTAAGAGGTTATGGCAATAATTAAATGTATAAATTGATAAAGCATATAAAGAAAGAAGTGATATTCCTTCCTACGCATTGTAGCTCACTCCCCAGAAGTAAGTATTACTAACATTTTCATGAGCAACCTTCCAGATTATGTCTATGGTCATGCATGCACACTTATATACACATACTTTTACATATATGAAATCATGCTATACATATTGCTAAACAATTTACTTTTAAAATCCATCATTCATATTTTCTATATCTTATCCCATTCTAAGAGCTGCATAGCTTTCCATAACATGGATGGGCCATGTTATTGTATTCAATACATTAGTTGTTGTATTCAACATATTAGTTTCTTATTGATTGACATTTAGGATGTTTTTGGGTTTTTTTTCCTATTGTGAGCGGTGCTATGGTGATCATTTTTCAATGTCTATTTTTGTGCACCTGAGCATGCATGTGCATGGGATTATTTTCTTAGAAATGGAATCACCAGGTTAAAGGGCAAATGCATTTTATATTTTAATACATACTGACAAGTTGCCCTCCATATGGGTTGTAGTAATTTACAATCTCACCAGGAGGGCGATGTCTGCTTTTTGTGTAGTTTTATGTTTTACACAACCCTTTAGCTGCATTATCAGTCGGTCTGATGATGTGAAGGAGGGAGAGTAGTTGGTTTATTCCCATTATGAAGATGAAGAGATCAAGGCACAGCACAGGACCTTGGGGGAAAGGGAAGAGGAAGGCTATGTCAGCAGGCAGATGGACAGATGCAGACCAACATCGCTTTTCTATTTCTGCATTAATAATACATTGCTTTACTTTGACATTTCTTTTCTTTCTTTTTTTTTTTGACGTGGACCATTTTTAAAGTCTCTGTTGAATTTGTTACAATATTGCTTCTGTTTTATGTTTTGGTTTTTTGGCCATGAGGCATGTGGGATCTTAGCTCCCCAACCAGGGATTGGACCCACACCACCTGCACTGAAAGGCAAAGTCTTAACCACTGGACCACCAGGGAAGTCCCAACTTTGACATTTCTGTGTTAGTGGAAATACTTGATTATATCATTTGTTATGGTATATGAGCTGGTGTTTTAATTTCATATAGATTTTTGAAAAGACTTTGCTTTTTTAGAGGAGTTTTATGTTTACAGGAAAATTGAGAAGAAGGTGCAGAGATTTCCCATATATCCCCTGCTCCCCCACATGCATGGCGTCCCCACTATCAACAGCTCCCACAGAGCAGTACCTTTGTTATAATTAATGAACCTATATTGACACATCATAATCCCCCAAAGTCCATAGTTTATAGCAAGGTTCACCTTTGGTGTTATATATTCTACAGGTTTGAACAAATATTTAATAACATTTGTTCATCATTATGGTATCATACAGTGTATTTTCACTGTCTGAAAAATTCTCAGTGCTCCATCTATCCCCCTCCTTCCCTGCAAAACCCCTGGCAACCACTGATCTGTTTACTGTCTCCATAGTTTTGCCTTTTCCAAAATGCCATGTGGTTGGAATCATAAAGTATGTAGCCTTTCAGATTGGCTTCTTTCACTTAGAAATAGGCATTTAAGGTTCCTCCATGTCTTTTCATGGCTTGATAGCTCATTCATTTTTTTTTAATAGATCTTTATTGGAGTATAATTGCTTCACAATACTGTGTTAGTTTCTGTTGTACAACAAAGTGAATCAGCCATATGCATACATATGCCCCCATATCCCCTCTCTCTTGAGCCTCCCTCACATCCTCCCTGTCCTACCCCTCTAGATCATCGGAAAGCACCAAGCTGATTTCCCTGTGCTATGTGGCTGCTTCCCGCTAACTATTTTACATTAGGTAGTGTATATATGTCGATGCTACTCTCACTTTGCCCTAGCTTCCCCTTCCCACCCTGTGTCCTCAAGTCCATTCTCTATGTCTACATTTTTATTCCTGCCCTGCAACTAGGTTCATCAGTACCATTTTTTTTTTAGATTCCATATATATGTGTTAGCATACGGTATTTGTTTTTCTCCTTCTGACTTACTTCATTCTGTATGACAGTCTCTAGGTCCATCCACCTCACTACAAATAACTCAATTTCATTTCTTTTTATGGCTGATTAATATTCCATTGTATATATGTGCCACATCTTCTTTATCCATTCATCTCTCGATGGACACTTAGGTTGCTTCCATGTCCTGGCTATTGTAAATAGAGCTGCAATGAACATTTTGGTACATGACTCTTTTTGAATTATGGTTTTCTCAGGGTATATGCCCAGTAGTGAGATTGCTGGGTCGTATGGTAGTTCTATTTTTAGTTTTTTAAGGAAACTCCATACTGTTCTCCATAGTGGCTGTATCAATTTACATTCCCACCAACAGTGCAAGAGGGTTCCCTTTTCTCCACACCCTCTCCAGCATTTATTGTTTCTAGATTTTTTCATGATGGCCATTCTGACCAATGTGAGATGATATCTCATTGTAGTTTTGATTTGCATTTCTCTAATGACTAATGATGTTGAAAATTCTTTCATGTGTTTGTTGGCAATCTATATCTTCTTTGGAGAAATGTCTATTTAGGTATTCTGCCCATTTTTGGATTGGGTTGTTTGTTTTTTTGTTATTGAGCTGCATGAGTTGCTTGTAAATTTTGGAGATTAATCCTTTGTCAGTTGCTGCATTTGCAACTATTTTCTCCCATTCTGAAGGTTGTCTTTTGGTCTTGTTTATGGTATTCTTTGCTGTGCAAAAGCTTTTAAGTTTCATTAGGTCCCATTTGTTTATTTTTGTTTTTATTTCCATTTCTCTAGGAGGTGGGTCAAAAAGGATCTTGCTGTGATTTATGTCACAGAGTGTTCTGCCTATGTTTTCCTCTAACTGTGATTCTTTTAATGTGCCATTGGATTCTGTTTGCTAGTATTTTGTTGAGGATTTTTGCATCTATGTTCATCAGTGATATTGGTCTCTAGTTTTCTTTCTTTGTGAAGTCTTTATCTGGTTTTAGTATCAGGGTGATGGTGGCCTTGTAGAATGAGTTTGGGAGTGTTCCTCTCTCTGCTATATTTTGGAAGAGTTTGAGAAGAATAGGTGTTAGCTCTTCTCTGAATGATAGAATTCGCCTGTGAAGCCATCTGGTCCTGGGCTTTTGTTTGTTGGAAGAATTTTAATCACAGTTTCAATTTCAGTGCTTGTGGTTGGTCTGTTTATATTTTCTATTTCTTCCTGGTTCAGTCTCAAAAGGTTGTGCTTTTCTAAGAATTTGTCCATTTCTTCCAGGTTGTCCATTTTATTGGCATATAGTTGCTTGTAGTAATCTCTCATGATCTTTTGTATTTCTGCAATGTCAGTTGTTACTTCTCTTTTTTCATTTCTAATTCTATTGATTTGAGTCTTCTCCCTTTTTTTCTTGATGAATCTGGCTAAGGGTTTATTAATTTTGTTTATCTTCTCAAAGAACCAGCTTTTAGTTTTATTGATCTTTGCTCTTGTTTTCTTTGTTTCTATTTCATTTATTTCTGATCTGATCTTTATGATTTCTTTCTTTCTACTGACTTTGGATTTTCTTTGTTCTTCTTTCTCTAGTTGTTTTAAGTGTAAGGTTAGATTGTTTATTTGAGATTTTTCTTGCTTCTTGAGGTGAGATTTAATTGCTATAAATTTCCGTCTTATAACTGCTTTTGCTGTGTCCCATAGGCAAAATGAGGCTGGCTGAACGGATAGAAAAACAAGACCCATATATATATATGCTGTTATTATTGTTATTATTTGGGACATTGTGTTTTCATTGTCATTAGTTTCTATGTAGTTTTTATTTCTTCTTTGATTTTTTCAGTGATCTCTTGGTTATTTAGTAGCACACTGTTTAGCCTTCACTGTTTAGCCTTTCTATGTATTTTTTATTTCTTCAGTGATCTCTTGGTTATTTAGTAGCACACTGTTTAACCTCCATGTATTTGTGTTTTTACAGTTCTTTTCCTGTAATTGATTTCCACTCTCATAGTGTTGGAGTCAGAAAAGATGCCTGATATGATTTCAGTTTTCTTCAATTTTCCAAGGCTTGATTTGTGACCCAAGATGTGATCTATCCTGTAGAATGTTCTGTGTGCACTTGAGAAGAAAGTGTATTCTGCCACTTTTGGGTGGAATGTTCTATAAATATCCATTAAATCTGTCTGATCTATTGTGTCATTTAAAGCTTGTGTTTGCTTATTTATTTTCTGTTTGGATGATCTGTCCATTGGTGTAAGTGGGGTGTTAAAGCCCCCTCCTTTTATCGTGTTACTGTCGATTTCTCCTTTCATGGTTGTTAGCATTTGCCTTATGTATTGAGGCACTCCTATGTTGGGTGCATAAACATTTATAATTGTTATATCTTCCTCTTGGATTAATCCTTTGATCATTATGTAGTGTCCTTCTTTGTCTCCTATAACAGTCTTTATTTTAAAGTCAATTTTATCCGATACGAGTATTGCTATTCCAGCTTTCTTTTGATTTCCATTTGCATGGAATATCTTTTTCCATCCCTTCACTTCAGTCTGTATGTGCCCCTACGTCTGAAATGGGTCTCTTGTAGACAGCATATATATGGGTCTTGTTTTTGTATCCATTCAGCCAGTCTCTGTCTTTTGGTTGGGACATTTAATCCATTTACATTCAAGGTTATTATTGGTATGTATGTTCCTGTTACCATTTTCTTAATTGTTTTGGGTTTGTTTTTGTGGGTCTTTGTCTTCTCTTGTGAAGACAAGAGAAGACAAAGAGAGAAGTTTCTTTAGCATTTGTTGCCTAGAGAAGTTTCTTTAGCATTTGTTGTAAAGCTGGTTTTGTGGTGCTGAATTCTCTTAGGTTTTGCTTGTCTGATAAGCTTTTGATTTCTCTGTCGAATCTGAATGAGATCCTTGCTGGGTAGAGTAATCTTGGTTGTATGTTTTTCTCTTTCATCACTTTAAGTATATCCTGCCACTCTCTTCTGGCCTGCAGAGTTTCTGCTGAAAAATCAGCTGATAACCTTATGGAGATTCCTTTGTATGTTATTTTTTGTTTTCCCTTTGCAGCTTTTATTATTTTTTCTTTGTATTTAATTTTTGTTAGTTTGATGAATATGTATCTTGGTGTGTTTTTCCTAGGGTTTATCCTGTATGGGATTCTCTGTGCTTCCTGGACTTGTGTAACTATTTCCTTTCCCATGTTAGGGAAGTTTTCGGCTATAATCTCTTCAAATACTTTCTCAGACGCTTTCTTTTTCTCTTCTTCTTCTGAGTGGGACCCCTATAATTCGAATGTTGGTTTGTTTAGTGTTGTCACAGAGGTCTCTGAGATTGTCTTCAATTCTTTTTGTTCTTTTTTCTTTATTCTGCTCCTTGGGAGTTATTTCCATCATTTTTTCCTCCAACTCACTTATTTGTTCTTCTGCTTCAGTTGTTCTGTTATTGATTCCTTCTAGTGTACTTTTCATTTTAGTTATTGTGTTGTTCATCTCTGTTTGTTTGTTCTTTAATTCTTCTAGATCTTTGTTAAACATTTGTTGTATTTTCTCAATCTGTGCCTCCATTGTATTTCTGAGATTCTGGATCATGTTTACTATCATTACTCTGAATTCTTTTTCAGGTAGATTGCCTATTTCCTTTTCATTTATTTGGTCTTGTAGGTTTTTACCTTGCTTCTTCATCTGTGACATAATTTTTTGCTGTCTCTCTTTTTTTTTTTTTTTTTTTTAAATGGTGGGATTGTGTTCCTATCTTACTGGTTGTTTGGCCTGATGCTTCCAACACTGGAGTTTGTAGGCTGTTGGATAGATCTGGGTCTTGGTGCTGAAATGAGGATTTCTGTGAGATCTCACTCTGATGAATATTCCCTGGGGTCTGAGGTTTTCTGTTAGTCCAGTGGTTTGGACTCAGAGCTCCCACCACAGGAGCTTTCGCCCAACCCCCGGCTCATGAACCAAGATCCCGCAAGCTGTGTGGGGTGGCAAAATAAATAAATAAATAAAAGAGAACAATAACAAAGTAAAATAAAAGTAGACTAAAAAACTAACAGATATGTTAGAAAGAATATATAAATATAGATGAATCAACAACTGGAAGGTACATCAGTACCACAATAGTGGAAAAGAAAAAAAAAGAAAAAAGAAAAAGAAATGGAGGAAAAGGCCTTGGCTGTGGAGGGTGGGGCCTAAGCAAGGGCGAGGTTTGGGTGGTGGGAGGGTCCTATGCTTAGAACCTACAGGGCTGGAAAAGGCCATCTCAGAGGGTGCAGGACCTTACCTGGGAGCCCAGCAGTCTTCCTGGGCTAGAGTGGGCAGGGCAAATGCCCTCTGCTCCTCTCCCACTCCTCTCTGGCTTATTCCGGATGACTCCTCCTGCCTGCCTCTCCTGTTCTCCCCAGCCTCCTTCCTGTGCCACCAAGGACCCATGTGGCCTGGAGGGGTTTTGGAGGACAGGGGATCAGCCTGGGAGCTCAGCAGGCTCCCTGGGCCCAAGTGGGTGGGGCAGTTGCCATCTGCTCCTCTCCCTCTCCTCCCAGAGGACCCCTCCTGCCTGCCTCTCCTGATCTCCCTGACCTCCCTCCTATGCCCCCAAGGACCTACAAAGCCTGGAGGGGGCTTTGAAGTGCAGTGAACCTGCCTGGGAGCTCAGCAGGCTCCCAGGTCCGAGTGGGCTAGGCAATCGCCCTCTGCTCCTCTCCTGTTACTCCCAGAGGGTCCCTCCCACCTGCCTCTCCTGATTTCCCCAGCCTCAGGGTCGCCAATCCTGTCTGACCTCCACTTTTCCTCCCCCCTCAGTGCCCACATGTCCTACCGGTTCACTTGGGGGTTCCTCCCATCTCCTTGGGCCTCAGAGTCCCCCATCAGTGGCTGGCTGGGCACCCTAGTTTTGGGGAGACAGTAACTCCGGGTCTTCCCACACCACCATCTTGACTCCAAGTCTCTCATTCACTTTTAGTGCTGAGTAATATTCCATTGTCTGGATGTACCACAGTTATTTATCCGTTCACTGCCTGAAGAACATTTTGGTTGATTCCGAGTTTGGGCAATTATGAATAAAGCTTCTATAAACAATCTGTGGGCACATTTTTGTATGAAAATAAGTTTTCAACTCATTTGGGTAAATACCCAGGGGCATAATTTCTGGACTGTATGGTGAGAGCATGCTTAGTTTTGTAAGAAACTGCCAAACTGTCTTCCAAAGCAGTTGTACCATTTTGCATTCCCACCAGCAATGAATGAGACTTCTTGTTGCTCCACATCTTTGCCAGCATTTGGGGTTGTCAGTGTTCTGGATTTTGACCATTCTAATAGGTGTGTCATGTAGATGTCTTTAGAAATTATTTTCACAGAGGCAACATTATAAACATACATACAATATCTACAAAAGTTTAATAAATGTTCAAAAAATATCAGTTCCCCTCTAATCTCTTTCTACAGACAGAGGTTACCCAACTTCTCCAACGTATCACAGTAGGTGGTAAATATTAATAACTAAGCAACTGATTTGTTTAATAATCCATTTAGTATTCATCATTCCATACCATTTACAAGAGTGCCCACTAAGTGTCAGGGCTTCAGGATACCAGCAAAGTTTCCTTTCCTGTGTGCTGAAGGATTTAAAGTTTATTTTAAGAATAACATCTCACCCTCCCTCATTATCCCCGAACCAAACCTCATACGAAATTGGAAAGTCTGCAAAGTGCTTATAAAGTTATGGTGCATGCAGCTTAATCCCTGAGTGGTGGGGTGGACAAAAGAACAGAGTCCATACCCTCAAATCTACTCAGAGAAACTCATATCACTTTCTGGGGCTTTCTGAGTACCCCACAAGGGACACCATATCCCAGACTTCATTCTTTTCCCTCATCTGCCATACCTGCACCCCCTTCTCTCACCTGCCATAGCTGTTTCTAAGCTTCTCTTCAGCAAACCTCCCCCGCCCCTGAGCCCATGACCTCTTCATTACTCTCTTTTCTCCCATTTCTCTATGCCCAATGTTAAACCTGGGTCTTTCTTGAAGAGGAAAAGCCACATGCAGATGGGAGAGGCATTGCATCCAAAGGTCTGATGCAGACCAGACCATAATTATTTATAAGGCAGGGGGAGCATAAGCAAAAAAAGGTGGAATCCCATGTTTTTATAATGTTTTGTCCCATGAATTGTAAATTATAAACTATTTGCTCAGAGGTGAAGTTCTGAAACCAGACTCACTGGGCCCACCTAATGCCCACTAGGTCTCTTTGCTATCTGTTCGTCCATCCATGCATCCATCCATCCCCTGGCCTGCCACAGGGGATGGCATCAATGTAGGCTTGGGAGCTAGCAAACAAAGGTTTGAAAGCCTGGATCTGCTATTCTGCATTCTTGGAGCTCGCTGACATACTGGAGCCTCATTGTGTGGCAATATCCAGAATGAGGGTTTTGAAAGAGAGAACAAGTATCTGTCCGTGTTCAGATGAAAGAAAATCATTTCTAATGGTGGCAACACAGGCGTCTGTGGGAGAAGGATTGGGGAGTGTGGACAGATAATTCTTCTGTTTTGGAGGTGCTGTTTCTTGACCCTGAGGTGCCCCTGTTCTTGTCTAGGTGACTGTTTTTGGCTCCCCAGGATGAGCTCCATCACCTGGCCCAGCCTCAGGGCAAAGAGCTCTTCAAGAGCCCAATGAATCTTAATAAAAGATGGAGATGGCTTTCCCCCTTCATTTTAATTAACATTATGTCTACATTTCTGGGATAATGGATAATTAAGTGAGTTCCCTTGGTGTTACAATGTTCTTGGAAATAATTTATGGTTTTGTTTCACTCTGTGAAGGCTGTTTGGGTTGGTGCTGAAGTTTCATCATAAATATTTCTGAGGAGTATTTGTACATCAGTGATTTGTATTCACGTGGCTGCATTATCACATTCTGGGGAAGTGTCTCATGTAATACTTTTGCACAGGCAACACTTCCATTCTTTGCTTGCTTTGGGGCACAGAGTCAATTTCAGAATTTGTACTAATGTGTTAGCATGAGATAGTGACCATGGTTTTAACCTGTGTTCACCTGTGTGAAATGGATGGCCTGAGACAGAAACCCAGTGGACCTTCTGAAACTGGGCTGGGCTTCGACCTTCCTGTCTAAAAGGGAAACGCTGATAATGATAAGTGTTCATATGTATTAAATGCCCACTAATCTGTGCCAGGTACTGTGCTCAAACATTTTGCCTTTATTGTCCATATTCACTCTCATAATAAACCAGTGACTTAGGTGCTCCTATTGTCATCCCTAGTTTATGCCAAGCTAGGAAGTGGCTGAGTTGGGGTTTGAAGCCAGGCAGTTATCCTCCATAACCCGTGTGCTCAATGAACTCCTTTTGCCATCCTTCCAGAAATACTTTCAGGCATGCAGACATGCTGACCTTCTCCCTCCAAGAGACTTTCTGTGATGATGGAAAATGGCCCTGTCTGTCCAACACAGTGTTCACTAGCCATGGAGGGCTACCGAGCCTGTGAAACACTACTAGTGTTACTGTGGAACTGAATTTAACAATTACATTTAATTACCTGTTTAAATAGGCATGTGTGGTTACTGGCTGCCATACTGGACAGCACAGGCATAGAGCAAATTGTCTGGTCTTATGCAATGATACTCTGACCTTACCTTTTGCTGCTGTAACAAATTACCCAATCCATGGTTGAAAAAAACACAAAGTTATTACCTTACAGTTCTAGAGGTCAGAAGTCCTAAGATCAAGGTGTCAGCTGGGTCATGTTCCTTCTGCAGGCTCTAGGGGAGAATGTATTTCCTTATCTTTTCTAGCTTCTAGAGCCTGCCTGCATTCCTTGGCTTGTGGTCCCTTCCTCTCTTTTCAAAGTCAGCAGAACATCTTCAATTCTCTCTCTGATTCTGACCTTCCTGCCTTCTTTTTATAAGGACCTTTGTAATTACATTGGCATATCTGAATAATCCAGGACAATTTTTGCATATCAAGATCCTTATTCACATGTGCAAAGTCTTTTTTTTTTTTTTTTTTCTATATATGGTAACACCTTCACAGGTTCTGAAGATTAGGACCAGGTATCTTTGTGGAGGGACATTATCTAGCCTCTTGCATCACCCAGATATCCTTGTGAGAATAACACTTGGAGGTTAAGGACATGCTCTGAAGTTACCCTGACCTGGATGTGAATCCCTTCTTGGTCACTTAATCCCTGTGGAACTTGGCTTTGAGCAGCTTGCTTCATCTTTCTGAGTCTCAATGAACTTACCTTTGGAAGGGGAATAATGCTAATACCAACCTGATAGCATTGCTATAAAAATCAAGTGAGATGCTGAGGGAAAGTGCTTAGCACAGAGGGGGCCACATTATAAACATTCAAAATTATTTGATGCTACTTGTTTTACTTACTTTTTATTATTATTTGGTGCAGTGGTATACCCTTACTTTCCTGCTTAGTTCCTTTAAAAAAAAAAAATCCCTGGGGTCAAAGCAATCTAGAGATGATGACAACCATGATTGTAAATAGTAATCTCTTTCATTTAAAATGCTTTTTAGATGACTTTCTTTTATTTCACTTAATCTTTTTAACCGTTATGTGAAGTATGTGGTAGCATCCTTGATTTGCAGAGAAAACAAAGGCACAGAAGTGTAGCGCTCCTGGGTAGCAGAACTGGGACCCAAACTCTTACCTACTGGTTCCAAGACTGATGCTCATTCCACATGTCACACCTGCCTTTCCTTCTATGGTGAAATAAAGCAGGAGGAGGGTCTGTAGGTTTGCACATGGGGTGAAAGGGTAAATCAAGGTAGGTGGGGAGGAATGGTGATCATGTACCAGTTGAAAGTTACTGGCCCAGAGTCATTCATGTGTTGCAAGATTTGAAATTTCATGTGCTTCCTTGAGATCTTTGAGCCATACAGGGCCCCAGAGATCTAACCATGAGGTTTTCTGCTCTTGCCAGATATGCTCTCCAGCCAGCAGGAAAGGCTCTCTACCTGTCTCCTTCCCTTATGAGCTGGGCCAGCAGCTGCACCCCACCTGACCCTCCACCTAGTGGGTATCACTTCCCTGCCAGCCTGCAGAATTATTCCAACACATCAATCACATCCTCCTGTGGGAACAAGGGGCCATCTCACCCTCTTGTCACAAAGCCTGGCTCTACAGCCCCTGCTGGTTCACTGTCTGCTGTGTGGCCCTGAGTGTTTTGCAGTGTCTTAGCTCTCCTGGGCTGTGTGTATATGTGTGACTAATAAACTACGTTGGTCTCATCTGTGCACTGTGGGGTGTTGTATGTTAAGCCATCTCATTCTGCTTAGGGTGGGGGGACCCTCTTTCACCAATGGGGTGAATAGGAGGTGATCAGAACAATCCTCCTGAATTTGAGTCTAACTCTACCCACTCAGATACTATACAGTCTCACACCTTCTCAGTGCCTCAGTTTCTTCATCTATTATTGGTATCTACCCCGTATGAGTCATATGAAAGTTAAACAAAATACATGTTTATGTATCTGTCATATAAAACACTCAACAACTCCCTCCCTCCCTCCCTCCCTCCCTCCCTCCCTCCCTCCCTCCCTTCCTTCCTTCCTTCCTTCCTTCCTTCCTTCCTTCCTTCCTTCCTTCCTTCCTCTCCTTCCTTCCACAAATGTATATTAAGCACTCACTGTTTTGTGGGAATGGAACAAACTGTTATCAGAAAAATCCAGACTCCCAATTATGAGTTGAGCTGCCAGGCTAACAATGACTACCTGGACATGAACTCAAGGTATTTTAATGACAAGTTCAGGGAGATTTGAAAATAAATCGTATGCTTATTTTTCAAAAAGTGATAGTATTTCCATTTTCCCTACTCCCCCACCCCTTGCAAAAACCCCTCTGGATCTGGTCCCTTAATGTATCTTGAATTTAAATTGTAAAAAGTTAAGCCGCACACAGTTGTTCAACTTCTAAACTTGAGCTTTGCTCATCCCTGCATTTCCAACCCAGCAAAAAGGCGTTTTCATTACATGATCGCCCAAGCTGTAGCCAGTGTTCTACAATTCCATTCAGCACATAAAAATGTATTTCTTTCTGACTGCATTATATTACTCTACTTATTGAGCCATTTATCACATAGTGTGATGCCCAAGCTTTGTTTTATTGAAATTACAGAATCCAATATCCATGTGTCCACATATCCCCACATCTCTGCAGGTCCTTTTCAGAGAGAGTTGTTTCTTATGAATGTTGACAAGCTAAGCAGTCTTCCCTCTCCATTCCCCTGGGTTCAGTGTGCATTCCATTGGAAATATATCCATCCTAGAAAAGGAACACCCCCCCCCCACACACACACACACTCAAGTGGGATGATGGGATTGCATTGCCCCAGCATTTAGCATTGGATGCAGAATAGTGGAGTGATTATGGCCCTGATATGGGAGGCTGTCAGACTCGAGTTCAAATTCCAACTCTTCCACTTTCCCACCCTTGGACCTTGGGACATTTTTTAAAGTTGGCTGATCTTCAGTCTCCTTATGTGTAAAATAAATGGACATGATAATAGTACCAAAATCAGAGAGTTGTGGAACTGCATAAATGAGCCAAAACACATACATATTTAGAAGATTGTTGGGTACCTTTTACATATGTTAGCTATCATTTTTAATTTTCTTTCATACCTTACTGTCATTCTGTAATCCCTTCTGGGTAGAGGGAAGGATGGAGAGGATGAGATGACTTTTATTCATTCATTCATGTATTCATCCAACATTTATTATGTGCCTACTATGAATTATGCATGATACCAGGCATTGAGGATGCAAAGAGATTAAGGTGAATAAGACTTAGCCTCAGCCCTCAAAATGCTAAGTTTACTTCAAGACAGACATTTAAGCTTTCACAGGCAAAATAGGCTGAATCCTGCCCTACTTCCCATCCCATTCTGTAGCCTGACATGCTCTCGAAAGGTTGCTCAGCTTCTGGAATTCCACTGTTAAATTGCTTGAGTACAATATTAATAGGGAGCTCCTGAGAAAGGCCTGCTGACTTTGAGATTAAGTTCAGGTTACCCACTTAAACTTGAGCAAATCACTTCTTTGCTTTCTCCTCTTTAAAATCGGGAATTACTCTTTCTGCACAGCCTACCACACAGAGCACAACCTACTGTATCCAGAAAGTACTCTGTCAACCCAAAGTGACAATTCCAATGTGAGGAGCAAAGCACCCTCTCTAGGTCCCGCAGGGAGAGGTGGAGAATGTGTGATAAAACAAGTTTGAACCCTGGAGGGTATTTCTGTCTCCTTCTATTAAACTTGAGTTTGGCAACTTTTAAAACCCTCCTCCTTAATTCTAAAACTAGGCCCTATGGGAATCTGTGAGACAAGTTGTCAAACAATAACTGAAAAGTTAGATAAAGTTAAGGAAGCTAAGAGGTGGGTGCTCTTTTGATGCTCCTTGCCTAAAGATAGAAAAACAGGGGGAGGGAAGTGCATCTCTCTAAATGGGGGAAACAAAATTGTGCAGACAAAATTTGCTTGGAAGCCTAAGTCTTGATGGTGGCCACCTCCTCTAGGTTCTGAACCTACTTGGAGAGCGAGTTTCTCAGTGGGGTCCCTGTTCAGGGCTGGGCCATGTGGTTTTTCACTATGCAGTGTAGTAACTGTGCCAAATAAATGCCAGTAGCAGCCTCAACTCAGTCCCTGTGGCAACCCCAAACACCCATACATTTTCCCAAATTTTTTCTATGGAAACACTCAGGAAGTTTTTTCTGTTAAGATCCAGATAACAAATATTTGGGGCCTTGCTGAATGTACAGGCTCTGTCACAACTCAACGCTGCCATGCAGAATTAAAGCAACCACAGACATGGGGACAAACGGGCCTGGCTGTGTTCCAATAAAATTTTGGATGGCAGACTGGCATTGGCCTATGGGTTGTCCTTTGAGGAGCCCTGTTCTAGGGGATTGTGCCACCCTATTGAAATTCCCTTATCTGTAAGGAGAAGAGTGGGCAGAGAAATGAGCTGGCTGTTCTTGATAGCATTGATCATCTCTAAGATGGCTTCCACTTAGAGAGAGAGAAGAAGAAGGAAGTGCTAAAATGAGAGATTTTGTTTTGACTTCCCTCCACCCCGAATGAGGGTTCTTCAGAGAGACAGAACCAATAGGTGGATAGATAGGTGGATAGGTGGATGGATGGAAGGATGGATGGATATATAGATAGAGAGATGGGTGGGTGGATGGATGGATGGATAGGTAGGTAGGTAGGTTGATAAATAGGTAGGTAAGTAGGTGGATTGATTGATTGATTATGAAGGATTTGCTCACATGATTATGCAGGCTGAGAAGCCCCATGATCTGCCATCAGCAAGCTGGTGACTCAGAAAAGCTGGTGGTATAGTTCAATACAAGTCCAAAGTCCTAAGAACCAAGGAAGCCACTGGTGTAATTCCTAGTCCTAGGGCAGGAGAATATGAGATGAGATGTCCCAGCTCAGGCAGTGATGTAGGAAAGAAGGAGTAAATTCCTCCTTCTTTCACCTTTTGTTCTATTCAGGCCCCCAACAGATTGGATGATGCCCACCCACATTGGGGAGGGTGATCTGCTTTAGTGAGTGCACCATTCAAGTGCTAATCTTATCTGAGAACGCCCTCACAGACACACCCAGAAATAATGTGTGACCAAATATCTGCGCATCAGCTGATCCAGTCAAGCTGACACATAAAATTAACTATCACACTCCCTATACTTATATTTTTTAAATTGAGGCATCATTTACATGCAATACATACATACAATTTTCATATAATAAAATATACACATCTCAAAGGTACAGTTCAATGAGTTTTTGACAAAAACATACCCAGCTGACCATCACCTCATTCTATATGTAGGCCGTTTCCCTACCTTCAAGAAAGTATCCCATATCCCTGGCCAATCCAGGATGCCCCAACCTGAGGCAACAACTGTTCTGATTTCTATCCCTACAGATTAGTTTTGCCTGTTTTTGTACTTCATGTAGTGGGGTTATACATTTTATACCTTTTTTTTGCATCTTGTTTTGACTTTTTTATTAAATAAAAGGTGGCTATCAACAATTATATGGGGAAATTTTATCATAAAAATCATCCTAATCCCATCACCTGAAGAGCACATCTGTTTTCACTAAGGTAAATTCTCTTCCAGATCTCACCCATGTGTGCACATACTTTAACATAATTATTTTCAGACTTTCCACACCATTTCCCCTGATTTTTAATTTATGATACACCAGGCACATTTCCCTTGTTTCCATGGACTTGCCTTAATAATTGTTTAGTGGTAGTCTAAAATTCTAGCCTGCTGATGTGCTCAAATGTACCAGACCCTCTCCCTATCGAGGAGAGAGACTGTATATCTAGCTACATTTTGAGGAGGTTGACCCCCAGGTCCAAATCCTGGCTGTAAGCCTTGGTTGCTCATCTACAAAGCAGGGGTCATAATGGGACTGACTTTGTAGGGTTGTTAGGATTCAATGAGTTCTTCTGTGTCAAACACTCAGAACAATGCCTGGGATGTAATAATCACTATCATTATTGGGCATTTAAGCTGTTATCCAGTTTTTTATAGATGATGTTGTCACAGGTATTTAAGGGCATACAACTTTTTACCATTCACAGAATTCTCCCTAAGATAAATTCCTAAGAGGAGAGTTAAAGATGTGGGATGTCCAATGGCCCTTGCTGTGTGTTGTCCACCCTCCTGGTTCCCTTCTCAGCTAATGGCACCCTCCACCCAAGACTTTATCTTTGACGATCCTTCTCCCTTACTTCTTATATCTTATATCTTGTATCCTATCAGGTTATCTGGAGAGTGTCTCTAATTTCTTGAATGAATCTGCCTTTCTTCATTTCCACCATCATTACCTTGGCCCTTCTCCACCCATGAGGATAAAAGAGCCTCGTAGATGATCCTGTCATTTCTCCGGGATCTCCCCAACTATTTTGCCCTGAGGATGAAATTCAGTCTCCTCAGCTTGCTCCTTGACTGAGACCCAAACCTGGACTTCATCCTCGGAGAGAGTTGGATCCTGTTGCCTGGCTGCACCTGCTCATCACATCCTATTTCACGTTTGACTAACTTTATGTCAACTCTTAATGAGATGACAGTGCAAAATTGGAGTTTGGCCCCATTAGGAATGGTGGTAGGGAAGGAGTAGGAAGGGGTCAGAAAGGTAGGATGAAACAAGAGGAGCTAGTGATACTTCCCTATGTGAAGAAGACCTTGTAATAACTGTAGAGGGCCCTCCATTGGGAAAAAAGGGCTCATGTGAACACCCGCAGGGCAGAGTTGTCTGGAATTCTTCTCCTTGGGGACCTGGTTCTAATGAACGTCAGAGGTGTTCTCCAACACACACAGAAGCTTATCATAGTGAATTAGGTGGGAGACCAATGATATTTCCTGACAATGTTCTGAACAAGGAATTTATACTCTGGGAGGTGCAATGTAATCCTCTCTATAAATCAGTCAGTGGAACAGTAAGGTTATTGGAGTTTGTGGTGGGCTTGCCTTAGGCTTAGGCTTATCCGTAAGGGGATGGCAATGTGTAAACCTGACTCCGATCCTCAAAGACTTTATGGTTTAGGTGGGAAGACAGGATATGCAACAGAGGAAAAGATAAAGTTATAAGTAATTGTATGTGATTGCTGAAGAAGAGGAAGACATGAGAGAGCTTTGTAGAGGAGATGGCAAAGAGCAGGTGGCATTCGGCAAATGCAGAGAATGGGGCAGGCAGCTCCGGAGAGGGTTACACCACTAGCAAATGGATGCAGGTAGAGGAAGCCCGGAACAATCGAGGCTCAATGAAGATAACTTCCTGAGGATATCTGATAGAGGGTGCACATCGGCAAGAGCTGGTAAGCCATGTTGGAAGGGAAGTATCTGCTGGGATTGGAGAGTGCTCACACTCAGCTAAGGAAGTTCAATTCTCTGTAGTAGGACACTGGGCTTCTTAAAAGGACTGGGCAGAGACTAGAGAGAGGCAGCACAGGACACACCACTAAGCCTTCCTGACTCTGAGCTTCTGAAGAGGTCATTCCCTCTATCCCTGCCAGGTGGGCAGGAAAAGAAGCCACAGTGCCTTGGTCGGTAGCGTGGGGCTAATCTAATAATTGATGTGTAGGGGTGCTGGGAACCCCCCTTCCCAGGTGCTCAAAACATCATACCAGAAGAGTAGCATTTGGCCACCCTGGGGTCACTTCTGGGGCTGCAACCTGCATCTCCATTGTTTGTCAGTAATTTGCATTTTCCCTGGATGGAGAGGAGAAATGACTGAGTCTGTCAACCCAACTTTTGATTTTATTATCCGCTGTCCTCATTAGAGATACTTAGTGCAACAGAAGCATTTTTAAAAGAGCAATTGTCCCCCTTCACAAGAGCAAACATAGGCCTTGTTTACCAAGCTGTCAGCTTCATCAGCGAGTGCGAGACACACACAAACCCCACCCATCCTGAGAATGATGTTGCCAATGAGAGTCAAATTTTGTTCCAAAATTATAATAAAAATTATAAATTATAATAGGCCCCAGAAGCAATTCACATCTGTGAAAAAAAGCCCACCCCATCCTACCCCCATATGGAGGGCTTTCCTGTGTCCCAGGAATGGAGAAGCCCCTTTCGAGACTTCCCCCCTCTCAATCCAGCACACATGGCAGCGGGCTGTCAGCCAACGTTGCTCCCCTTCCAGCTGATTCTCAGGTGACAGACAAGCAGTCCATGCTAGCCAAAAGTCTGAGAGGAGCCCTTGTGCACAGATCCTTCCCCCCCTCCCCCTCTCTCACACAACACTAAGTAAGAAGGCCTATCTGTGTAAGGAAGATTCATCAGAATCTCTAATTAAATACATGGCAGCTGGTGAATTAAAGCGTTTGTCTTAGCTCTGCCATCCTATAATACCTTATAATCCTGAGAGTCCAGAGTATGAATTAATTATAATTTCTAAGAACCCAGGGAGCCAGCAGCATTGAGGAAGGAGGTGTTGAGAAGGAGAAGCTATGAATGGTGATGATAAATGCTTGTGAAAAAGGGACAGAGCCATCATTGTTATTATTTAGAAGAAGAAGCCACCTTAGGGAGTTTATAAGCCTTCATATTTTTTGTGTGAGTGTGTGTGTGTGTGTGTGTGTGTGAGTGAGGGTATGTGTGCATACACATGTGGGTATATTCTGGGTCAAGTTTCAAGCTCTTGCTATTGGACATTTAACAATATCGGTTTAATCATTAGTAGTAGTAGCAGCAGTACTTTACCAGCTACTGAGAGATTGTTGCATGCTCTTTATAGGATAAGCACTTTCCCCACCATATCTTAAGACCCATGACCATATGCTGTCATGACTATATGTTGACAGAGTTAGTATCACTCTTTTACCAATGAGAAGATGAAGCTCAGGGAGGTTAATTAATCTTCCCCAAGTCTCCCACAGCTCACAAGTGTCAGAGCCAGTGCTCAGATCCAGGCTGAGCTGATCCCAGAATCCCTTCCCCTAACCACCAGGGAAGCCTGCCTGAACTTACTTAGTGCCAGGCCTCTTGTTGGGTGCCCAGAGTATAGAATTTAATAAGACATGATTCTTACCCTTAAGGAAAGGAGCCTGCCTTTCAGTGGGATGTGCTGGACAAGACAACATGTGCTGCTCTGACGGATGAACCTCCGTGTCTCAGGGGCTGAATGCAAGAAAGGTTTATTTCTCCCTTGTGCATTGTGTGACCACGCACACAGAGTGGGCACTCTGCCTTTGCAGTTTACTCAGGACCCAGGCTCCTACCGCTCTATGGCTCCTCCATCTTCACTTTCTGGCCTCCAGGGGAGAAAAGGGTGAGGGTCTTGTGGAGACTTTGTACCTACCAGACCTGGGAATAGTGAGCAGTCCTTCCCCGCATGCTCTGCCCACTGTAACTCAGTCACGGGGCTATGCCTAGCTGCAAGGGAGCTGGGAAATGCAGCCTATCTGTGCTCCCAGGAAGGAAGGTATGTGGGAGCACATGGGAAAGGCTTGTAAGCAGGAGAAATCCCTGCCTTTTCCAAATGTACAGAGACCGTACAGAGAAGGATGGGACTATACGAATAGCTTTATTTTTGTCTCTTTCCCCTCCGGAAGTGACAAGGTCAGTCTCTTAAAAAAAGGATAATGGGGGCTTCCCTGGTGGCGCAGTGATCGAGAGTCCGCCTGCCGATGCAGGGGACATGGGTTCGTGCCCCAGTACGGGAGGATCCCACGTGCCGCGGAGCAGCTGGGCCCGTGAGCCATGGCCTCTGAGCCTGTGCGCCCGGAGCCTGTGCTCTGCAACGGGAGAGGCCACGACAGTGAGAGGCCTGCGTACCGCAAAAAAAAAAAAAAAAAGGTTGATGAAAAGAAAATGACTCATAATGCTAAAAACTAAAATACACGCAGTGAAAAGAACATTGCCCTTGGTGTTGTCAGGGGTTTGGGTTCACATCTTGGCCCTACCAGGGGAAACATTACATTCCCTACCCTCACCATGCCTCATCTCCCTCCATGAGAGAATGAACACAAAGCACCTACTGCATGGGGGCTGCCGTGACAATGAGAAGAGGCAGAAAAGGAGCACTGAGTGCCTGGCACATGATGCATGCCGGAACATCACCGTTTTCCTGTCTGCAGCAGCAGGAGGCTGTGTTACAGCCTCTGTAGCTGCTCTCAGATTCCTGTGCTGCTTTGGGGGAAGTAGATGTTGGGTCTTTCTTTCAATTTCTTACATAGCAAGTCAGCTAAATCATCAAAAAGCTCATGCTTAACAAATGAACGTATTTACAAAACAGAAATTGAGTCACAGATGTAGAAAACAAACTTATGGTTACCAAAGGGGACCAGGGATGGGGGGAGGGGATAAATTGGGAGATTGGGAATGACATATACACACTACTATATATAAAATAGATAACTAATAAGAACTTATTATATAGCACAGGGGACTCTTCAATACTCTGTAATGACCTATATGGGAATAGAATCTAAAAAAGAGTGGGAAAAAATAAAAGCACATGCTTAAATGCTCACCATACTATAGAAACAACTGTTTTCTTTTCAAATTCCCTATTGCCCTAAAAATTATATAGCTCTACCTAATTTTTAAAAAAATGATCAGGAGAATGATAGTCATAATTTATTATTATTATTGTTGTTTTTGTTATTGTTATTATTATTATTATTATTATGGCTGTGCCATGTGGCTTGCAGGGATCTTAGTTCCCCGACAAGACCAGGGATTGAATGCGTGCCCCCTGCAGTGGAAGCGCAAGAGTCCTAACCACTGGACCACCAGGGAATTCCCCATAATTATATTATTTTAACAGACATCATCTGTTGAGTGATGGCTCACCAGGAGGCACTGTTCTGAGACCTTAACATGCAGTATCTCTAATTGTCACACCAAACCTACAGTCTGGGTCCTCTTATTATCCCCACTCAGATATTAGCCAAGAGCTCTGAATTTTGGTCTGCCTTGTTCATAGCTCTACTTTCAGCACCTAGGACAGTGCCTGACATGCAGTAGGCACTCAAAAGTTTGTGGGCTGAAGGGATAACACTCCCATTTTCAGGAACAGTGAGGCTTAGCAAAGTTACATGACTTGCCCACAGTCACATGGCAGTAGGTATTAGAGCTGATCCAAAGCCAGATCTCTCTGGCCCCAGACTACATTTTGCAGCGTAGAAAAAGTTAGCCAAAGCAGAGGTTGGCCCTCATATATTCAAAAGGAAGTGATCCTACCACCCTATGAAATGTTTGATCCATCTAAATGCTCTTTGCTTGATTTACACTTAAAGGAACTTTGTTTTCTGGAAACAAAAAGGTAGGGAAAATCATGATTGCTGCTATGGCCCAAATGGTTACTTCAAAAATAACCAGCAAGGTGACTGAGCCCACCATCTGGATTTCGTGGGGTTGCCTCTGGCGCTTGGAGATTCCCAGGATGCCAGGGACTTTCAGGATGACCTTGGCAGGGCTCTGTTCTCATGGAGTCTGTTTCCTCTTCTGTGAAACCAGCAATGTAGAAGACATGGTTTCTGAATCCCACACAACTGGTTATCTTAGACAAGGGATTTAGAATCTTGGGACCTCAGTCTCAGGTTCTGTGAAAGAGACTGTGGGGCCGAACCATTTTTGAAGAAATGGTGTTGTGTGTAATCCTGGCACAGAGCAGCTTCTCTGTAAATGGTCAGCACTGTTACTGTTAGTGTTCTAACCCTCTGTAATCCTTTCCTAAGTTCTTTTGAATGTACTGGAGAGACAGCACCACAGCTTATATACCTCATGTTTTCTAAACCTTAGGCTATGTCCCCCATGAACCCCTCTCTATGGGGCTGACCTCAGTTTTCTCTAACATTGTGATTCATCCTTTGAGAAGAGCTCAAAAGGGCCAGGATTCCAGCCCTGGTGTGGCCCTCTGTGCTGAATGTTCCCTCTGGCCACTCCTTGCTGGCCATAGGCAACCCCCACTGCTCTCACTTCTTGCTGGCTGGGCTCCAAAAGCCAGCTTAACCGTGTCTGTTTCTGTCTTTTCTTGTTTTGTCAACATGCCATTGAAAGGAAATGTAAACCTGAGCCTTGATTAGACATCTCCCTTGGTGCAGATTTACCCTGATTTTCAATTCAGCACATTGGCATAGGTGCTGGGGCACAAGCTTCTTGCCACTGAAAGGTCCTGGAGCTGACATGGCCCTGGTCAGAGTCCTGAAAGGGACTTTCTGGAAAAAGGTGGGGTGTCCCCTCCCTCCTCCATCCCTGTCTTTCCTACCTGTTAGCTATTCAAGAGCAGTGCTCTGGGCTGAAATGCAAGCAAGGACTTAGCAAATTGCCAAGGAAGCTGGCAGGGTCCTAGACCATCTCACTAAGAAGGTGTCCCAGGGGTATTCCAGGTTTGGAGGGACCCTGAATCCGTGTGTGCATGTACACACACACACATACACACACACACAATCAAAAATTTCCTGGGAGACTGGAATCTAGGATTCTAGCTCTGATCCTCACACAGAACTGTGACATTGAGTGAGTAATTTAATCTCTCTCAGCTTTATTTCCTCATATTATGGGTAAGATCATAAAACTGTGGGGTCTTGATCAAACCTCTTGTCTTCTCTGAACTTCACTTTTTCTCATATATATGAGCATTTGTAGTTAAGAAATGAGCATTACAAGTCTCAACCTTGACATCCAATCCCATATGTAGTCTTGGGCATATGATTTAATCTCTCTGGGCTTCAATTTCTGTATCTGTAAAACGAGAGCAGTAGCAATCTCTACCTTGTGGCATTGTTGTGAGCATGGCATGAAAATGGACAAACACTTAAGGAATGGTGCCACTTCCCTTTTCTTTTTCTTTCTCTTCCTCCTCCTTCCCTTCCATCTTTGCCTTCACCTCCTTCTTCCTTCTATCCTTTGTCCTCCTCTTCCAACATCATTATCATCATTGGCATCATCTCAATATGAGGCCAAATTCAATTACATCCCTGAAAGTGCTTTGTCATCTGTAAAACATTACACATACTGACATAACTATGATATTAGAGGTAGACTCACCTTATGTGAAACTCGATGTCAGCATGTGAGTATGTATTCAGCCTTTTAGGTTTGCTCAGTGGTGGAGTATGGCTGTCAGGCAGGTCAGACGCTGTGTGTCAAGGCATGTGGTGAGTGAAATGAGTTTGCCTGTGGAGGGGGGATCCAGCTGGAGGAGTCGGGTGGCCCAGCAAGGGGGAGAACCAACCAGAATACCTCAATGATGGCTTCAGAAACTTACAAATAAGTCTGAGATTCCTAATGTTTAATTTCAAGTGACTGAACATTAACATTTAATTAACTCCTGACTGCTAAACCAATGTTAAATCTTGGCAGAGTCTGGTGGCATCTCTTAAATATTAGCAGCCAAGAGGCGGCGGTCCTGTCATGGCTACTTAAGTGAGATGGAAGCTCACCCCATCATGCAGGTTCCCAATCTACACACTCTCTGTGCATTTCTTAGACACATATCCATTCTCATCTATCTGGTTCTTAGAATGAGAAGGGGAATCACAGGCAAACCAGTATACCTTGCTTCAGACTCCTCTCCCTCTCCCTACTGAATTGACTACTGGCCAGCCTACTCAAACGATCTGATCTCAGGTTCTCACCTGGAGAATGGGAAAAGCAATCCCTACCTTGTTATGCTGTTTCTACAGATCAGTGGCAATAGATGGGAAACATCTAACAGAAGACCTAACCCACTGTTATGGATGGCGTGTTTGTGCTATCTCCCCCAAAGTTGAATGTTGAAACCCTAACCCCCAGTGGGATGGTATTAGGAGGTGTGGCCTTTAGGAGGTAATTAGGTTTAGATGAGATCGTGAGAATGGAACCCCCATGATGGAATTAATATCTTTATAAGAAGAAAAAGAGACTAGAGTGCTCCCCCCCTCCCCCGCCACCACCATGTGAGGACATAGCAATAAGACGGCCATCTGCAAACCAGGAATTCTTGAGGCCCTCACCAAACTCTGTGTCTGCCAGCACCTTGATCTTGGATTTCCCAGCTTCCAGCACTGTGAGAAATAAATGTTTGTTCTTTAAGCCACAATCTATGGTGTTTTTGTTACAGTGGCCCAAATGGATGGAGACACCCACAAATGTCAAGACATGATTCTGCTTCTGCTTCACTGTCCTCCTCTCTCCTTCTCACTTACTGTGCCCAGCTATGCTGGGCTTCTCAGTTCTTGTTAAGGACCAAGATCTGTTCTACCTTGTGGTGTTCAATGTGTTGTTCCCTTAGCCTGGAATTCTTTTTCCTCCCAATCCCCTGGCCATTTCTCTTGCAAGTCTCAACTTAAATACCACTTCTTCAAGAAGCCTACTCTGGCCCCCTTAGATAGATCAGTTTTCCCCATCATACATGCCCACGTCCCCCTCATTACCTCTGACTTTAAGCCTGGAAGATAGATGATTCCATTCTTCCCTTCTGCTTGTGTCCAAGGGAAAGCATCTGCTTCCTTTCATTGCCTTCCAAAGCCATTAGAGTCTCACAGTATCCCTCATTCTCTAATGAGTCAGTTGTCTTGCTTACTCTACTAGTGACAGCTCTGACAATACTCACCACTTACATCAATAATCCCTCTTTTCAGACTTTGGCACTGCACTTGGTTTTTCACATTTGCATAGGGCTTAGCAAGGCATTCTAGATGATCAAAGGCAGGTACTTCATTTTGGCTCTTAGATTTGGGGGTAAGAGCCATCTCTTTGTGAGGACATGGTTGGGCTTTGGTGAGCTATTATGGGATGGTCATCATCTGCTCACGGGCTGGGGTCAGGAATGGTGAACCCCAACATCAAAGGACCCACCAGAATCTGGAGCTGGATTCTGAAATGCAAAGATTTGGATCTGGAGGAAAGTAGATGCAGCCCACATGGGGTAGATTCCAGAGCCTGGGAGATGCAAATTTGTCAGGGTAACAAGGCCAAGAATAAGGAATTAGGGTTGGGTTAGTCAATCCAGCATGAGAATGAGTGTCCATGTTGATTGAGTGTCATTTCCTGGTAGGTCCTGGGATGGTGGAAGAATATGAGTGTGATCAGTGGCTACAAAGAGTATCATACGGGGTCAGAGAGAGGAAGAGGAGGGGTGGTGCTGTCACAGATTAGGTTTCAAAGATGAGCTAGAATAAAGCTAGAGAGGAAGATCCCATCCCAGGGGTGATAATGATGATGATGGTGGTAGGTGATAATGATGACAGTAATGATGATGATGAAATGATGAGGATGATGATGAAATGATGAGGATGACAACAATGATGACAATGAGGATGATGATGATGAGGATGACGATGACCACAATGACGATGATGATGGCAGCAGCAGCTAGCCTCTCATGAGCACTAATTATGCTCCAGCTACTGTCCTGAGTATTTTACATATCAATACATTTAACACTTGTACTCTACAAGGGAGGCACTGATATTAACCCCGTTTTACAGATGAAGAAACTGAGGCACAGAGAGGTTAAATAATTTGTTATGGTCATCCAGCTAGCAAGAGGCAATGCCAAGATTCAAACCCACCTCTGTCTGACTCCAGACCTGGTAGGCTCCATCTCTGTTATCTTTTGCTTCTTGTTTCAGATTAACCTCCGTGTGACGCTCTCATCATTCATCAATTCATCATCATTCATTCATCAATTATTTACTCATTTGACAGATATATATTGAGCATCAACTATGTGTTAAGTGCTGTGCAAGGTCTCTGCCCTTTTGGAGCTTATACTCTTGCTGCAGGGTGTGGGAGGAGGGTGCAAAAGACAATTAAACACATACATAAAATTCCTATAAAGGATTGCAGAGTCTCATGAGTGCCATAAAGAAAATTAAACAGGGCTTTGTGATAACTAATTGAGGGGGATGGTGGGGTCACCTTTACGAAGGGGGGTTGGAGGGCACCCTGCAGCAGTGACATTTACACTGAGACCTGAAGAGTAAGAGGAACCAGTCTGCATGAACCCTGTGGAAGAGCATTCTCATTTCCCATATCTCTTGATCTCCTTTTGGGTCTCTGGGGGTAAAGGCCATATGTGGGGTTCTCATCAGCAGTGTAGCATTTCAGGACATCTTTGGGGTGGGCCGTCTCAGAAAGGTGGCTGTGTGCATCCTCTTTGTGGGACGCTTTTGTGAGCACTCCTGAGAAGTTACTCCCTGATGCTCCATTTCTGCCCTTGCACTAACTGAGGACATATTTATGTTGTCTTGGTCATATTTGGCTTCCAAACCCTTGTCTAGATGGCTCCCCAGGGTGGTTCGACTCTAGGTAGCTGGAGGCCAATTATGAAGCTGTCCTCTTCCCTTATTCACTGCTGAGCGCAGTCATAAGCTGACGCAGAAAATCCTAAATCCAGTTAAGTGTTATTTGCTTGAAATATTTGAAAGAGCCAGCTTGGCCCATCTTCAAATATTTGGTTAGCTAATCAAAGCCAGATTGCGGTCAGAGGCCATATCTAAATTTATTAGGAAAATTAATAGACCATTTAGATTTTATTGGAATCTAGCTAAAATGCGATAAGCAGTCACACCAGCAGATAGTCATTAATTATTACACTGACCTGCATGATGGGCTCATAATGAAAGATTGACTTCTAGGTAAGTCATGAGGCCTTAGGACAAACAGGATAAGGGCTAGAAGGGTATCCTCACTCCATCTGCTTGAGGTTAATTGGATGGGACACAGTAGGAGAGGCTTTCAGTAAATATGCACCATTTATTCTTTCAAACAGCATTTATTGTGCACCTACTGTGTGCTAGGCCCTGGGAATATATAGTACAGACAGCTTGGGTTTGAATACTGGTGCCAGTACTTCACAGTTGTGTGACTTTGGACATGTTACTTAAGCTCTTTGAATCCCCATTTCCTTACCTGAAAAACAGGGATAAATGTGACAACTAGGGTTGCTCTGAGAAGCCATGGAAATTGTGCATATGACATGCTTATCGCAGTTGTGGCACATAGATGTTGCTATGATTTTAGTCCCCATCAGTAGTAGGATAAATAAGACAGATTTTCCCCTCAGAGAATTCAAATAACAAATTACGATACAGCTGACCCTCCAAGCAGAGTTGGTTTATCCCTGCGGTGTGCCACATACATTCTAGGGAAGGTCAGCAAATGCTTTGATGAGAGATGTTTGGGCTTGGTTTCAAAGGGTGAGAGGGTTTGTTTCCTAGGTGGACCAGGGAGATATGGGGCTTCCAGGTGGATGGCACAGCATAGGCAAAGACAAGGGGGCCTGAACAAGCTGGCACTTGTTGGAACTTTAAATAGTTCAGCATCACGGGACAGCAGCATCTCCACTAGGTTATTATTAGGGCAACAAGAATTGGAAACTGCGTGTTGTGCTCTAATTACTCACCTTTATGCTTTTCTCCATGAAATGTACGTGGATCACGTATTGCCTCTGAAGATGACTGTTCTGTTTACTTACATTTGCCAAATGTTCCGTTTTTCCCAATGGAGTCAGAAGGGAACTCGTATATGTTTCCAGGGTCAACAATTCTGCTCAAGGAGCCTGAGCCATGAGGTTCCCCCGGGTACCGCTCTGTATGGGCACTGCATACACTCCTTCAGGGTCAGTGTGGGTGTGGCCTGGAGTTACAGACCATTGCCTGAGTCGGAGAGGCCTGGCTTCGGGACCAGCTCTGCCACTCGCTTCCTGTGAGACCTCAGTGTAGCCTCTCTGGACCTCAGATTCCCCATCTGCAAAAGGGAGGTTTCTAACCACCACCCCGTTGGGCTGTAGACAGGATCACTGAAAAAAATTGAACAATATATATATATAACTCTTCGTGTAAGCTTTTAGTACATCTACATATTCAACAAATGTTAGTTCCCAGAATATAATATGGTATGTTTTTTTACTTAATTAAAAAAAATAACTGGGGGAGGATTGCTATATCTGGGTGTTCTGTTTCATATACTAAATATACATCTGTCCTCACAAAATGAATATGCATTTCTCTAAAGATGTATATTCATGTTCCATTTGCCTATTAAGTATATATGTCTGTTTTATGTATATATATGTGTGTGTGTAATTATATAAATATATAAGCTCAAGTATATAGATATATATCCTACTTATACACTGAGAGACATATATACGGAGGAAGAGTAGACATAGGAAACTGTGGAATATGCCAGATTGCTCCAGAAAAAGTGTGAAATGTTCTGAGAACAGGAGAGCCGGATTAACCCCACGGGCCACACGTGCTGATCTGATCCGAGTCCAGCGGTGTGCTGCTTAGCTTTGCATTAGCCAAAAGTGCTGGGGGGACTCGATCACAGAGCCCATCCCCTTTCTTCTGGATAACGGTGTCCCTTATAACAGGAAGTGAACAAGGCAAAAGGAAGTGAAGAGCACACTGTGGCGGGACATCCTGTGACCAGGACTTGATGGACGGGGGCGGAGGGAGGGGTGGCTTGTGCCTTTGTGTTGAGAACAGGCTCCGCCCCCACAGTCCCCATATGCCCTGAGCCCCCGGCAGGCTGCTGGTGGAGCTACAGCGGGATCCTTCGCAGGGCTATGACAGGAGCTCCAGGGAGCAAATAAAGTCTGCCTTGGCCAACGACTTGTGGGAAACAGGGGAAACAGGGCCTGAGAGTGACATATTACCTAGTTTCAGGGTGACTTGGGGACGAATCGGAGGAGAAAATATTCAATTCTACTGCTATTGCTATTGCGTCATCATCATCATCATCATTGTCATTACAGAGAAGACTGACCAGAATTTCTGTCCCCAACGGGGGGCTCCTCAGATAGCAAACAGGGCCACATGGCAGCCCAGGCAGGGAAGGCCTCCTGTCGTCTTGGCTTGGGCTGCTTGCTGCTGTTACATCCCTTCCCCAGACAGAAGTATAGACAGGCCTCTGCTTGAATGGATGAAAGAGCAAGGGAGGGAAATTCCAAGGGAAATGAGTTATTGTTGAAAAATACCTTGCCACATGGGGACAAATGGGATCTGGCCTTTCAGACTTGTAATAGACTCACTGGGCATCTCTAAGAGTGAGGCGGATAGAGGGGATATAACACACAAAGGGCCGCCTGATCACAGGATCGCCAGTTTTGATGAAGATGCACGCAAGTTAAAAATAGTCCCCAGTCCGGAGCGCGGAGGGAAGCAGGCCTCCAGGTTCCTGGGCGCATGTGTGACAGAAATGCAGTGGGGCATTTTAATGAGATCCCTTTACCAGAAATCCCGACCTTCTGTGTAGCACATTAATGTATTTTGCTAATTATAAATGCAATTAAAAAGTACTGAAATAAAATTAGGCTGATCTATCTAATTTACATTAAGCACTTTCAAATTATGCAGATTTTAAAGCCTCTCATCTGTCTCTCTCTGTCTCTCTTTTTTTCAATTTAGGTTTCAGGGTAAAATTGTCTGCATTAAAACAGCTGGAAAACAACCTTGTAGGAAAACAAATTTCTTTTCTGTGATTATTCTCAGTGTGTGAGTTAATTTTCAAGGCAGTAATATACTTAGCTGGCATCGAGCAGTGACTCATAAAGCCAAAGACATATGTGTCTGGATGCAGGCACGGGAACAGGGTCCATGGGGGGATTGAGCGTGGCTTGGTTACTTTGGGAATAAGGTTGAGAGGCTGACTAGGCAAAAAAATAGTGGCGTGATGGTCGCTAAACAGTTGAGATTTACAAAGAGTGAGATGTAACGGCAGGCATAATGTGCAGTCAATAGACATGAACCATCTGGTGGGTTTATCCAACAACACAGGATTTTTTTTTTCCCCCTCTATGCTGACAGGTGAAGAGAGTGATCCAGGTGATGAAATTACTGCCCAGCATTATTGAGAATCAGGACGTTCAATTTTGCTGGCACTGGAAGTTACATATGCAGAGCAGCTATATATTAGGTGGGGAAATTGAGCATAAAGGAGAGTGGATGTTTACGTCGGATGCGCTCTCCGCAACAGCTGGCCATGTGTGTGCTTTTCTGCCGAGGCTGGAGAGAGAGCCGCCATTCAGCCTGGGTCTGCTGGAGGCTGTGTTCGCCTGAGGAGGAGAAGACCTTGACAGGGCCTCTTTACAGATTAAATCTGATCCGCAGTTTCCCTGGAAGCAGAGATGTAATAAGCTCTTCTCCAGAGTTGCATATAAGTTCCTTAAAATGTTCCTGGTGTGGTATAACTCTCCTTTGCACAGTGCACTCAATTTTATTTACAGCCCAAACTGTGCTCTTTTAGCTCCCCATCAAAGGAGGCTTAAAATAATTCTCCAAATCGGAGCTGTTGAGTTTGAACAAGAAGATTTAGAGAGCCCTTTTTCTTCTTTTCTTTCCCCCTTTCTGATGCTAAAGGAGTCTTCCTACTTTAGATTAGGGGAGCAATCTTGCCTACTCTGACGTGGAAGCCAAGGTGGATGCTGGTTTCCATCATCTTCCCTAAAAGATGGTTGAACTGTATGGCATCAGACAAGTGTAGGAGACAAGGGTCCTGTGTTCAGAGATCTACCAGCTGGGGAGGGAGCAGGTGGGGCTCACTAGGGTAAAGAGGTTCTTTGCCCCTCAATCCTCCAAGCCTCTTCCACCATAAATTCAAGCAAGAAGTACTATTAACTACTTGTTAATCCATGGAGAGAAAGTGTTAAGATCTTTCTCTCCAGAAGGACCATATCTGGACCCATGTGGATGGCCAGATGCTAAATTGGAGCTAGACCTTGTGGGTTTCTCTTTTATGAGGACCCAGCCAACAGCAGGACTTGATTAGATGGAAATACAGCCACAGTTTCCCCCCGCCAAAAAAAACAATACAAAATCTTACCTCCAACGCTTTCATTTCCATTCTACAATCCTCCCTGGGCACCTTGGCATCAAGCAAAGTGCCCATCACCCTTTCGGCTTGGTCCTTCTCTGACAGACAACTCCAAGGAATCCTTTGTCCTATGTTATATTCCTCTTTCTTCTAACTTTGGGAGGGATGCTGGATGCATGGCATGGAAATAATGGATGCTTTGGAAACAACACACCTGAATTCCAATTCCAGCTCCCGCCAACCCCAGCTGTGGGGTCTTAAGCAAGTTATTTAACTTCCCCCAGCTTTAGTCTCTTCATCTGCTTTTGAGAACAATACCACTTTCCTTGTAAGGTTGCAGTAAGCATTAAAATGACATCACGAACATGAAGCACATGCATGACACCTGACATTCATTCTTTTACTGAACAAATGGTCATGGAGAATCTGCTCTGTGCCAGGCACGAGGGGCTCAGCCCTTATGTATTAGGGTTAATGAGTGTCCAACATGTGTGCCTCTGCCCTAGGCATGTCTGGATGGGCATTCATTAAACACTTGAAACAGGGCTGACTTAATAAAATGATGGAATTCTACAAATAGTTATTGAGCTCCCACTGTATTTAAGATACCATATCAGGTACAGAAGGGACATGGTAAGTTGGGTAGGATGTGCTTCTCCTCTGCAGGACCTCATGTTTCACCATGATTATGTTGCTTCATTTAGGTATTTCAAGACTTCAGAAGTTGTCTTATTCTCTTTCTTGGTCTTCTGCCTCACCTCTTATAATTCCCACCAGTGATCAAACTTCCATGCCTTTGCATATGCTTCTCTCTCTACCTGGAGCAACCTTGCCCATCCTGACTCATCCAACTCATGCCCTTCTCTACGTGTCGAACTCCTGCTCATCTTTCAAAACCCAGCTCTGAGATTTCCTCTGGGAAGTCCTGCCCCAGCACTGCAGATGGTCTGCTGCTATATTCATTTTCCCTGAGACCTCTTACCCACATACACGTCTGTTTCTTTCTCTAGACTGAGAGCTCCTTGAGGTCAAGGACCCATGTCTGATTCATCTTGGCATCCTTCATGACTACCTTATTGTCTGGAATTGAGTAAATGCTCAATTAATGCCAGTTGAGTGAAGAAATAACATCATGAATTAGTGAATGGATTGTTGGATGGATGGAGAGATAGAGAGAGAAGACAAACATTCATACTTGCAAGGATGGAGGGGTGGTTGGTTAGATGGATGGATGGATGGAGAAAGTGAGAGAGAAAGAGGCATTCACACATGAATGCATGGATAGATGGATGGATGGACAGACAAATGAAACAATACACAAGTGAATGCCTATGCTTGGTTTAATGATGGTAGTGATGGAGACTTTGTCTGTAATCCCAAAGGGCTTTAGTTAGTGAAACAACGAGGCAGAGCTATTCTGTTCTGTTTGTGTTTGAACCCTGAGGATAATTTTGCAGGGAGTTTCCAGGGCATTTCGGGAGCTAATAAATCTGAGGACAAATGAACATGTCAACATTCTGTGGACCCCAAGTATGAATTGCATCCCGCCCAGTCCAGGGGGAGCCTGCCTTCTGCGTGCTGCATCATCCCTCCCACCTGCTCCGCCCTCCATTCCACTCCATGTGTGCTGTGATAGCCAAGTTCTAATTAATTATGGTGGCCTTTCAGCACTGGACACCACGGTTTTCTGTGCAGCCACGGCTGCTGCTGCCCTCACTTCCCGCCAAGCTCACCTCCCAGACAAACATACTTAGCAGGTGTTTTCCCCACATTAATAATCAGAATTGACACATTCTAAAAGAGGGCTTCCTTGTCGGGAAGGGCAGCGCTGATGGATATGTGGGAGAATGGACAGCCCCAGAGAAATGTTTTTGCCATTACCAGCATTTCTCTGACAGGTTTTTAATAAACCCACTAAAACTGCAGTATACTGGAAAATTTTGTAGTTAAAGTGTAAAGGGCTGCTCTGACTCGGAGGATCTGGGGTAGAAAAATACAGTTTGGGGAACATTGAATTCCTCAAAAACTGGTGCTCTTGGAAGAAGCTGATCTGGTATTGGGTTGGCCTGAAAGCTGGAGAGGGAGCAACAGCCAAGGGTCTTTGAGGAGGCCTGGGTTACAGGTGGCCCTGAGCAATGGTTCCTGTGAACTGTGTATGAAGCACATGCGAAGCCCTGGAATACAGACAGCATTTAAACCCTAGATTAGGGAGGGTGGGATTGAATGGGTTCATTCACTCATTCACTCATCTATTCAATAAGCACTATTCACTTCTGACTCACGGGTCACAAATGTAAATTAGACACCAGAAGTTGAAAACTCTAATAGCTAATTTATGGCCTTGGGCTCTCTACACAGATTTGAGGTCCAATGCAGATTTTCTCATCTTCAATAGGAAACTAATAATGCCTATTCTTTAGAATTGTATTTGAGGGTTAGGGATCAAATAAGTTAGATTCTGTATAGGTCAGGGTCCCTGCCAGAAACAGGTGACATATACTAATGGGAGAATTGAGGAGAGTTTAGTATGGGGATTGCTTATGAGAGAGGGGGCACGGTTAGGGGAAACAGATGAGGGAAGACGCAGTGCCCTGGAGCTAGCAACAGTGGGGAGCTGTTACCACCACCCCTAGGCATCAAGGAGCCAAGGGAAGGGGAGGTCCTGGAACCCAGACGTTGCCTGACATGGTTGTGACCTTCAGGAAAAGGTCAAGTCATTGCTAGACTGCATTCCAGCAGAGGAAGTCAGGCGGTCAAATACTCTGATCTCCCTTTCCTCCCACCCTGTGCTGTCCTGGTGACGTCTCCCTTTGGCCCAACTCCATGGAGAAGGGGACTCATCACTACAGTCCATAAAGGTGAACCTTCCAGGACACAGAGCAGGGTGGAGAGTGGCTGTGGGGGGGCAGAAATGAGGGCTATCCATTCAGCACATACACCAGCACAGCTGGACTCTCAGTGAGTCAATATACTGTGGGCATAAGGCACTAACATCCCCGTGATGGTAAGGGGATGGCTGGTATTATTATTTCCGTTTGACACTGAGGCTTAGGAAGATAGGGTGGTCCCCACATCTTTGCTGGCAGACCCGCCTCCCCCATTATTTCACATTCTCTCATTTCCTCTCGTTCTTCCTTGGCCACCAGAGGGAGGCCAGCAGGTGGCACGGGTGCTTTGCTTTCCAGGGGTTAAAATCAGACCCTGAGAGTGAAAGAAGCTGTCCACATTTCATTAGGAAATCGGGTCCTTGCCAGGGACTGTAGTCAGTGGGAGAGATGGGATCTGAAAGCTAAACAAACCCAGTGATGCCCTGGGATAAGCTTCCCTAATTAGCAGAGGCGCCTGGCTCAGCCCCCCTGGAGCTGACACACTTGGGGGGCCCTTCTTACTCCTTAGCCCACTGATCCTCCCAAAGGCTTTCTAAGCCTCTCAGAGCCAGTTTCCCAAGCAGTCAGCCTTTCCAACTGGAGGGGCAGGATCCCCGGGAAAAGATGGGATGGCCTGATAGAGAAATGTCTTTGCAAGACCTCAGGTGGAAACTAATGTTGTCCCCAGCGACCCTGCCAGCAACAGCTGAGCCTGGCCCGGTGTGAATGGTAGGCACCCAGCTGTTGTTATCAGACGTCTGGGTTCAAATCCTGGCTCCTCTGTTCACTCGCTGAATGATGAGAGCATGATTACTTAACTGCTCTGAGCCTCCTTTCTCTCCCATGAAATGCAGTGACTGAACCAACCTGCATCAGTGTCGTGGGCCTTGGGACAATTGTGGCCGCTCGCTCCTTTCCCTTCACTGGGCCTGTGGACCTCTGTTGAATCTCCTCCGGTCCTCTGTTTAGAGCTCCAACCATTTCAGCATCTCTCCTAGCATTTCTTTCATCATTGTGCAGCATCCTGGGGAGGCCACAGGGCCGGGACCCCTTGTGAGCTCGCTGCTCCAGGGTGATCTCTGAAGGCTGCCTGGCTGAGAAAGGCAGAGCTGGATTTGTGGACTAATTTCACATCCTATTAAAATGGGTCATTACTGAGCACATTTGCACAACCAGGAAATCAATTGGGTGCAAACCAGTTTGCTAATAGTACTCCTTAGAGCCTTTTTATAACTTAATTGTGTAGGTAGCCACACAAATGTATAAACAGGGGTGGAACAAAGTTGGGGAGGGGGATTCTGAGCAGGGACCAATTCTGGAAATCCTGGCTTCTGTAGGGGAGGGAGCTGGGAAGAAGTTGAGAGTCTAGATCAGTGCTTCTCAGACTTGAACAAGAGCAGGAATCACCTGGGAATCTTGTTACTTGCAGGCTGGTTTAGTTAGTCTGGGGTGGGCCCAGAGATTTGCCTTTCTAACAAGCTCCTGGGAGGTGTCAATGTTGCTGGTCTGGGCCACACATTGAGGAACAAGGAGCTGGACCACTCAACACTTCTGGGAGTCACATCTGCCTGAGACAGCACAACTGATAGAGAACATTCCACATCATAAACCTTATTTGGATGTCATATCTGGGATTTCCCCATCCTTTTCTTTTAGTATCCTCCTCCTTCCTTGCTGTGGCTGCTGAATACCTATCAGCCTTGCTGGTTCTACACCTGTATCCTCACAGGGTGTTATGGGCTGAGTCATGTCCCCACTAAAAGTCAAATGTTGAAGTCCTAGCCCTTTGACTATACTTGGAGACGGCATCTTTAAAGAATCAATGAAGTTGGAATGCAGTCATTGAGGTAGACCCCATTCCCATCCTGGAACTCTTAAACAGCTATGCTATTCTCCCTTCTGTATGATCAGACTTCAAAAGCAGGGTCTCCATAAAGTAAACCTACATTTCCATCCCCCTTGGAACTGAAATCTCACAGTTAACTCTGTTTAGTACTGAAGCTCACCCCTGGTGTCTCCCCTCTGAGTCATGAATGTGTTTGCAAAAGGTGGTAGCCCCGAAAAATCAGGTTATCCTCAGCTGGGAGTCTTTCATCCTTAAAAAAAAGATTGGGATTAACAGATATACACCACTATATATGAAATAGATAAATAAGGATTCACTCTATAGCACAGGGAAATATATTCAATATCTTATAATAACCTATAATAGAAAAGAATCTGAAAAAGAACATATATATCTGAATCACTTTACTGTACATCTGAAACTAACACAATATTGTAAATCAACTATAGTTCAATAAAAAGATTGTTGAGGTCTAAATAACACCCAGAAAACTGCATATATTTAAAGAGTAAAATCTGATATGTGTTGACATTTGTGTGTACCAGTAAAACCATCATCACAATCAAGACAATGAAAATACTCATCGCTCCCTGAGCCCAACCTCTTTAGGCAACCACAGATCAGATCTGCTTTCTGAATCTATAGATTGGTTTGCATTTCCTAGAATGTTATATAAATGGAATCATATAGTATATACTGGTTTTGTAGTGAGATATAATTGACATACTGTAATATTCACTTAGTATTCATGTAAGATGCAATAATTTTTAGTAAATTTATAGAGTTGTGCAACCATCACCACAATCCAGTTTTAGATCTTCTCCCTTACCCCCAAAATACTCCATTCACAGTCAGTTCCCACTCCCCTAGTCCTAGCTCCAAGCAACTTCTGAAACCTCAGGATTAAGGTTTGATCCTGATCTGATTCCCATCTTTATGAATTTGCTTTTTGGGGGGCATTTTATAGAAAATGAATAAAAAGTAGACTGTCCTTTGCATCTGGCTATTTTCACTTCTTGTAATGGTTTTTGGGGTTCACCCAGTATTTCATTCTTTGCATTGCTGTGTAGAATTCCACTGAATGGATGTACCGCATTTTGTTTATCCATTTACCAATTGATGGACAATTGGTTTGTTTCCATTTTTGGAGTATTGCAAATAATGCTGGTGTGATCATTTGTGTACAGGTCTTTGTGTATGGAATTATGCTTTCATTTCTCTTGAGTAAATACCCAGAGGTGGAATGTGGATCATTTGTTGGTGACAGCTTAACTTTTAAAGAAACTGCCAAACTATTTCCCAAAGCTGTTGTATCATTTTATATTCCTACTAACAACATATGGGCATTCTAGTTTCTTACATACTCACTGATATTGGTATAATTAGTACTTTTAATTTTAGACATTCTAGTGGGTGTGTAGTGCTATTTTATTGTGGCTTTAATTTTCATTCCCCTAATGACTAACGATGTTGGGCATCTTTCATTTGCTTATTTGTATACTGTTGTCCTTGGTGAAGTTTTTGTTCAAATCTTTTGCCTGTTTTTAAATTTGGGTTGTTTATTTTCTTCTTATTGAGATATTTTTATTGTGGTAAAATGCTACCAACTTAAATCTCTTTAAAGCATACTATTCAATAGTAGTAAGTACATCTACAATGTTGGGCAACCATCACCACTGTGGTTCCAGACCCCAAACAGAAACTCCCCACCCATTAAGCAGACACTCACCATTTGCTCCTCCCATGGCCCCTGGCAACCACTAATTTGCTTTCTGTCTCTGTGTGGTCTATCCATACAGTAGAATATTACTTAGTTATAAAAAGGAATGAAATACTGTTACATGGTACAACATGGATGAACCTTGAATATATTATGCTCACTGAAAGAAGTCAGACACAAAAGGCCACATGTTATAGAATTCCATTTATGTTAAATATCAGAATAGGCAAATCTGATTATTGAGTTTTAAGTGTTTTTTATATAATATCAATCCTTTATCAGATATGTGATTTGCAAATAATTTCCTCATGTTATGGAGCTATAGAGTTATTATGAGGATTAAATGAGCTAATATATCAAGTACTTAGTATAGTGTCTGGCATAGACCAAGTACTTAATATATATTAGCTGCTATTGGTATTTTATTATTTGGATCCAATATCATTGGGAATTTTAGTGATTTGTTCTGACCCTAAGCTCAGTACAAAGTCCTTTATGTGTAATTAAAGATACACATGGTTGGGCTGGGTCCCTAGAATTATGGTAGATGCAATTCCAGCACATGGTAGGTTCTCAACTAATTTTTGAACAACGTGGCTTAAACAATAACCACAATAATCATAAAAATAATAATACATTTTAATGACTAACCTTCTGTCTCCAAGTTAACTAACCTGTCATTACTCTTGTCAGAGGGCACTTTCCCCTGTTTAAATTCCTCCAGAGAAGGAGTCTCCACACCCCTCCTCGGTTGCCTGAATCTGACTGTCAAGCCCCTCATCCGCTCTGGACCACATCCCATGATTGTTCTTTCTCAGCTTTAGCCAAAGTCTCTCTTTGGCAAATTGTCCACCCATTTCCTTGTATGCTATTCCTAATGAAGGAGAGATGAAGGAATTTTATTCCCTAAAAGGCCTTCAACTTATGCAAAGATCACCCTGTACCTTAAATCCCAGCCTCACCAGCCTTTTCTCTCCTCTCAATAATATCAATAGCAATAACAGTAACAACAAATGTAGGTCCTGTACAGAGACTTAACTTGTTTCAGTTCATTGAATCCTCCTCTAGTTCTACTAATGGCCATTTCACAGGTAGGGAAGTTCAGGCCCAGAGGTCATGTAACCTGCTCAAGGTCACAGAGCTAGTGAATGGTGGAGTATAGTGATTTCAAGCCTGCCGTCTGGTCCACTTGTGTATAAGGCTGCTTAGTTCTTTTTATGTTTATTCCTGACTTACATTCTGATGTCTTATCACATGTGGGACTTCTTTAAATTCCCTTCCATCCCTCAAGCCCCAGCTCAGAGGACCCAGTGGTCAGCAGCTGGCCTGGGTATTAGGCATCGAGAGTCTGGCCCTTCATCTGCTCTGCACCACTTCTCATGATTAGAGGGGGGGCAGCTCTGTAGACCAGAAACCCAAGCCAGGGTGGCTAAAAGAGCCTGAAAAATGGGCATTCGGTCACTAATGGACCAAGAAGAGGCCTGGATTCCGTTTGGACCCCACTCAGAAAGTCCATCTTCCTCTCTCGGGAGGAGCCTGAAGAGAGAAAAGTGGACCGTGTTCCAGGAAAGAAGCCACAGCAGCTTCCACAGAGGCAAAGAGAATCATTTTTCTTAGGTGTGTGAAGGTCCTCAAAGAGTGAGGTAATAGGTTTCTTTATTAAAAATTAATCTTCTTGTAAAACCATTGCAATACAATACACTTTAATAAATCACCCCACGCTTGTGAACACATTTATTATCCTTTCTCGGGAAACCGTGGAGCCCAGAGAAATTGGTGCTGCAGAGGGCACCGATGCTGTGCTCAGTAATGAACTCAGTGCGGGTGGGGCTGGGGGCCAGGTTCTGGCATGGATACTGCATGGATATTACTGTTGGTTAATATCTGTTGGAATTATTTGGATATCACAGTCCTAGGTGTGTGGCTTTGGGACCTCTGGGTTGGGAAGGGGGCAGTGCGTGGGACAGCAGCTCTTGCTGTGGCCGATGGGGTTGTGTGAACCTCCACTTCTTGATGTGGGTGCTCTTGGGAAGATGGGAAGCTTTGGTTCTAATCTGCAGACCAGCACCCGCCATCAGCACCCAATAGTTCCTTAAAGACATCTCCATTTTGTTTTACTTGCTGCGTCCTTAGGCTTTGAGGTAGTAGGATGTCAGCAGCAGGTGGGGTTTTCTGACACACCTTTACGCTACACTACCTGTTCATCTAAGGTCTATTCCCACCTCATCTAGGAAGGCTTCCCTGACTTCTAGTACCCGAAGTTATAAAACCCTCCAGGTCCCTTTGAGTCTCACTGGCTGAAGCAACACAGTTTTCTCTGTAGAAGAGATAAGACCAACTCTTCTTCACCAGATGGGTCAACTAGGCCCCCAGACCATGCCACCTGAACTCCAAATTCCTCAGTGTCTCATGAAAGCTGCTCCTTCATCTCCTGTCTGAAGCTGTTTTCTCTGCAATTCTTTATCCCAAGATTCAGTCTAAGAAAAATGCCATTCCATCCTCTCTGTGTTGTCTTCCTTATTGGGAATCCAAAAAAAAATATTTCTTTTCATAGTCTCTCTTCCTCCCATGCAAGTAAACACCCTGGGCTGGAGATCCACCCACCTATCAGTAAATCCCACAAGAAACAGACTCCGATTTCCATTTTGGGTTCAGCTGAGGACACCCCCTTTCCTGTACTTCCTTCCTACTTTATAATCCAATTTGGGTTTTCTATTAGGACATACGTGTGTGTACGTGTGTGCATGTGTGTGCACGTGTGCACACGTGTGTACATGCGTGTGCACGTGTGCGCATGTGCATGTGTGTATGCGTGTGTTGCGTGAGTGTGTGTGTGTGTGTGTGTGTGTGTGTTGGAGGTAGGTGTTTCTGGGAGCAGCCATTACTGTAATTAAACAGGTGTGGAGAGCAGCTGGGGTCTCTGGGATCAGTGACCTTCTATCCTACCTCATTCCCCCTCACATTTCTTTTTAAACCGAGCTTGCTGACCAGTAGGCATGGATGGATGATGGACTACGCACTGATATCCCATTCATGGCTGGAATTTTAGGCACTTCAGTTTTTACAGTGCCTGGCACAGAGTAGGCAGTAGATAAATGACTTTTGAATGAGTGTGAGTGTGAGAGATTAATGAGAGAACAAGTGAGTAGGCCAAAAATCTCACAGCTTAGAGTACAGGAGAAGGTCTTGCTGATATTTGGCAGGATGGCAAGTCACCAAGCCCCTTAGTGAGAGAGAAAGAGAGAATATGAAAGAGAGAATATGAGAAAGAGAAAGAAAAGGACGGTCCATCAAGTCAGGGCTGAAGATACAAGCAGGAGTCAGATAGTAGTGGGTCATGTTGGCCATATTAGGTATCTTTGTCTTTATCATGAGAGCAGCAGGTGCTTTGAAGCAGGGGAGTGATGGATGAAGACATTAAATAATCTTCATCATCATCCAGATCAATAGTAGCAGCAAATCATTGGAATTGTTACCATTATTAGCATCACTACCAACTATTGAACTGCTGCTGAGCCAGGCCGTGTGTTGCATGGTTTCCATACCTGGCTCAGTGATGCTTCCAGGTGATCAATACCATCATCATTGTGCATGTGGGGAAACTGAGGCTCAGGGAGGGAAAGTGACTTGTCCAAGTAGGGGATCCTGGGTTTCCTTGTAAGTCAAGCCCTACAAGTGCCTGCATCATATGGCTCTCAAGTTCCACATGGAGGGGGACACTGGGAGCCTTGGTTCCTGCTCTTGGGGGATCTGAAAACAGCACAGGAGCTTCTGCCTTCCTTCACTCAGTCAGCAGACCCCTTGGGCACCAATCACAGTCAGACACCGTGCTAGACACATCCTGTGAAGCCCTTCTCTGGAGGCACACAGAACCTCTGGATGGGAGATGGTTGAAGTCCATTTCTAGAACATTTCCCTCTGCTCGCTTTGCGGAGGGAGCAGAAGGGTAGGACAGGATCTGGCTTTCAAGAGCTGTTGGTGAAGATGAAGAGTCATGACCGTGGAGGACATCAGGGAATGGGACTCAACATAAGATTAAGGGGCACAGCTGGGTGCTGCTGCCCACAGCTAAACTCCTGCTGAGTGTTGGATCTCTGTATTCAACAGACGTATCCCTTGTATGTCTCGTCCTCCTCACTCAACAGGGCTGCCCAAAGACTCCTCCTTCTGTGACCCAGTCTCAGTAAATGGCTCTCCATCCACCAAGCACATCACCCTGGACTCATGTCTCTCTCATTCCCATCATTCCAAGTATGAGCCTGCACATCCCATCATTCCCTGCCTAAGTCCCCCTCGTATCGCCCCCAACCCCATCCTTTTCCCTCCCCTCCTCTGCTTTCTCTCCATCTGCAAGGCCACCCTTCTGCTCTAGGAATTTAGCGATATCTTCCGCCTGAGGCTTCTCTGCTTCAAGCTGTGCCCTGCCTCTGTGCCAGTGATCCTTGAAAAGCTTCACCTCATGAGGCTGCTTTGCCGTTTGACCCTGCAGAGGCCCCACTTTGCCTGTAGAAGCAATGCAAACTGTCTCTCTTGGAAACCAAGGCTGTCTGAGCTGGAGCCTGGACCCCTGCTGCCTTGCCTTCTGCAGTTCACCCCTCGGGAGCCCGATGTCCCACAAAGGTGGATCCACCTGATGTCTTATCAGAGTCCCGTCTCCAGGCCTCTACCCATGCGGTCCCTCTGCCTGGAATGCCCTTTCCATCTGCTGTGTCTGCCTGGTGAAGCATGGCACATCCTTTAAGATTTGGCTTGGGCTTCCCTGGTGGTGCAGTGGTTGAGAGTCCGCCTGCCGATGCAGGGGACGTGGGTTTGTGCCCCGGTCCGGGAGGATCTCACATGCCGTGGAGCAGCTGGGCCCGTGAGCCATGGCCACTGAGCCTGTGCGTCCGGAGCCTGAGCTCCGCAATGGGAGAGGCCATGACAGTGAGAGGCCTGCGTACTGCAAAAAAAAAAAAAAAAAAAAGACTTGGCTTTAGTTTCTCTCAACAGATATGCTTTGAGCCCTTTTTCTACATGCTAGATGCAGCTCCAGGCAGGCTCTGAAGCCATAGAAATGACTAATAGGTATTCTCCACCATGAGGGGCTGACTTTCTACCCTAAATGTCACCTCCTTGTTTCCTTCATGACTCCATCAGAGAAGACTGGCCTTTCTGTTTGCCTCTTGTTCCATCATATTCAGTTGAAATAACTTGTACAGAAACCAGTTGTCCTGCACTGGACTGGGAAATCTGGTGAGGCATCCTAGCCTTCAGGTAAATTGATCGCATGTTCATCCTGTATGAGGGCCACGCTGCTGCACCATCCTGTGGATTCACACTGTCTCTTTCGTTAACTCTATGAAGAAGGAGCTGTCATCCCATTTCACAGACAAGGGAGCTGGGGCCCATGGGACTAAGACACTTGCCCATGGTCAGCACTCAAACCACACCCTGAGCTAAGGTCTGTTCTCTTCACCACCTGCCATCCTGCCTTTCTCAGCTTTGTGTCTTCAGTGCCTTGCATGGAACTGAGTACACAGACATTTGCTAAAGGAATTTGATTGTCTGCAGCATCAATCCGAGGGAGGGGAGGAGGGGGAGAGGGCATCGAGGGAGCAGGTGGGGTGAGCAGGGACCATCCACATGGCCCCAGCTGGTGGCTGGACTGTGCTCGGGGCATCAGCTTGAGGGAAGCAGCCCCGTCAGGCTTCCAGGCCGCAGGGAGGGGAACCCCCCCCCCCCCTGAAGCCCCACACATTTCTTCCCTGGCTCCGACGCTGTGTTTGCTGGTCAATTGTCAGGGGCACCTGAAAATGAGCTTTGTGAGGAGGAATGTGTTCCCTGTGAGAGAGAGATATGAAATCATTCCTCCTGAGTCGTGGCCTGTGACTCCAGCAGCATCCTAGTGACACTGTTCCCCGCCCCCATCTGTCTCCCGGGCTCTCCCAGCCTCACGGGGTTTTAAGTGGATCAGACAGTTAAACACGCCCGTCTGCATCCAGCCCTCTCTTTGACAGCAATTTCTTAATCAGAGGAAACCTTGATCCCAATTTCAGGGAGTGCTCTCCCCTCTCTGAGTGACGGTTTTCCTAACCTTTGGCCCCAAAGCCCCACATGGTTAAGGTGGCCTGTCATCACAGCGCCAACCCGTGAGCCCACCTGCCCTGGGAGAGCGGCAAGGGCCCTTGCCAGCCATCGGCCCTGCCGAAGCTGGCTTCTCCCCGCCCTTCCTCTCGCATAGACCCACTGCCCAGAGATGCTCCCAGCAGGATCTCTGCAGCCCCCACCCCATCAGGACGGAGTCATTGCTCAGAGAGGAGGGAAGTTCCTTACAGCTGACTGCTGTCATTTCCTGCTCATCTGGCCTCAGAGACAATACGGGTGGCACCGAGGGTGCTGGAGCCCGAGGCCACGGCCAGTCTGGACACCATCCATCCCAGCTGGGGCAGGGGCAGTGGGTTCCCATCATTCTCTTGGTCTCATTGCTGCCAGACCACTCTGCCCTCCCATCCGGTCCTGGACAGTTCAACCCAACAAATGTTTACTCATTGTGGGGAGGGGGTGGCACATAGTGTAATAAACTGGTTAACAGCATCTTCTCTAGAGCCAGGTTGCCAGGCTAGAAATTCTGCCCCACCTCCTGCGATCTGTGAGACCTCGGGCAAGTAAGTTAGCTTCTGCTTCCAGTTCTTTCACCTGTAAAATGGGGCCAAAAAGAGCTTTTCTGTCAGAAAGTTGTGAGGGTTTAGTGCAAGGCTTCGGAGCACTGAGAGGGGTACCTGGCACAGAAGAAGCATCCAGTAAAGAGTAGCAACTGTTCTACCGTTGTCATCATCGTTATTATTATGGTGATGACAACGATTATTATTATTGCTGGTGAGAGCCCACCCTGCACCTGGCTCAGAATTCCACCCCTCTTAGCACATTTAACCCCCGGTAATACCCATCACCTTATGTGTTTGCTTCCCCCCTGTTTGACTGAGGGTCCTGGAGGGCAGTGGTGGCCCCTGGGATATAGAGGGCCGCCAGATATTTGGGCCATGAATGGACAAAGGCCCACTCCCTTTATTCTCATCTGCCAGCACAAGGCCTGGCACAGAGTGGGCACTCGGTAACTGTTTTGGGAGTGAGATGAGGGCTCGCGCCTGGGACTTGATAAACATGTGGTTGAACGCCGGGTGGCGAGTTTTGGGGAGCTGAACAGCTCGCAGAGTCACACACCATGTGACACAGCACTGAGGGTTCTACCGGAGGCATAGGAGGTATTGCTCGTTGAGAGCCTGGTGCCCTCGGGCAGTGTCCTCTACAGGGTGGGAATTAAGTTTCTTGGCAGCCAGACTCTGGCTTTGAATCCAGGTACTCCACTAACTAGTTATGGGAACTTGACTGAGTTGCTTAACCGGTCTGTGCCCCAGAGCTGGAGGGACTCACCTCCACATTAAGGGGTATGAAGCCAAGGTTGAGAGTGACTGCATTCATTTTCTCAGGGTTATGGGATGGGAGGCTGGGGCTCCTTCCTGTTATTTCCAAGGACTCGGAAAGGGCCCTCCGTGATGCTGAATGAATAGGAGTAGGAAGACTGTCCAAGGCTTATTGGGGTCAGGGGCTGCTTCCCTCCTCAGTCCCCTGAGCCTATCACTCTCCAGCGTGAAGATTATCTGTCTCCCTCCTTGACAGGGAGAACAAGCGCCAGACAGTGTCCTGGAGTCTGGGGCAAAAGGCCATCTGGTGTCTCCATTTGTCTCAGAAAAGCCAGGGCATGTTCCCAGGGCCCGGCTCATGCTTCCTCGATGCTGGGTGACTTCAGGCTCGTCCATGGCCTTTGGGGGTGATTGACATATGCAATTTCTCTCCTCCTGTCTGGCTGAGGTGTGAAGAGAAAATTGGATGTTGTTGAATAATCGAAAATGAAAATCCCTCCAAATTGATTCCTATGAAAACAGAATTGAGTTCCACAATTAGGCATCCTGCCTTTGCAGGGCATCTGAGGCCTCTGTCTTCCCAGGCTGTGGGGCGGGCTCAGATGTGGCTTTACATGTGATCCCTGCATGCACGGAGCCCTGTGGCTTCAGAGGTCTGAGGGCAGCTGTGCGGTAAGTAGCGTACAAACCCAGAGAATCACTAAATGGGACTCTTGAGTCCACCCTGTATCTATTTCCTGGGTTCCTGAGGTGGGGTAGGAGATTTATTTTTTCTTGCACCTCCCCTGGCCACCCCAGAGATGTAACCACATGCTCTGTCCTGGCTTGTGTGCCCAAGGGACTTGGAAATGGGCTCTGTCTCTCTGCTTCCCTCACTAGGAGGGTCAACCTCTTGCTTTTACTCCAGCACCCCAGCATCATTACACTTTCCAACCCACGACCTGAGCATTTCTCTAAGAACTTAGACTCCTGGAATATACTTGGATTTTTACCTGGAGTTCATGGATGGAATTCAGGGTGTCCATGAACTTGGATGGAAAAAATATATCCTATTTTTTAGTGCATTTTTTGGGTGGTAAAAACACATAACATGAAATTTATCATTTTAACCAATTTAAAGTATATGATTCAGGGACATTAAGTACATTAAGTATTGGGCAACCATCCCCGCTGTTCCAGAACCTTTTCATCACCCCAGATGGAAACCCCATATCCATTAAGCAGTCACTCCTCTCCCCAGCACTTTTTACCTAACCTTTACCAGAAATTTACTCTGCCCCTCAGTGTGAATTTCAAAACAAACCTCAATAGTGCTGGTAGTACCTGTGGTTCTATTGCTAATAGAAATTCCAGGTATTTTCATATTGTGTTACAGATATCTTGAAAGTCCCTTATGCCAGGAGTTGGCAAACTTTTTCTATATAAGGTCGGGGAGTAAATATTTTTGGTGTTGTGGCCCATATGTTGCTGTCTCAACTATTTAACTACACTGTGTAGCATGAAAACAGCCTTAGTATGTAAACAAAAAGGGAGTGGCTGTGTTTCAATAAAACTTTATTTACAAAAACAAGTTGTGGGCCAGACTTGACCTGTGGACCATGGTTTGCTGACCCCTCCTTTATGCTCATCTCTACTTCAAAGTTACTATAGACCATCACTGGATATTGTTATTTAGTGTGTCAATTAAAAAGCACAGACATATTGTTCTCTTACAAATTTTTATCTGTATTTTAATATAATTTATAATTTATATAGTCTATGTGTATATTTGTGCATTTATAAGTGCAATTCTGAGAAGTGGTGTTTAGGTTTCATCTGACTTCTAAAGGAGTTCATGACACAAACAGGTTAAGGAACCCTAAATCCTTGACCAATGAATATCTTTACAATGTTCTGGAAAGTGGATTTTTAGTTTTCCCTTGCATACCTCCAAGGCAGAGTGCTCACTGATCCCCTGGGAAGCCTACTTTTGGGAGCAGCTTTGAATCTAAGAATATTCTGTTTCCTGTTGAGCCCACATCTGTCCCTTTTTTTACACATCAGTACTGTTTTCTATCCATTTAAAGCTACATAGGACAACTTATATTCTACTTCTTTGCAGTACTTGAAGACATTCCTTCCACCCACCCTAAGAATCCCCTCTCTCTAGATCAGGAGTCAGCAAACTTTTCCTGAAAAGGGCCAGATAATAACTATTTTAAGCTTTCAGGTCACACTGTCACTGTCTTGACTATTCAATTCTTCTGTAGTGTGGAAGCAGCTATAGACAGTATTTTTAAAAATGGGTGTTCTAATTAAACTTTAGTTGCCCACCCCTGCTTTAAGCTAAAGTTCCAAGTCCTCTTGCTATATTAGCCATCTTCCTCTGGACACAAAGCAATGTGCCTGTGTGGCTCTTTCTCCTCCTCATCCATCATCCATCTATCCATCTATCCATCCATCCATCCATCCATCCATCCATCCATCCATCCACCCACCCTCCCACCCACCTGTCTATCCATCCACCCATCTGTCCATCCATGCATTCATCCATCTGTATATATGGGAGAGAGTCATTTGCCTCATATATCAATAATTTATAATTACTAACCATGATCAGATCTACAAAGGGAATTAAAGAACCAAAGGGTATTAAAGAACACTGGTGGGTGGAGTAACTACTTAGATGGTGTGATCATGTCACTTCTCTGAGAAAGTGACATCTTAGCATAGAAATAAAGGATGAAAAACATTCAGCCATGTGGAGGGTGGGGGTGGAGCATTTCAGGAGAGGGTAGAGTATGTGGGGCTCCCGGGGCAAAGAAGACAATGGTATACCTGTAGGCTGAAAGGAGAAAAATGTGGCTGGATACCTGAGCTGTCTACTGCTGTGTAAAAAATTACCCCAATAGTTAGCACTTAAAACAACATTTCTTAGCACTTTGGGTTAGTAGTCCACGTGCAGCTTAGCTGGGGCCTCGGTTTCAGGCTCTTGCAGGCTGCAGTCATCTAAAGGTTTGACTGAGGAAGGACCTGGTTTCAAGCTCTCTCACCTTTGTTGTCTTCTCTTCATTAGAAGCAAATCTCAAGGTCTGGTTCACACTGAAGGAGAGGTGACTTCACAAAGGCATGAATGCCCAGAACACGGGATCTCGGGGACCGTCTTAGAGGCTGCTGACCACACGGGAGTATAGAGGGAGGCTGAGGCAGGGGCCAATCCTGCAGAGATTTCTAGGCTGTGGCAGGCAAAGAGGTTATTCTAAGTACCAGTAGGAAGCTCTAGAAGGGTTTCAAGCTGGGAGTCACATGATGAACTGTGGGTTTTGAAAAGATCATTTTGACTGCTATGTGGAAAATGGATTGAAGGGGCAAAGAGAAGTGAGGGGAACCAGCGGAAGGCTGATTAAGCCCTAATGATGACTCGGACCAGGGTGGTGGCAGCAGGGATGGAGGGAGGAAGAAGGGTGTCAGTCGTATTTTGGAGGCAGAGCTTGAGCACGTTCTGAGGAACTGCATAGGAGGACTCAGTGGTTCTCCTCTGCTTCCTCCCTTCTCTCCCTGCATCCCCTACTCCTCCTCCTCCCCCCTCAGTAGGCCCCCTGCCACCGTCTCCCTGGGCTCCTGTTGGCTGTGTAGCTCTGCTGTCCACAAGCCAGGCATTGACCCAAGAGAACAAAAACATCCCTAATGTTGTAAATCCTGGATCCAATTTATTTGTTACTTCCACTCATTTGAAATGCACCTGTTACCCCAACAGTCTTTGAATGCTATCACCAGCAACTACAGAATCAAAGATAAATTGGAACCTTTTGGAAAAACTCTCCGTTCAGAGGGGAAACAGACAGAAAAAAAAAGTTTTTTTTTTCTTCCTTAGATAACTTATTGGCATAGATGGCATGAAAGACCCCCAGGGGCAAGATCCGAGGATGTTTGCCTTTCCTTTCTTCTTGATTCCAGTCCCTTCATTTGCTCCGTATATTCAGATGGCCCTGACATTTCATTGCAGGGTTTTTAAAACATCAGATTGCCACTTTTGTCCAGGCTAGGATTGTCCAGCACCCATGCATGGGCTGCAAAGCCGTTTGCAATTTGTCTCCAATATTGTGGCTGCTCAGGGTCTGACATCACCTGGCTACCTGCGTGTTGGGTTAGAAACCATGTGCTTACAGTTGGGTGGAGTTGGTGGAACTTCATCATCCACACCGGGCATCAAGCCTTACTAGGCACTTTACGATGATATTGGGGGTGGGGATCATTTCAGCCCCACCAAGCCTGTTCTGTTGTCCACAGGCACTCGGGAGCATAAAGGAATCATTGAACTTCCAATTACCTGCTCTTTGTTGTTTTTCCTTTTGTTTCTATAAAAATGAATGCAACTCCATGAAAGCTCAGGTCTATCACAAACTAGCCACTGGAGGAAAGAGGATGAGATGGGGGCAGGACTGAGGGGAGCTGAGTCATGTCTGGAGGACCCTCGGGAGGGTGGGGACCAAGTCCCAGCAGGAGTGGAGCTTCCAGCTCCTTTTGGGGGGGTGTCTGTGTGTCTGGTTGGGAGGGGAGACCCCTATGGGTGAGACCCATGGGAAGATGACATACAGCAGCTGGACGATCTCTGAACACAAATCCAATCACACTGATGCCTTCTCTGTGTGTCCCCACTGTCCACGTACAATGACAGTCACATCCTCTCCACGGCTGCAGTGTGCCCATCTGGTCTTGCTGCCAGCTGTCCCCCAAAGCAGGATCCGCTTCCCTGCCACTCTTTGTGTCTCTAAAACTGACCATATTGTTTCAATGGCCCAAGGTCAGTCCTGCCATCAGGCCGTTTCCTCACTGCTCCCTCTGACCCCCGTGCACAGAATGACCAGCATCTTCTGGGCATTCAGATCTCCTCTCACATGCCACCTCTTCCACTGGACATCCCAGACCGTCCCATCTAAATGAGGGTCCCACCTGCCATCCCGCCATAACCCCCAACTGCGTTTCACTGTGACCCTTTTCATTGTGTAAAATAAGCTTGCTAATGTACTTGTTGGCTAGTTGAACATCTCTTCACCTTAATCACAGTAACACAAACGTCTACACTTCATGTCACATAGTAGTTGTTCATTAAAGATTTCGTTTAAAAATGAATGCATAAGCTCCTTTAGATCAGGGACTCAGTCTTGTTCACACATGTTTCCATTGCCTAAAATGGGGTCTGGAACACGGGAAGCTCTCAAAAAATGTGTATCAAGCGTCCTAATTCTAGAGGGTAGGAATGTCCATTTGGCTGAAGAAAGACCCCAGCCAGCAGCAGGTTATGGTCCAGGACCACATGGAGGAGGCAGGACCCAGCTAAGGGCTGGGGGCAGAACTGGGACCTGGAAGAGAAGGAGAACTGGGTGGGCAGGAAGCCAATCACCTGGGTCAGGTATAACCTGAGAGGTCTAAGGGAGGCTGAAGCTCAGTGGATACGGGGTGGTGCCGATCTTGCCCCAGGCCCTCCTGAAGTTGGGGTGAAGGCAGTGAAACTAGGTCCTGAGCCCAGTTAGTTCCAAATTGCACTGGCTAATGGATTGAGGAGGGCAAATCCATAGAAAGAAGGCTGAGGGAGGCAAGGGCATGCTATTCCGCCACTTCCTAGCTGTGTGACATTGGGCTGGTTTCTTAACATCTCTGTGCCTTCGTTTTCTCATTATAAAATGGAGATGAATAATAGTCCAGTTCTCGGGGCTGTTGCGAAGATGAGACAGTGTGCTATATATGAAATGCTTAGCTCACAGCCTGGCACACAACATCATTGCTATGTTTCTGATTGTACTGAAATTCCATCTTATTGATATGTCTCTGCCCCATGAGGGCAGGTACACATTCATGGGGCATTCTGTGCAAACCTGTCAAATGTCCAGTCGCTTCTTAATTGGGGCCTCTTGGACTCAGCAGAGGGAGAAAGCTGGGTTCTGGGTCTTAGAAATAGAACAAGAAGAGGAGGCATTCCAGAAAATGATCTCCTAGGGACATCATCTCTCTGGGACCCCTGCAGGAAAGGGCGTGCCTCTGGGAGTGAATGGAAGCCTCTTGCAAATGATAAGGTTAAAAGTTCCTCAGAGGTCATCTTGGTCATCTCCCTGCTGTACAAACCTGACAACCGAGAAGGAGATTCTCCAAAGGTGCTTCTATCCCTTTTAGGGCCACAAATGTTTCTGAGAATCTGGCAAAAGCCAATGACCCCCACCAAAATTTGTATTTTACATTCAATTTCAGGTTGTCCACAGACCTCTAGAAGCTAAGTAGTGGGGCCAAGGGTCTGGGTACAAATCTCATTCTAGAGTCTTAGTAACAAGTCTCACTACCTTTGCCAAGAAGACCCCCTGTGAGGAATAAAAGGTGACAGGTCAACATGATTTCCCAATTCAACAGATATCTATATTAATAAGACGTTGGCAGAATGGTACAAGTGAGGGGGGGAGGTCCACTGTATCTTTCAATTATAAAGGTAACTTAGCTGATACAATGTTGCCTGTTAAGCCACTCTTCGAGGATCTCCTTTAACTGAAAGTTAAGGATGGTTTGTGATCAGTAAACCAAGAACTGACATGTGTGTTGGTCCTGGCAATGTTTGATGTTGGAGAGAGAACAGAGATATTCCTTTCTTCAGTCCAGCCCCTGTCCATATTATTATAATATTATAATTTTGGAAAGATTGGAGTCTCTCATGTGTTTATTTGGAGGTAAAAATGTTCATGCATATGCTGCTCTCCCTCTCCAAACCCGAGTGGGAGGGTGACGTTCTGCTACCCGTGGTTGAAGCTCCCTTTCAGAAACATAACTGACCTGCTTGTCCTGCACATGCAAGTAAAATAGGGGAACGTGAGGGACTGGGGGCCCCTATGGGACAAGACATGGGTCCTCCCCAGATCAGGTGCCTGACTTAGACTTGGACGTCCTAGGAGACAGGACACGTGAGCTGAGCACAGAGTGTGGGGCAGGCATTCCTGGCAGGGCAGAGCAGGGCGTGCCAGCACAGCTGCACATGGCTTTGTGGGACCTGCACACGCATTGATCCGCTTTGTAGGAAACGGTATCTGATTAATTCTGATGAGGAAGACTGAGGAAGCTTAGCGGAGAATCTGGGATTTGCGGACCTCAATCCTAGCACAGCCAGATTGTATGGGTGTCAAAAACCTGGCCTATTTGTTTCAAAGCATCTGTATTCCTGCCCACCCTGACCCCCCGCCCTTGGATCTACTGGATCAGCATCTTCAGAGACAGAGCCCAGGAATGTGTATTCCCAGCAAACCACCCCCACCCCCGCCAGGGGATTCCAAGGCAGGTGGCCCTTTGAGAATCATTGGACTAGCTGGTCTCCAAGGACCCTTCTTTCTCAAGGTCTTATGAGGAAAAGAGTCTCATCTGCCACCCCACTAAAACGGGTTTCCTGTCACCCATTTCAGTTCTTGATTAAACTCAATTTGGCAAGTTGTTACATCTGATTACTTATTCATCTTCTTCTGCAGTCTTTTTGTGGTGACAATTGATGACAAGCTCCTTAAGGAGCCACGCCCATAGCCTCCTGTCCTCCCGCCGCACCATCCCGGGAGATACCCCTAACCTGTCCTCTCTCCACTTCCTTTGGGTGTTGGGGACACAGTCATGTCCCGGGAAGACAAGGGATATTGGGGAGCCGAGGCTGCTTGGAGGAAGGCTCTGGGCTTCAAGTTGAGGACTCAGATTAGTCCCTGCCAGAAGTTGGAGCATGAGGCAATTTAGCAAATTGTAGCTTGCTGCAGATGTCTAATTAGTCGTGAGGCTGGGGGGGTGGTGACTGAAGTCTGGGGAGTGGAAGGGCAGCTCTGTCTGCTGCTGCTGCTGCCGTCGCTGCTGAGGGAGACGTGGGCTCTGCAGCTGGGGGCGAGGTTGCTCCAGGAGAGCCAGACTCCTGCCCGGAGAGCCAGGCCACCAGGAAAGAAATGCAGCGGACGGGGCTCTGGATATGGGAGGCCCAGGTGGACGATGGGGAGCTGAGAAGCTCAATCTGGGGGGACAGGGAGCCACTGACATCCTTTGTCCAGACAGCTGGGAGCTCTGAAGGCGTTTTACTCTGCTCACGTCCAGGACACTGGCCTCATTGTGCCCCGAATTGCATTACTATCCTTACCCCTTCTTTGCTCCTCCTCCTCTGTGCTGCCCATGTCAGTGGACGGAACCATGATCCTTCCTGTTACTTAGGACCTGTTACTTGATACTTCCTAATTCTTCAACCTCCACATCCAATTCATCGCCAAGTCAGCCAATTGTACCTTCTGAATACAACTCGAACCCACCTCTCCATCTCTCAATGCCAGGACTTCACCTTGGCACTGTTGACATCTTGGGCTGGGTATTCTTTGGGGGCGGGGTGGGGACGCATCCTGTGCACTGTAGGATGTTTAGCTGCATCCCTGGCCTCCACCCTCTAGATGCCAGTACCACCCCCACTCCCAGTTGTGACAACCTGAAACGTTTCCCATCATTGCCAAATGTCTGGGAGGGCAAACGCTCCTGGTTTGAGAACATGTTCTACACCAGCCCAGGCCACCTCTTTCTCTCCAAGGATCTTTCTCCCTAAGTTCCAGCTTCCTGACTTGTCTCCCATCTCCAGCCTTGCTTCCCCCAGTGCATCCTCCAATTGAAGCCAAAGGGATGTGTCCCTAATGGAAACTGGACCGTGTGATGCTCTTACCTACGACCCTCCCCCCCTCCGTGGCCCTGGGCGCCCGCAGAAGGATCCATATTCCCTAATGTGATTTGGAGGCGTCTCAGGATAAGGACCCTGCCCTCACTTCTGGCCTCACCATCTACCAGGGTCCCTCTCGCCTGCTCTGCCTCGACCCCACTGAACTCCCATCATCTTCCTGACCACCCCTCTTCCCCACCTCCCACGGAGCCTTTGCATATGCTCTTTATATTCCAAGCCTACTGGACTTTCCTCAGTGCCTTGAATACAACCACTGCTCCGTCTTTCTGAAACACCCTCAAGGATGTAGCCCCAAGTGTCCCAGGGTAACACAAATTACGACAACAGTTTGTCCAGCTGGCAGAATCCTAAGTGATCACATTGGTCATGTGGTTTGCTCTTTTGTCCCCATCCAAATCTGATCAGAGATGGCTTTCTCAGAAATGACACACGCCTCAGAATCACAGTGATTCCCAGCTCCACACCCACAGCTCTCTGCTCTCAACCCCACCCGCTACCACCCACACCCTCTTGTTGGGGCAGGAGGAGGTGGGGAAATGCCTTTTCGGGAAAGCCGACTGGCCGATGCCAGTGTTCTCCTCTATCTTGGGAGCTTCCGGCCCCTCATTTGGGAAAAAAGTGGCAGAACTGGAGTTTTCTGGGTCTACTTCCAAGTTTGGTTTATTTCAGGGCTCCGTGTGATTCCAAATGCACCTCATCTGTCATTATCTGTGTAATGTTGGGTTTTCCAAGCAGACTTCATGAGGGCAGGGTAGACCGTGCTCATCTTACTGATCACTGCATCCCTGGTATTTACCATGATGTCTAGTGTGAAGTCTGTTCCCAGTAAACACCCTTGAACTGATTGGAGTTGAGGGTCCTGTGGGAGTCAGGGCAAGGCTCTCAGGGAAGGCTGGTTCAGATTTCTGCTTCAAAAGAGACAACATAGCTCAGCATTCAAGATAGTAGACTCTGCTTCTGGGGCTGTGACACTGGCCAGGTCACCTTCTCTCTCTAGATCTGTGTTTCCTTATCTGAAAAATGGGGACTTGGATGAATACCAACCTTCCTTTCAGCTCCGATGGGTGCCAAGTCATGAAGCAGGCATGGCACAAGCCACCTCAAAGAACAGTAATCGTCGCAACCATTCACATCGACTAAAGCCTCTTCTGCAGACTACCTCTGTGAACTCTCACCAGCTACAGCATGTAGTTCTCTTATTATTCCCCTTTGACAGATGAGGAAAAGGATGTCCAGAGGAGTCAGTTCCGTTGTTCATAATCTATTAGAGAGGCATGTTTCTCATCCAGGAAAATTTGCACCCCAGGGGGCATTTGACAATATCTGGAAACATTTTGGGGGTCACAACTTGGAGGAGGCAGTGCTCCTGACCTCTAATGGTAGAGGCCAGGGATACTGATAAACTTCTAATAATGAGAGCCCCTGCAGCAAGGAATTATCTGGCCCCAAATGTCAGCAGTGCTGAGGATGAAAACCCCTGACTTAGAAGAGCTAGACTCACTTAGACTCCACATATCCAGTTCTAGATTCCATGCTCTGCACCACATTTTGGCTGGCTAAGATGCCAGATAAACCTCTCCACCCTCTGTTCAATACTTACCAGGGAGAAAAAGTCTTATAAAAGTCACAGAAACTCATGGGACTTCCCTGGCGGTCCAGGGGTTAAGACTCCACACTTTCACTGCAGGGGGCACGGGTTTGATCCCTGGTTGGGGAATTAAGATCTCGCATGCCACACAGCTTAAAAAAAAAAAAAAAAAAAGTCACAGAGAATCAGAACCAGAAATCTAATATCTCTAAGTGGGAGGAACTAAGTTTTTTCCAAGACCCACTTTCCATCAAAAGCTATATTTTTGGTTTTGGCCATAATTCTTTCAGCTTCTTTCCCTACCCAGCCATTTTGTGTCTTATTGGCTTTATTTAGTCCTGACTCACTAGGTGGAGGCTTCCTATAAGCCCCCCAACACCCACTGCCCCGGTACAACTCAGGAGATATTTATCAGGTGCTCCATAAACTAGAGTGTCCTGAGCTGCACACAACATACCTGGCCAATAGAGGCTTATCAATACAGGCACGAAGTGTCTCACTCAACAAGAAGACTGGAGTCCGGATCGTTCCAGGACTAGTTCAACAGCATCAAGAAACCAAACTTTGCTTCACAATTTTGCTTTGCCACCTTCAGCACAGACTTTCATCCTCATGCTCATGGTTTCATGATCACAAGATGGCTGCCACAGCTCCAGGCATCACAACATCCCACTGTGTTTCAAGGCAGGAAGTAGATGAGTGGAAGCTCTTTCTTCTTGAAGCTCTTTTTATCAGAAGAATTGCTTTCAGAGAAGATGCCCTTGCTGGCAGTCCTCCCCTTGCAGCTCATTGGCTAGAATCAGTTTCCCTAGGGTTTATCAAGACTGAGAAACTAAGACTGTAGGGAAGGTGGTTGGGAATGACTGTTGGGTAAACAGCCAGCAGTGTCTGCCATAAGCTCCTGCTGTTTGCCAGAGACCCTGCTAGACCCTGGGAATAGTGACCAAGACACTCATGGTCCATTGTTCACAGTCCATCTAATATCTAACTTAGTAACACTCCTCTTCCTCAATTTCCCCACATCCAAAGTCAGAAAAAGAGTCATTAGGTTCCTGCCATGTTTTAGAAACTGACCTAGGCCCTGTGTCATGAACCAAGTGACACATATGGGACAGTTTTCTGGCACCTCAATCCCAGCCTCCTCTTGCCTCCCAGACCTCCCTGCGGCTCTGTCCTTATGTGAACCAGAGGCAGTACATCTGCACAGCAGTGAATCAGACAGCTTTTCTAAAGAGTCTGGAAGAACAAAGCCACTCCCAGAGAGGCCGCACCCTCTCCCTGGTGTCTGACAGTGCCGGGGATGAGACTGGAGCCCCAGGGAATGCTCTGCTCTGCTGAGGAGAAAGCTGTCGCCCACCGGCTGGCCTGAGGGTGACTTGGCTTTGCACCTCCTCTCTTCTGTGCCTTTGGTTCACCTAGAACACAGCTCCCCCTGTGCTGTCAGTTTTTACATAAACACAGAGCTCTTGGATGGAGGAAGGAACTCCTGGGATGAGAATCTGGGCCTCATATATGTGAGGCGATGACAAAGGGATGGAAACTTAGGTTAATTAGAAGTGAGGCCCGTGGTCAAAGTTACCTGGAGGCCCGTGTGGGCACAGCAGAGGGAATGAACCCTGTAACAGCAGGTGGGCTCCAATGAGGACAGGGCCACCTACCTGGGGAGCCAGTGAGTTCCGCATCCTGGGAAACACGCTGGCCAAACCTGGAGGAGCGCCTCTCAGGGCTGCTCTGAGAGAGAGCTTGGACTGTCAGAGGGCTTCCTGCAAGCGCCTCAAAGTGCCTCTCTTGCTCCTAAACTTCCTGGGCTCTTCCAAGCTCCTCGGCTGTTGTGGGGAGCAAGCTTCCTGTCCTTCAGAGTGCTCCTCAAGCTGGCCACTGCTTTTCAAGGAGGCTGTAGGGAGCACCTCCCCAGTAGGTGAGGCCTGTTGAGCGTGTGTGTCTTTTAGAAAGTGTTGCCTTCACTTGGGTCAGAAGCACTGAAGGAGGGGGAAGGAAGCAAAAGGCTCCATGCATGGAGGATGGTCTGAGCACCTTCCCTTTCCTGTAGGTGCTTCACCCACCTCCTGCTCCCCAGCCCAGAATCTCTCACCTGCCAGACGTGAGAGCTCAGAGGGGACCCCAAGCCCAGTCACACTCTGCAGGTTTATAGGGGTTCATTCTTCTTGCCCAGGTGCAGGGCTGGGATGAGAACGGGTTAGGGTGGTGGCCTGGTATCTGCCTTCTCTGTGACCCCTTGGTGTGATAGTTTGAATAATTATGCCTCCAAATATGTCCATGTCCCCAGAACCTGGGAATGTTACCTTACATGGAGAAAGGGACTGCGCAGATGTGATTACGTTAAGGATCCTGAGTTGGGGGATTATCCTGGATTATCGAGGTGAGCCCAATGCAATCACAAGGTCCTTATTTATAAGGGGAAGGTGGGAGGGCCTGGGGAGAAGGTGACATGGTGATGGGAGCAGAGACTGGAATGTTGTACCTTGAAGATGGAGAAGGGGCCACAAGCCAGGGAATGCAGACAGTGGCCTCTAGGAGCTGGAAAAGGCAATGGAAAGGATTCTCCTCTCGAGCCTCCAGCATGAGCAAAGCCATGCCAACACCCTGACTGTTGCCCAGCGAGACTGATTTCCCACATCTGACCTCCAGAACTGGAAGAGAATATATTCACATTGTTTAAGCCACTGAGTTTGCAGTAATGTGTTGTAGCAACAATAGGGAACTAAAGCAAGTGGTTAGATCAGGGATCGGCAAACTTTGTCTTGGGCCAACTAATAAATATTTTAGGCTTTTAGAGCCACACAATCTCTACGGCAACTACGCAACCCCGCCCTTGTAACATGAAAGCTGCTACAGACAATATGTAAAGGAATGAGTGTGGCTGTGATCTCGGGCGGCCTCGGCCTGTGGCGGCTTGAAGCAGGATCTCAGTTCCCCAACCAGAGATTCAAGCCAGGCCGTGGCAGTGAGAGTGCTGAATCCTAACCACTAGACCACGAGGGCCAGTGGCTAGTGACAAGGTCCTGGCTTGTCTGCTTTGGAGAAATGAATTTCAACAAAGACACGGAAAGTAGTGAAACAAGTAAAGTGTTTACTAGGAGGAAAAAGAGTACGTGTGGATAAACACACATGGGCGGGCACAGAGAAAGAGTCGCACCTTCTTGGAAGTTTAAATCACTTACACAGGGCAATTCTACCAGGTTTCCTCTGACCAATCATCTTGGTTTGCCTGGCTCTGGCTCCCTATTTGGTTTAACTCAGGGTCCTCCCTTGTGTGTGCACACATCTCTTAGCAAGATGGATTCCAGCACATAGGCCTATGGAGAGGTCGACACCACCTATTTTGGGGTGGCGCCCCCTCCCTTTTTTGACCCCTGAGGAGCCTTTCTGCGCATGTGTAGTCAGGGAGGTCTCCTTGACTTCAAGAATGAGAAATACTTGGTCTCTTTATCTTGTATCCAAGCAGGACTCAGCTCCTCCTTGCTCCTGTTATTATCTTTATCTTGGAGTATCTGTCCACAGGGGACAGGTTCCAGCTCTTCAGACTGGGGCCTATCTATTTCCTGCCTCAGCTGTGTTCCAATAAAACTTTATTTACAAAAATAGACAGCAGTAGGAGTTGGCGGCCCGTGGGTTAGGGAATGAAGGAAATTGCCTTGTACTGCAGGTCACTGTTTGGGCAGGTTAGCAAGTGCTCCCTAGTTGATTTGCAAAGACCCCTGTAATAACTATTATGCATAATGACATGGGTTGAGTGATTTCCAAGCATTGCATCCAGCACTTTACATAGATGATTCCACTTAACCATCCCACGCACTGTATAAAATAGGTACCATTACACCACCAATCCCAGATTCAACAGCTGAGAAGCAGCAGAGCCACGATTTAAACCCACAGACCTGGACCCAGAGGCGGTCCTCTTCACCACGGCATCATAATTCTGCTCAAGAAGCTTCAGACTCTGAATAATCCACCCATTTCTCCATGGTATCCTTTTCCAGAGAGGAGGGAAGGGTCTGAGAGAATGGTTTCCTCACCTTGCCCCTCCCACAAAAGGTTGCCAGATGTAGCAAGTAAAAATGCACGATGCCCAGTTACCTTGGAATTGCAGAGAAACAATAAATATTTGTTAAGCATAAGTATGTCCCATACAGTATGAGGGACATACTTACATTATTGAAAAACCTTTGGGACTTCCCTGGTGGTGCAGTGGTTAAGAATCCACCTGCCAGTGCAGGGGACACGGGTTTGAGCCCTGGTCCAGGAAGATCCCACGTGCCGTGGAGCAACTAAGCCTGTGTGCCACAGCTACTGAGCCTGCTCTCTACAGCCCACATGCCACAACTACTGAGCCCACGAGCCACAGCTACTGAAGTCCACGCACCTAGAGCCCATGCTCCGCAGCGAGAAGCCACCACAATGAGAAGCCCATGCGCTGCAAGGAAGAGTAGCCCCCGCTCGCTGCAACTAAAGAAAGTCCCCATGTGTCAATGAAGACCCAGAGCAGCCAAAAATAAATAAACAAACAAATTTATTTTTTAAAAAAGAAAAACCTTTGTTCACTGTTTATCTGGAGTTCAAATATAAGTGGGTGTCCTGTATTTTAGGGGGCAACCCACAGCCTCAGGGACCTGGTTCCCTGCCCACCACCAACCAGGCTTGTGCAGCCCGGTTGTCATTTCAGCCAGGATCAAGAGCTTCCTTCTACTGACAGACAAAAAGAGGCAGCAATAGATGTGTCTGCTTTAAAATACACTGCTCACCGCTCATCCCCTTGGCCGCCTCTGCTCAAAGTCCAGAGTCCCAGGTATGATTTGAAATAAAACACCACTGTGTCTTTTCTCTGGGAAGGGCCACAGCCAGGCCCCACCTTCCTCTTTCTCTATTCCTGAAGGTCAGGTTGGGAGATGGTAAATCTCTTCCCAGAACCATGGACTTTGCATGTCAGGCTCCTGGAGGGAGCTCTTCAGAGAGAAAAGGAAAGGGAGCCACTGAAATCGAGTTCAGACTTGTTAGAGGGAATCGCGTTGAAAAGGCGCCCCAAACGTGTGAACTGCAGCTGTTCCCAGCACCGAGAGAATGGCGATGATTTTCCTGGCGAGATGCAGGAGATCATCATATGAGAAGTAGTTAAGCAATAATTTAACATCGTTGTTGTGCTGTGAGCTGATGTGAGCTGCTTCTGGCAGGAGGGCTTGGGGGGAATTTGTTCTCTCTGTGGGAAATCACAAAGCCCTTCCATTTGATTTTCATTTAAATCCCTGAATGTTTGGTTGTAGGTATCCCTTCATGTATTCATTCCATTCATTCATTCACTTATCAAGCACCTCCTATATGCTAGGCATTGATTAATTTCTCTTCCTAAACGCTTGTTGCAGGTATTCATTCATTTTTCATTCATTATGAATACATATGCAGGTATTTATTCATTAATTTATTAAGCAAATGTTTTCCAAACCAAGCCCATGCCTGGCTCTGTGCTAGGTGCCAGGGAGACTTAGATACAGAAATTAATGAGGCCCATGCTTTTCCTTCAAAGAATTGATTGCCCAGTGGGGGAAGTGGACATCTAAGCAAGTAAAGAAAATACAGAGGGTCAGTCTGATAATAAGAACACAGTGGGATTCCATTTACTGAGCATCTACTATGTACTAGTCACTTTATCCACATTATTATTTATAACACATCATACCCAAGCCATTCCTTGAAGCAAGGTACCATTAACATCCCTATTCTGTGGATGACAAAAGAGAGGTTCTGAGAGGTAGAATACCTTGCAACAAGCTACGCAGCTATAAGTAACAGAACTGAGATTCAAACCTCAATCAGAGTCCAAGTGTCCACTCTGCCGTGTTGCCTCAGGCACAGATGGGAGAGAAAAATGCAACAGGAGCAAACAGAAGCAAGTAGCAAGCTCTGACAGGGGCGTCTGCATTGGGTTCTGGAAGCTGAATTTAAGAGTTTTGCCGTCAGAGAAGATCAGGAGAGCTTTCCTAGGGAGGCGAACATAACATCTTCAAAGAATGAGGTGTTTGGGCACTGAAGGAGGTAAACTAGAGACTTTGGAGGGTGCAATGGGGGAATCCAATTCTGGGCTGCCCGGCTGAGCTAGAGTTGGTTTGTTCTGCTGCTGCAAAGGGTTGAGAGTCTGAGGCTCTTCCTAGGACGAGAGCTTAGCAATTCAGAGAGCCAGCCATCACCCACCCGGAAGCCCAAAGTGTACACAAAGGACAGTTACCATCTGTGTGAAAGTTTCATCCACCTTACTCGGAAATCTCAGACTTCGAACCTCCACCCACACATCAGGGCAGAATTGCCAGTAAGCAATGATGTGTACTGCATTTTAAAATCTAGTTGGTGTGGCTGATTATATATGCTGTTTGCAGAGCCCTGGAATAAAGTTTCTCATCCAGCAAGAGTCAAGTCTGGTCTCCAAAGTAATTGGCATTGCATTATTGATAAAGGTGTTGGGCCACATGAGCCCCATGGAATCCATCTTCCTCCCTGACATCGGATTACTCCGCACAGCTCCTCCGTTCACCTTGGGCATGCGTGCAACTCCGGAGGCATAGATTCCTTCACTCATTGGCAACTTCAAAATGTGTGCTATGTCCAAGGGAAAAAGAAAGGGAGGAAAATGAGCAGTGTGTCAGTTTCAAAATATTTGTCCTGAATTTTTTTTAAAAAGGGGACTTCTGTCCTCTTGTCCTTTCTCTGCCATCTTAGAAATTAGATTAGTCATTATTAAACATTTTGAAGTGGAGTAAAAAAAGGGAGAAGTTTCCAAGGGCACGCTGCGACTTTGGTCTTAACAGAGCCGTCATTGTCAGGAGCTGACACAAAGGCGGCTTGCGTTACACATGGAGATGCTGGTAATTAGACCCGTTCCAAAAAGAAACAGCTCTGTTCCTTATTTGCCATTAAGAACAACCAAGAGTTTATTTGCAGAGAATTGGGTTTAATTCAATTAGCAGGAATTGTGAGGCATTCACAACACAAGGTATATTAGCTTGGCACTTGGTTTGTAATGACACCCAAAAAGCATTTAAGGAAAGAAAAGCTAATTTTCCAAGATACTTCTTCTTTTTTTTTTTTCCCCTTTTCAATAACATGGAGGGTTTAGTCCAAATTTCAGAGGCCTGTATTCCCAAATCCCTTAAGCTTTAATTAAGGATTAACAGAGCAGCAGGATATGGAGAGGGACAGGAAAGCTTTGCCATGGAATCAGTGCCAAGGGGGAGACAGCATAGTTTACAAAGCGTTTCCACAACCATTATCTGCTTTGAATATTCATTTCCTTCTCCTTCTGGGCCAATTCCCCAGCCCTGGAAATATTTCTCTCCCAGACTGTCTTGAGTTTCAGATCTCGGCTCGTGTGTCTAAGTCCACAGCCAGCCTGACCATTTGGTTTAAGAGATGCCCACGGGAAACTGGTGATGGTGGATGCAGCTCTGACCTCCGCCTTCCTCCAGGTTTATGGCCTTGGGCTGTTGCCGAACTTCTCCAAACTTCAATTTGTTTTTCTTTTTCACCTCCATCTGTAACTCTGCTCTCCAACTCCGTGGCCACTTTCACCCGTGGCTAGTTACATGTAAAGTAATTAAAATTCAACGAAATACCCAGTTCCTCGGTTGCACGAGGCACAGTTCAAGGGTTCAGCAGCCAGTGGCCGGCGTTTGCTGTATTGGGCAGCTCAGGTGTAGCGCATTTCCATCTTTGCTGAGTGTTTTTGGGACCGCAGTCTATGAAACGGGGAGACACCTGTCATCGTTTGAGGGCAGAGTGGGAAGGATTTGGTGAGAAAATGCACAGCAGGCATGTGCTCATGACAAATGCTCACTAATAGCGTCTGTGATGAAGGAGGGGGAACGGGAGAAAGAGAGAAAGGGGGCACCCCCATTCTCAGCTCCTGCTACCTTCCTGTTCTTTCTTTTTGATGTAGACTTTTTTTTTTTTAAGTCTTTATTGAATTTGTTACAATATTGCTTCTGTTCTATGTTTTTTTCGGTGTTTTGGCTGAGGCATGTGTGATTTTAGCTCCCCGACCAGGGGTCAAACCCGCACCCCCTGCATTGGAAGGCAAAATCTCTGGACCACCAGGGAAGTCCCAACCTTCCCATTCTTGACACACATGATCGAAAGAATAATGGAGCAAGAGTTATGGAAGGGAGAGAAACTTCTTTTAAACATATTTGATGTGCTCTCTTATCTGTGTCTCTTATAATTCAACAAATATTTATTTGGTGCTTTTTCACATATTCCTCACAGTAACCTAGTGAGGAAGATTTTTCTGTCCCTCACTGGACAGGTAGGTGGAGCAGTGGAGGCTCAGGCAGGTGACATGGGGCACCCAGGCTGCAGAGCCAGAGGACATCAGAGCCAGACATCCCCCATCCTGATGACCCGCAGGACCCGTTTCCTCTCCCACCTCCATCAGGAGAGTTCCAGCTGATTCTTATTGATATAAGGACTGGACACCAGCGCTCCAGGAAGCCAGGAATGTCCTACTTCACAGTCCTTACACGATGAACTAACTACTTGGTCCCTGAAGGGACTCCAGGGAGGCCCTCTGTCTGCTTCACTGGGGACTAGGAATTTCCTTGAGAGCAGTGGTGGAAAGGGAAGGCTTTTGCAAATAGCCCAGCAGTGCACACAAACTGTCTTATTAGCCAATAAATCAATTAGTGCATTAGGGGGGCCCAGGCCACTCAGAACAGCCCAGTCTGCTGTCCAGTCAGTCTGTCTCTGTCCCCATAGCCAAGGCCTGCAGATCCCAAGAAGGAGAGACATGACAGTCTCCAGGGGGGCATGTAGACCTGGGAGCCTCTTAGAGCCTGGACCAGGGAATTCCACAATGGCTGTGTGAGGGCCAGGTGATTCTCTGAGAGTCATTAGGCGAATGAAATCGAATTTCGTGATGGGTTCATGGAACCTCGTGGACTGAGAAACACATGACTCTCAGAAGGAAAGCATATTAGCATAATCTTGGCAGAGATGCAGCCAGTGGGAGGGGGAGGAAGGGCACTTAATTGGGAACAGGCAAGACCTGGATTCCACGTCCAGCTTTGCAGCTAACTCACGGCGCGGCCTCAGGCAAGCCATGTAACCTTCCGGTCCTCAGTTTCTTTATTTGTAAAACAACAACAACAAAAAAAAATTGAACAGATCTAAGAAGAGACGCTGCCTGCCCCGAAGGATTAAAATGCATTTGCAGATGTTACAGGAGAGACATCCATTTCCAGGTTATAGGAGCTCCACTGCTGTTTGTAAGGAAAAATGACATGGACATTGGTGGACATTTTGGAGTCTTACCGAAGGCGGAGGTTTTCTTCAAGGTATGTCACGGTGCTGCCTGAAAGCTGGTGGGACAACATGGTTATGAGTTGCGTGGTGTTTGTTCATTCATCAGCTTGTCCTTTCTTGGTATTTTCAGTAAAGCTAGTTGGTGCTAGGAGGCTGACTTACCCGCCTTCGCGTCCCATACCAAGCCTTCCAGCTCTGGGACCCGGGGCCAGCTCTTCTGTCACAGCCTCTCCTTGTCCCATGTCCGATGAACAGAGATGGCAGCCACCTCTTAGGATTGTCATGGGGGTCAAACAAATCAAGACCCGTAGGGGTTTTGGTCAGAATAAACTTTCAAACTACATTAGCCGATAGTATCGCCAGCTAAGTGCCTTTGATAGTTGGCACTGGAGTGCACTCTGGGATAAGAGACTAAGTAAGGTGTTACCAGGTCCTTGAGTAGCTCATAGTCTGGTGCAATGGCTGTGACATTTTCTGGGGTCAGAAAGCCTCTTGATAATCAGATAAAAGCAATGGATCTCCTCCCCAGAAACACACACACACACACAAATGTGATTCTGGGTCAGGAACCACCAAAAGCCTGTAAACGTGAAGTTTTCAGATTAAGAGACTGGTCTAGGTTGGGATTGTGGATTAACCAATGTTTTAATCTTGTGCAAGAATCTCTATTGTGGCGATAGGAAAGTGTTGGTTTGCTGTTGGAGTTGGTAGCAAGGGCAGAGAATGCTTCCTGGAGCACCTGACGCTGACTGGGTTGGAAGAAGCAAGAGTTCATTAGAATAAGTTGGGGTGGGCTCAGGGCAGGAGCTCCAGGTTCGAGAGACCACAGTGTGCAAGGCTAGGGGACCAGGAACCTCAGGTAAGAACCCTTGGGTCCCTGGTCTCCTGCCAAGAAGAAGAGGGCAGAATTCATTGGCGTCTCCCGGGGGTCAGAGATAAAGTAACGTTTAACTGGTATTTCCAAGGTTAGCTTCCTGCATGGAGGAGGTCCCTGACTTTAAGAACCTCAGGGTGCCCTGACTTCTGGGGTGACATGGATATGGGGTACGCGGGCCTCTCACTGTTGCGGCCTCTCCCGTTGCGGAGCACAGGCTCCGGACGCGCGGGCTCAGCAGCCATGGCTCACGGGCCCAGCCGCTCCGCGGCATGTGGGATCCTCCCGGACCGGGGCACGAACCCGCGTCCCCTGCATCGGCAGGCGGACTCTCAGCCACTGCGCCACCGGGGAAGCCCCAAACAGGAGTCTTGAGGCCACCTGAGTCCCCGTGGGGATCTTGTTGACTTTGGGACGGGTTTCTGCACAGCGTCCCTCACTCAGCCAAGTCATTAGGCTCAATCCTGTCTGCCCGCCACCAACATCCTTGTCTTTGGTTGAATCCCTAGAAGCAGACCCCGAGGTAAAGCTCTGAATGCAAGTGGCTTATTTGGGGAGTGGTCCCAGGAAGCAGTTGGAGAAGGGAAAGGGGAGAGAGGGTGATGAGGAGGCCAATGTAGGTGCAAGAAGGAGCAGGTCACTGCGTGTGCAACTGGAGCTCAGCCCCAGTGGGACCCCTGGGCAGCGCTGTGGGCCGTGTCTGAGCCGCACCTGGGGACACGCAGGCTGTCCCTAGCTGAGGGTTGCTCCCAGGGCCACAGTGCCGACACCCTTCCAGCCTGCTGTGTGCACGAAGAAGCACACTCCTGTGGTCAGACGAGCCGCCAAGAGAGGCCGACAGGAGCTACGTTAGGAAGACCTCGGCTCGGGAATGGCGAGGGGACATGAGTGAGGTACGACGGCCCTGGAACAGCCATCGCCAACCAGTCCTGCCTGGAAGGCGGGGTGGGGGGCAGGCGCGGCCCGGCTCTGGCCGCCTCAGGGGGTGTCTTCTCCCGTGCGCACCGCCCCCTCCTCACTCTGAGGGTCCGGCTAGTGTGTGCTCCAGTGAGTATTTATTGGCATCTCCCCGACGCGCAGCTTCCCTGCAGCCCTTGTGTGACCCTAGACAGAGCCCTCTCCTCCCGTGTCTTTGGAGCTATAGGAGCCGCACTGTCATTTGTTCCCGAGAAGTAAACACAGAGGCTTTTTGTTCCCCTCAAAGCATTCCAGCTACTCCCAGTGTAGCCCAGCAGGATCGTTCTCCGAACTCAAATGGAATGTTATATATCGGATTTGTTTGCCTTTGCACATCATCTGCTCACAGATGTTTGTCCTTTGGCTTGTTTCTTTTTCTAATTAATTTTTGATTAAGTTTTGAAACACCTTCTGTCTCCACCAGTTCCCGCCACCCCAGGTAATCCTGTTTACTCTGAGCCCAGGCTGGGAACCTGGGCTCTCAATGGCTCTGCAGTCCCAGTGGCTAAGAGAGGATGGGGCTTTCAATTATCTGGTTAAGTGGTCTTATCCCTCTTATCCAGACAAGAGAGGGTGATGCTTGGACTAAGCATGTGGGATGGAGAAAAGTGAACGAATCTGAGATATCTCTGGAGGGGATGGTTGGAGTGGAGTCAAGGGAAGAGTCAGTGCTGGAAATCACCTGCCAGAAAGAAAATGGTGCGGACATTGTGGTGTGTATTAAGAACACCTGGGTCCACATGCACACCCATGTCCTTTGAACCAGTAACTCCATTCTTTGGAGTTATTTAGAAAAAGGACGGAGAAGAAATGAACAAAAATACCAATTGCTAGTAGCCTGTATACTAAGCACTGTACTATGTTCTCTAACAAAGTAGCAGCAGTGGCGGCAGCAGAAGAGCAGTAACAGTAATTGTGCATAATCATAGCAGACAACACTCGTTGCCTCTTTACTGTGCACTAAGAACTGTTCTAAATGCTTTATGGGCGCTACCATTGTACTCCTTAAAGAACCCTATATGGTCCCCATTTAACAGATGAGGAAACTGAGGCACAGAGAGGTTAAGAGACTTGCCCCAGCTCACACAGGGCTAAAAGGGCAGGAGACTCCAATGCCTGACCTTTCATCTTCTTCAGTTACCACCTCCCATGGACCTTAGACCAGGTGTGAGTTCAGATTTGAGTCACCAGGCAGGAAGACAGCTCAGCCTCAGAGAGAAGGTGAGGAAAGTTGAGTTTCCAGAGCCTGGGACAGCAGGTGTGCAGCCCGGCTAGAGAATAACATTGGGTGTGTCATCCTGCACTCGCCGCCTGGAACCTTCTCCTGCCTGTTGACCGCAGCTTCCCTGTGCAGGGTGCACCCCAGCCACTTCCCTGCTCACAGGCCTTCTGCATTCCTCCTTTCTGCACCCTTCGCTTGTGGACTTAGCCTCAGAAGTCATCCCAATACTCCTGGACTGTCATGCCAGAATCTATTATGGTAATACGTCTCCTGAAAGTTATCATTATCATTGTGAAGTGTGTTCTGCACCAAGCAAGAGGGAGACCCGTGTCCATCCAGATCAGTGCTATAGATCATTGCTTAACCTGAAACGAGCTGCTTTTCCCTCGCGCAGCGTGGGTGCTCTGCCTTTCACCTCCAAACGCCCACAGACGGCAGAGGTGCTAGCCCAGCATTTTGCCTGCGGACATTTCCCCAAGCTTGGCCTTCCCGCCCCAACACGCCCTCCTCAGTTTCCCTCTGTGTGTTTTCCAAGGCGTTTTCCACTCTGCTAGGGGTGTCCTAGAACCTGCCAGCCCTGCCAAAGAAGATGAAATACTCAGGGGTCGCCAGGCAGGACAAGGCAATAAGGAAAGCAAACGGGCAACAGCAGGCCCAGCCCCGCTGAAGCAATTACCAGGTTTCTCCTCCATTTTGAGATTGCAGCGGGGAGAGCAAAGACGGTGGTGGCGGAACATAAATTATGTCATCTCTGTGAGAGCAGAGGTTCTGAGCGTTCCTTCGTACTGTCCTTTTCATCTGGGCTCCGTAAATACTGTGTCCTTTTAAAAGGAGTCACTGAACCTGTGCATTCAAAGGTGACAGAGAAACCACAAGCGTGGTGTCCTGTGTGTGGGTGTTTTAAAGGAACTCTCCGTTGCTGGGCGGATTGGTGAGTGAAGGAGGCGGGGTGTCTTGCCCAGGTGTTGAGACTTTCTGAAGACTTGGAACATCATGTCTGCAGAGCAGAGACTGTACTCAGACCCACCTGAGGTCAAATCGCCCTCTGCCACATATTAGCCGTACCCTTGGGGCTAATTACTTCACATCGGACAAACTATTTTTAAAATTGGGAACAATAAGAATCTGCATCTAAGAGTCTTTTAATGGGGATAATAATGGTATGCAATTGAGGGTGATTAGTATTGGATGAGTTTCTACAGGGTTTTCTGGTTCTAACACTAGTACCATTTGGGGCCAGATAATTCTTGGTTGTGGGGATCTGTCTGGTGCTTGTAGGGTGTTTAGCAGCATCTCTGGCCTCCACCCACTAGATAACAATAACCCCCTATCCTCAGTATGACAACCAAAAAGTCTCCAGACATTGCCACCTATCCCCTGGGCAGAAATTAGTCTCTGGTTGAGAACCACTGACTTACCACAGGTAAGACCCTTAGCAAAGAGCCTGGCATATTATAAATACCCAAACAACAGACATAGAGAACAGACTTGTGTTTGCCAAGGGGGACGGGAGGCCGGGAAGGGATGGATTGGGAGTTTGGGATTAGGAGATGCAATCTATTATACATAGAATGGATAAATAACAAGGTCCTATTGTATAACACAGGGAACTATATTCAATATCCTGTAATAAACCATAATGGAAAAGAAAAAAAAAACCAAACATTAGCTATAGGTATCAATATTACTGTTAGTATCATCATCATCATCACCAGTAGTAACAGAATGTATTAGTTAGGATAACACCAGCCCCTGTTAAAAAGCAACCCCCCAGTTACAGTCCTTTAACACAATAAAGTTTATTTTTTACTTCCATAGCAGTCCAGTGCAGGTGTCCCTGGTGGCCTGCCAGCCCTCCATAGGGTGATTCCAGGATCCAGACTTCTTCCCCTTGCAGCACTCCCCTCCTCTTAGTCCTCAGAGGACCCCAGAAACATTTAGAAATGCCTGGGGAAATATTCAGAAATGTATTCAGAAGTGCTTGGAGAAAGAGAGGCATACCTGCCTCGTAAGCTTGGCCTGGAAGTGACTTACATCACTATTGGTCACATCCCATTGGTGAGAACTAGTCACATGGCACTGTCTAGATGCATGGGAGCCTGGGAAATGTAGTCCCCGGATGGGCAGCCATTTCCTAGTGGTAACTTCATATGAGGCAAGAGGGAGCATGAATCTTTGGAGGGTGGTTAGTCACTTCTACCATTTATGAGCAGGAGGGTCTAGTGGTCCTGGAACTCTCCTGCCTGCCTCTATGTGGTCCTCTTATGTTGCCTTCTGGTCCTCATGACCACATTCTACTGTTCCTGGGTTCAACAAAAGGGAATCTATTGGAATAGGGCTCTCAGAATCTGTAGGAAGGTGGGAGAACCAGCTTGGAAAGAGGCCAGAGCTAAACTGGCCCTGCAGGTCTGGGAAGCTGGAATATCCTCCTAGCAGACCCCATCCTGGCAGAACCCCACCATCCATGGGATAAAAGCACCCCAGCCATTTGTTTCTGCCCTCATGTCACTAACTCAAGGGCTTGAGATCTCAGGAGAGAGGGGCCAGTGCTTTGTTATGTGTACCCCCTGCTGACCTGGGGATATTGAGAAGAGGCATCTGGTCCAGTGGTCCTCAACCCTATCTGCTCATCACTGTCACCTGGATAGCTTCAGTGAGTACCAGTGTCCAATCCCCTCCCCATATCAATGAACTTAGAATGCCCGGGGCTGCATCCTGGACAGTTGCCTTTTGTCAAACTCCCTGTGACCCTAAAGTGCAGCCAACGTTAAGAATCACTGGCTCTGCCCTTTCAATGTCTGAAGTGGGAAAAGGGCCACTTCATTTCCTCACTGAGCCTATGCAGGATGGGGAAGAGGCAATTTCTTGGAATAGAGATTGAGATGTTTTTAAGAAAAGGGATGAGCTTCTGGGCAACCCCCAATGATAAATGTCCCCCCCACCCCCCATTATAAATTGTGCTCTGCACCCCTCTCCCCAGCATGAGGACACCCCAGGTCAGGGTGTGTTCCCCAACCTCCACCCTGTTCTTGTCCAGGCATTACGCCCTGTTACCTCTCCCAGCAGGATACACATTTTCAAAGAGGACACATAGAAACAAGGGTTATGGCAGCTTTCTAACCGAAAGGAAAGCATCTCCAGTTATGGAATTCCAGGCACTGGAAGAAATGAGATAGTGGGGGTTGCTGGGGCATCCAGGAATGTTTCCGTAGCAATTTACATCTTACCACAAGGGCTTTGGAAGGAAGGGCTGTGACCGCTAGGGCACCACCGAGCTGCTCTCCATCTGGGACTGAAATGAAGGAGGGAAGGGAAGGGGATTTGGAGTCAGGCCAACCTGAGCTTACATTCCCACGCTGACTCTTAACTGCTCTATTGCCTGGAAATTTTCCTAACTTATTCCGACTCTTAGTTCCCACAACATTGATAAGATGGTGATAATAGCGCCTACCCGGCAGGCTTTGAGGATTGAATGAGGGAATGTAACCAAAGTCCCAGCACAGTGCCTTACTCATGAAGTACACAAAACTCATCATGTTAGGTTTCTTGTCTCTCTGTTTTGTGCTATTTGGAGTCACACAGCCCAGCTTTGCTCTAGAATCACCAATCTCTGAGGAATATATAGTTAGGAAAACTGGTAGAATATTTGAAAAAAACTGGCAGGAACTAGATGGTATTTAAAGAATAACTTTATGTACACTTGTTTAGTAGTGAAAACTTGGAAAATACAGAAAAGAGAAAGAAGAAAATGAAATATCCAGTTTTACCTTCCAAAGAAAAACACTGTTAATATATATTTTTTGGTCATTTCCTTCCCATGTTTCTTCTATTCATGTTTTAATGTAACTGAGATCATGTAGTACAATATTTATGTCATTTATGTTCTGGGGTTTTTTTCCTTCATATATGAGCATTTTCCCAAGTTATTTCAAACTTTGCTGGACCATCACTTTTGTAGTCATATAGTGGTTCCTGAAAAGGGGATAATTCAGCTCCCTGACACAATCCCCAATTGTTGAACAGCTAGGTTGTTTCCAATTGTTTTTTCTGTTACAAAAATGTTATAAAACATTATTTTGTGCCACAAACTTTTGATGTATTTCCAATTCGTCCTTAGGAATGATTCCCAGGAGCAGAGTTACTTGGTCAAAGAGAGGGAGGGTTTTTAAAGATCTTTAACTGCACTTCCAGATTGCTGAGCTAAATTTGAAAACAGAACCATCTTAGGAGCCTTTTTAAAACTTGCAGCCTGGCCTCAAAAAAGCAACGAAGGAGCTCTTTGGAAGGAGATGTGAATGGCGGCAACTTTTCCCAAAGATTCCAGGATGCAGGGTGGGGTGGGGACAGGGCACAGGGAGCCTCAGCATTCCCTCTTCACGCCCACCCAGCCTCCTGTCCGCCTCCTAATTAAGCTTCAGATAATGCTTACAATCTCTCGGTGTTTGCCAGCATGCGTCAGGGTGACTGATGGGCCCATCACAGCTCAGACACCCATCAACCCAGTGCTGGAACTACTTTAACCTTCCTTATTCACCAACTACAAGGGCAAATCAAGGGCAGGGATTTGGTCGGCCCCTCCCTCCCGGCTCAGTCTCCCTGCTGCAGCTCTTTCTACCCTGCATCCTCTTGCTCCTCTCAAAATTATCTACAAGATGGACCTAAGGTAGTTGTTCAACACCACAAGTAAAACTATTCTTAGGTTACAAGCTGCCAGCATTTTGAAGCAAGTGCATGTAAATATTTCATTTCTGACAGTGAGCATTATTAAGTGAAAACTTGTGCATTTTCTAGAAGAATTTTAAGAGCTGTTTATTCATTGGACATTCTGGAGCCTACGGAATTTGGCTTGGGGAGGGAGGGGGTGTTGAATATCATCTGTGAATGGGCTCTTTCCTTTTTTACACTCACATTTAAAAATCTGGGCTGAGTTCCGGCAGCTCCGCGGCTGGAACCAAGTCCTGGGCTAGAGTAGAGGAGAGAGATGGTGAGGAGAGGGGAAGCTGCCTGCTTTCAGAAATACCCCTTTAGGGGGTCTGTTCCCAGCCTGCTCCATTAAATGCAGTGGAGCTCAAAATCTCAGTGTTACGACTGCTGCTACTATAACAGTTACGACACCAAACTAACCAAAACTGCAGTTATTCATTCTCAATCTCCAACTCTAGGACAGGCATTCCCATTGAATCTATGCTAAAAAGACAGCGAGATAGATTTTTGTATCTGTTTTCCAAATGGTGAAACTGAGGCTCAGAGAGGTGAGGTAGCTCTCTCTTGGTCATGCACACAGCTTGTAAATGGTAGCACAAGGATTTATAAAGCCCAGGTACTTCTGAGTCCAGAGCAGTCCATGTACATTTTACCATCTGGAAATCAAGTTGAGTGCTCTGAGAATCATCATTTGACAGGAAATCAAGACTGTTACACGTGGGGGCTTCCCTGGTGGCACAGTGGTTAAGAATCTACCTGCCAATGCAGGGGACATGAGTTTGATCCCTGGTCCAGGAAGATCCCACATGCCACGGAGCAACTAAGCCTGTGCGCCACAACTACTGAGCCTGTGCTCTAGAGCCCACGAGCCACAACTACTGAAGCCCACGCTCCTAGAGCCCATGCTCCACAAGAGAAGCCACCGCAATGAGAAGCCCGTGCACAGCAACAAAGAGTAGCCCCCCTCACCGCAACTAGTGAAAGCCGCGCACAGCAACAAAGAACCAAAAGTAGCCAAAAGTAAATAAATAAATAAATGTGTATATATATATATATATATATATATATATATATATATATATATATATAAGACTATTGCATGTGGAAATGCACAAAGAACAGCACACATGCTTGTGAGATAAAACAGCTTGCTGTGTTCCAGGGACTGTGTCAAGCACTTTAACCATATATTTTTTGCTTAATTCTTAGAACAATCTTGTAAAAACATATTTTCTCTTTTGTAAGTATGAAATTACAGGCTTAGAGAGGATAAGTACCTTTTGTTGTGATCATCTATTACTGTTATCAAAGTACCCTGAAACTTAATGGCTCAAAACAGCAACCATTCATTATAGCTCAAGATTTTGTGGGTCAGGAATCTGGGCAGGGCGTACCGGCCATGGTTTGACTGAGGTTTCTTGGTGGTGTTCCGCTGGCAGATGCACTGCCTGGAGGGTCCAAGGTGGCTGGCACACGGGCCAGGGAGGCTGGAGGTTTGGGCTCAGCTGGTACCGTCGGTCAAAATGCCTCAAAGTGGCTGCTCCAGCATGGCGGTCTCAGGGTAGTCAGACCTCTGATGCGCAGCTGAGGGCACCCAGAGAGGCCCCCCCAGACAGCAGTGGAAGTGTCCAGTCTTTTAAGGCTGCACGAGAACTGGCACAGCATCCCTTCTGCTGTAATCTCCTGGTCAGGGTAGTTTTCGAGCCTGCCCAAATTCAAGGGTTGGGAACATAGACCCCACCTCTTTTTTTTTTTTTGGTACCTGGGCCTCTCACTGTTGTGGCCTCTCCCGTTGGGGAGCACAGGCTCCGGACGTGCAGGCTCAGTGGCCATGGATCACGGGCCCAGCCGCTCCGCGGCATGTGGGATCCTCCCGGACCGGGGCACGAACCCACGTCCCCTGCATCGGCAGGCGGGCTCTCAACCACTGCGCCACCAGGGAAGCCCGACCCCACCTCTTGATGGGAGAAGCACCAAAGAACATGTGGCTGATTTCAGTCACCACACATGTCCAGGATGACATACTTAGAGAGAGGGAGGAGAGGTTTGCAAGACTCAACTCCACAACTTGCTTAGAGTCCCTAGTGTCGTCCAGGGAGTGAAACATGGCAGGTAGATGCTGGACATGCTGGTGTTTACTATTCATGACACAGCAAAGAATCCACACCACCGTTGGGAAGCGTTTCCCTATGCGCAGTAGAGAGAGAAATCAACTCTTTCAGGTCAGGGAAGTGACCTTCTCAAAGCCCGCCCAGACGTGGAGTAGCAGGAACCCCATTTGTCTTATTCCACATGCTCCATTCTGCTTCACCACCCTTTGATGATAGCACTTTAAGGTGTTCTGTTTACACCAGTGAAAACAACCCAGAGATTCAATCCATTCAAGGAAAGAGTTGACCCAATTTGGTGACACATTCACAACCCTTTGCAGGGTGCTTTTGTCAAGGTGACTAAGACATTTCCCGTTATCCCAGGATAGATCATTAGGACCCCAAGTGAAGGCAGAGGAATGCTGAGCGTCTCTTACACTTCAAAGAGGGTCGGACACAATGGGTTCAGCCAACTCCTCAGATCTCCTTGAGAGGGGACAAGCCACCTCTGCTGTTATCAGTACTGACTAGATAAATAAGCAGAAGATCAGAGAGGATTCAGGGGAGAGAGGAGCTACCAGTGTCAACCTGAAGTCGAGCTGAGCTCCAAAGGGATCTCTTGTAGACACTGGGATGCCAGCAAGAAGAGGACTCGGTCTGCTGGTATAGCTTCTTATCACCCCTTTCTGCTAATTCGAGTAGGAGGAGAAGAAAACAGGAGAAAGAGGGCATGGAGGAAGGGACAGCTTTAATCTCTGCTCTTGCAAAAGGACTTGTTAGTTTCCTGTGGGTCCAGAGGATACCACAGAAGATCTGGCTTTGAGCCATGTGGCTGGTGTCCCCCAGAGGACCAGCTGCAAGGTGAGGGGACCTCAGCGACAGGAGACTGTTAGCTGCCAGAATTCCATCACTTGGAGAAGTTGGAGGAGGTCAGTTGGAGGTGAGTTTTCTATTAGAGAACCCTGTAGAGGGATCTCCGGCAAGGCTGTGCTGCAGTGAGGAGGTGTGGCCAGGCCTGCTAGCTCTGCTCTCCAAAACGATCTTCTCCTCTCTGATATACAGCTTGACTACATGTCCAAACCCCTTGCCATTGTGTGTGGCCCTGTGACTGAGCTCTGGCCAACAGGATGTGAACTGAAACGATGCAGGACACTCCTGGGTCTGGTCCATGAAGACCATGCACTTGTGTTCCTCTATGTATTCTCCCTCTTCTGGCTTTCTGGTCATGGTGACCTGAAGCCACATATTAAAGATGGCAGGGCCTTTTCCAGCCTGGGTCCCTGAATGATTGTGTGGAGGAGAGCTGGCCTCTAACGCGTTCTCCCACCTAGAACTGCTATGTGAGCAAGAGATAACTATCCATGTGTCAAGCCATTATTTATTTTGTTCTATTTATTACTGTAGCTTTGGTGTCCCTGACAACTACAGGAGGCCTGCACCCACAGGGCTGCCCCTAATCTACCTGTGCCCCTCAAAGGTGCCAGCATTTGGACCTCTGTACAGAAGGCACCTATGACCGTGGAATTGCCTGATAATCAGCATTGATAGCAGATGATTTCGTTTGTTGCATGCTCCAGTGGAATGTGCCCTTTCTCTCTAATCTGTCTGCTCAGACCCAATGACAGAGCTGTTAAAACCAGAAAACCGAAGGGAGAAGAGGGCAAGAAGGAGAAGACCATTCATTCTCCCCAATTAATCCCTCTGATCAAAGCCTGGCCAGCACAGTTGGGGGACTGGAGGAGATGAACATTAAATTGGACCTGAGATGGAAGTTTTGCACTGAGCTAGACTGGGCTTCTCATGCCTGAGGGTGACTGGGAAGCTCTGGGTTTCCCTGAGATGTCCTTACAGAACTGAAGAAGCAGACTAGATTGAGGGATAATTGGTGGAAAAAAGAGAACCTTCACGTTGGTGTTGTTCTAGGTCAGAACTTTCCATAAAATAGTTCCGTCAAAGCCAAGGACATCTGGCAGCCTGGCAAAGCTTAGTAGATAACAGGGCACAGGGATGCATTTTTATCTGAGTGACAGTGAGTAGAAGAAATCACCAAACTGCTGGCACATGAATAATGTCCTCACTGGCCTGGAAGGCCTGTTTAGGTGACACTTGACTTCACAGATAAAGGGCTCTCCGTTTGGTGTGAACAGTGGTGTCATTTGCTGATGGGAGACAGATCTGAAGGCCCAGCAGGATAGTGTTTGAGGAGGGACGTGATGATTCTATCTTCCTACCTGGCAGGCCAGTGTGGCATGTTCAGCACAGGCATGGGGAACTCATGGTGATTCCTGCAGGAAGGACTGGGATGAGAGAGGGAGCAGGAGGCAGACAATGTAGGTCATTCAGTGAGACTGGGATGGGTTAGAGTCTAGACAGGGAAAAGCATACGATCACTGAGTCCCTGGATTTGTGCGTGGGAGTACTGCAGAGCAAAGTCTCCAATCACAGAGACCTGGGTTCCGTTTCTTGCTCTACCACTTGCCAGAGAAGTAATTTAACCTCGTTGATCCTTATCTGGTCCATTTAAAGTGAACTCTATCGGTTGAATGGGCTAATAAATTCTTTTGTGTTCTTAAGCTTTTTTGAGTGGTTTCTATCCCATGCAACCAAAAGGGACCTGTCTCCCACTACCACTGCAGAAGTGTAGAGTGGTACCCAACACATTCAGCACAGATGATTGAATAGTATGGAGCATCAGAATCCCAGATGGTGATGGGCGTCTCAGACATAGGTGCAGAGGAAGACCATGAGCCATGGTCTGGTCATGAGCCATGATCACCCATCTATCCATTAACTCCATTCTCATATCTATTAATGTGTGGGAAGTCCCAGGAAGGATCCATATCTCCATGCAGGGCAAAATCCCTGCATGGTTTTTGAGGGCAGTTTTGGAGTATGACCTGGGTTCAAACTCTGCCTCTGACAGTCCCAACTGTAGGAAAGGAACTTAGCTTTCCAACCCCTGTTTCCCTGTCTGAAAAAAATGGCATGAGAACCAGCTCCTAGGGTTGAGGAGAGGATTGAAAGAATCACGTACATCAAGTTCCTGGCACAAGCAAGGAGGAAACCCTTAATGTCGGCCTTTGCAATTTCAAACACAGGTAGAGAAAGTGAAGGAGAGGAAGGGAAATGATTAAAGGGATGGGAAATCGCTGGAACAAAGCTCTAAGGAGTGTCCTGCCGGGAGTTTCCTGCATCCCTTCTGTGCCCTGTGCTGGTCCACAGAATGGCCCACCTCAAACATGGCTCTAATCATATCAGCCCCCACGCTGGGAACCCTCTGATGGTGGCTGCTGCTGACAACATAAAAGCCAAATGCCTCAGTCTGGCACCTGCAGCCCTTAAAGAACCCTCACTCCTTCCCCTGCTGGCCTCCACAGTTCTCTATCTGCTGAACATGCCACAGTGGATGACAGACAGGCCCTGAAGTCTGTGGGTGCCATGTTTCTTAATAACCCTGAGCTACTTGTGTTGGAAGTGAATCTAACATAATTATGACTATAAAATCAACACTGAATGCAGTATATAGAGGATTCTAGTAAATGTCAACATTTGCTTTTCATAGATTTATCTAATACATAGAATTTTAAATCATAAATGAACTAAGGTTTATCTCCAATTGGACACAAGCCCCACCACTCCCTATTGCATCACCATATAACCCACCTTCTACTCTGTGTCATCAGAGACATGAATGGGTGAGACAGCTGTTTTTATTCCTCTCTTCAGTGAGACAAGCCAGCATTTCTACAAAGTCACTTATTAACCTGGAGGAACTGTAAAGCTTTAGTTTTATCATATTTTAAATTTATGTTTAACTAGACAAATAATACATGGATGCATTCTCAATGAAAAAATTTCAAACAATTCAGAAAAAGAGAATGTTCCCCATGACTTTCCTCAAACCATCAGGTCCCAGTCACGTTCCAAATTCCTCCTCAGAGGTAAAACTTTTGTTGGTTCGATTTGTATCCTCCCAGAGGATACAAAAAATTGTTTTAAAAAATTTTTGGCTGCAATGGGTCTTCATTGCTGCACATGGGCTTTCTCTAGTTGTGGTGAGCAGGGGCTACTCTTCGTGTGGCACATGGCTTCTCATGGTGGTGGCTTCTCTTGTTGTGGAGCATGGGCTCTAGGCACATGGGCTTCAGTAGTTGTGGCATGTGGGCTTAGTAGTTGTGGCTCATGGGCTCTAAAGCACAGGCTCAGTAGTTGTGGCATGCGGGCTTAGTTGCTCCATGGCATGCGGGATCTTCCTGGACCAGGAATTGAACCCATGTCCCCTGCACTGGCAGGTGGATTCTTAACCACTGCACCACCAGGAAAGTCCTCCTCCCAGACATTTTTTAGACATACATCTCTGTGTGTGTGGTGGGGGAGTAAGTGTGGAAGGAGGAATGTTACCAATACAAACTTGGGTCCGCTTGCCCACGTGCAGTCAGGCTAATTTACTGACACCAGGTTGTGGTGAAGGAAAGTGCAGCGGTTATTGCAGGCGCCAAGCAAGGAGTCCAGGGCAGCTAGTGCTCAAAAGACCCAAACTCCCTGTTGGGTTTCAGGGAGACATTTTTAAAGGCCAGGTGATGAAGAGGAGTCACAGGGTATGTGATCAACTCCTGCACAATTCTCTGATTGGTTGATGGTGAAGTAACAGTGTGGTGTCGTAGGGGTTAACATTATCAATCCTCAGGCTCCAGTAGGTCTGGGGGCTGTGTGCTCATGGTCATTAACTAGTTAACTTCTTCCATTTGGTGGGGGTTTTAGCATCTGTAAAACAGCTAAGGAATGGGCATCAGATACTGTTATCTAGGTACTTCAGAGAGGGGCTAAAGCAGAGGATATGGGAGAGAGTTCTGTCTGGGGAAGGCCCCATGGGTCCTGCCCGGTTACAGGAATATATAATATACACATACTTCAGTTATTTTTTTAGAGTATTGGTATCATCATATGTGTGCTGTTCTCCAACTTTTCTTGTCCATTAACAGTATGTAGGGACTTCCTTAGCAGCACAGTGGTTAAGAATCCTCCTGCCAATGCAAGGGATACAGGTTCAAACCCTGCTCTGGAGGATCCCACATGCCACAGAGCAACTAAGCCCATGTGCCACAACTACTGAAGCACTTGCGCCTAGAGCCCATGCTCCATAACAAAGAGAAGCCATCTCAATGAGGAGCCCGCACACAGCAACAGAGTGGCCCCCGCTCTCCACAACTGGAGAAAGCCTGTGTGTAGCAACGAAGACCCAATGCAGCCATAAATAAATAAGTGAATAAACGTCATGCTTTTAAAAAAACAACAACAGTATGTATTGTTGAGTTTTTCATGTCAAAACATTAGGATTCACCCCATTTATTCTAGCAGCAGCATAATATTGTATAATATGGCTGGATCATAGTTGATTTGGCTTAGAGGATGGTAAACTGGCAGCCTAGCAGCCACATCCAGATTACATGTGTGTTGTGTTTGGCTGGAACCATATTTTGCCCTTACAAATTGAATGCAGCTGGCTTTAAAGTAGGCATCTCGCATTTCCCCACAGACCTCACCATTCCCTATTGTCTGGCAGGTAGTTCACTTTATATACTTTTATTACTTGCTTGGCCCCTGGAGGCATTGGAGTGTTCAAACCCTGTATTTTAGCCATTCTTTTATCTGTGGACACTTAAATGTTTCAGAAACATCTTTTTATCCTGAACAATGCTTCAGTAATCAGCCATGTCTATACCTCTTTATGTTGGTGTGTGTTTATCTAAGGTAGATGCAAGAAGCTGGCTTGCCTAATAGGGAGGAATGAAAGGGGCCGTGTGACCCAAAATGCACAAGTTGGGAGACGCAAAGATTCTGAAGTGGAGGAAATTAGAGAGGGCAGCTGAGAATGGTGTCGCCCATGTGCTACTGGAGACCTGTAGCTGTTGAATAGCATGCTTCTCCCTCACAAATTCCTACTAGTTTACAGCAGGGAAATGCTGGTGTATACACACACACATACACACACACACGCACACACACACGAGGTTATGTAGCAAGGGATCTTCTGCACTTGTGCTTTACGGATGTGGCCACTTGTTTTGGAATCAGCTGCTCTCCCAGCCCCAGCTCTGAAAGGACAGAGGGAAGGGAGGGGAGGGGAGGACCTGGGCTCTGACATTCATCACACCTTGGAAGTTTCTCCTAGGGCTGGCCCTGGGATATGTCTTGCTAAGCCACAGGCCACAGCTAATGCATCCTCTTGGCTGGGGTCAGTCCGAAGCCTCCCGTTTAGGAGGCTAATGACGCGTGAAAGCTGCCCAGTGGGCAGCAGGCACTGCCTGAGCTACTTCTGGGGCTGATGGCTTCAGTGAGGGCTGGTCTGATAGCTTGGGGGTGAGCATGGGGGAGGGGCTGGGAGCTGGGCCAGTTTGAGCCACAGGGGCTGTTCATCTAACTCAGGAACCCATGCATTCTTAAGCCCTTAGTTGGATTCACAGCTGTGAGCTGTTATCTGCTTGTTTTAGTAAGCTTGGTTACCATAACAAAACACTATAGACTGGGTGGATTAAACAACAGGAGTTTGTTTCTCACAGTCTGGAGGCTGGAAGTCCACCATCAAGGAGCCAGCAGGGTTGGTGCCTGGTGAGAGCCTTCTCCTTGGGTTTCATGTGGCTGTCTTCTTGCTGTGTCCTCATATGGCCTATCCTTTGTGCGAGCAGGTGGAGAGAGAGAGACAGGAAGTAAACTTGTTGGTGTCTCATAAGGGCACTAATCCTGTCCAGGGGGCCCTACTCTCATGACCTTATCTAAACCTAATTACCTCCCAAAGGCCCACCTCCAAATACCGTCACATTGGAGGTTAGAGCTTCATGAATTTGTGGTGGGGATGGACACAGTTCAGTTCAGAACCAACTGGTAGGAAAATATGGCTGAGGATGGCTGGTCAACCTCAGGTATAAGTAGAAAGTTGCAGGGCGGAGAGTTCCTGGAGTTATCAGGGAAAAAAAACGCCTTATCTGCCCCTAGATAGGAGACCTCTTCTAGGCATATATGAACATCATGGGTGGAATCGTTATTCCTTTTTTCCAAAATCAAATCCTTTAATACAGAATGGGCTGTGTGTGGGTAGGAGCCTGAAAGTCTATATGACTTTATCTTGTGTTTAAATCTAACTTCCTCTACTGAATAAATTTCTGAGCTTGAAAAAATTACTTAACTACTCTTCCAAGCCCAATATATTCTCATCTATGAAATGGGATAATGAATGTTGTTCTGGGGATGACATAGAGAGCTTGGCACAATGCCTGGCACCACTCTTTAGTTCACAATATTTTGAGGCATTTTGGAAACAGAAGGCTGTGGTTGCTGTAGTTTGAAGTTTTACCTTCTTAGAACACTGACTCAAAACTTTAAGGGGAAAAAAAAACCCTCAATGTCTTCAATGGCTTTGCTTTTTCGGTGTTCATTTAATCATTATCAGTGCATGGGCATTGCACACAGCCCTCCCCTTTTTTCTTCCTGGCAAGATTGTTATAATGTGTTGAAAATATTAATTATCCTCTTCACCTTATACACAGGACTGGAAAAACAAATCTTGCTCCTGTGCTTGCTAGAAGAAAGAGTGCCTCTGTGTGTGTGTGTGTGTGTGTGTGTGTGTGTGTGTGTGTGTGTGTGTGTGTGTGTCTCACGCCCATTGTCCCCTCGGGTCATAACAAATTATTGATGCCAATTCCTTTAAAAAGACAATTAATCCAATTACCTTCTTGTTGAATCAATACTAATGTGTTTTTTTTTTTTTTTCTTTAACTTGCAGGTTTCGGCAAGCCTGGCTGCCAACAAATCTGAGGTAGGAAATGTGGCTTTGCTGTCCCTTTGGAGGACATTTTGAAATGGTTTTCTTTTGCGATGGAATGAAGTGGGTATTCTGGTTGCAGCTGTGCTCTGCACAATCTCCTGTTGGTTTGTCTGGTGTGTTGTCAGTTGTGTGGTTTCCACGGCGCTAGGTTTGGGGCTGACTGGGTCACCCCTGGTACTCTTTTTTTTTTTTTTTTTTTTTTTTTTTTTTTTTTTTTTTTTTTAAATTATTTATTTATTTATTTTTGGCTGTGTTGGGTCTTCATTGCTGTACGCGGGCTCTCTAGTTGCGGCGAGTGGGGTCTACTCTTCATCGCGGTGCGCGGGCCTCTCACTATCGCGGCCTCTCGTGTTGCGGAGCACGGGCTCCAGACGCGCAGGCTCAGTAGTTGTAGCTCACGGGCCTAGTTGGCCCGCGGCATGTGGGATCTTTCCAGACCAGGGCTCGAACCCGTGTCCCCTGCATCGGCAGGCGGATTCTCAACCACTGCGCCACCAGGGAAGCCCTCCCCTGGTACTCTTTATGGAGTGTGTACTGAGTAGCCTGGTAAAGACGGCTGATGGTTTCAAATTTGGATCTCCTCTTGCTTCTGCCTTGGTGACTCCAGAGCCTGTATATACACATTATGATTCTAGCTCCATTCAGACCAGCCCTTGCTTTGGCAGTGAGACCTCCATTTGTCTCTCTGGTGGTTTCCATTCCCTCCCTCTTTTTCCTCTCCCTGTTCATCCTCTGGGGCATTAAGGGAACTGTGGCTGATGCTGACAACAGGTAAAGAATTTTAAAAGATGTTGGTCAAAGGTCACCAGCAAGGTGACCATCCGTGGGGAATTGTACGTGGCATCACTTAATGGGTATCCAAAATATATCCAGGGCCATGGAGCCATTGTTCTCCTCCTTCTAAGTTACTAGATGTGTAGAGCAAAGAGCATCTACTTGGGCCTCAGCAACCCTGGGTTCTGTGTGACATCGTTATTCACTTTAACTGCTGAGACTCACTTTTCTCATGCACTCAGTGAGGATAATTCAGCTCCTTTTGACCCGTCGCATGGTTGTTGGAGGGTAATATGGAATAAGGAGTGCAGAGGCAGATTCTGACAGTGTTCTACAAAATGTAAGGGGAGATCATTGCAAGAGTGGAAACTCCAGTTCAAATGTCTATAGTCTTGTATAGGATAACTTGGTGTGCAAAAGTTTTCTAGGGACTGTGGTTCATTAATGGTGTAAATGTTATTTTAGATGCCTAGGGAGGTAGATAAGTGGGAGGGGAGGAGGGTCAGGAAGCAGAAAGATGGGGTAGGATCAGGAGCCACTAGTGTCACCTGCTTCCCAATGATCTTGTGACCAGTTACTTAAGCCAGTCATGTACCTTCTCAAAGCTCCTTTCTTCATCTTCAGAGTGAGAACAGCAATACACATCACACGAGGTTGTTGAGAGCATTAAAAAGACAATGTCAGTGTTTACTTTTTTGATTTACTCCACACAGAGGACCAGTTTCCATGTATCCAGTACCTATTATATACCATTCACTATGTAAAGATTTCACATTCATCATCTTATGAAATCTTCACAAAAATCTTGGGATGTACGAGCTATTATAATCCCCATTTCACAGAAGAATAAACTGAGGCTTGGAAAGACTCAGTGACTTTCCTAGAACCATTCAGCGGATGAGTGACAGAGCTGGGATTTGTAATCATGTCTGGCAGGGCTGGCTATTAACTGCCGTGCCATGTGTCTTAGTTCAGGCCGCTATAACAAGATAGCATGGACTGGGTGACTTAAACAACAGAAATTTATTACTCACAGTTCTGACGGTTGGGAAGTCCAAGATCAAGGTACCAGCAGATCTGGTGTCTGGTGAGGACTCTCTTCCTGGTTTGCAGATAGCCATTCTTCTCATTGTATCCTCACGTGGCAGAAAAGCAGAGAGAGGAAGCAAGCTCGCGTGTCTCTTCTTATAAGGGCACTAATCCCATTCCTGAGGGCTAATCACCTCCAAAGGCCCCGCCTCCTACTACCATCACATTGGGGGATAGAATTTCAATATATGAATATATTCAGTTTATGAATAACAGCATGTAAACCAACCAGATCATGGCTTGGTGCATAGTGAGTGTTGAGAAATGTTAGCTCTGCCACTCCTTAAGGGCTGATCCTGCTCTCTAGATCATACCTGAATATGTCTCAGTGCACTGGGGTCAGCACCACAGAGAGATGCCTATTTCCTGTGATTTTCCATCTTCCTTTCCCCAGCACAGTCTCACATTTGTGCCACATTTGGCAGTTTAAAACACACAATCAACAGTAAAACACCTTTACATATGTTGCCCCTTTTCAGTTTCACAGAAATCACACATGGCAGGATATTTGTTATCACTATTTTCAGATTTAAAAATGGAGTCTTGGAGAATTGCAGTACTTTAAACATTGGTGATCTAGCAATTCCACTCCTGCTTGTGTGCCCAAGAGAAATGAGTGCTTATGTTCACCAAAAGATGTATACAATAATTTTCATAGAACCTTTATTTCTCATAGGCAAAAGATGGAAACAAACTAAGTGTCCATTAACAGGATAATAAATAAACAAATTGTGGTATATTTATGCAATGGAATACAAGATAGTAATCAAAAAGAATCATCAATAGATATATGAAATAGCCTTCATGAATTTCAGAGATATAATGTGGAGTTAAAAAAATACACCCTGTATGATTTCATTTACGTATAAATCAGCACCCACTTCTGGTGATAAAAGTAACAGTCGTGGTTACCTTTCGGTAGGGGGACAAAAGAGCCAGTTGGGAGATGGGAATATTCAATGCCTTCATCTAAATATGGTTACATAGGCTACCATCACATGTAAAATTTATGGAGCTCTACACCTAAGATGTGGGTACTTTATAGTATATAATTTGTATACCAAGAAAAAAGGTGAATCTACTTGGTTAAAAAAGAGCAGCAGCAAAAATGAAAAAGAAAACAACATAAAAAGTATAAACCAGGATAATGAAAAAAAGGGGAATGAGGAAGTGTAGAACTCTCAGCACATAGACAAAACTGTAGATAAAAAATAGCCTAAACTCACCCATTCATCACACATTTATTCATTCATTCATTTTTACTCCCAACTCCTATTTCCCAGATGGAACAGGTTTTTTAAAAAACACACAACTTTTCCTTTCTCCTAACCATGGTTTCTAAGGCTAAATTGTAATTGCTGCAGCCAGATCATATTTTTTGCACTACTGCAGGGAGATAACCTTTTATTAATTGAATTTCTAATGGCAATTCATCAAAGCAAGCGATCACCGTTATTTAGTGCATGATCCATATTCATGGCATGTTCTGTTAGGTAAATAATAGTGGCTCTGGGAAAGTGCTTCTGTGAGGTCCTTTCCCTTCTCAGATGACTTTCTTTTTTCCCCTAAGTACAGACAAATAGTTGTAATTTAAGCAGAACAAACCCCACCTGTCGAGGAGACGTTGGTTAAAGGGAGACAAGAAGAATTAAAAACCCACAGAATCAGTGAGAATGAATGACTTTGCCAGTTCCCTTTCTCTCTGCAGTGACAGTGAATATGTGAATAATGTTTGCTAAATCTGGACTTTGAAAACATGACAGTAAGCTGTTTGTGCCAATAATTTTTCATGGCATATGCCACCCCTCCCCATACCATACACAGTTTTAATAAGATGGCACATGGACTATTGAGAAATGTTAAAACCCTGCAGAGGAAAGAGCTTTATCTTCTGACCAAATTCTGCCCAGCAACGTTTATGACAGCTGAAGAATTTATCTTAAATTCCCTCTGCTAGCCACAAAGCACATGGCCCTTTGTCCCCGAGCAGCCTGTAAGAACCAAACTAAGATGTCACATACATAATATAACAGATAAATGGCCCAATTTCCGTGTCCACATGATGAATGGAATGCAAGTTCAGCACACACATATTTGCACATTAATTGGCCCTGCATGGTTCCATTTTGTTCCTGAGTTGCTACTGTATGTCTCCTGGACTCTTTCCCCTTCAGAATCATTAAGCCTGTTTTATCGCACAAATGCATACACATCTTTCCCCTGTTTACCGTCATGCAGCTTGCCCTGCTGAGAGAGAACCAAGTAACCTGGGTGCAGCCATTGGATTGCAAATGCCTACATCTGAGTTCTCTCCACCTCCAACTGCAGAGTAACACTGAGATCTGAGACCCAGCCCCACAGTGGCTATGCTGACAGCCAAACAAAGGAGGTTGCAGGAGAGGATGCTTAAAAAAAAAATCATTTCTTTTCAGTTACCAGTTGGTTCCTTGCCTCACCTTAAATGATTTCCTGTTGATAGTTTAATGGCAATATAAACCCAGTGGAGGGCCTCAATTTTGATAAATTGGCCTGCTCCTATTTCATGGCAAAGCAATCAAACTGAGATTGATTAATATTACAGTTTTGCTATCCCAAATAATTGCAATGGGAAACAGTGCTGGTGGCTAAACCCAGTGGCCTTCGGGAGACATACGTGGAATCTTGCTTCCACCAATCTCTGTTTCCATCCAGAGATTTTTATCCCGGGCCAAGGAATCGTATATTTTTCCTGTCTCAAACCTGAGTCTCAGAAAAGCAGATCCAAGGGCTACAGAGCCTTTTCGAATACTCCGGCCCATTTGGAGAGAAACCAGCACTTTTGAGAAGGGACTGAATTTCTTTGGCTGTGAACAAAAGACCAGTCCTGGCCATTTCAAGTCACTTCAGAAGCCAGAACGTTTTACAAGGGACAGTTGAGTTATTGCACAAAGATCATTACAGTGGAAAAAGCATGAGCTTTGGAGTCGTAGAGATGAGATATGAATCATGGGTCCACAATTTATAAGTTATGTGCCTGCGGGCAAGTCACTTAAATGCTAAACCGGTCTCTTATCAGTAAAATGGCAATAATGCACACCACCCCAAAGGATTGATTTGAATGTTAAGATTTGATAATCTGTGTGCAATGCCTAAGACAGTACCTGACACAGAGCAGATGATCCACAATTGTTGTTTCGCTTCCTCACACAATCCCCGTACTTTATTTCTTGTGTAAAAGTAAGACAATAAATAAATAACTAGAAGTTTATTTTGAGACCTGTGGCTTTGAAAACTTGCTATGATGATTTTGCATCATGGCTGATCCAGAACCTAAGCAGGCAGACGTTTACTTCCATGGCTTAATTCATGTTGGAGTCCATGGCCCTCTTTTCTCCATCAAGGGCAAGATCCATCTGAAGATCAGCAGTACTTTCCAAAGAGCATGCTTGCCCTTGTCTAATTTGTCCAATCACACTTTGATAGTCTTCCCTGTCCTTGAAGTCAGCTCAAAAGAAGGTTTAAGGAACCTGCAAAAAGTAATCAGGTCTTAATTCAAGCGCCCAGAATTCTCAGTTGGAGATATGGTTGGCCTTTTTAAACTTTGATGGGCATTTAAGCGATAGCTATTCTATACTAGGCAAAGCACTAGACACTGGGATACGTATATGACTTGGACATATAATCTTACCCTCAAAGAACATGCAATCCAACATGCTGTGGGGGAATGTATCATAAATGATATAAGGTCATTTGTTTCGTGATAGCCAGCAGTCTCATGAGAGCAAAGCCCTCTCCATCAACCCCGCTCCATATTCCTTAAGTTCGGGGTCTGGGTTCAGACATAAGTAAGCCTAGATGGGAATGGGATATGTATGGAGGCTTCCCAGAGGATATTACCTCCAGTAAAATGCAGACTGGAGCCTTGAAGTCAAGAAAAGTCAAGAACATGAGAAAAGGCACAGATGGGAAAGAGCTTGCACATTCAGGGCATAGGCGTGAAAGGGGTGTGGGAGCTGTGAAAGAGAGTGGAAGTGGTCGGAGCGAATGCAGAGAAACCAAGACCAAGATCCTCCTGGAAACAGAAGGGGAAGAGGGTTACAAGAAAGGAGCAGGGCACTGAATGATTCACTGGTGTCGAGGAGAGTGAGCACCAGGTTGATGGCACTGGGTTTGGCAGGTATACCATCATTAATGTCCTCAACAACAGCCTTCCCAACCTAGGTGGTGGGAGCAGAAGTTAGAGGTGGATGGCTTAGGGAGTACATGGAAAGAGAGGACACATAAGTACAGTATAGACCAGCCTTTCAAGGGGCAAGTGCTTGAGCCAAGGCCATGATGCTCCCTGGCTTGAAGGAGTTTTGAAGGTGGCAGGGGCTTTGGAATGTCACAGGCTTGCAGAATGGGCCTCAGAAGATACGAGGATGTGAATGAGAGCACAGATGGGGTTTACCTGCTAAAAGGTGAGCAGTATCCCTGAGGATACACTTTCCTTGCTCACTGTTGTGTCACCAGGGCTCAACACTGTGCCAGAGAGCTATGGCATTAATTGGACTGAGAAAGGACATTTTTCATGTGACATTGAGAAAGAAAGGGTGGAGAGTAAGTGTGGATGAATTTGAAGAAGGGAGAGACTGAAAGAGGTTACGCCTGGCAGCCTTCATATACCCTGTGAATAGCAAAGGGAACTGTGTGTGCTGGGAATAAGGGGGACAGAGGTAGAAGTGGGTGTTAAAGAGGAAAAATAAGCAAGAAGAGGGAATGCTGATGGGAGGCACTGGTGAGAGGCTGACTGACCAGTGAGATCTGTCCAGCAAACTGACATCCAGCAGCACCAGGGGAGGGAGCCGAGCCTGACAGCAGCAGCCGTGAACACATGGCTTCATTCCTCACATGTGTACTGCGTGCCAAGCACTATGTTAGCTTCACAACAATCTTTAAAATGAGTATCACCATCCCTATTTCACAGAGGAGATGACCGAGACTCTAAGAGGTGATGTAGGTTAACCAAACTTACTTAAGAATTAAATAGCAGGACCAGTGTTTGAATCAGTGTCTGACTGCAGCGCTGGAGCATGTTCCACCATGAACACAACTGTCATTGGTACAGGTTGTGGAGTCTGATGCCTAGGTTCAAACCCCAGCTCCAGCATTTCCCATCTCCAGTCCCTGCTAGAGGTGAAACTCAGGCAAATTTCTTACCTTTGCGAGTCTGGTCTGTCTCCTCCATAGAATGAAGATAATTAAAGAATGAAACTTACAGCTTTTCAGTGAAGGTGAAAAGGCATGAAAGAAGGTATGGGAAGTAATTAACATATTACCTGGTACATAAATAGCCCTTCACGTATGCTAGTCATTGTAATTATTTTTATTAGTGTTGTTGGAAACTCATTCTGTGCTACAATAGGAAAGAGCAGAGGTGCCAACTAGGACCAATTCATATCCTCTAAACCAAACGGATGCGTCTGTTCTTGAGTCTTCCAGAAGCATCTTACTCCATGGAAATTAATTAAGGGTCCCTGGAGAAGGTGAGCAGTCAAAAAAAAATTCTCTTTCTACCTCCTATATCAGAAAAAAAAAAAAAATGGTTTCTGTTACTGCGAGGTTTTGAGGACGTTAGAAGAATCTCACCATTTGTACATTGCAATGGGGTTAATGAAAAAGAGTAACCAAAGGAAAAAAAAAAGTCCACTAGCTTTTAATTAACATCTGACTATATGCCAGGCACTCTACAAGTCATTTCATATACCTTATCTCATTTAATTTCACCCTTACAAGAGCCCTATGAAGTGAGTACTATTTTTTTTCCTATTTTACAGATGAGCAAATTGAGGACCAAGGTGGTTAATTAAATGAGTCAGGGAGGTTATAGGAAGGGGATCAGGAATCTCATCTGTGACTCTCAGACCCCAAAGTCAGCTAAGGTGATGAGCTGAAGCCAGAAGTCACCTCTCACCTCAGAGGCAAAGGCTGAACCTTCCAACCAAGAAAACCCTAGTTTCTCCTCTTCTCCATCCTCTCTTCTGCCAGCCTTCCCCTGCCACAGCTCAACCAACCGTGTCAACTCTCTGTTTTAAGATTTTGTGAGTGCTCTGTGATCACAGAACCCATTCCCACACCATATATTATTTCCTACAGTTTTGACACCATTTATTTCCACAGCATTATACATTCCAACCTTCTAACTATTTAAGATCAAAAGATGTGCTCCGGGCTCACATTTCACTCTAGCTCTCAGACTCGATGCACCAAATTAGACTGAACAGCGGAGGCTCCAGCCTGTCAGTGCCTGTAATGTTGCATAATTCCAAGGGTTTAGCATGATTTTGTCAATGGCAAAGGAGAAACGGACTGATCCACAGTGGTAGGGCTTCCATGGAGGAGATGGGAGAAGGGTTAAAGATGTGACAGTTGAGGGGGAGGGTTGGGATGTCCAGAATCAGCCTAAGTGGTGGGAGTGCAACTGGTTGATTGTGGAAACCAAAGCTAAAGGCAAAGGTTTACAAAAGATCAGATAAAAAGGAGAAGCTCCAAATAGGGAACTGTGGGCCCCCCGAGAGAATCATGGAACTACTGGGGCTAGTGAAGAGGAAGGAAGAGGGGTTGTGGCTGGAATCCAGACTGGGCTCAGAGGTGCTGGAAGTGCACAGACTATACGTGTATTAGCAGATGGACCTCTTTGGAGGAGCACACACTGATGCAACAAGCTGAAAGAGCATCTACTATTCAACCACTACTTTTTTAGACCCTGGTCACATAAAATGAGTAAGACCCATCTCCTGCTCTCATGGAGCCTGTGATCTAGTAAAATACACAGACGGGTGAACAGATGCTTTTAGCCAAGTTCTAAAATAGAGATGGGTTCAAGGGAGAGAGTGAACACCTAGAGAGAGTGACGAGTCTCCAGGAAGACTCGGGAGAATTTCACATGATGCATCTTCCTCTCCCACATCCCCATGCCCTAACTCTAAGGTCAGTAAGAGGCATCGGGTGCCGTATACCTGGGTACCATGCTGCATGGCATATTTTAATAATCTGGACCAAGTTTGGAAAACAGCAAAGACTGCTTTGGGTTGACTGTGTTTATGGGTGAGGGATGGAAGAGGAGAGGAGAATTGGGAAATCTGTCAGACATGTGGATCGGCACCTGACGGTAGGGACAGCAGCAAAGGAGACTCTTCATGATGATGGTGGTGGTGGCAATGACAGTAGCCAACATTTATTGAATGTCCACTGTCTCCCGGGCACAGTGCTGAGCATTTTACATAGATTACCTCATTTATTCTTTACAACAGACTTGGGCGAATGAGTGTCCACATAACCTTCATTTAATGAGTGAGAAAACCAAGGCTCAGAAGAGTTGATGGGATCCACTCACGGCTGTACGGCTAACAGGCAGAGTTAGTGTTTGATTCTAGGCAATTTGCCTTCTGAAACACCAAACCAGCTAAAATGGGGGAAGCAGGCTTGAAAACTCCCTTGGGTTAAAGTCTGATTGCTCAGCACAAACCTCTCGTGACAAATGATGCTAGCACACTTTGGAGAAACTTTGTGACTGTGCCTGATTCTCGGCACTAATGTAGCTTGACTAGAGACTGACATTCCACTTATCTCACCAGAATGACAATTAGGAGGAGAAAAAAAAGAGTTATTGCTATTCTGGCTTCCTCTATTGAGCTATGAATAAATGATGATAGCTGTGAAATCGTGTGGCGTTTAGATCATTTCTGGTAAATTTAAAAAATAAAAATTGGATAAAGTGGTAATCCATGTAGCCATTTAAACAAGAGGAGTGGAACAAAATTAGTAAACTCTTTTAGTGTCTTCCTGGCCTTGTCATTCTAACGTAATTAGTTTGCAAAAATATTAATACTCAAACAGCTGACGCGTTTTACATGTTGATTTGAAATGTGTTAATTACGCTTTATACTTTGCCCCTGTACTGTCCTCAGCAGTGCCATAGATGAGAATTCTAGTCCTACACCCACTCCTCCTTACACACTGGCAGCCACATGGATATTGAGAGCTCTTTGCAATGCTCAGAGCTCCTTGCACGTTTGGAGAGAAGGAGAGAGAATGGTGTATAGAAATAGCTGCTTAGTGGTTTCAGCTGATGTGGGCACTGTCTACAAAAATGGTATCTCAAGAGGCTTCCTGAGTTGCAATGAGTAAATGATATGCTGGGTCAGCAGGGTTTTCAGATGGTACATAGACACTAGAGTGAGTGACCTCTGAGCATCTCTCCTTGGACTACATTCAGTTTTTGGACTAGATTCTGCCCAGACCTTGCAAATGGATTGTCTACTCATGTCCTAGTAGAAGGTGCTGAATTCTAGGTGTGTCATCTCATGTAGACCTAGCCATTGTCATCATTAGATGTTGTAGATGTTATCTGCTTCTTCGTGGTTTTCTTAGTTAATATATTAGTCAGGAGAGGTTAGGCTATGCTGAAGTAACAGGTTAACCAGAAATCTCAATGGCTTTCCCAATGGCTTATTTCTTGCTCCTGGGGACCAGTCCAGTGAGCATAGGGTGACTCTCCAGGGTAGCTCTCTCCTAGTGATCAAGAGATAAAGGCTGCTCTATCTTGTGGCTCCACTGTGTCAACACACACCTCTGCCATCCATGTGGCAGGAGAGGAAAGAGAATGGGGAATGTCTTGTATTTTTCATTGTCTCAGCACAGGAATGACACCCATCACTTTACCCATAGTCTGCCAGCTAAAACTTGTCCCATAGAGCCCACTGCAAGGGGTCTGGGAAATGTGAGGCACACATGGATATTCCATGAGAATTAAATACCTGCCACAATGTGATAATAATGTAATAATCATCTCTACTGTCTTCCCAACCTCTGTGCTCCACCAACCCCTACACTGTGGTTACATGCCAGGCACTCTGTTTTGCACTCGGCCCAGTTTTCCTTATTTCACTGTCATTCCCTTCATCATAAAGAAGAGGAAACAGAGGCTCAGAGGGGTGAGACTGTTTGTCCAAAGCCACAGAGTTAGCAAGGGGTCTAGCCAGGATCCAGCTCACAGTATGACAGCAGTGCCTCCAATGGTTTCCGCCTCCCACAGTTCTCGGCAACCTTCCTTCTGCAACACCTATAGGAGGGGGACCTGGGAGCAACAGTCAGAACAGCCAGGAGGAATCAGAAGGAGGATCTGTTAAACTTCCAAAGGATGATATGGTTAGTGTCCCAAGTTTGTACAGAACCTTTTCCTTTCAGCCAACAGCCTCACATTCGGCACCACATTTGACTCTTACAGTCCTCCTCCAGAGGATTTGGGGAAAATGTGATTAGCTCCTCATTATAGACACAGTAGTGGAGGACCCAGAAGGACACCTGCCAGAAGACACCTGGGTGATCACCAGCAAGTGTCTGGAGTCCTGACCTAGCCTCTTTGAGTGTATAGGACTGAGGGTCCTTGAGACCCTAGACCAAGGAGCTGTTACATTTTCTGCTCCATGAGCCCCTTTGGCATCTGAGGAGAACTATGGGCCTTTATGAAGAATAAAGTCTTAAAATACATAATTAGAAATACTTAAGATCACTAAGGAAACCATGTATATTGAAATGCATTTACTAAAATAATAAATATAATCCAGTAAAACTGTTGCTTGCTTTATTAATACATTAAATAACAAGCAAGTCTAGTAATTACTGTAATTTGGAAATAGTGACAAGTGTCATGATATTTTGAGATATCTGTGACAATTGTAATGTGACTAAAAAATTCTGTGGTCTCTGTTGGTGACAAAGTCACAGGTAGTGGTAATTCTACAGTGATTTGCTGCTTACGTTTATAATTAAAGGGAATGCTAGATTACAGTTAGAGGCTCCTGGAAATAAAGTTGTTCTTTTTTCCTATCCAAGTCCATGGACCCACTGAGTCCTACCTAGGGACACTTTATGGGTCTATGGTCCTGCGTTAAGAACCCTGTCCATCCTTGCTTCTGTATTGCCTCCTGATTCTGGTTGTTCAAAGCCCAGAACTGGGTGGTGCCAAGATCATATTATGGAAAAGGTGAAGTTTGGTGTTGGTGCGTTTACCCACTTGTCTCTACGACCTTTATCATGTCATCCATGCCTAGTGCCTGGTTCTGACCCTCTTAGGCTTCTTTTCCACCAGAGCACATGTGGCATTGAATAGAGGTTATTAAAGGCTTATGGTTTTTCAATACTAGGTACCACGGTAAGGCTTTATACCCATTATTTCACTTAATTCTGGTAGAGTCTATTGTTGCACATATTTTACAGAATGTAATGATGATAGTTAACATTTGTGAATAGTACTATGCACCAGACACCCTTCTAAGCACAGTAATTATTATCATAGCAGTAGTAATAGTAGCAGCTAGGACTTACATAGTACTCACTAGATGCCTGGCTTATTATGTTCTAAGCATTTTATATCTTTATTTTTAATTATGTCCACCACATTACTACCAGTGAGTATTATTTATTCCCATTTTCAAGAATGGGAAATAGATGATGAGAGTTTAAAAAACTTGCCCCAAGTCTCCTAACTATGAAGCAAAGCCTTGAACTTTGATTTCACAGTCCATGAGGTCAACCGCTAAGTTCTACTGTCTTGTTTTTACTTCATTAAATGTTCCTGAAAACAAGTCCAATGGTGGATCCTATGTTTGCCCCCATTTTAGAGATCAGGCAGTTGAGGGACAGACAGGTTAAGAAAGTTGCCTTGGAGTCAGCTTCGTTCAGCTCAAAGATGGAACAAGAGAGAGTACAGGTGACTGTCCAGGGAACTTGTTAAGGGCCTTGCTTGGAAAAGTCATACATCACTTCTGCCACTTCCCATTGGCCAGAACTTGGTAACATAGACCTACTGAACTGCAAGGGAGGCTGGGAAATGTGGTCTAATTGTGAACCCAAAGGGGAAAATGAATGGGTTTGGGTGAACTCAGAGCTGTCTCTAACACAAGTGCTAAGCAACGTTCACAGAGCTCATGCATCGGGAAAGTCTGTCCACAGCAGAGGCAGGATTAGGGTGAGGCCACCCTAGTCCCATGCCTGACCCACAGACCCGTGTGGTGCCCGGGCTCAAATTATAGGTGCTTTCTCAGCAGCACCAAGCCCAGTGTTATCCCCTAGCGTGACTCGTAGACCGAATTTGACACAAATATATTACTGCAAATTAGAGAATGTGAAAAATCTCATGCTGTGGGGATTTGGACTCTGGGTCTATTTTTAAAAGCCATGAAGAGTCTGCAAATGAAGTATTGTCAAATAGAAAACAGATTATAAAATGTATAAAAGTTTATTACTACACATTCAAATGAATATTTCAAATGTAGTTTTATTTTTTTTAATGAAAATGGTTGTTGGCTTCCCCCCTTTAGTTCGGTTTGTATTTTTAATTTCAGTGAGTCAGCCTGTGCCTTTAGGATCTTCTGCTCAAAGCCTCCACATGTGGCCAGTTTACTGTCACAGGATTAGGCCCCTAGGGTGGACGAGAGAGGTGGATACTCCAGTCCTGAGCCATTCAGTACCATGTGCTCTATTCCCCGTATTCTCAGATATCATGGGTTATAAATCACAGCCTCACTTTAATAGTGCTGTTTTGGAGAGAGGAGGAGAGGATGGGGAACAGAAGCAACACACCATTGATTTAAAAACACATTCTGATTTCAGATGTTTACAAAATTAGGTACATATCACAGTTGGAAAAAATCTCCCCACACCTCAAAAGAGAAAGCAAGCCAGTAAACAATAATAAAAATACAACTCGGTCCCTGATGATTCTCTTCTGCAAATTCTGCAAGAAGAAAACTAGGCTACTTGATAACGACCCATCTCTTAGTGCTCCCATCTCACCATGTAGGTAAACAGACTGATAGCCTTAAGAAATGTAATCCCAGATGTGGATGAGAAACACCCATGGGTCCCCACGTAGGACTCCAGGAATTGTTCCAAGTGAGGAATTTAACCACGTGCATCTCTCTTCTTCTGGAATTAGAAGCATGTTTGTTTGAAGCTGAGAGCATGCCAGGCAGCTCTGTCTGATGAGCTTGGGATTTTTGGCCATCTACCCTCTGTTTCTTTCTTGTTCTGACTAGAAAACCAGTCATGTAAGGCAACTGGATGAGAGAATCACTTTGATTAGAGACTTTCCTGTGGATATATTTCTTTTCTTTCATATTTCACATACTGAATATTTTATGAAAATGTTTCCCTTTCCAAGTGAGCTAATGCTGTGGTTTAAATAATATGACTAGAAGATAGAAACCCTATTTCTCAACACAAAATCTTACTGATGTGAAGAAAGAAGCACAAACATATAAAAGCCAGTGGGGCAAGCGCTTGAGCTCTGAGATCGGGTTAACCTGGGTGTGACTTCCAGTTCTCTTGTGACTTGCTGTGTGACCTCTCAGCATTTCAGCTTCTCATCTGTGAGATGGGGACAGTCACTGTCACTACATAATACCATCAGGGTGAGGATTAAATGAGGTAAGACAAGTATAGCATGGGGTACAGCACCCGGCGCATAGCAAGTTGTCAGTAAATAGTACCTCAGTTTTACATTTGAGCAGCATCCCAGACGACTCCAGAGATTCCCAATTGATAACTTTTACCTCCACCTCCTCTTCCACTACTCACTGTCCAGTGATAGATTTGAAAGCTTTCATTGTAACTCTGGGGGTGGACAAGATGGATGATTGAAAGATGATAGAGTATGTTTTTGAGTTTTTGAGTCTGGCTTCCCAGACTCATTAGAGCTCCCCAGAGCTTTGCTTAGCACCTGTGGTAGAGACAACTGGGTTCACCAAAACCCGTTCCTTTATCTCCTTGGGTTCACAGCTAGACTACATTTCCCAGCATCCTTTATGTTTAATGTGACCATGTGACTGAGTTCTGGCCAATGGAAGGTGGGCAGAGTGATGTATGACTTTTCCAAGTGTAGCCCATGAAAGTTCCCATGGATTGGTCATGCTGCCGTCTCTCTTGTTCCATCTTTGAGCTGATAAAGCCGACTCTGAGGCAAGTTTCTTACCCTCTCTGTGTCTCAGTTGACTGATCTGTAAATTTGAGTCCTAATGGTCAGAGGAACAAACAGTTATCATGAAAGACCCTGACAGGTGATGGGTGAGGTCCAGAAGGTGCTTACAGGAGGCTCTGTGAGAGGACTTTGGTGCCTGGAAGGCAAAGTGTGACATTGGCTTGGGGAGAAGTTCTTTCTCCCATTTCACCAGGCTCTGGTGCTTCTGGAGTCCTGTTAGAATCTCCTATAAATAGCTGGAGGTTCTGTTGGGAGAGCTAACTTCCCACTTGGGCCCAGCAGTGGGGGAAACTCGTGAGCCATTGCCTTGAGAGACTGCATGTCAATGATGCTCTATTTTGTAAAGTCTGGGCACTGAGGTCAGATGTTCTTTGGATCCCTTGTGGGTGAACATTTTCCAAATGGAGAAGCCCCCAGATCTCTTAACCTTTCCCACTTCTCCTAAAGCAGGGGTTGGCAGTCACAGTTTACCAGGCTGATGGAGTCTCCTGCCAGGCTCTTCTCTGCCCCATTGGTGATTTGCCGCCATAAAGAGATTTCATACATCATTAAGAGAGATGTCATATGCATACACATGATGCTGTGTTCTTACCCAGAATGTCACATTAGACTCCTGGAGGTATTAAAAAAAAAACCAAAAACTTCAAATACAACCACATTTTTTCCCCCTTAAATCATCCAATCTGCCATCTGATGCCCCAAAAGGAAGCTGCTAGTAAAATAGCAACTTACAAAATTAAGAAAAGCATCACACAGAATGTTAGCTAAAAATGTGAACTTTTGCAACCTGTGCTCAAGGAATGGAGTCAGGGGTGCACAAATAGAGGTGTCTTGCTATTTCAGACACTCCTTTCCCTCCTCAACATAATGGGCAGAGTGATTGGGATGTAGCTGACGTTCCCCAAAGATCCTGGCTTGATTTGAGCTCTCTGTGCTCCCTTTCAGGATTTTCCCTGTGCTAATGTTTTCGGAGAAATTTGCTTTGAAGTAAAATAGAGAAATAAATTATACTTACTCATGGAGTTTGGAGGCAGGAAGTGATTTTCTTCCTTATTCACTCATTGACAGACATCTGCTTGGTACCAGGTGCCCAGATGGGTCCTGGGGCTTCTGCTCTGAACCCCGGTGTTTCTGGCTCTCAGGTCACGTGCTCGGGGTGGGGCTTGAATAATCATTGAGGAAAGTGCTCTGCTGCATGTGTGAGCAGTGCCTGCTGGGAGTCCCCCAGCAGAGAGGGTGACCCTATGATTCTGCTCCAACAATTGGGAGGTGCAAACCATTCTCTGACACCAGCTGGGTGTCCTACAATTCAACTGAATTCTGATGTGAACTACCTGGAGACAGCATCTGATCCCACAGGTGAAAGGTTCAGCCATACAAGACTGCCCCTCCCCACCTCAATTCAGATGCCAATACCGGGTACATGTTGTCACCCATGCTCTGTCTGACTGGCTAAAGGTCAGAGGTTCCAATGACCACACAGCCTCCCTTGGGTTCAATTAATTTGGTGGAGTGGCTCACAGAACTTAGAAACATTTTACTTACTAGATTACCAGTTTATTATAAAAGGATATAACTCAGAACAGCCAGATGAAAGAGATACACAGGGCAAGGTATGTGGGAAGGGGATGCAGAGTTTCTGAGCCCTTTGCAGGTACCACTCTCCCCAAATTTCATGTGTTCACCAACCTAGAAGCTCCCCAAACCCTGTCCTTTGAGTTTTTCTGGAGGCTTCCTTAAGTAGGCGTGATTGATTAGGTCATTGGCTATTGGTGATTGAACTCAATCTCTGGCCCCTCTCTCCTCCCAGGAGGCCTGGGTTAGGATCGAAAGTTCCCCAAAGTTCCAAGCCTCTAATCCCATGGTTGGTTCCACTGGAAACCAGCCCCCATCCTTAGGTGACCTAGGGGATTTCCAAAAGCCGCTAATTAACATAACAATTAACATAACAAAAGGCACTTTGATTGCTCTCAACACAGGACATTCCAAGAGTTTTAGGAGCTCAGTACCAGGAATGCAGATGAAAATGAAATACATATTTATTGTGAATCACACTTCTGCCCAGCACCACCACCTGACGCAATCCTGGGTGGTGGTTCCGCAACCGAAGTTCGGACCCAGAGGCCTGGTTTCATGCCCCTTCTCTTCTATTTACTAGCTGTGTTACCTTTATGAGGTAGTTCTGCATCTCTCTGCATCTCTCTTTCCTGGTCTATAAAACTGGGAGGAGGAATGTTTTTGAGAATTAAACAAAGTAATACACGTAACATGCTTAGCCCAGTGCCTGGCAGAGTAAGGCTTACAAAATATTGATTATAACCAGTCAGGAGAGGAGTTCTGAAAAAGAGTCAGGAGTTACGTTCGGTTCACGTTTGCTCCTGGAATTGTGGGGAGCTCCGTTTTTCTGTAGATCATCAGGTGCCCAAGGGTGTTTTAATTAACAGCAACTAACATTTGGTCACCTTGTGCAAATAAAAACCATTCGGTTGTTAAGTGGAGAGATGCATTATTCAAATCATCCATCCATTCATTCCTTTGTATAACCAATCAGTCCCTTATTCCAGGGTTTCTCAACTTTGGCACTGTTCACTATGGGGACCAGATAATTCTGTCGTGGGGCATTCTGTGCACTGTAGGGTGTTTACCAGCCTCCCTGGCCTCCCCCCACTAGATGCCAGTAGCACCCCCTTTCATCTGGTTGTGACAACCAAAATGTCTTCAGATACTGCTAAAAACTTGCCTTGGCTTCAAGGACAGCTAGAGCCCTAAGAGGACTTTAGAGTTGGTCATGTTCAGAGAGGCTTGGTTTGTGGGAGTCCCCATACCTGGCAGCACAGTTCCAATGCTGGTGCCTGGCTCTGCACACCACAGCAGCCCCAGTTAGTGCAACAACCCTAAACCATGCCCTTCCTCAGATGCCCTGTAGGCCACAATACAGGTGGCCTTGGGTGGATTTCCACCTTGTGTTCCTTTTCCCTGTTTTCTTGCAAAGTTGGAGGGACACGTGGCTAGTGACATGAGCTCCAATAAAATGATGGTTAAGATTTCTGGTGTTCTGAACAACAGAACACACACACACACACACACACACACACACATACACATGCGCACATTCTCCTAGTGGACCTGCAAGATCTCACAAGAATGGTGCCCTGCTCCCCTCAGCAACCTCATCTCAGACCACTCCGCACTGCTCATTTCTCAGTTTCACTGACCCTCTCAGACCCTCTGTGGTACCACGTTCTTCCTGCCTCAGGGCCTCTGCCTGGAATGACCGCTAACTGGCCTTCCACTTGGTCAGCTTCTCCTCATCCTTTCCCAGGTGGCTTCCCTATCTCCACTCCAAAGTAAGTGCCTTCCATTATTTTACATATGATGCCTTTAAAAAAATGTGACTTCACAACTTATATCCTTTTGACTCATTTATCTGCTCCAAGCTTGTTTTATTCCATCATAGGTGTTCCCTGCAAGTATAAGCCCCATGGTCAATGTCATGTGTTCCTGCCTCCACCATTCAGCCCATTGTTGGTAAATACATATTTAATACATATTTGTTGAATTAAACAAGGAATTAATAGAAAACAAAATGAATGAATGATTGCACCACATACAACCTTGCCTAGAAACTGAGCATGGCGGAGAGTTCTAACTTCATGACTCTTCCAGGCTAAGGGAGCGTCCTTTCATCTCCCCTTGGGGCCCTGAATGTCTCTTGGCTGGGAGTGTTAACTGAGGCTCTAGGTTGGTCAAGATTTAGCTGAATAATAAGCTGATCCTCACTCTTCAATAAAAAATGCCACAGTACATTCATTCATTCATTCCCAAAATTTCTATTAAGTACCTACTTTGTGCAGACACCGTTCTGGGCGCTGAGAAAACGGCGCAGACAGGCTCCCTGCATGTCCTCATAGCGGGGCGGGCACGCAGTGGCAGCTCGCTGAGAGCCAGCGCCGGTGACGGGGAGCAGGACCTAGAGGGATCTCGCCCACCGAGTTAGGGAAGCCGCTCACAGGGGTCATGTTTAAACTGAATCCCGACAGTTCAGCAAGTGATGGCCAGGCACAGAAGCAGCAGCCTGTGTCAAAGTGCTAACGTTCACTTTAAAGAACTGAGCCCATTTCTGTGTAGGCAGGGAGCAGAGAGCCAGGACACAGCCCAGAGCAGTACCGGGCAGAGAACAAGGAGCCTGTATCTGGTCCCCGATGTAATTATCATGATGCTAGTTACAGCCGCTTCTTTCCCTGTCCACTTTCTCAGAAGCAGCAAGGCAGCCCAGGGCATGAGACGGGGGCATGTTTACTGGAGATTCTGGGTGTCCGGGTCCACCATGAAAAGATGGCGAACTATAGATCTTGAACGAACTCTGTCATTTGCTCTTTTGTGGGGGAAAGAACATAAGCTTGGGGACGAGATTGGCTCCGGATTCCAGCCGTATGTCCCTGAGCAAGTTCCTTTACCTCTCTAAGCCTCTTTTCCTCGTCTACAGGGAGAATAATAATAATACAACGAGCGTTTGTTTGTAATGCTTATTATTTGTCAGACGCTGGGTAAGGTGCCTCTCCTGCCCCAGATCACTTCGTCCTCACCGCCACACAGCACTCGTCCTACAGCCGAGTAAACTAGGGTGGTGAGAGTGAGCTGTCTTGGCCTGAGGTCCCGGGACTAACGTGGAAGTACTGATACACACCCACATCCCTCTGACCCGGGAGCCTGAGCTGTTAATCCTACGCCATACTGCCATTTAGGTTTATTAAGAAGATTAGGTGGAATAATCCATCTCCGCAGCATTTTGTCTGGCACAAACTCAGAAAATATAATATGAGCAGACAGATGTAATCCCAGTTTTATCTCTTACTCGTTGTGGGACTCCTTTAGTCCTTTCATCTCTCTGGGTCTGTTTCCCCATCTGCGAAATGGGAATGAACTGAGATGCAATCTCATCTGCTAGGAGCTTTCAGGGAGAGAATGTCTACAAATCCCTCAGCACAATGCCGGAGACTCAGTACTCAATGCGTGTCAACTCTCATTATTATTAGGTATGCAGTAGGCGCTACACTAATGTCAGCCCTCCCACCTGCTCTCTCAGGTTTCCCTCTTGGCACAAGGGGTTTCAGAAAGTGCAAAGCCCCTCATCTTTCTCGGGCGTGTAAGAGAGCACGGTGTCTCCGATAAGAGGCAGTAACAGAAGCCAAGGGCGTAAGGTGGAGCCGTCGGCGCTGCTTCCCTCCAGCTGATTGTGATGTGCGTCCCGGTAGGGGGATGCCCCTGGCCCGAGGTTCTTCCGTGTTCTTTCCCCAAAATATGTGCCTTCCATGTGCATCTTTCCTGCACAACACTTTAATTTACATCTTTTAATAACTTTGGTTGCCATGGAAGCGTTGGAATTCAGTTTTAAAATAGACAAACTAATTGTCTCAGTCAGTTTGGATATTAGCTGTCAAGGAAACAGCCAGCTTTCCCCCACCACCAAGAGCCCACCTAATTGGATATATGAGGTGGCAGAAGGGCAGGGGGGTATTTACCACCTCATGGCCAGGTGGAGGAGGCACCATCAGGCATGAAAGGGAACTCACCCAGCCCTGGCCATGTGCTTAAGAAAGGGAAGGTCTGGACTAATGGAGGGGGCCGTGGAAGGTGGGGGGAGTGAGGCATGGAAGGACCATAGCGGGGGACACATCTCCTGGGGCAGAGCCAGAGCAGAGCACAAGACTTGGGACATTCTGACAGGCAGACATGGTTCCTCTGACCTTGGACGGAGGCCCAGAGGCCCTCCACCCTGAGCTGAGGGAGTCTGGAAACAACAGCAGTAACAGCAACAACAAAACATATGGGCCCAGGGCTGGAGCCTACCTCCTTAGTGAGACAACTCTTTCATCTAACAACAAACATTCACTTACCTCCTTCTGGGAGTACAGCTGATCCAGAGGGCAGATGGCATAGTTCATTTATTCCATCATTCAACAAATATTTCTTGTGTTCTTGTTAGATCCATCAGCAAACACGCTAGTTCTCTGCCCTTGTGGAGCTCATATTCTAGCAGGGTAAACAGACAATGAACAAGAAGAAGAATGGGTTATATGGGACGATGAAAGCTAATACATGGAAGGTCAAAAGGAAAGAGTGGAATGGAGAGCAGGGGTGCAGAATTAATGGTGGGTCTGGTTATGCTTCCCTGAGAAAGTGAGGTCTGAGCAAAGACCTGATAGAGGTGAGGCCATTAGCCAATAGCACCTTGGTGATTAAGTGTGGTTAGGAGTGATTCAAAGTTCTGCCTCTGTTACTGGTGCACATCTGAGGTGGAATTCCATTTTCCATCACTTACTTCCCAAATGATCTTTTCCCATGGCTGCAACTCTTTATGCCTCAGTTTCCTTACCTTTATGGGAGGGGGTTTAATAGTAATTTAAATGGGTAAGTGAGTTAATGCTTGTAAAGTGCCTGACATAGAGTGAGAGCTCTGATGATGATGGTGGTGGTGGTGGTGATGGTGATGATGATGATGAAGATAGAGTTAATAAACCAGTGAATAACAAGAAGTAAGAGATAAGTAGAGAAGTATTGACCATCTGTTACAAGATCCACTAAGCGGTAGATGTAGCCCAAGATCCTGTGAAAGCTTAAAAGAGCTCCAAGTCCACCCTGTTAAAGAAGACTTTCCAGAAGTTATTCCTAAGCCAAAATCTGCAGGACAGGCAGGGGATGTCCAGGTGCACTGGTGAGGAAATGATGTTCCACTTTGGGGGAACAGCATGTGAAAATGCCAAGTGGGAAGAGAGCAAAGCCAAGTCAAAGCACTAGGAAGAGTTTGTGGGATCTGAAGCTGAGTGTGTGAAGACCTAGGTGTCTTGAGATGAGGTTGCAAATGTCAACAGTTGCCAAGAGGCCTTGATAAGAATGTTGGATTTTATCCTATAGCTGGGCTTCACATAATTTTCTGACAGTCATCCTAAGGATAAAGAATGAATAAGAATGCTTTGGGGGATGAGGAATGGGGTATTGAGGTGCCTGGAGTTCTCAGTGGTCTAACCCAGTTGGGAAATATCTTCAGAGTCTTCTGTGTCAATAGCAAACATGTATGGACATTTGGCACTCGGCTGCATGTTATATCACATTTCTTTTACTGTCAAATTGGTGTTCTAAATTATTCACCATGGAGTTGAGCAGAAGCTCCAGAAAGATATCCCCATTCTCTTATGGCTTTAAGTGACCCACACACAACTTTGCACTGCTGTTTAGAAGCATATTAAATATGCAGGTGCCTTTGGAGACTTTTAGATCACCTAGTGACAGAGCCAGATCTGTGTACAGTGATTAGTTAGTTGCGAAATGGAGAATTTAAGGAGAGGCAAAGAGTAAGTCAAGACTTACTGGCCCAAAAGCATGTGAAAAAAGTGTTCACATGTTTGGTTGTCAGAAAAATGGATATTAAAGTGACTAAGAGCTGTCAGTTTACGTCTAGCGGATAGGCAAAACATTATGAGTTATGTTTCATTGCTGGCAGGGATATGGGGAACTTGTGCTTCCTTATATTACTGGTGCAAAATATGAATTAATAGAGTTTTAATGCAGTCAATTTGGCAACACCTACTAACATTAATAAATGCATCATTTGATCATGTGAATCTTTCCTACATGGATACAATGTACAAATATGTCAAAAGGTACACCCTAAAGCATTTTCATAGTGGGCAAGAACAGGAAACAATATAAATGCCCATTAGTACGAGATTAAAATGAAAGTTACATCATGTGCCCATTAAAAAAGAAAAATTAAAGTAACACTTCGTTGTTTGGACAGATTTTCAATACGAAATTGTTAATGAAAAAAGTAATATGGGGGCTTCCCTGGTGGCGCAGTGGTTGGGAGTCCGCCTGCCGATGCAGGGGACGCGGGTTCGTGCCCCGGTCGGGGAGGATCCCACATGCCGCGGGGCGGCTGGGCCCGTGAGCCATGGCCGCTGAGTCCGGAGCCTGTGCTCCGCAACGGGAGAGGCCACAACAGTGAGAGGCCCACATACTACAAAAAAAAAAAAAAAAAGTAATATGCAGAAGATTTGTATAATAGTATCCTGCTTTGTAAGACAATGAAAACAATCTCTAAGATAAAACTGTAGATATGTGTATGTATGTGGATATGTATGTGCACACATAGAAACGTAAAAAGGGCAGATGTCACTTGTTAGCATGGATGAGTAATGGATAGTGGTGATAATGGAGGGAGAAAAAAGGTAACTGCAAGAAATATTATATATATATATATTTGAATTTTCTTTTATTTTTTTATACAGCAGGTTCTTATTAGTCATCCATTTTATACACATCAGTGTATACAAGTCAATCCCAATCTCCCAATTCATCACACCACCACCCTCAACCCCCTGCCACTTTCCCCCCTGGTGTCCATATGTTTGTTCTCTACATCTGTGTCTCGATTTCTGCCCTGCAAAATGGTTCATCTGCACTATTTTTCTAGGTTCCACATATATGCGTTAATATGTGATATTTGTTTTTCTCTTTCTGACTTACTTCACTCTTTATGACAGTCTCTAGATTCATCCACGTGTCTACAAATGACCCAATTTTGTTCCTTTTTATGGCTGAGTAATATTCCATTGTATATATGTACCACATCTTCTTTATCCATTCGTCTGTTGATGGGCATTTAGGTTGCTTCCATGACTTGGCTATTGTAAACAGTGCTGCATTGAACAATGGGGTGCACATGTCATTTTGAATTACGGTTTTCTCTGGGTATATGCCCAGTAGTGGGATTGCTGGGTCATATGGTAGTTTTATTTTTAGTTTTTTAAGGAATCTCCATACTGTTCTCCATAGTAGCTGTATCAATTTACATTTCCACCAAGAGTGCAAGAGGGTTCCTTTTTCTCCACACCCTCTCCAACGTTTGTTGTTTGTAGATTTTCTGATAATGTCCATTCTAACTGGTGTGAGGTGATTCCTCATTGTAGTTTTGATTTGCATTTCTCTAAAAATTAGTGATGTTGAGCAGCTTTTCATGTGCCTCTTGGCCATCTGTATGTCCTCTTTGGAGAAATGTCTATTTAGGTCTTCTGCCCATTTTTGGATTGGGTTGTTTGCTTTTTAATGTTGAGCTGCGTGACCTGCTTATATATTTTGGAGATTAATCCTTTGTCCATTGATTCGTTCTCAAATATTTTTTCCCATTCTGAGGGTTGTCTTTTCATCTTGTTTGTAGTTTCCTTTGCTGTGCAAAAGCTTTTACATTTCATTAGGTCCCATTTGTTTATTTTGGTTTTTATTTCTATTACTCTAGGAGGTGGCTCAAAAAAGATCTTGCTGTGATTTATGTCAAAGGATGTTCTACCTATGTTTTCCTCTAAGTGTTTTATAGTGTCCAGTCTTACATTTAAGTCTCTAATCCATTTTGAGTTTATTTTTGTGTATGGTGTTAGGGAGTGTTCTAATTCATTCTTTCACACGTAGCTGTCCAGTTTTCCCAGCACCACTTATTGAAGAGACTGTCTTTTCTCCATTGTATATCCTTGCTTCCTTTGTCATAGATTAGTTGACCCTATGTGCATGGGTTTATCTCTGCGCTTTCTATCCTGTTCCATTGATCTGTATTTCTGTTTATGTGCCAGTACCATATTGTCTTGATTACTGTATCTTTGCAGTATAGTCTGAAGTCAGGGTGTCTGATTCCTCCAGGTCCATTATTTTCCCTCAAGACTGCTTTGGCTATTTGGGGTCCTTTGTGTCTCCATACAAATTTTAAGATTTTTTTGTTCTAGTTCTGTAAAAAATGCCATTGGTAATTTGATAGGGATTGCATTGAATCTGTAGATTGCTTTGGGTAGTATAGTCATTTTCACAATATTGATTCTTCCAATCCAAGACCATGGTATATCTCTCCATCTGTTGGTATCAACTTTAATTTCTTTCAACAGTGTCTTACAGTTTTCTGCATACAGGTCTTTTGTCTCCCTAGGTAGGTTTATTCCTAGGTATTTTATTCTTTTTGTTGCAGGGGTAAATGGGAGTGGTTCCTTAATTTCTCTTTCATATTTTTCACCATTAATATACAGGAATGCAAGAGATTTCTGTGCATTAATTTTGTATCCTGCAACTTTACCAAATTCATTGATTAGCTCTACTAGTTTTCTGGTGGCATCTTTAGGATTCTCTATGTATAGTATCATGTCTTCTGCAAACAGTGACAGTTTTACTTCTGTTTTCCAATTTGTATGCCTTTTATTTCTTTTTCTTCTCTGATTGCCTTGACTAGGACTTCCAAAACTATGTTGAATAATAGCAGCGAGAGTGGACATCCTTGTCTTGTTCCTGATCTTAGAGGAAATGCTTTCAGTTTTTCACCATTGAGAATGATGTTTGCTGTAGGTTTGTCATATATGGCCTTTATTATGTTGAGGTACGTGCCGTCTCTGCCCACTTTCTGGAGAGTTTTTGTCATAAATGGGTGTCGAATTTTGTCAAAAGCTTTTTCTGCATCTATTGAGTTGATCATATAGTTTTTATTCTTCAGTTTGTTAATATGGTGTATCCCATTGATTGATTTGCATATATTGAAGAATCCTTGCATCCCTGGGATAAATCCCACTTGATCATGGTGTATGATCCTTTTAAAGTGTTGTTGGATTCTGTTTGCTAGTATTTTGTTGAGGATTTTTGCATCTATATTCATCAGAGATATTGGTCTGTAATTTTCTTTTTTTGTAGTATCTTTGTCTGGTTTGGTATCAGGGTGATGGTGGGCTCATAGAATGAGTTTGGGAGTGTTCCTTCCTCTGCAGTTTTTTGGAAGAGTTTGAGAAGGATGGGTGTTAGCTCTTCTCTAAATGTTTGATAGAATTCACTACTGAAGCCATCTGGTCCTGGACTTTGATTTGTTGGAAGATTTTTAATCACAGTTTCAGTTTCATTACTTGTGATTGGTCTGTTCATATTTTCTATTTCTTCCTGGTTCAATCTTGGAAGTTTGTACCTTTCTACGAATTTGTCTGTTTCTTCCTGGTTGTCCATTTTATTGGCATAGAGTTGCTTATACTAGTCTCAGGATGCTTTGTATTTCTGTGGTGTCTGTTGTAACTTCGCCTTTTTCATTTCTAATTTTATTGATTTGAGTCCTTTCCCTCTTTTTCTTGATGAGTCTGGCTAATGGTTTATCAATTTTGTTTATCTTCTCAAAGAACCAGCTTTTAGTTTTATTGATCTTTGCTCTTGTTTTCTTTGTTTCTATTTCATTTATTTCTGCTCTGATCTTTATGATTTCCTTCCTTCTGCTAACTTTGGGTTTTGTTTGTTATTCTTTAGTTCCTTTAGGTGAAAGGTTAGATTGTTTATTTGAGCTTTTTCTTGTTTCTTGAGATAGGCTTGTATAGCTATAATCTTTTCTCTTAGAACTGCTTTTGCTGCATCCCATAGGTTTTGGATTGTCGTGTTTTCATTGTCATTTGTCCCTAGTTATTTTTTGATTTCCTCTTTGATTTCTTCAGTGATCTCTTGGTTATTTAGTAACATTGTTTAGCCTCCAGGTATTTGTGTTTTTTACGTTATTTTCCCTGTAATTCATTTCTAATCTCATAGTGTTGTGGTCAGAAAAGATGCTTCATATGATTTCAATTTTCTTAAATTTACTGAGGCTTGATTTGTGACCCAAGATGTGATCTATTCTGGAGAACGTTCTGTGCACACTTGAGAAGAAAGTGTAATCTGCTGTTTCTGGATGGAATGTCCTATAAATATCAATTAAATCTATCTGGTCTGTTGTATCATTTAAAGCTTGTGTTTCCTTATTAATTTTCATTTTGGATGATCTGTCCATTGGTGTAAGTGAGGTGTTAAAGTCCCCCACTATTATTGTGTTACTGTCAATTTCCTCTTTTAGAGCTGTTAGCTCTTGCCTTATATATTGAGGTGCTTGTATCTTGGATGCATATATTTTTATAATTGTTATATCTTCTTCTTGGATTGATCCCTTGGTCATTATGTAGTGTCCTTCTTTGTCTCTTGTAACATTCTTTATTTTAAAGTCTATTTCATCTGATATGAGTATTGCTACTCCAGCTTTCTTATGATTTCCATTTGCATGGAATTTCTTTTTCCACCCCCTCACTTTCAGTCTGAATATGTCCCTAGATGTGAAGTGGGTCTCGTGTAGCATATATATGGGTCTTGTTTTTGTATCCTTTCAGCAATCCTGTGTCTTTTGGTTGGACATTTAATCCATTCACGTTTAAGGTAATTATCAATATGTATGTTCCTATTACCATTTTCCTAATTGTTTTGGGTTTGTTTTTGTAGGTCCTTTTCTTCTCTTGTGTTTCCCACTTAGAGAAGTTCCTTTAGCATTTGTTGTAGAGTTGGTTTGTTGGTGTTGAATTCTCTTAGCTTTTGCTTGTCTGTAAAGTTTTTGATCTCTCCATTGAATCTGAATGAGATCCTTGCTGGGTAGAGTAATCTTGCTTGTAGATTCTTCCCTTTCATTACTTTAAGTATATAATGCCACTCCCTTCTGGCTTGTAGAGTTTCTGCTAAGAAATCAGCAGTTAACCTTATGGGAGTTCCCTTGTAAGTTATTTGTCCTTTTTCCCTTGCTGCTTTCAGTAACTTTTCTTTGTCTTTAATTTTTGTCAATTTGATTACTATGTGTCTCGGCGTGTTTCTGCTTGGGTTTATCCTGTATGGGACTCTCTGCGCTTCCTGGACTTGGGTGGCTATTTCTTTTCCCATGTTAGGGAAGTTTCTTGACTAGAATCTCTTCAAATATTTTCTCAGGTCCTTCCTCTCTCTCTTCTCCTTCTGAGACCCCTATAATGCCAATGTTGTTGCGTTTAATGTTGTCCCAGAGGTCTCTTAGGCTGTCTTCATTTCTTTTCATTCTTTTTTCTTTATTCTGTTCCACAGCAGTGAATTCTACCATTCTGTATTCCAAGTCACTTATCCGTTCTTCTGCCTCAGTTATTCTGCTATTGATTCCTTCTAGTGTATTTTTCATTTCAGTTATTGTATTGTTCATTTATTTTTGTTTGTTCTTTAATTCTTCTAGATCTTTGTTAAATATTTCTTGCATCTTCTCGATCTTTGCCTCCATTCTTTTTCCGGGGTCCTGGATCATCTTCACTGTCATTATTTTGAATTCTTTTTCTGGACGATTTCCTATCTCCACTTCATTTTATTGTTTTTCTGGGGTTTTATCTTGTTCCTTCATCTGATACATAGCCCTCTGCCGCCTTTTCATCTTGTCTATCTTTCTTTTTTTTTTTTTTTTTTTTTTTTTTTTGCGTTACGCGGGCCTCTCATAGTTGTGGCCTCTCCCGTTGTGGAGCACAGGCTCCGGACACGCAGGCTCAGCAGCCATGGCTCACGGGCCCAGCCACTCTGCAGCATGTGGGATCTTCCCGGACTGGGGCATGAACCCTTGTCCCCTGCATCAGCAGATGAACTCACAACCACTGCGCCACCAGGGAAGCCCCTTGTCTGTCTTTCTGTGAATGTGATTTTTGTTCCACAGCCTGCAGGATTGTAGTTCTTCTTGCTTCTGCTGTCTGCCCTCTGGTGGATGAGGCTACCTAAGAGGCTTGTACAAGTTTCCTGATGGGAGGGACTGGTGGTGGGTAGAGCTGGCTGTTGCTCTGGTGGGCAGAGCTCAGTAAAACTTTAATCCACTTGTGTGCTGATGGGTGGGGCTGGGTTCTCTCTCTGTTGGTTTTTTGGCTGGAGGTGACCCAACACTGGAGCCTACCTGGGCTCTTTGGTGGGGCTAATGGTGGACTCTGGGAGGGCTCATGCCAAGGAGTGCTTCCAAGAACTTTTGCTGTCAGTATCTTTGTCCCCACGGTGAGCCATAGCCAGCCCCCGCCTCTGCAGGAGACCCTCTAACACTAGCAGGTAGGTCTGGTTCTGTCTCTGCTGGGGTCACTGCTCCTTCCCCTCGGTCCCGATGCACACAGTACTTTGTGTGTGCCCTCCAAGAGTGGAGTCTCTGTTTCCCCCAGTCCTGTCAAAGTCCTGCAATCAAATCCCAACAGCCTTCAAAGTCTGATTCTCTAGGAATTCCTCCTCTTGTTGCCAGACCCCCAGATTGGGAAGCCTGACGTGGGGCTCACAACCTTCACTCCAGTGGGTGGACTTCTGTGGTATAAGTGTTCTCCAGTTTGTGAGTCACCCACGCAGAAGTTATGGGATATGATTTTATTGTGTTTGTGCCCTTCCTACCGTCCCATCGTGGCTTCTCCTTTGTCTTTGGGTGTGGGGTATCTTTTTTGGTGAGTTACAGTGTTTTCCTGTCGATGATTGTTCAGCAGTTAGTTGTGATTCTGGTGTTCTTGAAAGAGGGAGTGAGAGCACGTCCTTCTACTCCGCCATCTTGAACCAATCCTCTATTTGTACTCATTCTTCAATCTAACTCAAGTTCTGAAATCAATAATGAGTCCTACAAGATTTGAGACATTCCTTTTTCATTTTCCTATAACTCATACTTCTTTCTTCCTGGCAGGGGGTGGGGGTACGAGGGGGAACTCTCCAAACTCTGGAACTCCACACTCTGGAGGCAGCCCTTTGGACCGAAATATTATATGTATCACTTAATTTAAATTGTGTATATAACAAGGTCCGTGAAAAAAAGGTCAATAAAATGTTAATATGTTTATATCAAAATGTTGGGATTTAGGGTGACTTTTACTTTGTTCAATGCATTTTATGTATTATTTGAAATTTGAAAAATAAATACCAGTGTTGAAAATACTAAAAAAAAAAAAAAAGTGACTTACTGGCCCACCAGTAGGAGGCATTTGCAGTCATCCAGATGGGAGTTGATGGTGGCCTGGGCTGTGATCATGGCAGAGCTGGTGGAGAGGAGGGATAGCAATCAGGGATATTTAAAGAAAAATGCCACCAGATGGAAATACAACCTCAGAGGTCCAGTTTTCCAGGTGTTCCCTCTAACAACACACAGGTATACTTTTACTCTTTTACTATGCCTATTTAAAAATTTGGGGTGGACTGATATAGTCAAACATAACAAATAAAACACATAAAAACTATTCAAAAACATTGTAAGAGTCAACATCCAAAATAGAGCTTATATTTATTGGCACTGAATTTATTTCTGAGCTTCCTGGCAGCAAAGGCAAAATGAGAAACATATTGGGTTATAGAAGCTATATTTTATGGTGAGAAGGAACACAAATTTCCTCGCAGGAGGGAACATTGCATGAGCACTGAACTCCGAGAGGGAGTCAGTCACTTGCATCATATTTAAGGGGTATTTTACAATAGAAAACAATGTCTTCGGCAGAAAGATTGTCCGCATTGACATTTCTTGCCCTCATCTGTTATAAATGCTGAGGTCATGGTGTTAAATTTTAACTTGGTTGAGGCAGTTTCATGAGGGGATATAATATGGTCAATGTGCCCATCTTTCTAACTTAATACAAGACTAGAGCTTAGAGAATCCTGAGAAATGGATGACTTACATGCCCATTAGATTATCTGTCTCAGGTATTAGATTTCTCAGATGAGCTTCTGGAAGTAGGAGCTGGATTTTAGTCAACTCATGGCGGGACTCCCTCAGAAATGCCACCCTCTGAGTGAAGAAGGAAATGTACGTGCTTGAAATACTGGGGCCACAGGGGTCTGCATTTCATTTCTGAAATGAGAACTTTGCAGCTTGATATTGATTCTTATTGAGCTGGAGAAGGACCCAGTATGGCCTGTCGTGTAGCAAAAAGTGTTGGAATCAAAAGAAAACCTGGTCTGAACCCATTTCTGCCACTAACATGTTATGTGACTAGGGGCAATTTAGTTTGCCTCTTGCAGACTCAATTTCCTCATTTATAACCTAGGGTAAAAGTGGGCATCTCATAGGGATGTTGGGAGGGTTGAATGATATAACAAGTGTCAAGTACCTAAAACAGTGCTTAGAACAGAAGCATTCAATACATTATAGATACTATTATTTTTTTCATTGTACATGGGAAGTGATTTAACTGTTTTGCTGAACCTTACAGCTAATCTCAGACTGTTACCACAGCCCCAAATGCACATTTCTAAATCCAAAAGCATGCAAGAACTAAATCTATATTCCCGAGATTTCCTGGGAAGGGGGACTTGGAGGAGGAGGTGGCATCACAGTGTAAAACTTCCTGTCTTAGGTGCCCTAGAAGAAGGAGTCTGAGAGGGGATTCTTGTTAGGAGATGTATTGGGAGAGTACTTTCTGCAGGAGGGGAGTGAAAAAAGGATGAGGAAGATAAGAGTAAGCAAGGATGTGGATTCAGCAGGGAGCTAGTCTCAGACTGTCCCACAGGAGGCCCTGGAATGTGAATTGCACCACATTGTTGGTCCCATCATTTATCTTGGAGGGTAGGCATAGCCTCCCAGGTGAGGATGCTTCCATTTGGAGGGGGATGTGTGAGTTATGTCAGCCAACACTCCAGCCTCTGAAAGCAGATGCTCTATCAGTTAAAGGAGGCACCAAGAGCATCCACTACACTTCCTAAAACTCACCTATCCGTTCCCAGTTTCCTCCCCTTTTCATCAGCTGCCCAAATTGCTCTCCTTTCTCGCTACAGTCCTCTCTTGCAACCTCCCTTACTCCTTTTCTTTAAGTCAAAGTCTCTTGTTTCCTCCCCCACCACTTGAAGCTACCCAGCCCCCTTTTAACACAGAACAGTTATTCCATTCTGCTTTCTTTCCTTTGCATCCTTATCCAGCCTCCTTAAAGGCTTGTAGATACTTAAATGCTTTAATATTTCATATTTCTATCATTACTATCTCCTGGGAAACATGTAAGTAGGATCAATGTTATTCTTAAAAATCAGCTTTGAGTCTGCCGGAACACATGGGGAAAGATACAGTAGCCACCCTGGAGGTTTGCTCCACTTGATTTAAAAGAGAAGCTTTGTGTTCGAAGGACATGCTTCAGCACCTAGGAGAGCAACAAGCCTCAGGGTGGCCCTCTCTTGGATGCCATGCCTTTTCATCCCGACTGCAAATCTCAGGAGACTCGGCGGCTGTCCCCTGGCTATTTTCCCCCCCCCCCAGTATCGTGATAGCCATATGTGAGAGAGTATCACTAGACACCTATAAATCATGCCTTTTATTTCTGTTCCCTTAACTCCTCTCTCTTTGAGCAGACTGGTTTCACTCTGAAATGTTATAGGTCTGAGATTTGAGCTCCAAATGTTTTTTCATGATTCCCTACAAGGCCAAGGATTTAGGAAACAGCCTCTGTGTATCATAGAGCAAGGTTCTGACTGTGCTACCTGAGAGGCGGGGAGAGGCTGACTCACGATGTGTTTCTGAAAGATCTGGTGGACCTCTTGCTCAGACACAAAGCCAATCAAACCTCAGATGCATTCAGGCCTAGAGAACGATCCTGGGGCCAGAGTCCATTGTCCCATTTGACCCTCATGGAGGAGTGACAATAATATTAGCTAATAGTGACAGGCACTTTGGGTCATCTACGTGTAAAATCATATTTCATTCTTTCCACAGCGTACATGGGTTCTATTCTCAACACCACTTTGCAGATGAATAAGTCAAGGTACAGAGGGGACATTGCACAGAGGTGTATGAATGGGCATGCCTAAAGCTCGGCAAGAGTTCCTGCAACAAACTTATCTAAGCTCATAATTGCACCTCGACTGCAGGCAGTTCATTGATTAGTATCTAAGCTTTCTCCCTTCTCTCTGGATTTCACAGGTAGGGGTGGAAACCTATCTCATTTTGTCACTGTGGTTCACTCAGTTTCTAACACAATTGTAGGCACACAGTAGATGCTGAACACATTATTCATTGACTCATGAATGGATGCATGCAGATGTGGATGAGGAGACTGGAGGGCGAGGGTAGAGTATGTTTTCCAGGCAGAGGGGATATACTATGTGACAAAAGGGTTAAAAAAAAAAATAGGAGAAAGAGACAGACAGACAAAGAAGAAAACTCCCCAAACAACTGCAATTCTGTGAGGAGATTTATTTCCGTAGATGTGAGTACAGAGATAGAGATTCTATCTCCTCCTTTTAACCCTTTTGTCCTGTTCATCCAAGCCTCCCTGCTCTGACCTCATGCAGCCAGTTTCTCATCTGTTTCTGTCCTTTCAAGAAGTTAATAGGACAAAAACAAATCACCGCTCTCCAGCAAGTCATGCAGGGTTCTTGGGGACCTGGCGGCCAGCTCTGAGAAGGACGTGAGAGGAGTGTGCAGTGCCAGGAATGCCAAATCAGCCTCCTTTCCCTGGAAGAAATCACAACCACCATCAAGACATCCAGGAAGGTGCAGGAGCCCCCTCTAGGTCCCTGGTACTCCAACCCCCAAAAGCCAAGCCTACGCAGCTCAGACAAACCTTTCCGCTGGGAGAGTGGCTAGTGCAGTGGTTCTGTTTGGGAGGCATGTGTGGTTCAGAGAAGCTGTTGTTGTATCAGTAATCACCACGTCGGCCCCGAAGATACCCACCTCCCCTCCTTTATCCAACTCACAATCCCTCTTCACTCTCTCCTGTGCCTGGTGTTGCAAGATACTGAGACAACTCTGATTAAATTTCACGTCTCGGCATCCCCTTAGTCACATTTGTTTCCCTCGATCCTCTCAACCCACCATCTCCTGACGGCTGGATGTGAGGCTGTTTCTCACAATTGTCCTCGCCTCTCCATTCTCACTGTCACTGTTTAAGGCAGGATCCTAATTACTGCTCTTTTGAACAATTTTAGGCTCTGATAACCTGATCCTCTCACCTCTGGGGTCCCCTTTTAGAATTCATCTTTCAATCTGTAACTGGAATGGCTTTCCAGAGACGAAATGTGATTGCTTAGACTCTAAGGATGAAATGTGACACTTAGCATGGCACTCAAGGCCCTCCCTGGTCTGATCTCAATTCATTTGTTCAGATGGCTTGCTCCTAATCGCCGTTCACACCTGTGCTAGCCAGTACAGTAGCCATTAACCATGTGTGACCATTAAATTTATATTTAAATGAACTAAAATAAACTTAGAAATTCAGTTCCTCAGCTATAACAGCTCCATTTCAAGACTCAGTGGCCATATGGAGCTCATGGCTACCTTATTGGACAGTAAGGATTTAGGAAATATCCATCACCACAGAAATTTTTGTTGGGCGTTGCTGTTTTATACGTCATAAACCCAACCCGAAGGATACTTTCTGCTATTCTTTTTTTCATAGTCTCAGTTTTTCCATCTTAATGCTTTTGCTCATGGTCTCACCTCTACTGGAAATGCTCTCCCTCAGTCTCCCCATGCCCAGACATTCCTGATTCTTCAAGATTCCTTCACGAAGTCTTCCTTGCTTCTCCACCTACGAGTGACTTGTCCTCCCTTTAAACTCTCATAGCCCCTAGTACTTCTGATGGCACTTGTAACTCATAGTCATTCGTAGTTATACAAGTTGTAGTGCCTGTAACATGTACTGGGCTCAGTGGGTGTTTATTGAATGAATGAATAACCATCCCTCTTTTGGATTGTAAGCTCTAAGTACTGACACATGCTCATTATCATCCACCTACCATGAGTCAGGCATCCTAGGAAACTTATTTATAGTGTCCCCAATCCTTGGAACAGAACCGTTAAGTAGGAATTAATATTCCCATTTTATAGATGAATAAACTGAGGCTCAGACATTCAGCATCCCTATCCCAAGGCCCACAGTTGAAAAATAGCAGAGCCAGGGTTTGAACCCAAGTCTGAATGACTCTAAGACTCTGTTTTCCCACAGAGTAACACTGCGCTGCCTTTCTTTGAAGTGAAGTTCCTTCATTTTATTATAGGGGAAAAAAGTCTTCATTAAATTTCTCCGCTACTCCTGCCCACCCTCTTCTCCTCTACTCCAAGCCCAGAGACTGCTATGTAGTTGTTACTCTTTAAACACTGAATGACAAACTCAGAAGTCACAGAGAGACCCCCCAAGACCTGGTACTCACCTTCAAGCGCTGCTCTCATGGTCTCTTAGGCCTGTGGAGTTGACTGTACTGTTAACTTTGCCCTTGGCTATGATAGTTCTCATCTCAGGTGAGTCAGCCGAAACTCCTCCACTCTCATCACACACATGTACCCCTTTCCAGCCCCCCATGGTTGGACTCTGGGCTTCCAGCCTTCTCTTGAACTCGCCTGAGCTGACTTACTTCTGTCAGGAGTGTGTGTACGTGTGTGTGTGTGTGTGTGTGTGTGTGTGTGTGTGTATTTGGGCGGAAGTATGTTCTCTACTGGAAAATATAGATAAACCCCACCCAGTTTTTTTAGAAGGTGGTTCCCCCCAATCAACACGTGCCATAATAATCTGCACTCCACTTCTTTGTTCCTAAATATTTCCAAGGCCTTTTCTCCCTCCCTTTCCACCTTTGTTCATGGTACCACATTTTGCTGTTTCCTTCTCCAGAAGTCATCCTGATCCTCTGCCCTTCCTGGTGTTTCAATAGCAAGCAGAACCCGCGCTACACAAAGGCACGGCCGGTTAGATGCTCGTCTGCATAAGGGGGGCATTTATTGGACCCACTTACTATATGTTTCTCTAGATCTTCTAGTCCATAAAACATCCCAAGCTCATTCGGACAGAGGTGGGTGATAAGTGACTAGGAAGGAGGGGGTGGGGTGGGGCCAGGCAGACAAAAAATACTGTTTCAGCCGTCGGAGTGTATCCACCTCCATTTTATCTAGGAGACTTCAGAGCCTCAAAAAAGTAAAGCTGTTTGTTCCAAGCCACCCTTAAGAGAGGAACTTGTAGTCAAACCCAGACGTCTGACCTTATTTCATCAGTCTCTATTTCCCCCTCTCCCCGAAAAACCACCTGTCAGATTTGGGCTAGCTTAGACATTGCCCTGCCCCCCAGAATGGATGCATCCTCATCCTTCACCAGTCCTCATTGAGAGGACCGTAGGGAAGCAAATTTGGGGACCTCAGCTGTGCGAGCCATACGTGTGCACTGCTGAGCTGGCACCCTCTCCCCTTGCCGAGGGAAGCTGGTGGAGGCCCATTTCCCTCTAAGCCGGGCATATGTCACCTTCGGGCAAAAGATGAGCTAATAGAATTGAGATGAATGTAATTGGCAGAAGGTCAGCCAGGGAGCCATGTGCGTCTGGAGCTTCCCGAAAAGGCCAATGTGTTTCCTTCTCCCCTGTCTCGCGATTAGTATGCAGGTAAGGCAGATGGGCCTCTGCAGAGTAATTGGATCATTTGGAGATTGGCAATGCCTGGTGTATGTACAAAGCCTCAACAGTGATTAGATCCTGCCCGCTCATCTCGGCAAGCCTTGAAATTCTCCCCACTGTGAAAAACTAATTTTCTGTGGGAATTTATTAAAGAAGAAATCTGCATGCCACTTTACCTTGTAAGTCAGGCCAGCGGAATACAAAGCTTCCCCTCAACTTTGATGCCTGTTCTTAGCGGAGACCTCCCCATCACCTGGGGAGAGGTGTTTAGGAGCTGGGTTTATTTCAGGGCATGTGAGTTTCTCACTGTGTCCTCAGGGCAAGAAATATGGGGAAAGCACCCTAGTAAAAGAGAGAGTAGAAGAGAGAGTGATTGGGAGAAGCAGAATGAAGGGTGGGTGGGAGGAAGTCAGGCCCAGGCACTGGGGCCTGATGTGTTCTCCGTTCCTGCTGGGGACCCAGCTGTGTCCCCACAGATTTACATGTCAGCATTGGTCCTAAGCCCCCAGCATCTCAGGGTGTGTTTCTCTTTGGAGATAGGGTCTGTAAAGAGGTAAGTTACAATGAGGTCATTAGGGAGGACCCTAGTTCCACATGACTGGTTTTCTTGTAAGAAGAGGAGGTTAGGACCCAGACATAGAGGGAAGACCATGTGAAGACACAGGGAGAAGACGGCCACCTGCAAGCTGAGGGGAGAGAGGCCTCCAGAGGAACCAACCCTGCTGACACCTTGCTCTCAGACTTCTAGCCTCCAAAGCTCACAGTTTCAGCTCAGTTTGTGGTACTTTGCTATGGCAAATTAATACACTCATGTGATGACTCTTCCAGAAGAATTCCAAATTGATCTGCTTGGAATTAATCTCTTTTCCTCCCCAAATCAAAGATAAATAGGTCTCCTCTCTATGTCAACTCTTGGTGGCAAGTGGCCACCCAAAGCTCTGAGGCAGGATGCAATTCTTGGGCTGAATCCAGACAAGGGGGATGCTGTGCACGGTTATGGCTTTGGCCACGGGTGAGGGTAGAGGCCACCCACATGCCCTGCTTGATGAGTCTCTTAGCTAGCACTAAAAATGTAACTAGTATTTTCTGGGACTTCCCTGGCAGTCCAGTGGTTAAGACTCCATGCTTCCACTGCAGGGGGTGTGGATTCGATCCCTGATAGGGGAGCTAAGAGCCCACAAGCTACGCAGCACGGCCAAGAAAATGTAACTAGTATTTTCTTGGAAAGGAGTGTTACAGGTTGAATTTATCCCCCCCAAATTCATATGTAAAAGTCCTAACCTCCAGTACCTCAGAATGCGACCTTGTCTGCAGACAGGGTCATTGTAGACGTGATTGGTTTAGATGGGGTCCTACTGGAGCAGGGTGGGCTCCCAATCCAGTAGGACAGGTACCCTTATGAAAGGTGGAAATTTGGACTCAGTCACACACATAGGAAGAACACCATGTATTCAGCAGAGATGGGGCTGATGCTTCTAGAAGGAACATTAAAAGTTGCCAGCAAACCACCAGGAACTAGGAGAGAGTCATGGAACAGACATTCCCTCCCAGAGCTCAGCAGGAACTAACCCAGCCGAGCTAAATCTCCGACTTCCAGTCTCCAGAACTGCGAAACGGCACATTTCTGTTGTTTAAGCCGCCCCGTCGGTAGGGCAGCCCTAGGAAACTAATACAAGGATGCTGACTTTTTCATATGGAAGAGCCCTGGACTTGAATTCTGGACACCTGGGCTCTGGTTTGTGGCTCACCTCTGAGGTGGGTGTGCAGGGTAGGTGGGTTTCTGAGGAAGCAGGCTCTGAAATGGTTGGCGTATGCAGGCTTATCGGGGAGGGGTCCCCAGGATCAACACCTATGGCAGGGAAGAGACCAAAGCAGGGGTTAGGAAGAGGGAGTGGGTCAACTGCAGTGCCACCTCGACAAAAGCCTAAGCAGACCCAGTGGACAGTCTCAAAGGTTGAATGACCATTCAGAACCGCCCACATTGGGGTGAGGGGCTGGATCTTTCATACCTGAGCTGCCCCAGGAAGAGGGCAGCTTCATCGAGGTGGCCCCTTCAGCTGAGGCATTCCCAAGGGAGGGCTGAGAGCTGAGGACCGTCTGCTGCCTGCGTTCCCAGAAACTGGGGAATGAATCCTTGATTCCTGAAGGTGGTCTGGGTGGCTCATGACAGCATCTGGCACAAGGCCTGACCTTGATCAGATCTCTGGATGGGAAAATGCTGGGTGTTCAGGAAGGTGCATGGTTGAATTGTATGCTCTTCAAAGCATGATTTCCTGATTTAGAGAACTGAGTCGCTCGGGGCGGCACGTGGGGTGGGTGAGCACTCTACCTTTTAGGGGGTATCCAAACAGAAGCTCTATGCCTTCCCAGAGGCATTAGGGAGGAGAGCAGGGGCGGGGAATGCATGCATTTGGTGGATACTTTCTGTAGTCCTTCAAAACTTGGAAACTTTGCAGATTATTGACCTGTGGCTTCAGGGCAACATGAACAGACCCAGTGATTTATGTGAGAAAAAATCATGCAATTGAAAGAGAATGGGATTTGGAATTGAGACACCGTCCTGCCCAGGGGCACTTGGGGAAACCGTATTATGAGGCCATGCTCAGTAAGGGGTAGAGTTCAGACGCTAACTCAGGTAACCTCTTTTATTAATTTTTAAATTTGTATTTTATATCGGAGTATAGTTGATTAACAATGATGTATTCATTACAGGTGTGCAGCAAAGTGATTCATTTATACCCACACATGTATCCATTCTTTTTCAAATTCTTTTCCCATTTAGGTTAGAGAATAAGTTTATGGTTACCAGGGGGAGGGATAGATTGGGAGTTTGGGATTATATACAAACTATACAGTACTATATTCAAAATAGATAAGCAACAAGGACTTACTGTATAACACAGGGAGCCTTATTCTTAATTACTATGTAATACTCCCTCCCAGGACCCAAAACTACAGAGGAATATTGCAAAACTTAGTTTCTATTTGATGCATATGTGAATGAAAAGTGTTGGGCCCCTTTCTTTAAAAAAAAAAAAAAAAATCGAATGGAGATGCCCAACATTACACCAATGAAAGGAGAGCTGCTCTGTTTGTGGAAGGGGATGCCACTGCAACCCACGCCCTGCCAAGAGAAGAGATCCCTCTTACCTTTCGTATTGCATGAGTGAAATTACAAGGGAGCCAAACAATGCAACCACTCCCACTCTAGGCATCTCTGCCATCTGAGGGCGGTTTGGCAATTCAGTTGCTGGAGGGTGGCTGCTCTGGGTGGCTCACTCACCAAGGATGCGGTAAAGGTAGGGAGCGATTCCAGCCTTGGTAGAATGTCAGAGCCTTGAAATCATCTGTGATCTGTTTGTATTCCCTGCTAACCCTCTGAAAGGCAACCTGACCACAGGGGGTTCATGAAGTCATCTCTGTCCAGCAGTCTAGAATGGTCACCAAAAATGCTCAGAATTAAAGAGAAGTGGAGTTGGTGGAGACCTCGGTACAGCCTGGACATCTCTGCTGCTCAGGCTACTCTCCAGGGAGAAGTTTCACTGAGCATCACATAGAGAGGGGCATAGTTTCCACCACCTGGCTACGGAGCACCCCAAACTCACGGCACGGTCTAGGAGGCGCCAAAGTCTTCTTACTGGAAGACAGTCATTCTTCAGCTCAGAACACTTAACTGAGAATCAGTTTGTCCGTCCTGCTGCCTTTAAGAGGAAAGTCCTGACAATGGCAACTCTGAGAATCTTTTCTGAGCAGCAGGATGGGAGGGACCCGGTAGGGTAGGTAGAAAGTTCGGGAGGCCTGGAGGCTGGTTAATGGACTAGAGGAAGGTGACATCTTTGAGTCCCTGCTGGGCTTGCAGAAGATGGAAAGGAGCTGTCCAGGATAGCTAGCTTCCTGGTCGGAGGAGGAGAGGGGTTGCCAGGCTCTCAAGTTTGTGCCTCCGTCAGTGTCTTGCTCCTGTCCTTACCACTGGGGTGCACAGCAACCCAACTTGCAGGTGGCAGCATCTACATCTCTTCCTGAGAGTTTCTTTTTTGGGAGCCATTTTAGCTCCTCTGTGTGCAGTGCAGGCTGGAAGTACTGGCAAGTTAACTTTTCCTGGAAGGGCTCCCTGTTCTACGACAGATGGAAGTTGGTGTACAACTACTCCAGATCCCCCTACCCTCTGGGTAGGACCTTGACCTGACCTTGGCTCCCAGTATTCCCTGGGGTGGGGGTGGGGTGGGGTGAAGTTTCCCACAGTGAGAATCTGCCTAATAATACAAGTCATGTCCCTTTCCCACCTCCCTTATTGACAGTCACTTCTCAAATAAATTACTTGTGCTTGGATCTTTGACCCAGCATCTGCTTCTTGGGGAATAAACACTAAGATGCCCTGTCATTTGGTTGGTTCTGTTGGCGTGGAGGTAGTTGGCAGAAGGGGTCTTACCATTTGGGCTGGATGGAGTCGCCCCTTCTCTATACCTCACACCTGGACTCCGCTATGTTTCCACCCCAGAAGTACATTCATCCTGTGTTTTGACTCCAGAGTTATCACTAATGAGGATTTTCTCTGGATACTTGTGGAAGATCTGAAGCATTGAAGTTCCTGTTCCCCTTATCTTGTGCCACAGCTGTATCTTCAGAGACCTCTCGATGTTGAGATAAGCATAGCCCCCCTGGGGGACCATCCCAGTCTCTCACTCTCCAGCCCCACCACACTGAGTACATGTTTATTCTCTTTTCCAAGAGTAGACAGCAGAGCAGCTGGCGTGCCTTGAGAGCCTTCAGTGAGTCGGTAACTGTACCATGTGCTTAATCCCACTTAGATCTTCTGAGGGAGACACGAAGGCATCCTCATGGGGAGAGGCTTCAGTGCAAGGAGAACCTCTAAAATAAGGGTCCTCTTACTCCATTCTCACTTCCCCACCGAAGTGCTACATAAAGTAGAGATTAGTGGAAAGAACAAGCATTTTAGGGTGAGACAGACCTATCTTGGCCATTTGCTAACTTCTTGGCTTTGGCTAACTTATTTAGCCTCAGTTTTCTCATCTATGTAATGGACATGCTGGCAATTACCTCTTAGGCTATTACAGTGGTTAAATGAGGCAACACCCATCCATTTCCTAGAAGAGCACTTAGCCTGTAGTAGAAGTATAATAATGCTAGCCATTGCTTTCACTTTGTCCTCATTGAAGCACACACGTTTAGCCCCTTCTGGGCAGGAGTCGACCAGATGACAGCTTTGTACTAATCAGAGATCAGGAGTCTACCCTGAGAACAGCATGGTTTGGGGACACCTTGGAGACATCGCTGATTCTCCAGCTCCTCCGACCTCACTCCAGTCCCCTCCACTTCGCAAACTTGCAAGGGGAGGATTCATCACAAGTTGAAGGATGTTCATGACAAAGTCATTTTTTCCTGCTTGTGACCTCTTGTTTTTGTACAAGAGCTTAGGTATCTGGCAAAGCATTAACCACAACCGAGACAAAAATATAACTATTTCCTATTTGCTTGCTGGGGTTTTCAAATCAGTGTGGTAATTTAAGCATGACTCTTGGAGGCTTACAAAAAAATGTTATGATTAGTTTTAACTCCTTTGTTAAGGAAAAATAATTACAGTGAAATAATTAGAGGCAGCAGAGTTGACACGAGATTAGGAGAGCTGGCTTGGCAATGAAAGTGAAGTTCTAATGAGGAAAAAGTATAATAAAGGGATGGGTCCACAGGGGAAGTGCCATTTCTGGGCTTAGAACTCAGGAACAGAGGGGAAGTGTATGGCTGTCTTGGTGGCCACTGGGGAAAAGCATTCTTGTAAGTGTCATAAGACCCAAGTCTTAGTTCAGACTCTAGCACTGCCAAGAATGTGACCCTATTCAAGTAGCTCGGCATTTCTGAGCTACATAGTAGCTGCATGTCGGCTTCTCTTTGTCTAGAATTGAGTTTCATGGAGATGTTATAAGGATAAAATGAGAGTCACCTGGCTTAATAAGTAGAAAGCCACACACATGTACATGCTTACCATCTTGCGTATTCCACAGTTATTTATTTTCTGCTCCCTTCACATCATGTATGAGGTTGTTTGAACTTATACAGGTGTATGATCAGGTCCTTGCTCAAGAGCAACAATGTTCTGAATGCTCTGGCAATTCAGCCCAAATACCAAGGATTCTGCACCTTTGTTAATAACCCAGTAAGATAAAAATAACAACATTGTGTTAGCACCTACCCTGTGCTGGGCCCTGTGCTAAGCACTTTGAGTGTATTAACTCCGTCTTTCTTAACCCCAGTGCTAAGAGGTGGACAAGGCAGATCCTGCCACTCCAACCACTCTACCCATGAGGAAACCGAGGTTAAGAGGTGGTAAGGAATGTACTCAGTTCTTCAGTGCAACTGCCCTTGCAGTTGGCAGGGTCAGGGTTCAAACCCAGGTCTGTTTGATTAAGAGGTAGAGGCATTAATTCCCAATTTTCATGAGGTCCCTTGGGGACTTCCAAGATGTTGTCTCCTTGTTTGGTGATGGTGGCCAGGAGGAGAGGAAGGCATGGACCTGAGATAATCCAAGAATAACGTGGGACACTATCCTCATTCTGGGTCAGCAGTGCCTAGAAATGTCTTCCTGTGTGCATTAGTTGTTTACTGCTGTGTAACAAATTATCCCAAAGCTCAATGGCTTAAAACAGCAGATGTTTATTATCCTATGTTTTGGGGGATCAGGAATTAGGGAGAGGTTTGGCTGCATGCCGCTGGCTCAAGGTTTCTCATGAGGTTGCAGTCAAACTGTCATCCAGGGCTGCAGTCTCGTCTGAGGGCTAGACCGAAGCAGGAGGACCCACGTCCAGGCTCAGTCATGTGACTGCTGACAGCCCTCAGAAGATCTGCTTCTGAGCTCACTTATGTGGTTGCTGGTCAACATCAGTTCCTCACAATGTGAACCTCCCTATGGACTGCTTGAGTGTCCTCACAATGTGGCAGCTGGTAATCTGAGAAGAGAGAGAGAAGGGTCTGGGGGGAGAGATTGAGAACCAAAAGATTCCCAGTTGGAAGCCACAGTCTTTTTATAACCTAATATTGGAAGTGACATGCTATCACTTTGGCTGTATTCTGTTCACTAGAAGAGAATCATTAGGTTGAGACTATACTTAAGGGCAGGGGAACCACTCAAAGGCATGAACACCAGGAGGTGGGCATCCTTGGTGCCCACAACACCATTTTTTACTGCTTGCTCATTTTTTTTCCCCTTAAGTGTCTAGAATGGAGATGGACCATTTTAGTGCATCCTCCATGAGTTCATGGATCCTAAGAGGGCAAGATCGTCACTGATTTGGCTTGTACTTTCCATTTCCATACATTTGCTTCTATGTAGTTTGGATAGAGTCAAGGGGACTCAACTGGATGTTGAATGCTTTCCATGTTTAGGGATGCTAGATTTGGCTGAAGAACTACAGAGACTAAAATACCACTCAGTACTGGTATGTTAGTGATGTCCATTTATCCAGTCAACAGTAAATTGAGTGCCTACTTATTCTTATTCAGGGGTGAGGAGACAAGTGAAGAAGAGCAACATGGAGCTCACATTCTAGTGGGGAAGACTGACAATAAATAGACAGTGTAATTTTGGATTGCACTAAGTTCTATAAAGGAAATAAATCGGATATTAAAATAGAGAATAACAAGAGAGACTGACTTTTGGTGGTCAGAGAAGATTTCAGAAGACGGCTAATATGACATATTACTGCCATGGGCCGTAAAAAGTTGGCACAATATTCAAATCCATGATGACCACATTGAGAATGATGCTCCTCAGAGTTGTTCAGTGCACTGCCCTGTGAACTACACATAGCATCCCTGGCAGGAGCTGTCTTACTCATCTCTCCAGTCTTCAAAGCACCTGATGCCTGTCCCTGGCAGATGTGAGATTAGATTGTGTGAGTCCCTGCAGACCATGTTAAGAATTTTAAGCTCTATCTCAAATACAAATGGTAGGCGTTGGACAGCTTGAAGTAGGAGACTGTGTCTGATAATCCATGCCGTGCCTGAACTGGCTCTCTGATACTTGGGCAGTCAGCACAGATGAAAGGACTACTTTCCCTTCATCACCATAGCAGGTTTGGTAACTTTATCCATACAGCCCTGATCATTCCTAATTCCCCTCTCCCTTGTTGGGGGATGCTATTCTCTTGTTCTGTTTTCCTGGCTCATTTTCTCTCTCTTTTCTTTCCCTTCCTCCTTTTCCCAGCTCTCCACTCATAAGCTCAGAGAAAAGTCTTAGGAAAGAGACCTCTACTGACCGTTTCTTCTATTAAAACTGAGTCATTTACCATCAGGCTTAAGCTTTTGTAGAGGTCTGGGTTGCCCTCCGCACAACATTTTCCCTTTATAATTCAGAAGTGCTGAATCCCCCCCCCCACTGCATTCTGGCCTTGGAACTAATTTCTGAGGAAGCAAGAGGACGATCTCCCAGGAGGGAGACATAATTCTCGTTTTCCCTTCTCATAAGCTCCACAAGTGGTTGTCAGGTGAAAAGCTGCCAGGTCAGCACCAGCCCCCATGCTAAGCCGCTTATCACTGCCACCACGGCCACTGCTTTATTAGCTTAACTTCTCAAAGGCACAGCTCCTGGATGGAGCCGGGAGAGAGTGGGAAATGACATCCTCTTAGTGGAGAGAGAAAACTCTCTCACTGATGGGGGGAAAACAGTTTAACATCCCCTGGGTAACTCCCGCCTGGCAGTGGAATTTGGCTGTGCCAGGAGAATGAGCGGATGGGTGTTCTCACCTATCTCAGATGCATGAGATATGACCTGCATCCCATGCCCATAGGATGCCCCAGGGGGGATGAATTGAGTCAAAAGGGGTCCTGATTTATCTCCTTTCTCCCTTCACCCCCACCTGCCAGCATCACCTCACTTTAACCTGCTTTACAACTTGCAATTCATGGGTCAGTCTTCATTCCTATTTTCCCACATCAGACAACTGTTTACTGGGCACCCACAGGGTATCAGGCTCTCATTCATATACGGGGAAATAGACCAAGAATCTGCCCTTAAAAGAGGCCACACTCCAGAAAAGGAGTTTACCAAAGGGCTCCCCTATTTCAGAACATGCTAATATTGGTAATAATAGATAATACTTAGTGCATTAAGTACTTGCCTCTGGGCCCTCTGCACTTTATGTGCATTTGACTTTGAATCTCCCCAGAGGCCTCAGAGATTTGGGGCTTTTATGACTCATCTTAATTTTATAAAGAAAAGGAGGGTTTGCGATGCAGAGCAGTTTTCTCAAGATTATCGAGCTGCATGGCACCTGATGATGATCCCAGTCTCAGAATGTGGAAATCCCCAGGTGGTTCTGACTCCACCTATGGGAGCTACAGTGCGTGGTGGGATGGCTTCTGGAGCTCCGACAGTGGTCCCCTGGCATTTAAGAAAAGAAGGGAGGAACTGGTGTATGAGGAGGCCCAAGGTAATCTCTGGACAGCACTAGGCACATATAGGTGAATCCTGCCTCCTTTCTCCTGGGAGCTGGGAAATAGTGTCGCACAGAAATGATCATGCCGCCATCATCTCTCACCTGTATATTTGACCCCTGAATGGATTTTCTTTCTTGCTTGCTTGCTTTTTTTTTTTTTTTTTCTTTTAGAACTGAAGACTGCATGTTACAGGACCCAAACTCACTCTCTCTCTCTCTCTCTCTCTCTCTCTCTCTCTCTCTCTCTCTCTCTCTCTCTCTCTTTTTTAAAATAAATTTATTGGTTTAGTTTTGGCTGTGTTGGGTCTTCGTTGCAGCGCACGGGCTTTCTTTAGTTGTGTTGAGAGGGGGCTATTTATTCTTCGTTGCGGTGCGCGGGCTTCTCATTGCGGTGGTTTCTCTTGTTGTGGAGCACTGGCTCTAGGCGCGTGGGCTTCAGTAGTTGTGGCAGGCTCAGAAGTTGGGCTCAGAAGTTGGGGTTCACGGCTCTAGAGCACAGGCTCAGTAGTTGTGGCACACGAGCTTAGTTGCTCCACGGCATGTGGGATCTTCCCAAACCAGGGATCAAACCCGTGTCCCCTGCATTGGCAGGCGGATTCTTAACCACTACGCCACCAGGGAAGTCCCTGAACGGATTTTCTAATCTATTCTCAAAGTGTAGCCAGAATGATCTTTACAAAATGCAAACTTCCCTATTCAGAATGACTTACCATTGCAGGGTCTAGCTCTTGGTCCTCTCTCTTCCCTTCTCCTGGCAACCACTAATTTATGTTCTGTCTCTATAGATTTGCCTATTCTGGACATTTCATCTAAATGGACTCATACAATATTTGTCCTTTCGTGTCTGGCTTCTTTCACTTGGCGTCATGCTTCCAAGGTGCATCTGTATTGTAGCGTGTGTCATCACTTCATTCTTTTTAATGGCAGCATAATATTCCATTGTATGGATATTCCACATTTTGTTTATCCATTCATCGGTTGGTGGACATTTGGGTTGTTTCTACCCTTTGGCTTTTATGAACAGTGCTGCTATGATCATTTGTGTACAAGTATTTGTCTGAATACCTGTTTTCAATTCTTGTGGGTACTGCTGGGTCATAGGGTAATCCTCTAACCTTTTTAGGAACGAGTCACAGCTTTTTGAGTGTTTGCCATGCTGGTCTTGACCTGGCTCTCTTGTCCTCATCACCACAGCTGGACAGGCAGCTCTGTGCCATGCACTAGGAGGGAGTGTCCTCGCCAGGGACAACTGAAAGCCCTGTCCAAGGAGACCAGCCTGGACACAAGGTGATTGCACAGATGAGATCCTGGTCCTTGTGACACAAGGCCTTCACTGAATAATTAGGTTAGCATGGGATCAGGAATAAAGTATCCGTCAGGAGGGCAATGGCTGAAAACTGCTCCTGCTAAACATTACAATTTTTAAAACTGATTGAAAGGGCAGAAAATTAAAAAATTTAAAAGATGCACCAAAGCAATGGACTTAATGGAAAAACACAATTATTTCCTGTTCAACGGAGTTGCATATTCATATTTGTGATAGTGGTGTATGAATACGTACAGTGCAAGAAGGGTACCTGCGGACTCTGTTCTCCTTTTCCCTGCGTGATGTTGATCAGGAGACCCTGTGGAAAATGGGAATCATCAGTTCTGACCCACATTCCATCTCTGATGTGATGGAGGGAATTTAACTTAACTCCTCCAAATTCTATGCGATTCCATAAATTTTACTGAGCACCTGTTAGGATACAGGTATCATGCCCAGCATCTCAGAGAATATATAGGTCATAATAAGTAGTGGAGTTTGGGAGAAGACTGAGAAGCAGGGGCTCTGGTCCTGATCCAGTTCATAATTGACTTTCTGCTGGCTTCTGATGGGACAAGGATCTTTCCCTGTCTCATCCACCCTGTCTAGGAGAGTATCTTTCCTTATCAACTCAATTGTTCAGATCCTATGCCTTCAGAGTGCTTGCAATTTTTATATAAATCACTTATAGTGCAAGGTAGAACCTGATGAAAGGTAGAAGCAAAATGCCCTTGTTGGGGGAGAGAAAGGGATTAGGGGAGCATTCAGATGGGAAAAGACTCTTATCTGACTTAGAAGGACCAATGAGAGCATCAAGATGAAATCGATTTTGAGATGGAGCCAATCACTGATATTGAGACTATTGATAATAGCAACTATTTCTTGAAGGGCAATGAAGGGAATGAGAAAATGGGGAAAGGAAGGCAGGAAGGAGGGAAAACGGAAGGAAAGAAGAGGAGCTGCAGGTAGAGGAGACCAGGTGAGGAGAGACATTGCCTACTCCCTAGTCTTGCTGGAGCAAGGTGAACACACCAGAAGTTCCTGCCTGGCTCTGGGCAGAACAGTCCCACCAACCAGGCCCTACAAATGCTTGTGAGAGCCCAGCCCCTCTCCTTGCTGGACGCAGGACCCAGGTGAGAGGCAGCCACGGTGCAGAGTCTCCAGCCCACTCTGGCAGAAAGCTACTGCTGGCCCCTCATCTCCATCAGTAACCACCTCTGCCCCATGAAATTTATTTATCTATTCATTCTCCTTACCCAGATTTCCATAAAATTCTCCAACTCCGTAGTGTATTCAGATGGAAATAACCGAGTTTAATTACTTAAAGTAAATTTGGAATTCAGGGGCCATCGCGCTCCGTTCTGCATGTGAGCCCAGACACAGGAGGAAGTGTAAAATATTCAAGCCTTTGAAAGATTGCAGCCACTGGGCCTGGAAGACACTGGCATCACGCCTCCTTCCCTGGCCGTGCTCCCGAGATTGGCTCCCTGTTCTTGCCCAGCCCTGGCTGGGGAGCGGGCACAGAGACAGCCTCAGCAAGCTCTCTCTTCTTGCCTCTTCCCAGAGGACTCCAGGGAGGCCTGGGACGGTTTCCACCTTAACCTCTCCAGCCACTTGCTGGGGCAGCTGATAATTTCGCTCTGCACCCAATGATGCATGCGAGTGATCAGAAAATCTCTAACCAGAGGGGAAAACGGCTGCTAATGTCGTGGTAATAGGGCAGTTTGGGCGAGACTTCCAGGGAAGGGGAATTTACAATTTAAATAAGAAAAATAGAAAACTCTAAATTGAAAAAAAGGATGCTCTGGCTCTGGGGGAGGAGGGGGTCTCCCTTCCTGAACCTCCTCTTCTATATATAAGTCACTGAGCTGTCTGAGAGCCTCAAGTGTGGCTGAAGGGGACTTTGGGGGCCCCCGGAAGAAGGCAGGGAGGGACCCCACTGAGGGAGAAGGGAGCCATGGGCTGCTGTTGAGTAGCAGCCCCTTCTGTATCAGTCCCAGCTCAAGCAAAGGCACCGGGTGGGGGCCACCTGGGTTGGAGCATTTGCCTTGAAGTCGTGCCTGGCGTGGCCAGCCATGAACTTAGACGCAGACGCTCTGCTCTCAGAGCCTGTTCTTAACCATCATGCCTTCCTACAGTTCCTTTAGGGACCCCCAGAGACCTCCCTGCTTTCCTGCCATCCCAAGAACATCCTGACCACGTGAGTCTGTCTTCGTGGCCTTTACCCTCAGCTTCGTGACTTGAGATGTTGTTCTCCTTCCCCAGAACCTTAGAAATTCTGTGGTCCCCTGGGACTGCGGAGCAACGTCAGGCAGCAGAGTCTCCTTTGCAGAGGCTGGGAACACTTTCTCTAAGCAAAACCGCAACAGAGAACAAACACTAAGTTGGTGGTGCCAGGGACCTTCTCTTTCTCCTCACACACTCTTGGTTCTTCCAGCGAGATGTCTGAGCTTTCCTGTGCTCTGATTCCTTTCAGCATAGACTCCCGCTGGAGCTGGTCACCCAGGCCGTCCTGCTGTCCGTCTGTCCACATGAGAACCTGGCCCTCCTAAGCACCGCTCCTCAGACCCCTCACCTTTGCAGGCAAATTTCCATTGACGTACGGTTGCCCCACAGCCCCTACCGCCTGCGCACGAATGTTCATAGCATCATTATTCACATTTGCCAAAAGGTGGAAACAGCCCAGTGTCCATCGACTGATGAATGGATAAACAAAACTGTGGTCTGTCCACACAATGGAATGTTATTCATCCCTAAAGGAATGAAGCATTCATTGATACATGCTACAGCATGTACGAACCTTGAAAACATTCTGCTGAGTAGAGAAAGTCGGGCACAAAAGGTCACATATTTTGTATGAATTCATTTCTATGAAATGTCTGGAATAAGTAAATCCATAGAGACAGAAAATAGACTGGACTAGTGGTTGCCTGAAGCTGGGGGAAGGTGGGATGGGGAGTGACTGCTAATGGGTGTGGAGTTTCCTTTTTGGGATGTTGAAAATGTTCAACATTGTGAATGTACTGAATGACAATGAGGAACACATTTTAAAATGGTTAAACAGTGAATTTTACGTTGTATGTGTGTGCATCTATCTATTATCTATCTATCTATAGCTATACCTGTCTATCTATACACACACACACACACACACACACACACACACACGGGGAGGGGGAGTTGGAGGGGGAGGCACATGAGAACCAGGTTTCCTTCACCGTCTCTCAGATCTGCTCCATGCCTTCCCTGAAGGAGGAGCTTTCTTTGCTCTCGCACCAGCACAGGCCTCCAAGGCTGTCTTAGCCTCTCTCCTCTCAGCTCCCCCAGTCCTGCTCATTATCACTAATGGCAATCCTAAGTGTCTAATGGACCAAGCTTGTCTTTTCCTTAGGTCCTTCATAGAACATGCATCAGGCGTTCTCCACCCTTCCCACCTGTTGTCCTGTTTCCCTGGTGAGAGGGGCCCTGCTCACTGGGGGTGGTTTTCTAAGTCCACCCCAAAGTGGAATTGGAGGAACAAAGCTAAGCCATTATGCGATGTTAGGTCATTCTAAGCCATGCAGTCATCATTCCTGGTGAAAGGAGGAGGGAGAAGGCTTGAGGACAGTGTATCCCTCTCAGATCCAGCACTGTTTGCCGTGAGGTCTGTGTGCAGTTAATCACACGGGCATGGAGCCAGGCCCATCCGAATCTACTGCCTGTGCTCACCAGCATCTTTCACGGGAAACCTTGTTTCTAAGGCAATCCGGGCAGTATACTGGAGGAGGGTGGGAATGGATAGAGGGCGTCTGGAGGTTTTTAACCAGGGGGAGGTGCTGCCGCCCTAGGGTGTCTTCAGAAATGTGTGGTGAAATTTTGGGTTGTTACATTGACTGGGGTGGGGGGTGCTTTTGGAATTTAGTGTAGGGGGGGAGAAGGGAATGGGGGTGCTGAATAGGACAGCAGTGAGCAGACAGACCCGCACAATAATTAGTCCATTCCAAAATGTCTGTAGCATATTTTAAAAAGGAGATTTGGGGCTTCCCTGGTGGCGCAGTGGTTGAGAGTCCGCCTGCCGATGCAGGGGATACGGGTTTGTGCCCCGGTCCGGGAAGATCCCACATGCCACGGAGCGGCTGGGCCCGTGAGCCATGGCCGCTGAGCCTGCGCGTCCGGAGCCTGTGCCCCGCAACGGGAGAGGCCACAACAGTGAGAGGCCCGCGTACCACAAAAAAATAAAATTAAATTAAATTTAAAAAAAAATAAAAAGGAGATTTGGATTCCACTACATGTCTGATTCAATCACTACCAAAAACTATCATTCAGTAGTTCAAAAATATATCATTAAATAGTTGTGTGACCTTGAATAAATCACTTAAACCTCAATCTCTTGATTGATTGATTGATTGACTGATTGTAATGCCTAGATCCATGGTTTACAAATTATGTCCTTCCTTAGCCATATGCTTGGGGTCTGCAAATGTTTTCCCTCTAAAGGGGGTCTGTTTATTATTTAAGTTTGAGAAACATTAAGCTAAATGGTAATCTTACTTTTAACAACAATCATAGAAAACTGTTTCTGAATGATTGCTTATTTTATAAATCCTCAGAGCAAGCTTAACTTAGATGTTTTTACTAGCCCCATTTTGCAGAGGAGGAATGTAGGTTTATACAAGTTAGGTGCCTAGTTAGGTGGTAAGGTGGGATATGAATACATGTAGTTACTCTGTAATCCACACTCTTAGCCACCAAACCAGTGTCCCCAATATTGGTTTTCCTCAAACTCTTTATTTTTATGGTATCCATGTACCAACATCACTTTTGCTGTATTTTTATCTTCTAGCTCTGTTATTCGCTTAGTGTTTTAAAATTGATTTAATTTTAACTGAAATGTACTTAAATTGGAAGCTATTATCATTTTTCTTAAAATATAATGAAAACAAAGCAATGTTACTAAATTCTATGCAGATTCCTACAGCCCTCCAAGTGTGAGGTAAGAAAGCATGAAGAGTTAAAGATATATGTGTAACAAAGTGAGACTTTTTGCATAATAAATTCCAAGATGTTGGCAAAAAAATTTTAATGAAGTGATTTTTTTTTTTTTTTTTTTTTTTTTTGCGGTATGCGGGCCTCTCACTGTTGTGGCCTCTCCCGTTGCGGAGCACAGGCTCCGGACGCACAGGCTCAGCGGCCATGGCTCACGGGCTTAGTTGCTCCGCGGCATGTGGGATCTTCCCGGACCGGGGCACGAACCCGTGTCTCCTGCATCGGCAGGCGGATTCTCAACCACTGCGCCACCAGGGAAGCCCTGAAGTGATTTTTTTATTCCAGGCACCAATGGCTTTTGAGGCCACCTATGAATGATCTAATACTGTTTCTTTAGGAACCACTGGTGGGAATCACTATACTTTTCTACTTCCATTCACGTCCATTCCAGCCCTCTTTTCCACCAGAACAGACATTGGACAAGGTTCTATGCTCTTATTCCATTGCGGCTCAGCCCAGGCAAAAGAGCCCAGCTGTCTTCTTGGCTGGCCTCAATGCCCGGTACTATGGACTGCCATTTTGGTTCTACAGTTGTCTGACCAGCTCCTTCCAATCTTGGGTTTGGAAGGTTAGAAATCTTTTGTTTTTCCTCCTTTTCAATTACAAAAGCCTGTTTGAACAGCCTCTGTGACGGCCCTTGTTCAAACAAGCTTTTGTAATTGAAAACAGAGCTTGCAAAGTGGCTGCAGGGATGCTTGCCTCAAAAGGAGGAGATGCAGAGCATGATGCGAGCTGGTCCCTGAGGCCACTTTCAAAGTGTTTAAAGCTTCCTTCCAATTAAAAAAAAAAAAAAGCAGGGGGGAAAGAAAGAAAATCCTATTTAAACACACAGTCCAGACCGACTGGCTCGGGTGATTGAAAAATGTAGATTTTGACCCAGGCATTTCTTTGGACCGCGGGACAGTGGTCTACTTGGGAAGGGATGGAGGAGGGTTGCTGCTTCTGGATGGACATTTTCACCCATCCTCTGAGCCCCTCTTGCCATTATCTTAAGGGGTCTCCGAGGTTGGCTGCACAGGTCTCCTCAACATGTTCAAGTTTACGCTCACATTCAAGTTTCATCAATCTTTCTTTCTTTCTGTCTCTCTTTTCAAGCATTGCAAAACGTAGTGGCCAAGAGCAATGCATCCGAAAGGATAATTGGGTTTAAATTCTAGTTGTGTGACCTTGGGCAATCATTTAACCTCTCTGGGACTCAGTTTCTTTGTCTGTAAAACAGCACCACATTAGGGTTTGTCTTAGAAAATTGTTTTGAAGATTAAGAGAGATAATCTATTTAAATTATCTCTTACCACGTTGCAAGGCAAAGGCTCACTGTGTGAAAAGGTTTAGTTATTCTTACTATCAATATTAATAACAGTATTAATGGTAAAATGATAATTAAATGAAAGATATCATAGTGGTTAAGACTGTAGACTTTGGTTTCAGATTGGTCTGACCTAACCTCCCTGAAGCTCTGTTTCTTTTATCTTAAAGTGGAAATGAGGATAGATTCCCACCCCACCCCCCCAAACACACAGAACTAGTCACTTACTGTGCGCCACACCGGGGGATGGGATATGAACAGGACTAACTAAAAGCAGGCAAAAGGAGGTGGGACCAGAAGATAGGTAGGTACAAAGTCTGCTGAGAGTTAAGAGAAGGAGAAAATTAACTCTTAATGGTGATGGGGAGAGTGGTAAGACATCAAGAACAGATGTCATTTGAGCTGAGCACCATGTGGAAAAGCAGAGGAGAAAGATGGATGTGCCAGCCAATGGGAGCGTTGTGGGGGAAGATGAAAGCCCAGGAGTGGCGAGGATTTCAGTCTGAGCAGAGAATGGGCAGGGGAGGGGAGGCTGCACTTGTGAGAGAGTAGAATGAAAGAATGGGATGGGGACTGGCGAGTACATTAGTATTATGATGGCAAGGGACAGAAACTCAACACCAAACAGCTTCAGAGAATGAATGAATGCATAGATGGATGGATAAATGAATAAATTAAGTGAAAGAGAAATAAATTAGTTTGTCCAGTGGTAATCTAACTTCAGTACAATGAAAAGGCTCAGATGATGTCATTAGAACCTATTTCTAGGGCTGCTCTTCTGAACTGACTTCGTTATTAGGCTCCACCTGGTTACCCATTTAACTCCAGGTATATCCCCTTATTGTTCATAGCCTCAGGGGATAAAAGAACAAAGCTCCTTTCTGGCTGCTTGTACCAATCTATCTTGGGTCAGCTTGAGTCATTCAAGCACTGAGGTCAAGAGGAGAGGGAGTCTTAAATTGACCGAATAAGCAACACTTGCTCATTCTTAGAGCTGAGATGGGGCTCTTGTCTGAGCCACATAGGGTTAAAGTGGGAGAACGGTTGGACAGGAAAGGAAACCAGGGGCCGTTAACAGAGAAGAAGAGTGGTTTCCAGGAAAACCAACAGGTGACCCCCATATCCTTGCATGTCCAACTCCATTTTGACTTTCTATGTAGGCCATCGCGGGGGAAGGCATGATGAATTTTTGAGTCACTGAGTCTGAAAAAAGAGATTAAAGACCCAAGATCAATCTGAGGCCATTCAGGTGGTCCAAATGGGAACTTCCAAGCTCAAAAGGATCAAGCAGAAGTAGATCAAAGTTTTGTGGGACCTGGAGCTTAGACAGTTTGGTGCCTCTCCTTGTGGTAGGCAGAATTCTAAAATGGTCCACCGAGATTGTCCATCCCTCTCATGTACATGCCCTGCGTGTCCCTTGGGACTGGGAATATGGTGGATTTTACTTCCATGATTAGATTGATATATGGCACAGTTGACCTTAAGATAGGTAATGATAGTATGGATGGGTCTGACATAATCACAAGTTTTCTCCAGTTGGTTGGAAAAGAGGAACTCAGATTCAGCAAGAAGGATTCGATGCACATTTGTTGGCTTGAAGATGGAGGGGACATGTGGTAGAAAAAGAGAGGTCTGTAGGACTAAGGGCAACCCCTAGCTGACAGCCAGCAAGAAAACCAAACCTCAGTCCTACAACCTCAAGGAACTGCATTCTGCCAACAACAGGAATGAGCTTGAAAGCAGATTTTTCTCCAGTGCCTCCAGATGAGAACTCAGCCAGATCAATGCCTTGATATCAGCCTACTGAGACCCCAAGCAGAGACCCCAGCCGCACCATACCAGACTTCTGTCCTAAGAACTCTGAGCTAATAAGTGGGTGTTGTTTGAAGCCCCTAATATTATGGTAATTTGTTAGACAGCAATAGAAAGCAAGTACACTCTTTAAAAGACACAAAATTATGATTATAAAAGTAGGCAAGGGCTGATTCAGTTGTGGGGTCCTGAAGCTTAAGTTTCATTAGCCTCATGGAAAATCCAGCTCTGGGGTCAGGGGTTCCAATAGCCATGTTTCCCTGCATTTCATGTTTTTTTCCAATTGTCTATAAACATGAGATGGGGAAGAATTCGTATACATTATTCACAGTGACCTCTAGAGCCCAGTTTTCCATGCTTTGGGGCCCCAGGACCCCATATATCCCACTGTCCCATTTCCATGATACTGAGACGGTGCAAAGCTATTTGGTCCATTTCCCTTTCTGGCAAAGAAAAAAAAAGTAAAGCTCTCAAAATTATTAGGTAATGATATCACTTTAAAAAGCGACACAGTATTTTAACAGCATGATGCCACTTAGCTGTGGTTTAATAAAATATAGAAAGCTTGGAGCCGGGGAAGCTGTGGCAGCATCAGGTGGGGGCAGACAAACAGCTCTCAAAACTCACAACGGGAAAATTACTTTTTCTTCAAATGGAAACTTTTCAATTGCTTTCAAATAGCTGGAGCTGATGGAAATAATTTCCTTAGCACGTTTGCATATGCTGCCTGTGTCTTCTCCACACGGTGCCGGGAGCTTCATTAATAAAGATTGTTGCGAGGTTCTGATGTTGCCAGGCTCTTGTTATTTAGAAAATGCACCAAAGCAAGCCAAGGGGAGTCGATTACTAAATGCAGCTCCTGTTCGGTGTCCCCGAGGCGACTGGAGGCCAGTGGGGGAGCACGTGCGTGCGCGTACACGTTTGGACCTCTGAGCAAGAGCAGCTCTGAAATTCAGCCGGATCCTCACCCCATTTCGAGGGATCGCCAAGAAAATGGGGACCTTCAGGGTCAGGTTTCTGCATTTTACTGATGGGCAAACTGATGCGAGGGAAATGAAGACTTAGGGACCACTCACAGAGAAGACCAGAGATGGCCTAACCCACTTCGGGGGGGGGCAAGCTACTGTTTAGGTCTAGCAGACATTTTTGTGTTTTTATGACATGCGTAGGGAGTTAGGCTTTGATATTCTTCTCCTGGGCCTTTCTGTCCTGAAATGCCACGTGGAAGCTTGGTGTAGAGGATGAATGAATTCAGCGTTTCCAATAATGAGGTCTGGGAGCACTGGTGGCCACACGGTGGTTTTGTGTGGACATGGCACAGGACATGACAGGGGGAAAAATGCTCCCATTCTATTTTCCCTCCTCTGTCGAGCTCTCTGATTCCATCGGGGGAAAGGCTCAGATGGCTGCAAGTGTGGCTTTCATGCCTCTCCAGAGCTCACCAGCTGCCCTTTATTACAAAGAGGCACAGAGCCTTGGAAAGACAACTGGGCCTAATTCATTATATTTATTGCATCCGTTTTATGTATTTTTATGACTGCCTATTATTTATGGCAAGTGATATTGATTCTGCACTTACGTAAAGCTTCCTTTTAAAATCAATTTCTTTTTGGAAAGGGAGTCCTTTTAAAGAAATGCATAAAGCATGGCAAGAATCACAAGACTTCGGAGTGATGTCAAGAAATCACGAGGGTATGACTCTCCTCCAGATCAGGAGACCGAGGCTGGCAGTGAGAACATGAACCACCCAAGTGTGTTAGAATCTAGTGTGTTAATCTGAGGTATAGTGAGGCCAACAGATCAGAAGATGACTGCCATTAAAAGATAGTTTGTTACAGTTCCCAAGACGAGGGTGCAGCCTAGACTCAAGGTCAGGTGGGATGGTTGGCTCCACCTTTTGAAAGGAAGAATGTCAAAGAATCTGTGGATGTAATTTAAAACCACTGCACTGACAGTTGGAGCCTCACACAGAGAATTGGAATGTTTAAGTAGACTTTTTTAATGGAGCCACAGCCATACCCCAAGCACATGGACATGGGGGGTCCTGGGCATATTGAGGCTCAGTTCCAGGTTGACTGTGTGGTGGGCTAAGAAAGGGTGGGCTTCACAGTCTGATGGGCTTCACAGTCTGGTGCACTTGGGTTGGAATCCTGACTTGAGAGCCTCCTTTGCTGTGTGACCATGGTCAGGTTACTTACCCTCTCTGAGCTTCAGTTTCCTTATTTGTAAAATAGGGCAGATGCCCATTCCTCACAGGATTATTATTATTATTTATTTTACTTATTTATTTTGGCTGCACCAGGTTTTAGCTGCGGCATGCGGGATCTTCATTGCGGCATGCAGGATCTTTAGTTGCGGCATTCAGACTTCTTAGTTGCAGCATGCGGACTTCTTAGTTGTGGCATGTGAACTCTTAGTCATGGCATGCATGAGGGATCTAGTTCCCCGACCAGGGATTGAACCTGGGCCCCACCACCCGTATTGGAAGTGCAGAGTCCCATCTACTGGACCATCAGGGAAGTCCACTCATAGGATTATTGAATCAAAGGGACTAGAACACTGTGAGTGTAAGGTAACTTTAAAGTTCTTTGTTTTTCCCTCTCCTGCCTTCCATGTCCACCCCATTTTCCATACTGATTAGAGTCACCTGGGATCATGAGGAAGTGGAGAAAGCATTATGAAATATTGGACTTGTAAAGATACTAGAATAACCATTGGAAAGCCATGTCTAGTTGTGACCTTAGGCAAGTTACTTCACCCTTCTGAATTGCAGTTATATTCAGTGTTTGGCCTCAGTTAGCTTAATGTCAAAAACATAGTTTTCCAGAAATGCCCTAAGAACTTGACATACCCCTTCCCAACTGAGCCTCATAACAACCCTCCAAGGTGGGCAAGGAGTAATCCAGACACAGAGGTGGAAGGACCCTCCAAGGTCAACCTCTGCAAAGTAATGGAGAGTTGGCAGCCTGAGCCTAGACCAATGGGGAGATTAAGATGCTAGCTGTGAGGTTTGTGGAAGTTTAATAACAGCTTGCTTTGGGAAAGCAAATTTATAATTCCTTAAAAATTTCAATCAGGGCTCTCAGAAGAGCACCAAAAGGCCCCTTCAGGAAGCAATTAAAAGGCCTGCCGCATAGTGGGAGCACCCGTGGTAAATCAACATTACAGCAGAGTGGTTTCTAGGCCAGGAATCAGAGGGAAAATGAAATCATTCAAGTGGACGGAAGAGAAATGAACTCTTTGCTGAGGTTGTGGTTGGGTGCACGGGCCTGCGCAGGACTTTGGCAGGAGGCTAAGACGTGTAACGTTTTGGCTTTGGATCAGGGTTGCGTGGGGTTGGGGGTGTCACCATCCCCGACCTTAGACATCAGGCAGTAAGTATGCTGAAGGGGCTAGGAGTCTGGATTTGGAGTCAGACTGCCTGGGTTTAAATCTCAGTTCTGCCCACTTAACTGAGTGACATTCCAAGTCTATTTCCTCATCTTTCCAATAGTGGAAATGATACGTTTATCTCTGGGTGGGTTGTTATGAGAATTAAATGAGATGGCGCATGCCAAGCCTTGAGCATATGGCCTGGCATATGGCCATCCTCAGTAGAATAGCCTTGACAAACAAAAGATATTTGAATAAGATTTTCTTGGTATGAGCGGGAAGTCAGTACAATCGTTTAAGACAGTAAAAGGGCCTTGGGTTAAGAAATTAATATTTACTAAGCGTCCAGTGAGAGCAGAGATTGTGCTTATTTTGCACACAATTGTTTCCAGTAGAATACCCAGCACATAATATGTGCTCAATTAAACATTGCAGACGTATAAGACCTTCTGGGACATCCCACCTGGCCATTTGAATTGAACTAAGCAGGAGTTATTCCACCTTGTTTTTCCTCACAGAGGTGGAAACTAAAGCTCAGAGAGAGAGAAAACCCTTCCCAGGAGCTCATAGCTTATCACTGGGTCTCCAGTGTGTCTCACTCCGTGCAAAGCAAGAATGAGCAGGAGCTTCAGTATGGAAACTCCAGTGAACCCTCTTTGCAGGCTTGGGTCTGCTCCAGAAAACTAAGGAAATGTACTAGTGTGAATTTTCTACTCAATGCTGGAGAGCAAGAAACAGCATTGTTTTGGTATTTTTCTATATTAAATTGGACACTGAAACATCAGCTTCCTGGATGGAGGGAAATCAGAAATCAGTCATTAGTAGGGTGCCCTCCTCCAGTCCACTGGCTTATTTAAGAATCCTAGACCAACTGAGGGCTCGGGAAGTTGGGGGGTGGGTGCAGGAAGCTGATCCTTTGTCCACTGTGGCTGCCACCTTTACTGTTGCTCCTTGAGATATATAGTATCTCTTCTGGTGCTGATACGGGGGGTACCATCTGGGAGTTTTATTGCTCCAGAGGGGCTGCCAAGCTCCCCCCTAAGGGGCTCAGCCTGATCACAAGCTCAACATGGGAGTCCCTGACCACTGTTCTCCAGCCTCTGCTTCTTTGCCCTCCTCAGAGATTCTACCACCCCTAGGGGGGCTGTCCCTGGACCTCAGCATCCAGACACAGGTCCTCAGCAGCCCAGATCAAAATCTCCATAAGCCCAAGACAGTTTGTCCAGGTGTAGCCTATGGACCAACTGTTTTAGCATTACCTGGGATAATTATTTAAAAGTGCAGTTTCCTCTACTCCACTGCAGACTTATGAAATAAAAATTTCTGTGGGTGTGGCCCCGGAATCCGCAGTGGACTGCACAGTTAATTCTTCTGCACATTAGTTTGAGACTCATTCTCCAAAGTCCACATACCCAAGAACTCAGAACCTGGTGCCTGATTGAGTGGGGAGAGGTTGGGAAATAACTCTGTGTCAAAAGAAAATGACACAGAGAATTCCTCAATCCAGTCACAGGGTCAACTGAGATTCAGGGCATCTGGTGCCAGGAGAGGATGAAAGAAGAGGCCAAGACAAAGCCCTGGGAGACGCTGAGTCTCCTGGCTCTTCTGTCACTAACCCTCTGGGTCACCTTGGCCAAGGCTCTTAACATCTCTGCATCTTTATTTACTTATCTGTGAAATGGGGGTTATGAGGCATCCTCAGAAATCTGGGGAGTATTCCAAGGAGGTTAACCTGGTGAGGCTGAATTTGTCAGCAACAATGTACCAGGCAAATTGCAAATTGTGCCTGAATAGGGCCCAGTGGATCAGCAGATTTCACCCTCATCCACCTACCTATCCATCCATCATCGTTCTTTCCTTCCTTCCTTCCTCTATCCATCCACCTACCCACCCACCCATCCAACCATCCTTCCATCCATCCATCCATCCATCTATCCATCCATCCCTCCATCCTCCAGCCAATGCGTATGTATTGTGTCTATTCCTTGCCAGATATATGGACACAGTAATGAACAAGACTTAGTGTTTATCCCAATATATAAGACAGTATCGAGCGAATGATCCTAGCAATGAGTGAACAATTATGAGATGGTGTTCTGAAGGAAAGAACCAGGTGCTATAGGTGTCTGTCACAGAGCAGCTTGTGTGGGCTGCACACCTTGCCTTGTGTAAATTCAGCTTTACTTGCCCACATAAATGACATGTATGTCATCAGGGGTTGCAGCTGTAGGGGGCTCCAAACAAACGGGGGGCAGCAGGATTGGTGGGGAGGGAGAGGCAGTCATGTGTGAACATAGCACACAGTTAGGCGAACCCCTTCATGGATTACGCTCTTGTCATTCAGCCTGGTGCTGGTGGCCCGGCCGTGGGAGAGCCGAGCCAGCCCTGCAGTGGTGGGGGTGGGAGCAGACATCCAGGGACAGAGCAGCATCCAGATTCGACCCCTTGGGAGCTGTGTGAACTGAGCCTCGGTTTCGACACACGTGAAGTCGGATGGAGGCGAGGAGGAAATCCATCTTTCTTTCCTCAACATAGTAACCTCTAGAAAGCCCTTAAGAGCATGCTGTTCCCTCTTCCTGCTGGGATTGTTTTGGAGGGAGACGCCAGCTCTGTGTGGGTTTAATTGCTGTGGGACAGGCCGTGGGTGCTCCCTGGTAGACCACCCATCCTGGCTCAGACTTTTCTGATGGGGTATCGACCAAGATGTTGCAGAAGCACTTGCAGGCTAACCATGTTCCAGAAGGTGAAGGACTTGGATAAAAAGGCCCCTTGGGTGTCCTGGCTTCGCTCTTGGCCAGAGGTCTTGTCTGGGGTCATCTTCACTAAGGATGAGGGGCAAGTTAGGATGATGATAACGAGACTTGGGGCAGCCACTGTGCCTTGAGAAATGAGATTCTGCTGCTTTTGGAGCATCAGCCGTGACTGTCAAGGTCCGTGCTTTGCCGGAAGCTAATGATGGTGGCATTTCTTGGTCTTTCAGCACGTGCGGAGTTGGGGTTGAGAGCTTTAGCTGACTGACTTACTCTAACGCTCACTACCCTCTGAAATGTGTATGGTTATGATACCCTCCTTGTAGAGGGGAAACTGAGGCTTAGAGAGATGAGAAAACTCTTGGGGTTACAAAGTCAGGGCAGAGCCAGCATCAGAACCCAGAGCAATCCTCTGCTACCCATGACTGCCCATTACCTCCCCAGATCTTGATGGGTTTGGGGGCTACCCGGTGAGGCTCTGGAAATCACAACCTGACTCCAACACATCTCACTCTCTAGTCGGTGAGAAGTCTAGATACACAGTCAATATTCCTGAGCCCCTGGGTTGGTGTGTCTAACCCTGAGTGAGAGACAGATGGAGATGCCATAAAGCCTGCCTTCAAATCTAGTCCAGAACAGACTGTCCACTCTGGGGCTGGACAGGAAGGAAGCTGTTTTGTTTGCCAGAAGGATGGGGTGGGGTGACTGTCCTCTAATTAGCCGACTTATCTGCTACTCCTCTCCCCCTTTTCTTTAGAGTTTGGAAATAGCTCCACCCACACATCCTGACACGGCACAATGCAGTAAAAAGCACACAGAGGCCCCAGGCTGCAGGGCCAGGCTCTGCCACGTCAGAGCTGGCGCCTCTGGTCGATGCCCGAATGTCTCTAAATCTCAGTCTTCTCGTCTGCAGAAGGGAGATAATAATAGTCCCTCCCTCAGGATTGTATGAGGCCCAAGTCAAATAATGGTTGTGAGCCTGTATTCATTGATTTACTCTTTCATTCATACTTTTTATTCACTCACAGACATTTATTGAATGCCAACCAAGTGCCAAATGCACTGATGGGCCTTGGGATGGAGCCGTGAAAGCTCAGCCAAGGTCTCCGCTCTCATGGAACTTACGTTCTAGCGTGGGAGGCAGACCATGAATGCAGTTTCAGAATTACCCAGTAATTACCCACTACGGTACTAAGAGGACAGGGAGACAATTAAACAGTGTGTAGGGGTAGCACCTGGTGCAGGTGGTCAGAAAGCTTCCCTTGATAGGCAACACCTGAGCTGAGGAAGGCGTGAGGCTGGTGCATTCCAAGTGGGAGAAACAGCAAGTGCAAAGGGCCGGGGGCAGGAATTCACATGGAGTGTTCTTGAAGCAGAAAGGAGGCTAGCAAGGCCAGAGTACAGTGGGCAAGGAAGAGGGTAGTCAGATACCCCTAAGAGGGACATCCCCCCTCCCTCTTACAAACATGCATTATACATCGCAGCAGCTTCAGGTACTTTTATTGCTACTCTCACCATCTTTCTTCTCCATAACAAATTCCCTGCCATCCTGGGAGACTAGGAATTGGGATTTCTGGACTCGTTTTACTCTTCAGTTTCTAAGCGGGTTTCTCCAACTGGGAGTGCAAGGACACACCTGCTTATTGCATTCTTCATGAAGGAAATGGAAACTGAAGTCGCTTTTTAAATTTGCCAGAAGTACCTGTTGTAATTACCATGCCACCCGTAACGGGAGTTTATGTAATTATTAGTTTGAATGGCTCTGCTCATTATGGTACAAATTTTTAATTTGCAAATGCATAACCCGATTCTTGATTGGATTCCCTTTTGATCATGAAGCTGAGGACATATGTTCATACATTTTCATGGCTGAAACTCTTTGGTGAGAACCACTGCTGCTCCGAAGGGGCAGGTGTAGAAGGGTGATGGGCAGGGGCTGGCAGGCTTGGTAAGACCATGTTTCCAAGGAAGGATGGGTCAATGGGAAGAGAGCACTGCTCTCCTTAATGTGGTGTTAGAAAGCATCCTCTGTTTGCCATATAGGAGAGGAAGGAGTCGTCTTGCATGGTACATTGAGCCTACAAAGCTGGGCTGGCTGGGTTGCAGATCTGAGGAAGTCTTCGGTGCCACTGATGTTGTACCATGGTTGTCCCTGCCCTGGACACTGATTTCTGTGATTTCAAGGAAAGAAGACACCCAGGGCTTTTGTGGGAGACATGTGTCTACCCTCCAGGAAAACTCAGTGCACTGAGTACCTACCTTGCAGAGTTCCAGGTGCCAGGAGGGAGGGACCTGGGAGGTGATACGGGATTAGGCAGGAGGAACATCCTACCCAAGACAGGTACTTTGGGATTATGGCCATCATCCTACATATCAGAGAGAGCAAGTGACTTACCCAATGCTCCATAGGTAAAGCTGAGCATTTAGCTCAAGTCTCCTCTCTTTAAGTGTTCAGGTCCCGTCAGTGTATGTCAAGGTATAATCTAGCTGTAATCTATGTCAGGATCACCTGGTGCTTACCAAAAATGAAGACTTTGAGGCCTCACTCAGACCTATGGAATTTGAATCAGGAGGGGGAAGGACGCTGAGATTTTCATTAAAAAAATAAAATAAAGTTAATGTTAAATAAATAATAAATTTCATTTTTAAATAATAATAAATTTACACACACTATGTAATCTTCTTACACTACATAAAATTGATGCATGCAAAAGAGTTTTCTGGCTATATGTAAGTTTTGAAGGCTAATATTAAAAGGAAACTTCTAGAACCCACCACACCACTAAAGAATGCGATGATTACCAACACCACTGAGTTGACCTCCATGATCCCCTGACTCATCTCTACAGGTAGCCACTTCCTTGGATTTTGATTTTATCCTTCCTATTTTATAGGCTTAGTAGACATTTATGCATCCTTAAAGGATGCAAGGAATATACTGAGTCACTTGTTTTTGAGTTTTACAAAAACGGTATTATGGGGGTTTATATTTATCTAACATTATATTCCTTATAAGTATCAGTGCTGATGCATGCAGCTGTAAATTATTCATTCTCACTGTGACATAATATTCTGTGGTGTGGCTCTACCATGGTTTATATAGCTCTTCTCCCACAGATGGACATGTGTGTTTTCCCTGTGGCAGCCAGGATTAGTATGAGTGTCCTGTGCACATGTGTGAGTCTTTCTAGGGCATGACTTCCCATACATACCTGCCTATTAGAATCACCTGAAACACTTGGTAAAAATACAGGATTATCAGGCCTTGGACCCCGAGAATTATATTTCAGTAGGTCTACTTGGGGGGACAGGGAATCTTTTGTTTGTTGGTTTTGGTTTATTTTGACAAGCACTCCAGATATTCATATTATCATTGGGGAATTTTTTGAAAAATAGTGGCAGCAGTTCTCAACCTGGCTGCATAGTCAAACCTCCTGGCCTGATGGAAAAAAAATGAAAGTACACACGACCCGGCCCCGACCGTACGGATTCTGGTTTAATTGGTCAGGGGATAGATGTATTTTAAAAGCTTATCATGTGATTGTAATGTGCGGTGAGACCAAGTACCCTGCGCAGTGTTTCTTACCCGAAGGGGGTGTTGATTTTGCCCCTCAGGTAGGGTCAACAGACAAAACACAAGATGCCCACTTGAAGTTGGCTTTTACTTTATTTTTTAAATTAATTTTTATAGGTGCTTTACAATGTTGTGTTAGTTTCTGCTGTTCAGCAAAGTGGATCAGCTATACGCATACATATATCCCCTCATTTTGGATTTCCTTCCCATTTAGGTCACCACAGAGCACTGAGTAGAGTTCCCGGAGCTATACAGTAGGTTCTCATTAGTTATCTGTTTATACATAGCATCAGTAGTGTATATATGCCAACCCCAATCTCCCAATTCATTCCACGCCCACCCTTTCTCCCTTGGTATCCAGTGTTTTTTCTCCACGTCTTTGCCTCTATATATGCTTTGCAGGTAAGATCATCTATACCATTTTTCTAGATTCCACATATATGCGTTAATATACGATATTTGTTTTTCTCTTTCTGACTTACTTCACTCTGTATGACAGTCTCTAGGTCCATCCACGTCTCTGCAAATGACCCAGTTTCATTCCTTTTTATGGCTGAGTAATATTCCACTGTATATACGAACCACATCTTCTTTATCCATTCACCTGTCGATGGACATTTAGGTTGCTGCCATGACCTGGCTATTGTAAACAGTGCTGCAATGAACACTGGGGTACATGTGCCTTTTTGAATTATGGTTTTCTCAGGGTATATGCCCAGGAGTGGGATTGCTGGGTCATATGGTAGTTCTATTTTTAGTGTTTTAAGGAAGCTCCATGTGAAGTTGGCTTTTAGATGACTATTTTTTAGTGTAAATGTGTCTTAAAGATTGTATAGGCATACTTATATTGAAAACGCTTTGTTGTTTATTTGAAATTCAAATTGAAGTGGGCAAACTGTATTTCTGTTTACCACAACCATACCCCCGGGGGGACAACTGGAAATGTCTGGAGACATCTTGCCTTGTCACAGCTGGGGTGTCTTTGCTACTGGAATCGAGTGGGAGAAGACCAGTAAAAGCTGCCCCAAATCCTATAATACACAGGACAGCCGCCCGCAACAAAGAATCACCCAGCCCAAAGGTCAGCAGTGCTGAGCTTGAGGAACTTTGCTCTAGTGTATATTTCTGTTTTAATTTAGTACTTCAGTTTGATAAATACTTTACCGTACCTGACTGGCCATGGTCTAGTGGAGGGAAGGGGTTTCCTGGGCTTGGGACAGGTCCCCCTCCTTTGGGCTGAACCCACATCAGGAGAGATGGGATGGACCCCTCTGGTCTCACACGGGCCAGGTAGGGGAAGGGAATGAGCCGGCATGAGCAGGTGGTGCCTGCTGTGTTCAGTGCATAGTCAAACCGTGTTCAGTGCCACTGCTGGACACTGCTGGGAGAGAAACATTTAACCCAGCAGAAAATAATCTCGGGGAAGGTACACAACAGGGAGATTTTTCATCCTAATTTCATAGTTGCTCGCAGTGCCCTTGTGTGGCATCTTGAGTCTTCGTTATTAAAGCTGTCCTTAATTAAAGTGGCTTATGACCTTCCAAGGGGCCAGGCCAGAAAGGGCATTGTCTTTGTGGTTCTAAGCAGAGTTTTTCAGCTCTGAGAAAGGTGACGAGGACCCAGGAGTGAGCAGAGTAGTCAGTAACACCCCTTAACTCTCGGCAGGCCCCTGATTGTGTGTGCACGAGCTATTATTTAATCTCCACAAGCCGGAACTAGGCCAAACTGCAGAGGCTGCATTGAAAATGCTTCCCTCGTTCACCACCTGCAGCCTCATCACTTCTCAGCCAAGATTTCCAGAAAGTTGTGGAGGAAGAGAGCATTCCCAGGACTGAGGGTGGACTAAGTTGGCAATTTAGGGAGGACCTCACTGCTTCTAAACAAATGGCCGCATTTGGCCAGCAGATTCCTGAAGAAGGAACCAAGTCACAATGAAACAGCAACCAGTCTTTCTTTGGTGGCAGAGAGCTAACTGTATCCTCTCAGGCATTTCTACCATGGAAGCAGTGAGAAATAGACTTTTGAGAACAATAATAATAAGAAGAATAGCAATAGCTAAGGTTTACCGAACACCTGTCATGTGGTAAACACTGTTGAAATAAATTTATAAGTTACTCCATGGTTACTGTAATGGTTAATTTTATATATCAGCTTGACTTGGCCTTGGGATACCCAGACATTTGGTCAAACCTTATTCTCAGTGTGTCAGGAAGGGTGTTTTAGAATGAGATTAACATTTAAATCAGTAGACCAAGTTAAGCAGATTGACCTCCCTAATGTGGGTGGGCCTCATCTAATCAGTTAAAGGCCTGGATAGAACAAACAGGCTGAGTAAGAGGGAACTCTTCCTGCTTGACTGATTGAACTGGGACATCAGTCTTTTCCCACCTTTGGACTTGAATGATAAATGGGCTCTCTCTTCTTGGGTCTCTAGCCTGCAGCTTTCAGACTGGAGCTTACACTGCTGAGCCACTTTCATGACCTCATCTAACCCTAATTACCTCCCAAGGGTCCCATCTCCAAACACCATTGTATAGGGGCTTAGGGCTTCAACACATGAATTTTGGGGGGGACACAAACGTTCAGTCCATAACGACACCTCATTCCATTCATCTAGCAGCCATCCTTGTTCAGATACAATTACAGGGATGTTTTCTAAGAGGAATATTCTTCATTTATGGGGTAGAGGATAAGAAAACAGGAAAAAATTCAAACAAGAGTTTCTTTATTATAACTTATGATGAGGGGGAAAATCACATGGTAAAACCTAATGCAGAAACACAATTGAGTCTGGATTGAGCTTTAAGAATCTGTAAGGAATGGCCAAGTTCACTCAAAAACAGAAAGACACCTGCAGGTCCTAAAGGAATTGTCAGTGGGTTTCTCTCCTTGTCCTTCTCTAGCTCCATCAGGTCATCAACGTGCATTTTATTTTATTTTATTTGGTGTGTATTTTATTTTTATCTTTTGGCTGTGCTGCACAGCATGTGGGATCTTAGTTCCCTGACCAGGGATTGAACCTGTCCCCCTGCATTGGCAGTGCGGAATCTTAACCACTGGACTGCCAGGGAAGTCCCAACATGTGTTTGAGATGAGAAGGACCTCGGGTTCCCTAAGCCCTTTTATCAATACTATTTCACTCAATTCTTACTGCAACTCACTTTTCAGTAGGCATAGTGTTACCCAGTGGAAGAGCATGACTTAAATCTATCAGATTTCATGTTAATACCAGCCCCATGCTTCTTCCGTATGACATTCTCTTTTTTTTTACCCCAAACTGTCACATCAAAGCAACAAATACAGAGCTGTAACGATGTCATTTTCAAATATATCCCCCATGTGGAGCTAGAACTACATTTGCAATGAAACTATGTGCGTTTCCACCCACTTTTTTCTTGCCCTGTGCCTTTCCTAGAGCAGTCATATCTCAGAACCTTCTAGCTCCTTCTGAAATGTTTGGGGAGTTTAGAAGCAGCCTGGTATCCCTGAAAGAGTTTTCAACTTCACAGAGCTCCAGCCCCGCCTCCTCCGCCACCCTGTCACTGTTTATCAACCCCAACATGTTGAAAAGCCAAACATCCCTTTGATTTAATCAGACCCTTTTATGCAGAAACGAAGCCAAGAGCCTCTTCTTCCCAACAGCACAGCATTTCCTGGAACATGAAGATCAATGGTGTTGATAGAACATTGATCAAGTGTTGCCCATAAGCCCATTAAATAGGATGTGAAACTGGAATTGTGGTCAAAGGCCCCATCCTGAGGTGGCCAGGAGCCAGGAGGGCCGACAAAGCCACTTTCTCTATGCTTTTCAGTTTCACAGCACAAAGGTGGTCCTGGAAGGGGGCAAGGAAGCTTGAGAAATGAGTTTTCCAAGAAGCTTTTGTAATTCCCTGCAAACTTCTAGCAAAAGTGGTCACCCCATTCTCACTCATACCTTCTCCCCAGGAACTGTGTGTCATCTTCTCTTTGGGGACATCACATTCCACTTTGCATTGCTTAATAAAAGTGGCTCCAAAAAGTGTGCTGAGCATTTTACCCCAGTCACTGCATTTAATCATCCCAAGAGTCCATTAGGTGGGTACTAACTATTATCATTGTACATTTAACACTTGTTGAAACTGAGGTACTTGCTTAAGCTTCTAAAGTTACTAAGTAGCAGAGCCAGAATCTTAAACTCAGGTGATGGGCACAAATCCTTAACTTGTACCTCAAACTATATTTGTTGGGCTTGTTCTCTAACCTGCCCTGTCCTGTAGGACTAGATTCAGTTACTTTCAAGAGAGCCTCCAAATAACAGTAACTTAAATAAGGTAAACATCTGTCTTTCTCTGATGCAAAAGAGATCCAGAAGTAGGCAGTCCTTGGTTGGTATGATAGCTCCATGAATGCATTGGGGCCCCAGCTCTTTGCTTCAAATTCCTTTGTGTGTGCCTCTGGTCCTCATGGTGCAAAATAGCCTCTGGAGATCCAGTCATCAGTTTTATGTTCCAGGCAGTATGATGAATGAAGGGGCAAAGAAGGATGCACCTCCTCTTTTTAAGAAGACTTCCCAGAGGCCCCACATCACATTCTACTCATATATCATTGGCCAAAACTTAGTAACACCCACTCTTTACACCTAAATCTTTGGCAAGGCTCACGTCCCATTAAAGCTGAGCTTTTGCAATTGTTTCCTAACTTGTCTCCCTGCCTCCAGTCTCTTTCTGTTCTAATTTTCATCCTGTACTGCTGCTAGGACAGTTGTCTTTGAACAATGCTTTGTCATGCCAGTCCCCTGCTCTGAAGATTTCCCATGGATCCTCTTTATCTAGAAGATTAAGTATAAATTCCATTTCCTGCCAAAGATGCTTATTCACATTCTCTTTATGGGGCATGTAATCCCCATCTCTTTTGTTCTATTCACATTATTCCCTCTGACTAGAATGTCTTCACCCTTTTGTCTCCACTGGTATAAATGCTGTTTCCTTTAAACCCCTTTTCTAACCCCACATCATTCATTCATTCATTCATTCACCACAAATGTTTTCATTACTATAGATAAAGCACTCAGAACAGTGACTAATTGGGAGTAGAAGGTGACTATTATTATTAATAATGAGGATAATAAAAGTGGCAATAATTTGTGTTTCCTGCTTTCCAGCCTCTGGATTAGGGATTGTATCATTTCCTTCTCAGTAATCCAGAACCTAAGATATGAGATGTGAGGGATTTTATTGATAATGATAATGGTGAGTATGTTCCCTGGAGAGAAAGAAATTGTTTTTACTTGATAGAACTTATCTTTGGGGCTCCACCCAACTATCCAAGCTCAATGTGGTCTTTTAATGCTTGGGAAGTAATTGCCTCCACTCCAGTCATGATTTTAGAAAGTGTTGACTTAATTAAGAAAGAATGCCATTTTACTCATTTACAACGCATTGTGTCACTAATTGCAATATATGTGCATTCACATTTGAAATTGTATTTTTATGTTTATAAGATATATCACAGCTTTCAAAAGACTCTTAAGAATCTACATGTTTATCTAAGAATATGTTAGATGCCCATGTCGGTCAGTTTAGGTTAGGTAGTGCTGCCGTAACAAACAAGCCCCAAATCCAAACAGCTTAATATAGCAAAGGTTTAGTTCTTGCTCCCATTGCATGTGTATTGTGGGTTGGTTAGTGGGGATGATCCAAGGTGACAGAGCAGTTATCATCCGCAGCACTGCCAGTTGCTGGGTCAGAGAGAAGAGAACATCTTTTTGTTTCTCTGGAGGCATTATTTTCATGTTTATTTTCCCTTATGGTTTTTCTAGTTTATTCTTCATTCCTAACGCTATTTTTTTCTTTTCTTTATAATTCTTGAATTCTGTCACCTCATTTCTGAACTTTTCTAATGCTGATTTATACTGTTTCTGTATCTTACATCACTTTCTTTCTTTTTTTTTTTTTTACATCACTTTCTTAATGCCTTTGAGCATGTTTTGAAACAGTAGGTTATGAAGCTGATCTTATTTTTGACAATACCTATTTGGAATGCTTTTGCTACCTGTAGGGTTTATTCGGCTCTTTATGCTATCTTTTTTTTTCCTTTTACTAAATTTGTATGATGTGTGCCCATGATTCTTTTCTGTTGCGGAGCACAGGCTCCGGACGTGCAGGCTCAGCAGCCATGGCTCACGGGCCCAGCTGCTCCGCAGCATGTGGGATCCTCCCGGACCGGGGCACGAACCCTCGTCCCCCGCATCGGCAGGCGGACTCTCAACCACTGTGCTACCAGGGAAGCCCTCTGTTGTTCATTTTTATGTGAAATTATATTTCATGAAATCTTAGAAAGAGCCTTGTTTTATGTGGCTTTGCTAACTTCACAGTTTCCTCTTCTCTTTCTCTTTTTTTTTTTCCATGTAGTTAAAAAAAACTGTGACTTACTACTATATATAAAATAGGTAACTAATAAGGACCTACTGTATAGTACAGGGGACTCTTCTCAATACTCTGTAATGACCCATGGGAGAAAAATTTTAAAAAGAGTGGATATATGTACAGGTATAACTGATTCACTTTGCTGTACAGCAGCAAAGAAACTAACACAACATTTTAAATCAACTATACTCTAATACAAATGAAAACAAAAAACAAAAAACCTGTAGCTTGTGCTCTGTGATTTCCCGACTCTTCTACCCCCCTCTCACTTTTATCTGGACATTCTTCTTCCGTCACTTCTGCTATCCTTCTCAGCTTACTTCCAGCAATGTCATCTCTGTGCGGGATGGTCCCGGAAGCGGCCCTGACTGGTCAGTTTTGGGGGTTTTCAAGGACTGGGCTGCTTCTGCCTCCTCCTGTCTTCCGGGGAATACGTTGTACTCACTCATTATGGGGTTGGAAAATGTCCTGTTAGTGTCAGCTGCTGTTCTCAGGCTAGCACTCTGCATAGTCCTGCTGGTCATATTGGGGTTCTCTTCTTGTCAAGCTGTCACATGACCTGTTGTTTCCTTCTGCTTCCTCCCACACGGATGCTGGTAGTGCAGAAGTGTCGGGGATGCTGATGGTTTGTCCCCACCTGCTTGTATTTTGACAGTCACATCAACACTTTATTACTTGTCATAAATGTTGTCTATTTTTCACTTGTATTAATTTGTTACTCTATTTTTAATGTGGGGATTTTGGAAGAGTCAGAAGCTATGTTGCTACTGCTGCCACCATATTTCCAGAATTCTAAATAATGTTAACTACATGTTCTGATGGGGAATTTGAAACTCCAGAGGGTAAGTGGCTCTCTCATGGCCATTCATCTAGGGTTAAAACCAAGGCAGACTGCTCTCTTAATTATCAGAGTATATTGCTGCTAAAATTAATGACCATACTGTAGGTTTTAACCCAGAAGCTTATGCTGCATACTCATCACAGTTACAACCTTGACCAGTGAACTGTTCAACTATAAATAAGATAGATTGCTTATATGTGGAATCTAAAAAAAGGCTACAAGTGAATTTACCTACGAAACAGAAATAGAGTTACAGATGTAAAAAATAAACTTACCAGGTTACCAGGGTGTAAGGGGTGGGATAAATTGGAAGAACAGATTGACACATACACACTACTATATATAAAATAGATAACTAATAAGGACCTACTGTATAGCACAGGGAACTCTATTCAATACTCTGTAATGGCCTATATGGGAAAAGAAGCTAAAAAAGAGTGGGTATATATATATGTATGGCAGATTCAATTTGCCATACACCTGAAACTAACACAACATTGTAAATTATACCCCAATAACAATTTTAAAAACAAATTAAATAAATAAATAAGATAAAAACCTTTCCCTGAGTAATTTTATAGTCTGTAGGGAAGACAGACTTGGAACCAACCAAGTCAAATTAGTACCTCCATGACCATAATAAAAGCTAAAGCAGCATTAGAACCTGGCTCACGTGTACAAAATCATTGTGTTATAGAGCTCTTTCCTTTTTAAGGGAAAGGACCCTACCAAATTGACAGAAATGACAATAATGACAGCAAAAGTTTGATGTCCATGACTCTGTAGCCACATTTTCATTGCAACAGCAAGATATTCAAAGTATTCACATTGCTATGTATTCGTTCGTCATTGTCTCTTGGAGTTGGTTGGACCATAATACACAAGTATAGTCCCTGTTATCAAGCATGTGTTATCAGTGTACCCTAAACCACATACCCAGCTCTGTTTTATACCCAGATGTTTTTTCCTGAACCATCTTGTGCCACAAGTAGACATCTTTATCCTGGCTTTTGAAGCATCTATACAAAGGAAGCTTCCCTATATAAGGTGACATGATTATGTGCCTTTCCTCTTTATGTGTTTATCTTCTGTACTCTACTATCCAGCTGTCCAACAGTCAACACATTTATTGATGACCTACTATGTGCTAGGCACAGTGGTGACTCTGGGGCTAGAGCAGTGAAGCAGACCTACTGAATACCTTTGCTCAAGGATTTACATCTTAATGGCCAGAGTAAAGACAGACCTACCTCAGGACATATTTCTGAACTGATTATGAACCATGGCAGTTAAAGTTCACATAATAAGCCTCATCATGGGAGAGGAAGTAACAACAGAAAGTTGTCCTCAGCACAAGCAAGCTTTGTGGTTCATACAGAAGAGGCATGAGGGTGGAGAAGCAGGAAGTGCTTGGCTTGGGGATCTCAGGAGGTTTCAAGGATGGAAAAAATGTGACTCAGTCTTTTTCCTCTGGTACCAAATTTTATCTGTCATGCTATAGGGTATTACATTTATTATGATACAGAATTATTATGTTTTAAGGAAACTGGAATAGGAACTAGAATAGCTTCATGAGTTAAATTCTGCAGCTGATTCAGTAGCTCTAGGACTGTTGGATAAGTTACTTAAACTATTTAAGCCATAGCTCCCATCACAGTAAAATGGGGATAGTGCTGCCTGCCCTTGGTCAGGGTCAGAAGAGAGTGTTTGAAGGACCTCTATAATCTGGAAATTGGTCTCCACATCATGTGGGATTTATTACTTTTGTTATCATGATGTTTTTGTAATGGTTAATTTTGTCTTTCAACTTTCTGGGCCATGGGGTGCCCAGGTCTTTGGACAACCATTATTCTGGGTGTTTCTGTGAGGATGTTTTTTGGGTGAGGTTAACATTTATATAAATAAACTGAGTAAAGCAGATTGCCTTCTCTAATGTGAGTGGGCCTCATCCAGTCAGTTGAAGGCCTGCCTAGTACGAAGGGTTGACCCTTCCCTAAGTGAGAGAGGATTCCTACTTCCTAACTGCATTCAAATAGGGACCTTTTTCCTGCCTTTGTACTCAAACTGAAACATCAGCTCTTCCTAAATCCTGCCGGCCTTTGGACAGGAACTATACCATTTGTTCTCCTGATTTTGGACTCAGACCAGAACTTATACTGGGGGCTCTCCTGGGCCCTGCCAACTTGCCAACTCACTCTGTAGATCTTGGGACTGTCAGCCTCCATAATTTCATGAGCAATCCTTATAATACAACTCTTTCTAAATATATACATTCTGTTGGTTCCGTTTCTCTGGAGAATCCTGACTAATACAGTTGCTGAGTAGATTTCTAGAACAAATATTATTATTATTATTTTTGTGTGTGTGGTATGCGGGCCTCACTGTTGTGGCCTCTCCCGTTGCGGAGCACAGGCTCCGGACGCTCAGGCTCAGCGGCCATGGCTCACGGGCCCAGCCGCTCCGCGGCATGTGGGATCTTCCCAGACCGGGGCACGAACCCGTGTCCCCTGCATCGGCAGGCGGATTCTCAACCACTGCGCCACCAGGGAAGCCCCAGAACAAATATTATTTCCATAGGCCACAAATGGAAAACAAATTCCAGAATCAACTTTAGAACGAGATGATGTAGTTGATCACCACTAGTGCATGATCTGAACCATGGTGGATGAGTTCCTGTTTTGAAACCTGCTCCTCACTATCCATCCACTGCCTGAAAATCCACCATGCATTCCATCAAGTATTCCAGAGTCCCTCTTAAAATGAGATTGCTTCTGGGGAAGTGAAAGGACTTTGGCCCCTAGGGCCTAGAGGTTACTCTAGGTAAGAGTAACCCTGTTACAGATGACTAGATGAGATATGGCATCCAGAATACTTGGCTGCAGGGAATCAGGCAAAGGACCAGGGAATAGCTGACCAAGAGATGGGAAGGTGTCCTCTTCATCATATGTCCTCCAGCTGGCTCAGGACTGCCTACTCTCTACTGGTTCTCTAGTGGTCCACTGGGCTGTACATTGCTCTCGACCTCTCTACTCTGGAGGCTCTGTTATCTGTTTGTCACACTCCTGGCCATTTGGATACCTGAAGAGCAGGGGGTGTGGCTCTTGTCTTCAAGGTCAGCTTGGGATGCTTGCAGGAGTTTGTGCGACACAAACTACAATTCCCTCAGCTCTTGCCCAGAGAAAAACAAGTCTTTGTGGGAGTTATCATTCTCATTGGTACTGTATATGCACAGAAAGTGTGAGAATGGGTGCAACATACCTGCCTGGCAGGGCTCGAGCAGATGCCAAGAGTTCAGCTGTCCTGAGATGCACAAAGGGTGTGTGGCAGCAGGTGGAAGAGTTGATTGACCCGCCCCTATAAAGAAACAAGCCTAAGAATGTTGTTTTCTACTTTATGATGTTGACAAATGTGATTACCTGTGTTTATACATGGAGGATAGAACTTGACTCATCTTTATAGCTATTAGGCATGTACATGAAAGAAGGAGAGCATGGGAAAATATGTAGATGGATTCTAAGATGTGCGTGTTGATTAGAACCTCACGCGTCCTAGATGGTGACGAGCAGTAAGATTTACATCACAGATGAACTCTCTCTTCCCCGACCTCTGTTCATCACCCTGCTAGTTTCTAAGACGCTGTTTCCTTAAAATTTACTCTAGTAGTATAGTTTGTAAGTTTGTGCCTATGCTTATTTTTTTGTTCATTCATTCATTCATTTGTAGCAAGGATGAGGGGTCTGTCTCTTCCACTAGAGTTACGTTCCACACCCACAGGGTTTCTCCAGTCTCAATCGTCACTGCGTCTCCTATACCTTCACTTAGTGAGGCCCAGGAAATACTTATTGAATGGACGGATGAATGAATGAATGAAGAGCCTGGACTCAGGTGTCATGGGAACCTGTATTTTAATCATCAGCCCAACGTCCGACTGTGAAACCTTGGATTAAATTAGTTTAACATCACTAATGCCTAATTTCCTCACCCATAAAATGGGGATGATACCAGTACCTACCTTGCAGAGTTATAGTGCAGATAAAATGCAAAAATAGGCATAAGGGGCTTAGTCTAGTGGCTGGAATGGAGTAAATGCTCAATTACTTTTGTCTGTATGGCCATTTCTCCACCTCTGATTTGCTAGCTATATTCCATTTAGCTCTCAACTATTTCACTTGCCTCTGGAGCCACAGGACCCGCCAAGAGGAGGGGTAACGAGTAACTTGGTGAGGGCTTATTTCCCTTCATGGAAGAGAAACATACCCGTTTAAAGGTGATTCACCTCAGCCCACATCTTACCTTTCCTAAAGGCTTCATCATTCATACTTGTTCATGTAGAGGAAACTTATCATTTAAAAGGAAAACCACAACTACAAAAAAAAAAAAAAAAGTTTTCTTCTTTTTTAATAAGTTAAGCCAAAACCACAACAAAAAGTGTCTTTGATACCTTTGTTGTTTATTGCTTTATAAATCACGGCACATAATTATGTTGATAAATTCCAACAGCCTAACCGACTCCTCTTTCTCAATGCTGGCTTGGGACGCCCCTGATAAATCAATCTCGGCTTTCCAACCGCGACGCTATCCTGCTCAGGATCTGCTTTGTCCCTCCATTGCAGTAGGTTGGGGCAATACATCACCCGAGCCCTTCCTCCTTCTTCCATATCATTAGAACAACAGCTGGTTCTGATAAGGCATTAATGTAATACATCACAAAGTTGGGTGCCTGGCTGCTACATTACTCAAAATCTGATGTGATAGAGAAGGGAAAAACCTAGTGTGCTGATAACTCCAAAAGCTGGGGCTTTGTTTTGTAGTTTCAAGCTTGGCACTTGAAACTTCAGGGTCCAGATTTTCCCCTTTGCAATCTGTTTTCACATGTTCTGCTAAGTTTGTTTTTTTCCAACGTCTGCTCACGTTTCCTGAGTCCAGAAAGCTGCTTTTATCTGTGATCAGTTCCGGAGTAGAAGCCCTAATGTCATAATCACTGCTCTTGCCAATGTTTGAGCAGCTCCTAGCATAATGTAAGGTCAATGTCAGAATACTTAGGTTAGAGTCCAGGTGCTTCGGTTTGCCAGTTGTGTTGCTTTGGGCAGAGCAGTTGTTGTATGGTTCCATGAGACGATGTATGTCAAGTGCTTGACACATAGTAATAACTAAGTCAAAATTAACTGTTAATATATGTTATTCTTTCCTAGCCCACCGTTTACCAAATCAGGTATTCCAGGAGACTATTATTAACAAGTAGTATAAAAGAAAAAAAAGAGTTCTGTGGGCACATAAGTTAGGAAAATATTGGGTTGAAAAAAATCAGACTTTTAGACTGCAGGACGTATCAGAGTCTTTAATGTGCTAAAGCAGTTTATGTGTGTCCTAGAGAGGGATAGAGTAAATATCACTTCCCAATTTATTTGGCTTTTTGAATATTGGGAGTGATGTTCCTTAGAATACCATTGGGAAATGTGAATGTGATCCAATTCTCTTATTAAGACCATTGAGGTCTTGGTCAAGATGCAGAGTGCAAATTAGATGCAGAATGGGGCCAGAACTCAAGACTGCTAAAGCTCGGGTTCTTTCTCTCCTTCCTCCAACCCCTGTGCCTCTCAAAGTGCGAGCCGTGATCACCTCTATGAGGATCACCTAGGGAGGGAAGGGTCAGGAACACACACTCCTATGGCCTCCTCAGACCTGTGGATCGGAATCCCTGGGGTCACAGGGCAGGAATCTGGATGCAGCAAGCATCTCGTGCGATTTTCTTGGGAGCTGAAGTCTGAGAGCCCCTGGACTAGACTGTGGTTTTTTGCAATGGTATTGTATGGGCTGAACCGATTTTCCTGCACCTTCTAAAAACTCCAGGGACTCTGGAAAATGCTTGCTGTTTGCTCCTCGCTGGCCCTCTGCAGGCCCTCATGACTCTGGAGGAGGTCTGCCTCTCAGGAGGATGCTGGAGGCATCTGTGGGTTTTCACAGGCCAGCCCGCCGGTGCAGATGCTTCCACAAGACCCCTCCCGGCCCTCGGCGGTCAGTGTGAGAGCCTGTTCCCTGTGATCCCCAGTAAGGCTCCTCCAGGGAAACGTGTGCGGGGGAGATTAGTTGGAAATGGAGAGACACATACTCAGAGCCCTGCCAAGTCACTCTGGAGAGAGCATGACAACGCTTCAGTTTCCATGGCGACCAGGTGACTGTAAGCTCACCTTTGGCCCTGAAAACAGCCTCCAGCTTCTGGGAACAACTACAAGGCTGCTGTTTATTATGAGAGGAGAGAACACCAACAGAGAGGAGACACCAGCTGCCCATTCTGAACTGCAAGGAAAGTTCGGAAAGAGCCCCACCGCAAAGATGCAGAAGGTCCAGCAGGGCCTCCAGCCAAGAGAGGCGGGTATGGGCAGGCTCCTACCCCACCTTCCTCACCTGTGTTAGCAGAGGCCACCAAAGGATTTCAATGTGTCCCTCTTGACAGCAACAGTCAGCATTTATTTTATGTCCTTCTTTTTAGTCCAAGAGAAGAAACATTGATTCGGTGTGGGACTAGTGACTGCTGAGGGCTAATTAACTGAGAATTTGCCGTGTGAAGGTGCTTTCTGTGCATTACCCCCATTTAACCCACTTTCTTTCAGGTAAGTTTCATGTTGAGGAAATGAAGGTGCAGGGAGGTTAACTGATGCCCCCTGCTCAATCCCCAGGTGGCAAGTGATGGAGCTGGGACTCCACGCGGGACTGTAATGGGGTGTTTGACCAAAGGACCCTGAAAAGCATCCGATCAGCCCCACCCACAGCCCTCTCGAGTGGGAATTTGACTCCTTTCTTCCAAAAGACATTCCTCTCTGAAAGGCAGGAATTGCCATCTCACGCATTGTAAACAGTTCTGTTTATTTAGCTTGGGATAAAAAGGTCAAGTGTTAAAATGCTTAGTGCGTCCTACCACTGTTTGCCTGTCCCCTGGCTAAGTGAGTGCCTTTCGAAATCGACTGCTTCCCTCCAGCAGGGTCTGTGACCAGGCCACGGCTCGCAGAGAAGTGGGATTCTGCAGGGCAGTATAGGCTGCCAGGGAATGACTTCCCACCCAGACAGGACCTTGCCCCAGTGAAATGGGCTGGAAATGCAGATGACATTGGTGGCTGGGGAGCCTCCAGGATCTCCAGACCTCGAAGGAAGCAATACTTACTGGTCTAAGAATGGCAGGCAGGAGACCCTAGTGCTGGTCACAGTTTTCGCCAGCTCTTGGCCAGGCAGTGAGCAGCGAGCAATGCCTCTGTAACCCTAGCTCTTTAACAGGGAGAGTTGGACTAGAGCAGCGTTTCTCAGAGGTGAGGGATCTGCAAAGTGTTGTAGAAGGTATTTGGGATAATTTTTGATGGGACACAGGCCTGGCACAAAAATAATGCAATGAGAAAGTTTCACTCCATCTTGGTTCTTCGAGTGGCCCCCCTGAGGGGAGAGTAGTTGGATACTTTGTGTGTCTTTAACGCCTCTTTAATCCTGGCTCACGTCCCCTTTTAGCACCAGAGGGGACAGACCTCAGACTCCAGAGCTTTGGCAGGAAACAGCATCTCCCTGCAACTTAGCATGGCTTTGCCCTTGCTTTTTATAGCTACCTTCTGTGTTTGACAAGGAGAGTTTCCATTTGTGGAAGTGATGGAGAGTTTGAGAAGTCAGAGGACAGTTCTGCAAGCCATCAGCTTCCTGGGGAGCTCATTGGAAGTTCGAATTGGACCCTCCCCTCCTCCTTCCTCCCCCCTCCCCCAGCCCTAGGTGTGTTCTCAGGATGCTCAGTGGTTTCTGCACCTTTGATATCAGTATGAGAACTACTGGTGCAGAGTTTCCCTTTTTAGAATCAATATTTAAGTAAAAGGAATGGGCCAATTTGAGGAAACAGGCCTAAATAACAGTGCATGTGCAGCAAGCCTGTGGAGGGGTAACGGGAGAGACAGGGATTGGAGAAGGGCTGGGCTAGATCTTTGGGGTGCACAGCCGGAGAGCAGTTTTCTATTCATATTCTGGGGCCTGTACCCAGAGAGATTGGTTCTGTAGATCTGGGGTCATGCCCCTGAAACTATATCAAGGGGGGAAAATCTGCCTCCCAAAGGTGCAAAGAGGTATAGCAACTACTGGGTCGGATTGTTCCTTCTCTCCCAAAGTCACGTGTTGATCTAAAATAGTTGTTTTCAACTAGGAACCCCTCAAGGGACCTTTGACAATGTGCGAGGCTATCTTTGGTTATCACAGTTGGAGAGCTGCTACTGGGGTCTAGTGGATAGAGGCCTGAGAGGCCTCTAGACATCCTACAATGCATGAACAGCCCCCCGCCAAAATAATTATTCAACCCCAAATGTCAGTAGGGCCAAGGATGAGAAAGTCTGATCTAAAAGGATTTAATATTATCCAAGGTATCTGGGTAGAGATCAGTAAAATGCCCGGTCACAAAACAGCCCTGCTCCAAACCCTTCAGTTTCCATCTCAGGGACCATAAAAGCCAGGGGCCTTACAATGGCCTATAAGTTTCCCCAGCACTTAACCCCACTACCCCCTCTAAACCTGTCTTGTCCTACTGCCTTCACCCCAGAACACTCAACTTCAGCCACACTGGCCTCCACATTGTTTTTGGAACAGTCCAAATATACGAGTATGTTTCTACCTAAGAGCCTTTGCACATGATTAAAAAAAAAAAAATCCCTCTTGTGGCCAGAACTCCCATCCACACTGTCTTATTCATTTCCTTCAAATGGGCCTCTGCTCAAATCTCATCCCACCAATGAGACCTTTCCTGACCACCTTGTCTAAGAAGAAACCCCTTTATCTCTCTCTCCTCTTTTCCCAGTCATGTCCTTCCTTATAGAACTTCCCATGAGAATATATGTTTATTTCCTATCCCCCTACTAGAATATAAGTACCATGAGTGTGTATTCACTGTTACACTCCAAGTTGCAACAGTGTCTGGCAAATGAATGCTTTAAATGAACAAAGAGTGAATGGATGGATGAATAAATGAATGCCGAGATTATAGTCCCCGATGGGCCAGTGTCTGGTCACCTCCCTCTCTGCCTCAGTTTCCTCTTCTGTCAGGTGAGAGGGTTGCAGAGGTAGCCTCTAGGTCGATCCCAGCCCTGATGTCTGCCAGTGTGACTCAAGAGCCAAGACAACTTCATTTCTCACCTATGTCCCTGTCTCTCCAATTAAGTGCCTGTACCCTCCTAGATCCACGCCCCCTCCCCCATTACCCCAGATGCCTTCTGTCAGAGCTGAGAGGCCTTGGGGAATTAGGGATGTCAGAAATGCTCAGGAAGTGGCAGATCCATTGTGTGAACCACTGAATTGGGTAATTAGGGAGGGTGGCACTTCAGTCGTTTTAAAAGCTTAGTGGGTGGGGAGGAGAACAGCTTCCTGACAGCTCCTGCACATCTACTTCGAGGTGGAGCTTTTGCTGGGGAAAGTCTGGTTTTGTCACCGAATAGTGCTTTATCGGTCTCCAAAGGAGAGTGTGGAGAAAGGGGAGAAGGGCGGGTGGCCTGTCACTGACCCCTGGACCTTTGAGTTAAGGGAGGGGGACAGGGCAGGAGGGAGGCCACCTTCCAGCCCGGCACGGGGACCACCATGCCTGATGTGAGAAACACTGGCATCGCAGGCATGGATAGTGATCCACAGCTCATGTGTTCAGCAAACATCTCCTTCTTTGTTCTTTATAACCAATTTCATTTCCGACCCTGAACTCTCATTCTGTGGGGCTGAAGGAAGCTTAACCTCCATCCTGCCTGGGGCTCCTCCACCCCAAGGGAGTCATAAGGTCCAGAATTAGATTGGATTAGATTGTTTCTTCCGCTTCTGAAGTCACAGATGTTCCAAACAGTGGTTTCTAATAGGGGCGAGGCTTTGAGGGGTCAGGGTCTGGCTGCTTCAGGGTGTTCAAGCTTTCCCATCTGTCCTCCTCCTCCCCCAGGGTCACCAAGCCAGGGACATCTTTCTTGTGGAGAGGACAGAAGCCCCATTTTTTTCCTGCTTCCCCAGTACATTTGCCTCTCCCGGATTCGGGGTTTGAGCTTTTAGAGATGAAGGACAGATACGGAGATATTTGTAGCAGTCTCGACTTGCCTGAAGCAATGAGCTACTTAAATGGAGGGAAAGAAAAAGGCTGTAGGGAAAAGAGGAAAGCATCCATTAATTTCTCAAATTATCATCCAGCCATGGTAATAATAGTGAACCATGTCACAGGGAGCATTCATGAAGTCTGGCACCATGCTAAAGGCTTCGTTTACACAAATGACTTATTCAAGACTTGCAACAGCAACCTTGTGAAATCATAACAGTAACACACTCATAGACATACATATATGCTGTATAGTTGCTATTATTATTTCCGTTTTGCAGATGAGGAAATGCAGCACAGCGGAGCTAAGTGATGTGTCCAAGGCCACAAAGGCTGGTTAGTAGCAGAGTTCAAACGCAGGCAGGCTGACTCCAAAGCCAGAGCACAGGATGGCTCCACTGGCCTCCCAGGTGAAGCGGGGTTAGCTACCTTACCTGGGACTTTCTTAGTAGCACCCTCCCTCTGTCTTGCCACGTTGGGACACTATTTGTAACTTTTAGGCAGTTACAAATCTGCAGCACACCGGAAGCAAGCTGGACCTGAAGGCAGGAATCTAATGCACAGTCAGCTACTGCGATGGCTCAGTGGGGGAAATGAAACACCTGGCTGCCTCTGGGGGGCCACTCAGAAGGCCAGATACTCCACAGTCCAAAGGAGGATGTCTCAGTAGTAGCACTCAGAGATGGGAAGAATGAGGTCAGGGCAGCCTGTGCTATGATTTCATGTGGACTTAAGAATAAATTGGTATCCACCAATATATCATCCAAGAAACATTCCGTTTTATAGAAATAATTGGTTTTCTTTTCCATCAGAAGACCCTCCATGTTTTTTCAACTTAAATTTTTATTGAGATGATTGTATATTTATGTGCAGTTTAAATAAAACATATATATAGAGAGATACTGTGTGTACTTTTCCCACTTTCCTCCAGTGATCAACATTTTGCAAAACTATGGTTTAACATCTTAAGATACTGAACAGTTCTGTCACTGCAAGGGTCTTTTCTATAAGCATGTTTGCCTTCCTCTTGCCCCCAACCCCATTTCTAACACCCTGGCAACCACTCATCTGCTCTCCATTACTAAAATTTTGTCATTTCAAAAATGTCATGTAAATGGAATCATATAGTATGCAACTTTTAGAATTGGCTTTTTTCACTCAGCATAATTCCCTGCAGATTTATCCAAGTTGCGTGTGTCAATAGTTTGTTCCTGTTCATTGCTAAGTAGTATTTCAGGGTGTGAATATGGCACAGATTGTTTAACCTGTCACCTGTGGAAGGACATCTGGGTTGTTTGGGGTATTATGGGTGCAGCTGCTATGAACATTCATATACAGGTATTCATGTGAACCAAAAGTCTTCATTTCTCTGGGATAAACACCCATGAATGCAATTGCTGGACGGTCTGGTAATTGCATATTTAGTTTATAAGGCACTGACAAATTGTTTTCTAGAGCACTTGTACCACGTTACAATCCCAATAGTAATGTGTGAGTAATCCAGTTTCTCCACATCCTCACATTTGGCATTGTCATTACTATTATTATTATTAATTTTTTGCCATTCTTATAGATTGTGGTTATATCTTATTACAGTTTTAATTTGCATTTCCCCAATGGCTAATGATGTTGAATATCTTAAGCTATCTGTATATCCTCTTTGTGTGTCTGTTCATGTCTTCTGCCCACTTTTTGATTGGGTTGCTATTTTTTTCCTTTTGAGTTTTGAGAGTTCTTTATATATCCTAGGTATTATTCATTTGTCAGATACGTGGTTTGCAAATATTTTCTCCCAGTCTGTAAATTGTCTTCTGTTCCTCTTTATAAAATCCTTTGCAGAACAAAAGTTTTTAATTGTGATGAGATCCAGTTTATCAATTTTTATTCTGTTTGGGTCATGCTTTTAATTTTAAATCTATAAAACTCTTTGCTAGCCCTAGATCACAAAGATTTTCTCCTATATTTCTCAAAACATTTTATACTTTAAAATTTTATGCTTAAGTTTGTGATTCATTCTAGATTAATTTTTATATAAGATGTGATGTTGAGGTTAAAGTTCTTCATCTTTTTCCCCCTACAGTGTTCAACTGCATTAGCGCCATTTATCAAAAAATGTAGCTAACTTTTTGAACCTTTATGGTGTGTTGATGCTGACCTAAGAAGCACTTTTAAGCATCATTTTATGTAATCCCCACAATGTGTTCCAAATTTTATGGATGCAGACACTGAGTATCAGAGAGATTGTGTGACTTTTCTGAGGTCACACAGCCAGAGCCAAGCCTCGAATCTCTGCCTCGCTCCAGCCCAACCCTTCACCACCTCTATTTCATTTTCTGAATGACTGTCTCTATACTTGTGCTCACCATATCATCACAGAAATTCAGATTCATTTCAAATCAGTGCCTATCTTGGGACCTCTCTTTGGGCTGTAGTAAATCAAATTTTCAGGAGGTGCAAGTGTAATATAATATGGAATATCTGTTCATCATTTAACTCAGGGAAGTCTTTTCCCTCTCACTAATATCCATGATAAAGCATATGCAAATGTCTGTAATTGAACATAATTAAAATAATGAGAGTTGAAAGAATGTGATATTCAAAATAAATGCAGTAGGAGTTGGACGTAGCCATTATCCTAATTCAAAGTGATTACTTTATGATTACATTATCAGGGCCTCTAATATTTCTGTCTTTAATATAATTTTATTTACTTTGGGGAGACAGGTGCTCCCTGGTTGGGAAGGCTTCCTGTCCTAGGTCTGTTTACCAGCCACTCCACACTTGTTAGAGGAAGGCAGTGCCATTTTGACAAGAGCCACACGCCTTTGCCACCTTCCTGCCATCCTGCCCAAGCATAACCCTGCACTGAGATGACTAAGAGAGTGCAGTGGTACCAGACAGCCTGGCATTCTGTGAACACATCTAAACCTGACCAAGTGCGAGCAAGCTGGAGGAATCAAAAGCCAGGGCTTACATCCCAGGGTGTGCCTGTCATGGTGCCGCCCTTGTACTTTTGTAGTCTGAGTGATTCAGAGAGATTTCCTCTGCTTTCTCTTGAGTGTTTTAGATAAAGCTCGGGTGCATAGTCAGAGCTTACAGAGGCTTAGACATTGTCTAACGCAGCTCTTTGGTGGGTAAGAGCGCATAGTATAATAACAGAGACCATCACTTTGACCAGTGCCATGAACTCGCTGTGTGACCTTGGGTGAGTTACCTACCCTATCTGAGCTTCAGTTTATTTTCTTTAAATGGGAAGATGAAAACTTAGCTTACAGCATTTTTCCCTATGAAATGAGAGAATATTGTGAAGAATTTAGCATTGAATTATGCTTAACAAATGCTGGATGTTGAATGTCATAGGAAACAGAGACAATTTGAAGTGTTTTATTCAAAGTTATTCGCTGCAAGAAATGAGATTGGGGATGAGAAGGTGAGACTGTGGGCTTCTGGTTCAACACAGGTTCATTGACTTTGGGTGGGTGCCAGCAGGGTGGGGAATATGGGCAGAAGACTATTCCCATTCTTTTCTGCTCTTCTGCACCACCAACGCTTAGAAGACAGTGACGTCCAGAAATGAGTTTAAATTCTTTGGAGGTGAGGAAAATGATCTCCCTCACTTGCCTTGCTTTGGGCTCGCTGACTTATGCTGGTCATGACAGTGACCTCTGCTAAGTCATCCAGATAGAGGCTAGCACCCACAGGACAGAACTCTATGAGAAGTGGGGGTAACCCCCCAACACACACCCAACACCCCTGCTTTAGAACAGATGGAGCCACTTAGAATGAGCCTGGGCTGAACCCACAGAAAGACAGTGGGATGTGGTGTATCTTCCTTGGTAAATCTCCCCAGAACGGCTTGTGTGAAGGTTTCCACTGGCCCCCATTGAAGGGAGTCAGCTGGCCTTGGACCATGATCATAATGTTATACACCATGGGCTGGGCACTGGAGTATTTCACATATACACTATGACCTAACTTAATCACATTTGAGGATCCCCAGCCTTTTTACTCCCGGTAACTGGATTCTGGTTCGACCTATTCAATTTATTCCCTTTCCTTGCTCTCCCAAGAGATTTCTTCTTCAGGCAGACTGGTTCTCCAGGCTGCAGAATCAGAAGGAAAGAGAATAAGAGCACATGGGCTGCAGCTTTGGGGAGAGATACTTGGAAATAGCTGCAGTATCTGAGGGAGGTGGGTGGAAGGGGGGCTTGCAAAGAAGTCCTGGTTTTGGTTATGCCTCCATCAAGGGTCTCATAAACAAAAAGAAGAAACTGAGCTTATTTTGAAAGCATTCTTTGTGTTCTTGAACTCCCCCCTCCAATTATTGAACTTGGACCATCTGAGACCTGATGGTCAGGTTACAATAACGTTGTGTTATAGTGACCCTGAAACAGTTCTTAGTGGTTAATTTTAATATTCCCAATTTGCAGATGCGCACCAAGGCACTAGCTCAGGACCACACAGTCAGGAGGCAGATGCTTAGGGTTTGAATCCAGACCTCTCTGGTCTGATTGTGCCGCTTTCCTGCCCACTGATGAGCTGCAGCTCAAAGTCAGAGAGCAGACCAGCATGTCCCAGGCTGGCAGCACATAGAAAGAATTAAACAATGATCATCATTGCAGCTCTGTGCTGGAAAATGGCAATTAGCCTCTAGTTTGTTTGGATTAATATCTCTGGAGACCTTTATGAAGTATTATTTATTGATAAGGAATGTGCAGAACAGCCCAATAGGAGTTGGGAGTTCTGCACTCAGTGTTCTTGGAGGAGGATCTGTATGACATGAGCCTCTCTTGTGATCTCAGATGTGCTGCTATTTGGTTTGGGAGATTATTGTGTAGTTTCTGGGTTTTCTTTTTCTTTTTTTTTAAGGTTTGTAACTTCTATGGGGAAGTGTGCTCTGAGGGATGAGCTTGCCTTAGGAGCTGGACAGACCTGGACAAATTACAGCCCTGCCAATAATCAACACTGTTGCTTTGAGTAAATAAAGCTCTTAACCTCTTGGAGCTTTAGTTTCCATCTGGGGGCAGGTTTGGGAAATTCGATATGATGTATGTGAAGTTCCAACATCTGAGGTATGGAAGGCATTTAAAAACAACAATCATCATTGTCACAATTTTAAAAATTTAAACCCATGTTAGCATGAATTGCCAAGCACAAGCACGCTGGCCTGAATCAAGTAGCGAGAAAAAAAATACTGAGATTCAAAACAAAAATTGAAAATAAGTTGCCCACTAAGTAGATATTCTGCACAGTAAGAGTTAATGGTTGAGCTTAAATACACAGAGAGACAAACTGTAAAAGTCCTTCAAATTGCAATCTTTAGGAATGGGATCAGGTTGAATTTACCTTGTCACAAAACAGTAAAAACACTTAAAAAAAAAAAAAAAGAGAGAGAGAGAGAGAGAAACAAGGAGAAAAACTTCCGTCTTCAAAGAACAAAGAGTTTTCGAATTCTTTAGAAGGCTCTGTTTATGTGAAAAGGATGCAGCTGCAGCATGGTTTGCGATGGAGGGAAAAAAAAAGGTTAACATTGCTTAGGCAACTCTCTTCGACAAAAAGCTCCTTCTGTAATTGACTCAAATTTTATCTATTCATTAAAGTGAGATCACTAATGGGTAACCCTTTCGTGGCCATCGCTAAGTACCATGTACCATGAAAACCTAGAAGCCTGAATTCCTTTGAACAGTAGCCCACAACTTGAAGCTTTTCAAATGACCTTCCTGCAATTAGTGTGTATCACTGAGCCTTCATGCACGTGCCTCTGTGTGTGTGTGTGTGTGTGTGTGTGTGTGTGTGTGTGTGTGTGTGTGTTGGGGTTTTCACTGTAGTTTCTCTAGAAATTCAATGAGGAACTAAAATTCACTGTCAGGAGACATTATGTAGACTCAACACAGCAGCAGACCTCCACTGACCTGCGTCAGTGTGAAGACACAGCTGCTCCAGGCAGAGCCTCTGGCTTTGAGCTGCTGTTCCCCTTTCTCTCGCCCCCAAGCTCTCTCAGACCCACAAGGACCATCCTGTCTAAACTGAAATGGATACAGAACATGCCATGCCCACAAGGTTGAACCAGTGACCTTATGTCCTCTGGGTTCCTTTTCCTGTCCACTTACACATGATAAATAAGCAGAGATATACGGATACAGGGACCTCAGAGTGAAAGTTACTCACTGGGCTTGGAGCCATATAAGCCCATCAATTTCTCTTTCTTTCTGCAATACGTAAGTGAAAAACCTCAAGAGAGAAAATTCCTGTCTGCCTGCCTATCTGAAAAGGCTGTGTACGTGTGTGTATGTGTATGTGTGTGTGAGAGAGAGACAGAGACGCACACACACAGAGACAGACTAATTTTAAGCCTATTTCTTTACAAAGCTCTCAGTAAATCCATCTGGGTCAAGGAGGCGGAAAACACAACCACGTCTGTAGGATTTGCTTCTTACCCAGCGAGCATGAGGCTGTGTTCATTGAAATGTTGGCTGTTATTCTATTTGACTTCGCTGATGTTGTTAGGTTTATATGTTTAAGATTAATGAGGCATTAGTTCTCAATCAAGGAGCCATAATCAAGAATACCTATTTAGCTGCAGTGAGTTGTGTCGCTGCATTAATTAATATCATTTGACCTTTGTATTTTGGGTGGGATGATGTATAACTGCATTTTCCTGAGAGGGGCCATAAAATTGATAGCTCGAATACTGCTGCTCATATGGCCGAATGGTTCGTTTAAGTTAAATGCTGTGCTTGTAATTAATATAGGATAGGTGAGTCTGGGCAGATGATATGTATTAATTCTTATTTAGTGAAGCAGACCCTGCTGGGTGGGAGATTCAGTGCTTGGCGGCCTCATCTGGAGCACAGATGCTGAGAGGTTGCCTCTGGCAGGAAAACTCTCCTGAAGGTACCTCTTGAGGAGTCTTTTTCTAACTCAGGGACCATGTCTACACACACATTTAAATATGCAACATGGAACAGAGCTATGGGGGCTTGTTGGACCCTCTACATTAGTGTTTCTTCAACTATAATGGGTGTATTGCTCAAATGCAGGCTCCAGCTCATAACGTCTCAGATGAACTGAGATTTTTGCATTTCTCTACGTGGTGCTAATGCTGCTGGTCCAGGTACCCCAAATTTAGTAGCTTGTTTCTAGGCCAGGGATTGGCACACATTTTCTGTGAAGGTTCTGAGAGTAAGTATTTTTGGCTTTGTAGGCTGTTCGGTCACTATCACAATGACTCAACTCTCATCTCTGCCCTGGAGTGAGAAAATAGCCATAGATAATATGTACACAAATGGGCATGACAGTGTTTCAATAAAACTTTATTTACAAAAGCAGGTGTCTGGCTGGATTTGGCCCTTGGGCAGGAGCGTTCTGGCCTCTGCTCTAGACCATAAGTTCCACGTGAGCATGGCTATATTTTATTCACTACTATGTATCAGTGCCTAGCAAAGTGCTGGGTGCATGATGGGGAATGCAAAAACGATCTAAGAATGGAGTGAGCAATTTCCACATTCCACATTTAATGGCAAGAGCAGATCAAGCTGGAGCCCAGTATGAGTTATATCCATGGATTCAGGAACCCAGAGCCCCAGGTTGAGACTCCTCTCTGCTCTCACTGGCTGCGGGTCAAGGTGGAGAGGAGGGAAGAGGATCTGCCCCCTTTCCACAACCACTGGTTGATTTTACATGAGTTCCAAATATACTCCAATCTTCTCAAAGTACTTTTCTGTACATCTCCATTTATATATTCTGTTTACAGAAACTGGATCACAGATGCACATATCACACTGTCACCTGCTTTGAAGATTCAACAATGTTTTAAAAACGTCTTTCTACTTCAATAAATATTCTTTACACCATTATGTTTATTGTCTGTACCACATTCCATACTGTATTTAACCAGCCTTCTTTGGGAGGGCATTTATGTTGTTTCCTTTTTTCCAATTGCAAACTGTTAATCATGATTGCACACATGTCTCAGAGCCACATATTGTCCACATATTGTCTTAGAATAAATACCCAAATCAGGAATTTGTGGAATGGCAAGCACATTTTCAAGGTTTTGGATACCTTGAGACAAATTACCCACAATTACAAATCTCAGACCCCTACCAGAAGTTCATGATAGTACCTGCTTTCATGAAAAAATTTGAGGAGGAACTTAGAAAATAAAGAGAAAATCTGTTTAAGGATGATTATTATGTCATGTGAAATAGGGAATGCAGAAATGTGTGGGGGAGGGAGACAAATCTTTGTGTGTGTGGATGAAAATAATCAATAATCGGAACAGAAAAGAGTCTTTTTTTTTTTTTTTTTGCGGTACGCGGGCCTCTCACTGTTTTGGCCTCTCCCGTTGCGGAGCACAGGCTCCGGACGCGCAGGCTCAGCGGGCATGGCTCACGGGCCCAGCCGCTCTGCGGCATGTGGGATCTTCCCGGACCGGGGCACGAACCCGCGTCCCCTGCATCGGCAGGCGGGTTCTCAACCACTGCGCCACCAGGGAAGCCCTAATCTTTATTTTTAACTTGGACATTCTTTACTTCTGGTCAATGCGCCCTTCTCTTTAATAATTAAAGCAGATGTACAATGTATGTTTGATAGGCCACAAACAGGCTGTTCTAGTTAGCATAACATTGAAGTTAAATTCATGAATAAGCCAGAATAACTCCTCCATACCTCAAGATGTCAAAATTTATTTTATCATGGGTCTAACTGTTGCCCTGGAGCCTTGACTTTGCGGTACGCGGGCCTCTCACTGCTGTGGCCTCTCCCGCCGCAGAGCACAGGCTCTGGACGTGCAGGCCCAGCGGCCATGGCTCACGGGCCCAGCCACTCTGCGGCATGTGGGATCCTCCCGGACCGGGGCACGAACCCGTGTCCCCTGCATCGGCAGGCGGACTCCCAACCACTGTGCCACCAGGGAAGCCCAGAGCCTTGACTTTTGAATTGAGTTCTCTGACATAGGAGGACAGTCAGAACTCAGATGCTCCAGGCTTCCTTACAAGCAAAGATTATGTTCAAGCTTGGTGGCCAGGCTTTACGCAGACAGAAGAAGAGGTCTTGGACTCTTACATCACACTGATTTATGCAGCATCATAACGAGAATGAAGTAGGATGGGGCTGGGTCAGTCTCGCCGTTTCATTATAAGGGAAGAGACACTGCACCCACTGCAGAAATGGTCATCTTTGCAAGGGCTCTGGGATATCTGCAGTCAGGGACTTTTCTCTGCATCCTGCGTGACATCCATTTATCATGGGATATAGACCCCACAGAAGCTGTGCTTCTTCTGAGTAGAAAACCATGAGAGCCAAGGTCAGGACAATTACTGTGGACAAGAGTTGGGTTTCTTTAATGTCATATCCAGAATTGGCTTTGCAGCCAGGTTGGAGGAATTTAGGGAGGTGTGAGGTTGGTATATATTTTTTTGTTGCTCTCAATGAACAATGAGAGTTTTGGTGTGTGCAGTGGTGGAGGTTCCAGTGGGAAACTGGAGGTGTCATCGAACCCAAGTTTGTGTGCCGGAAGCACAACGAGGCCAAACAAACTGAAACGTCGGAGTTTGGAGCAGAGAAAGTTTTATTGCAGGGCTGAGCAAGGAGAACAGCTGGCTCGTACTCAAAGACCCAAACTCCCAGGTGGTTTGGGGGGAAGAGTCTTTATAGGCAAAACTTGGGGGGAGGGCAGCAGGGTGTGTGACCTTCCTCTCATTGGCTGGTGGGGAGGTAACAGGGTGGTGACCCAGGCATCTCAATTATCAGTCTTCTGGTTCCAACCAGTCTGGGGTCGAGTGCTTGGGCTCAGCCTGAAGTCACCATCCTCCACCTGGGTGGAGCCCTTCCTTCCTGGAGAGGAACTCAGAGATCTGTGTCAGATTGTTATGCACACGCCCCAGGAGGACCAGGACCGCCCCATGCTGCACTGTTGTTTCTTGATGCCTTTCCTTTGTTTCTTCATTCCCTCACTCCTCTAATTAGTAACTGTTTGAATCTGCCCTTTGCAACCCAGGGAAGGTCTAGGAGGCTGAAATCTTTTTCCCACAAACAAGAAATGGGGGACACGGAAAGGCTTTTGTGCTTGGGAGGCCCCCACAGGGTCCTGCTGGGTTTCAATCCCCCCTTTTCTTTGATACTCCTCAGTCTTGAGGGGAACAGATATTTGACAAGAATGGGAATAGCATTTTTTAAAAAATTGGTGTATAGTTGCTTTACAATGTGGTGTTAGTTTCTGTTGTACAACGAAGTGAATCAGCTATATGTATACATATATTCCCTCCCTCTTGGACCTCCCCCCCAATCCCCCCATCTAGGTCATCACAGAGCACTGAGCTGCTTCCTATGCTTTATAGCAGGTTCCCACTAGCTAGCATTTTGGATAGAGAGGTTAATTATAAACTCGGCAGAGGAACTCAGTTTTCAGGGGACTCCGTTCCAGTGGCACACTCAAACTGCATAACTTAAATGAGGGACTATTTACCAAAGCATGGATAGGGTGTGGGGAAGTCACACAGATTATTCTGTACCCTGGGCTGGTAATAGAGAGGCAGTCATGCCCTCAAGGATTGAAGGACCAGGAGAGGGAACAGTTACTGGGCCTTTGGGTGGAGAGAACTGTGGGGTTTAATTGAGGGGTGCAGCCAGCTCACAGCTACCCTGCAGGGAGAGAGTCCAGGGAGTAAATTCCCTCCCTCCCTCCCTCCCTCCCCCTGCTGGTGGCCCCCACTGAAACCAGAGGAAACCAGAAAGCCACCTGGAAACCAGAGGCATTAGTTTGTCCAGATCAGCCTCTTGCCTGGGCACAGAGCACAGTGGAGACGGATGGAGCCTCGCCCCCTCCGGGTTAACAGAAGGTAACCAGCTCAGTGTGGCTGCATGGATTATTGCATTTTACTCTGTTTTCTAGGGCAATGCACTTTGGGGTAGAACTGAATATGAGAGCCTCATGACTTTGTAGCCACATGATATGATTGGCGATATGATTTTAAAATCAGTAACAGCAGCAACCCCAGAGTCTAATCAAATGCCAACTATGGGATACCAATATGGCAGTCTCATGACTGTAGCAGGTAAAGTGGCACGTGCCTGCTCTTGACCTGACAGATTTCTTCTGGGTCACTTCAAGAGCTCCTTGAAGAATCACCAAATCTCTAGACTGACTGGACATTCAAATCATTTTTCCTGGGTCCCAGCTGATAAATGAATTCTGCCAAGGAAAGCAAAATATTGGTTTCATTTTTAAAGATGGAAGAGAAATGGTTTTCACATTCATCCCAAGGCAGCCCATCCAAGAGCAAAGTGAACCTCATTCCTGTCGAGTTTTCCCTTAAATCTAACTCAGTTTGCCAGAGCATCAGAGTCAATGTGTAAACCTGTTTCATTTGGTCCTTTTTGTGTTTTATGTTGTTGTCTATTAATTTAGTTTAGTTTCCCTTTTTTGCTTACTATGAATCATTTGCTAATTTTTAAAAGGTTAGAATATGTGATATGAAATCTGAATTCTGACTTCTCTTGAGAAATATGAAAATTTGACAATATTGGGATTTTATTCCCATTTAGGAAAAAAAAAAAACACCAACAGTGGTGCTAAGAATGGGTTTCCCTCCTTAGCTGGTGTCTCCCCGGCTGCCCCCAGTCATCAGTCCTGAGCTGTGTTAGTAGGTGTGTGAGTTTTCAGTCTCTTTAAACTCTGAAGTCCCTGCAGACAGGGCAGAGTCTCAACCCACTTTTATTCTGTTCTGAGGAGAATTCATGGACATAAACTAGCTTCTCCAGATGTGGAAGCTTTTTCCTGGAGTGACTTACCTTTCTTTGAAAGTCTCCAATATTCTCAACATCAGACCTCATTGCAATTATTTTTTAATTTAGGGGATATTGGAGTAAACTACACTGACGTTTACATTTGCATTTCCCATCTTAAAAAAAAGGAAGAAAGTGAAGAATCATCAAAAGCAAATCATAGTATAAATCAGATATTGGGCAGGGGCAGGGTTATCAGGGGGTCTACGTAGGCAAACTTGACTCTTGAGTGTTTAGGCTTCGGTGTATGTATCCAGGTCTGGTATCTTTTCAACAAGGTGATGGAATTCTCCTTCCCTGAGTGGAATGTATGTGGGTGCCCAACATGTAAAACAGATCAAAGCTGAGGGGTTTTCACTGAAACACAGTTGAGGGGAGGGTACAGGGCCACCTTTCTCACCCTCCTCCACACTTCCATCCTGGGGGCGGAGGAGACCCGCTGGCGTCTCTATTGTGCCCTGAAGTACAAAGATGCTGTCTTCCTATTCCAATGACCTTTCTGTTTGCAGCCCTAGAGAACTTGGTCAAATATCTGATTGTCCACAATTAATATGCAAATAGTATTTTTCATATACTCCTTCATGTCTGTCAGTGTCTTGCTTGGCACCTGTGTTAGATGTTACAATTATATAAAAATTCGTATATCATATTGCAGTCAGATTTTGACTACTTCCAACTGACATCCCCTTGACTCCATAGGATTTTTTCTGGTTTTGTGGTCTATGAAACATCTCTCTAAGGAAGACGCTGGCATATCTGCATTTCCCAGTCCAGAAGACCTATGTGAGCAACACTTTGTGGAAAACATTTATCCTGAATTATCTGAACTCCTCATCAATCACAGGCTGTCTTAGACCTCTGTCCAAGGAGCATGACAGAGTTCTTCAAGTGAAGAAGGAAGTTCAGGAATCATTGGCAATTCATTAGTCAGCTGCACACTCTGAATGGTGCTCTTTGTCTTCAATCCTTAGAGCTTACGTCTAGCATCCTGCCAGCACTGCTCTTCCATTATTTACTCAGTTCCTCCCTACTATTTTGCCTCTACCACAGGGCCTTTGAATATGCTTTTCTAACTGCCTGGAATGCTCCTTCATGCCTCTTCCCCAAACTAATCAAGTTTGCTTCTTCCTCTATCTCAGTTCAAACATCACTTCTGCAAGTGGAGCTTTCTCTACTCTTAGACCAGGTCAAACTCTTCCCCATCAAAAGATCTCACAGCAACTTGTAAATATTTGCTTATTTGTAGGGTTATTTGATTTTTTTTTTTTTTAAGTTCGTGTTTCCTTGAAAATAGAACCTGAGATAACCCTTATGTGCTAAGGCTTTGTAGAAAGGTACAGTACCAGGACAGCTGGAATGAAGGAAGAAGGAAGACAAGCACATGCAAAACAGTGTGTTACTGAGCTGCCACCGGCTTTGTAAGAAACCACTGAGCTGCCCCCTTACATGGGAGGTCTTCCAGGTCGGCTGTGCAGGAAAAATTTGTTGGAACAGAGAAGGATATGTCTGTTATTGTCTTTCCATCTCCTTCAACCGGTCAGATTTATTCTTTGGGAGAATTAACTCATCAACATTTAGGGCAGCTCTTGAGGCAAGATCCCATGCCTTGTACTGTGATACTTCTTCCGAACCTGAAAGTTGTGGGAGGAACCCTAGCTTCGTGAGTCTGGTTGGGTTAGACTGGGTTATGAAATCACAGCAGGCATGATGAATACCAAAGCAACCCTCATCCAGAGGAGGCTGTAGCAGCCAGGGGTTGTTAGGAGATGAGGCATTACAGTGAAGACTGACTTTGCTTTGAGGAAAGGGCCAAGTCCCGGGAGATAGGTTGGGCTGAACAAATCTAGGGAGTATAAGCACTGGATCCTGTGCACGTGTGTCTCTGTCTTCCACTATCTTGTAAGCACTATGAGGGTAGGAACTACATTTGTTTTACTCTGGTTCAATGTTTTACATCCACCTCCTAGGACAGTGCCTAGAGATGGAGTTACTCAAATATCTGTTGAATGAACGGACAGGCGGATGGATAGATGAAGAGACGGATGATGGATGGTAGATAGATGGATGAATAAGTACGTCAGCATTAAGTGAAATCTCCTAGTCTCTGTTCCTCTTAGAAATTACAGGTAAATTCTTACTGGCCAGTGGCAGCCATATTTGACTGACCTGAGAGCCGTCTTTGCACATTATGAAAACCCTATGCTCTGCCACATGGAAGTCTGGAGCTCTCCAGCTTCTGGGTGGGACCTGGAATTCTGAGACTCCCTAACAAGATACAGTTTCTGGATTGTCACTTTTCTCTGAGGATTTAAGTAAGTGTTAGTGGTATATACACACCAGGGTCTAGGTGAGCTAGAAACCATCTAGGTGTGGCATGTGGAGCTCTGAAATGTATTATTTCCTGAGTGCCTTCCAGGGGCCAGGCATGGTGTTAAGTACCCTACACAAATTATTTTATTTAGTTCTTGGCCAATTGTACAAGGCAAACCCTCCTGAGTGATGCAACTAGGACTTGAACCCCGTTTTGTCTGAATCCTGAGTACACACCCTTACCCCCTACACTGATATTTCCCACTCTATGCATGTGTGTGTTATTGAAAATACACAAGGAGGGTTTTAGATGTTACACAGACAAGATTATTCATTTTAGTGGTTATGTATTTGCTTAAATCTACAGTGGAACAATACTAGTAATTAATTTAGGTTAATGATGTTTGCATCTCAAAATACATTAACTTAAATAAAGAAATTTCCAATTTTAAGAAAAAAAAATATCATAGTGTAGCTGGTACAAATATGGCAAAAACCATGAGGGTGGCACTTTATGACTCAAGTTTGGGAAATATTGCCCTTTGCCAAATGACATATCCAAAGAGACCCAGAACCCCTAAGTCTTTCCTCAACCCCCTAGTTCTTTGCCCCCAAATCTACTGTAGGATTAGAAATTTCCCCTTCAAGCATGGAGGGTCTATAGCTCCTAAGCCATTGTCAACTGCTGCATCCTTTATATGTTTCTTTTTCATCCTTGGTTAGTAGGTTAATCAGCTATTAAGAACTAAGTGAGTTGTACATGAGAAAGCTGAATTTTGACATGGAAAACAGAGGAAGCGGTCTCTATAGTTCATTAGTTAACAGGACTCATATTCAGCATGGGATGCACCTTTGCATTTTCAACTTTTTTGGTTCCCTTTCTTTTTATAACAGGAAGTCTTCTTTGCCCATGGGTTTTAATGCAAGGCTGAAGCAGGTTGAGATGTGATAGCATAATCTGACCTCATCAAAGAGAAGAAGATCGCTAAGATCTCTTTCACTCTTTTGTTCCCCACCCTTCCAGGTTTTCAGAGAAGGCTCCATGCCTAGGACCTGATAGGCACTTAACAAAATGAATCAATCTATGTAAAGTTATTGGAAGAGTGGCTGATGTGTCTTGAGCACCGTATTTGTGTTTGCTATGATCTTAATATTATTAGAATATCACATGGACTGAGTAGGTCAGAGCAAGTGAAGTGGGAAAAGCATGGTATTCGGAATCCAACAGTAGTTGTGTGCTGGGTGGCTGCGTTCCCTGCTGTATGCACTCTCCATCCTCCCCCATCCTGCTCTGCCCTACAAGATCCCAGGCCCTTCACCTGTCATTTGGATTTGGCCATTGGGGTGCGCCCTGGCTAGAAGGGAAGGAGAGGAAGGAGGTCAAGGTATTTGTTCCCTGTGAGATTTCCTGTGCCCCTCTCCCGAAGGTAACTATTCCTTCTCTCACAGCACCTGCTCTGAACGATTCTGTCCTCACCTCCCTCCCCTTGTTCCTTGTTTCTGGGGATAATGATGGCTGCGTTGACACTAGTCTAGAATTACTGCTCCACACCTGCCACGCCTTTGTTACCAGTCCTTTTTTAAATGAAAGGACATCGCCCCGAATTGCCTCAACTGGAGTGTGCCATGCCTTTTCCACTGGGACCCTGCCAAGTTCAAATCCTAGCCTCTGCTATTCACTAGATCTGGGGCCTTGGCCAGGTTCCTTAACCTCTCTTAGGCTCAGCATCTTCATCTGCAAAACAGATAAGCCAGGGTCGCAAGCTCAAATGTCAGGGACCAGGCAAGTGTCTCAAACGAGCAAGGTGGGTGTGTGCCTCACCTGAGACCTCTCCTTAGTTCCTAGCCTGGCTGTGCCAGAAAACAGGCATTTTGATTTGTCTAGAGAATCCAGAAATCCGGCTTTTGTGTGAAGTCTCCTGATTTTGAAACATTGGCGACTAAATAAAATGTTAATTTTGGAATATCAGGCAGAACAAAATGTGGGTTGAGAGTTAATTGAGAAGATTGGGAACATTGACTCTGGAGCCTGACTACCTGGCTTTGCCTGAAGGTTTGCTCTTCTGCTTACCAGCTGGGTGACCTTGGGCATTTCACTTAGCTTCTCTGAGCCTCAGTTCCCTTATCTGCAAAATGGGGATAATGTCATACCCATTTCGTAGGGTTGTAATGAGGATTGAAAGAGTTAATACTTGAACATTTTTAGGAGGCTGTCTGGTACACAGAAAGCAGTACAGAAGTGCTGGTAAATAGAAATGAATAAATGTGATCTGCCTGATCCAGTGCTTTGGTGCATGGGGGACTTTCAGCACATGGGAGCTTAAACAAATGAATGTCCAAGTGAGAATATAAACACACGTTCCTCCAGCTTTTTGTGTGTTATTAAGTTAACATGAACTCAAAACATAATGGAAGCTTCTAATTTTATTTCTCCCTCCAGAATGGTCTATTTAATGCCACTTGCCTTGAGATAGTGTCTGACTTCAGAGGTCCTCATCAGGCTACACTGATACTCAGCCCGAAGATTGTTCTAATAAGCTTTATTGACTTGCTAAACCTCGGAGTTCTTTTTATTGACATGCAGTGTAAATCATTCCATCTGACATTTGAATGTCCTTTCTGAGAAACGTGTTAGACCTTACATGGGTACTGAGCTCCTGAGGATATGTGCATTCCGTAGTCAAGCGTGCAATGGCTTAGATGAAGACATCACACACATAGCCTTGTTGTAAACTAAAATTGGATGTGGGGAAAGGGCCATGAAATTTTGTTTCATTGAAAAAAAAGTTTCTGAACTTTGAGAATGGTGTACCTCTTTATGGGAGCATAGCTATTGCTTCTGTCTTTAGAAATGGCCTCTTGGCTTTGTATAATTTCTAAATAATCGGTAGCATGAGACGGTACAGGGAGTAGTAGACCAGTTTGCCTTGCAGAGAGACTCACGTGACTTTGAGTTCAGAAACTTTTTGTTTAAATTTATTTTGCAAAGTGGGAGGAAACACACCCTGCGGCTGAAAATTTCTGATACAATAGCCATTTAAGGAACCATCATGCCTTCCAGGAACTCAGTTTCTTGGATAAGGTTTCATAAGCCCATCTGGACACTCATTCCCTTCCCTCAGTTACTCTGCCAATGTTTAGTGAGCATCTGCTACGGGCAGGCTCCTGCTAGCGCTGGGAGTACACTGACAAATCCGACAGTGTCCCTGCCCCTGAGAAGCTCAGGATCTACTTGGGAAGATATAAAATCGATCATTATAATACACGGCATTAAATGTTACACTAGAGCAGGCGTTTTCAACACTGGCACTGTTGACGTTTTGGGCTGGATTGTTCTTTGTTGTTTGTGCCTGTGCATTGGAGGGTGTTGAACAGCCTCCACCCACTAGTTGCCAGAAGAATCCCCCCTCCAGTGATGACAGCCCAAAATGTCACTAGACATTGCCAAACATCTCCTGGGGAACAACACTGCCCCTGTTGAGAAACCCTATTAAATATAGATATTTACACAATTTCTTGGGAAAGGAGCAACGGATTCAGCCAGGAGAAGCGGGGTCGGCTTTTCAAAAGGATGATGGAATTTGAGCTGGGTCCTGAGACAGAAATATAGCTTAACGGGCAGTGAAGTAGAAGTTCACCACTCCAGCAGAGGAGATACAGTGGTGTGACAAAACACAGACTATTTCAAGAACAATGTATCTTTCTTTGTGGGTAAAATTAGACTACGTGGCAGATAAGGCTAGAAGGGTAGGCATGAGCCCGTTCCTAGAGAGTCTTATAAGCCAAGCAAAGGTGTTTGGATTTTATCCTGTTGGTAATGGGGAGACAAGGAGATTATTAATTACATAAGTGGTGTGTTCGTATTTGCATTGTATTACCGATCCGATTATTTGATGGTTCAGCACCTGGGAATAGCACGCCTGTTTCCTCTGGGGGGAAACACCTGTCCACCATTCTGAGCCCGAGTGGCTCAGTTAGAATTGATCCCATACCCTGATTCCACAGATATGGCCAGCCAGAGTGCTGTCTCCACCTGGTCATGTGATCGGTTCAGTGATGGACATCTGATCCCATCCAGAGCAATGGGGGCACACTCTAGGAATTTTTCTAGAACTACTGAGGGGAAAATGGATACTTTCTTTCTGCTGGGGTTACTAGAGCAGTAGAATATTATATTCAAGTCTGGACTTTTTGGAGGGCATCTTGACCCAGCAATTGAAGAGCTCACTGAAGAGGCTGCCACACACCATCATTTACAGAGGGTGGTGTCTAGGCAGAGTGGATAGAAAAACAGACAATTAGGGAGCCGTTCAGAGGCAGGGGCAGGAAGATGGCCAGAAGTGTTGTGTTTCTGAAGCCAATGAGAGTTGCCAGGAGGTTGTCAACACATCAGATGATGAAGAGACAGCAACCAAGATCAAGGATTGAACATGGCTGTGGCAGTGGAGGTGGGGGGTTATCGATTAAGAAGATGCTAAGACAATAGCTTCAGTGGAATGGTATGAACAGAAATACCAGATTACGGAAAGTCATTGGATGATGGAGAAAGGAAGTTAATACACAGGGATTGAATGACTGTTTTCAGAAAGCTTGGCGATGGAGGTAGACCCAAACTAGTAGTACGCTAGGTGAGGAAGAGTTGATAGAGGAGGGTTAACATAAGGGAGCTTTAGTGTGTTTATATCCTGAACGTTTGATGACAGAGCAGACCGAGGGACTAACTGGTGGAGAAAGATGGAAGCAAGGCAGGGCATTTAGCCTTGGCACTGAGAAGTGTGTTCACATAAGTACTTACATTTTGCTTCAACATCTGTCCTGTGCTGTTCTGTATTCTCTGTGAACTACTCTAGAAAAATGTGGTTGCTTTTATTGCCAAGTTGCTTAATTGCCTTACGGAATAATGGCAAGCAAGCTAGTCTTGGAGCTTTTGAACACGGAGAGGAATCAAAGCAAGAAGAGGTAGAGAAATCAAATAGACCGATGGCCTCTTTGTTGACAGTCTCTCCAGTTGGTTACCCCTTCGTCTGTCAGTCTATTAATGGTTGCTGACATCTGCGAAATACTTTTTAAACTAAAAATAGAGAGAGATGCAAGAAAACTCTACCTGCTCTCATAAAAGGCACATACGGTTTATGCTCTACTTCCTCTCCCCTCTTTTGTCCATTAATAAAAGAACTTCTCTTATAAATGCCAGGTCTAGAACGTTCTTTGACAGTGATTTGAGGATTACTGCCACTTCATACTCTCTAAAAAAGACCTGCCAAAAAGGAATAATGGTACCTTACTCACTTTGTCTATCACCCCAAACTGCCAGTGCCTTTTCACCTGGTTGTGCTTTATCCTCACACCTGTGAATCAAGGAGGGCTTTGATATAAAGAAACTGGTTCAGCAAAGGTTTGATTCCTCCACGTTGCTTGCCCGGGAGAAGAACTGGAGCCTCCCGAAGCCTAATTTGTTTATTCTCCCTAATACATGACATCACTGTTTCCTTGTCCTACTTAGGGCTCCAGACACTCCAGAATGGTGCTTCCTGAGTGGTCCCATGAGTTCTCTGCAAAAAACCTGTAGATTTTAATATATTCATGGTGCATAATCAGTGCTTCAGAATCCTAACAATAACCTCCTTTCTGCGAGTTTGAGAGCACAAAAAGCGATAGTATTTTCAAAGAGAAGGGAAATATCCATGCGCAAAGCCCTCGGATCCTTAAAAATATGTGAAACTCCCACTTGTCGCCACCTCCAACCCTGTTCACAAGCCATTCTGCTGTTGGATTAAACACATGGTGTTCACATCAGGTACTTGGAATACCTATGATAGGAATGCATGGTGTGTGTGTGTGTGTGTGTGTGTGTGTGTGTGTGTGTGTGTGTGTGTGTGTGTAGGGGATTTAAAAATTGAGATTCCCTGGTCTCATCCCAGACTTCCTGAATCAGGATCTGTAAGATGGTGCCCAGGATCTGAATTTTGATATGCATTACAGACAACTCTTTTTTTTTTTTTTTTACAAATTTATTTTATTTATTTATTTTTGGCTGTGTTGGGTCTTTGTTGCTGCGCGCGGGCTTTCTTTAGTTGCAGCAAGCGGGGGCCACTCTTCCTTGCAGTGTGCGGGCTTCTCATTGCGGTGGCTTCTCTTGTTGTGGAGCACGGGCTCTAGGCGCGCGGGCTTCAGTAGTTGTGGCATGCGGGCTCAGTAGTTGTGGCTCATGGGCTCTAGAGCGCAGGCTCAGTAGTTGTGGAGCACGGGCTTAGTTACTCCGCGGCATGTGGGATCTTCCTGGACCGGGGCTCGAACCTGTGTCCCCTGCATTGGCAGGCGGATTCTTAACCACTGTGCCACCAGGGAAGCCCCAGACAACTCTTATCTACACCACAGTTTGATATCCATAGGATATTTAGACCCTTGGTCAGTGGAGCTTCATAGATGATGAGAGATACAGGGGCTTTTCATTCCTACAGGGCATGTCACTGACTGCTCCTGTGAAGCCAACATTTCCTCTTCTTTCTTCATGGGGACATTGAGCGTATAGAAGATGCTACCATTGCCCCACACCCCGTGACCCCAATCCCTAGATGTTTCCATGCACGCATGGAATGGTAAACACCATTCCAAACACCAGCACCATTGCTTAAGGACTCTCCCTGACCACTAGACTCCACTCTACCTGTGCCCAGGAAAGGCTGGAAGTGGCATTGGATTACCACTCCTTCCCAGCCCCCCTCCATGCACAACTAACTCTTAACCAATGACTGATGGGAATCAGTGTATAAATACTCAAGCTTCCTTGCCCCCTGGATGAGATAACTGTATGGGACATGTTCTGCCCTGGCTTCCAGAAGTTTTAGTGGAATTAATTTCCAATTTACCAACTTGGTCGACAACACACTTACGGTTAGCTCCTGTCCCTTCCCGAGCTTTCTTCCCCACTCCCTTGGCATTGTTTCCAAGGTTCACCTCCCAAATGCATACTTACACGCAAATATTTGTCTCAGGGTCTGCTTCTGGGGGAACCCAAAAGAGTGTCTACAGATTAATACAGCGAGACATTTTGAACCAAGCCTAAAGTAACAGTGTGGGGAAAATCAGAGAAGGTATGGAAACATGGTTTATGGAAGAGAGTTCACTTGCGACCAGATTCCCAAAGTGTATCCTTTGGGTGTTTATATTCACTGCCAGAATCCCAAATTTTTAGCTGTTGACCCACAGTAACCCATATTTCCTCATATTAACTACTATGTATTCTTGAAAGAGACTCCCAGTGATTTTGGGGGTAAATTTACAGGTTTGTGCCTTTTAAGTGAAGTATAAGGAATAAATAGAAATAATAAATGTATAGATGGAGAGCATAGTAATGCATACTTTGACCATGATTTACAGATATTTTACTGCTCAGAGCATCTATAACCCAGCAGTAACCACTGCAAATGCATATTCTTCCTTGTAAGGTTGCATATTTCATCCTAAATGGCTTAAATATCTTTACTTATCCATTTGTAATAAAATGACGAAAACTTAAAGTAAGTGCATTTGAAAGAAATCGATTGTCAGTACTCTGGCTGCTAATACATGGAAACAGTTTTTCTCCCCCTGAGGTGTTAGTACATTAAAGCAAAACTATTTATGTTCTGATTATAAATTCATTAACTATTTATACCTCATGACTTACAACTTATTTGTTGAGAAGGATCACTTTCAACCTTCATGGTTGACTTTAGTGGAACTACTCAAAGCACAGTTTATTATTTTAAAAAACATTTTTAGTAGGGCTTTAGAATATGCACGATTTTATTGTCTTATTGGCCTTTGAGCTTTCTATACCTAAAGAGAGGTTTTGAGATGCAGCAAAGGATGCCATAGCCCTGAACTCAGACTTGCAACAATTTAAAATGAGATTTTGAGCTTGTTAGGTTTATAAGCTTTGAAATTTTGCTTTTTTTCCCCTCTGAGCCTCAGTGTCTATCTGTAAGATGGAAATAATAATGCTACCTGCCTTATAGAGCTTCCCTCTGAGATTAGATGTCGTATCTGAGGCTTAGCATAAAGTTCTCAAAATTATTTTTAATTTTCCTCTTTATTTCCCTGCAAGTCCTAAGCCGGTATATAACCTTATCTAGCAGTAGAATAAAACGGGCATCTAACTCCCAGTTCAACGTTTAATTGTGAATGAGTGATTTTGGCAAACGCTTTTTGCTAATCACCCCTCAGACTCAGGACTTACTGTTACTTGCAAAGCTGGAAAAAAAGGAGATTGTGATCAGCTCTGCACAGGTTGTCTTGATGGGTTATCAAGGATCGTGGTGCTTTTTTTCTCTTTATTACTTTGGGGCAGTTTGTGTGTTGGCTGGAACACTCAGTTGCTATGAAGCGTCTAGAGGAATGAGCTAAAATACTTGGAATTGCGGAAAGCAACCCAAGATCACATCGCATTTCTTAAAGATGCTCCTGCTATAGAGTTGTTAGGTGGAAGTCACCATGCACTTTGAGCAGTTGCTGTGCCAGGCACGATGCTGAGGGATTCCTCATGCATCATACCATTTAGTTCTCATGACAACCTTGAGTCAGAGGAGTCATCCTGAGCTGGGTTGGAATTCTAAACCAACTACTTACTAGCTTGGTGACTGTGAGCAAATGCCTTCATTTCTCTGGACCCCAGTTTCCTCATCTGTAAAATGAGGATAATAATATAACCTGGTTCATGGAGTTGTTTTGAGAACCCAATGAGAATATGAGTGAAGGTATAATACGCAGTAAATCTGAAGAGATGCTAATTGTTATTACTACATTACTAGTAGTACTACTTCTTCTAATACCATCAGCTTATTGATGAGGTTGCTTTTGACCAATGGTTCTCACCTGGGGTAATTTTGCCCCTCCCCCCAGAGATCATGTGGAAATGTCTAGAGACATTTTTGGTTTTCACAGCTTTGGGGAGCAGTCAAGGGTGCTATTAGCATTGAGTGGAGGCCAAGGTGGAGGCCAAGGATGCTATTAAACATCCTACAGGGCACAGGTAGCTCCCCTCCCACTAAAGGATTATGTGGCCCAAAGTGTCAGTAGTACAAATTTTGAGAAACCCTGCTTTTAGGCCACATGTCAACTTAAACAGGATTTTGCAATAAGGGATATATCATCACAGGGAACAGGGAATGCAATGGTGGGGTAGTTTTGAATGTTGGCTGATTTAGCAGCTCTGTAACCTCAAAGATGTTACTGGTCCTTTATTCCTCCCTGCCCTGTCATTCTCTGGCTGGTCATAAGATATTTGTGGCAGATCCAGAAGATATAGACACACAAGGAAACATCTGGAGGGATAAGAAAAAAAATCTTTTCCTGTAGCTTTCACTTGGGTCAAAATATTTTCCATAAGCACGTTGATCACCTTTTCCTAGATTAGATGACATGGACCCTAGGACAAGTCCTAAACCAGTCACATACAAAGAGGTCAGAATTACCACACTTGAGGATGGGGATCAACTGCAGTGTCCTCTGTATTAATAGTAACTATTATTATATTAGTTATGTTACCATCATCATCTTCACCATTATCATCCCCATCCCTATTTTACAAAAAGGGAGTGGAAGATTAGTGATGTTTAAAAAATGTTGCTTGGTTCACATTGCTATTAAGTGGTAGATTCAAATTATGAAAACAGACTGTCTTACTCCAGAGCTGTATCCACTTATTTCTTAAAGATGTACTTTTTAAAGATATATGAAAGTAGATTTCTTAAAGATGTACCAAATGCATATAAACTAGCTTTCCCTAAACCAAAGACATAGCTTCGTCTCTACTTATTATTGGCCAAGCATAAGGAGTTCTTTGTTCACTTGATTCTGACAACACTCAAAATACTTGTTTCCAAAATGCTTTTTATATAGACAGGCTCCCTTTGGTGCTGTGGATCACTGAACCTCCCTTTTTATTTTTCTTATTCCAAGACCAATGGACTAGGCATCCCTACTTTCATGATCATAAATCACTGATATGATTGTAAGCCTGCCTACATGGAGTATGAGCCCTAGTATGCAGAAAGACAAGATGCATCATAATTTATGCTTCATGAACTCTGCTCTGCCACAAAACAGACTTAGTTTTGACTCCTGGCCTAACCATTCACCAACTCTGTGGGGCTGGCCAAGTCACTGAACCTCCTCTTCCTTTTAAGCTTTGGTTTTCTCATCTACATAAAGGAAACCATAATAGTACTTACACTCAGAGTTGTATTGTGAGGATTAAATGAGATAATACAGCTAAAAAGCTTATATAGTAGATGCCACATGCTTGTTTTTTAAATTTAATTTAATTTTTTTATACAGCAGGTTCTTATTAGTTATCTATTCTGTACATATTAGTATATATGTGTCAATCCCAATCTCCCAATACATCCCACCCCCACCCTCACCGGGCTTTCCCCCCTTGGGGAAAAGCTTGTTATTTTTATTGCTATTCTTATCATCAAGATTGTTCAAAGTGTTATTTTTTGTTACTGTGGCTATCTTCATCATTATTTGGGGGATGTAGGCAAGGGAAGAAAAGAGATGAGCCCAAGGAGAGGTGGAGAAACCATCATGTTTACTATTTCAAAGACATTTTAAAACAGAGTGTGAAAGTTTGTATCTTTTCAGGAGAAGAGAATTCAACCCTATGCACTGACTAGCTCATTCTCAGTATTAGATGCCTTGGTTAATATCAAGACCCTGAACTACATGATAGATGGTGACTCAGTTCAACCAATCAGTAATTATATATTGAGTATCTGCCATGTGTCCAGTGACTGAGGGGGGAATAGAGAATATAAGGTGCAATCCATTCCCCTGTGGTCCTCAGACTGTTTTAATTAGTTCATTAGTAGACCAGACTGTGATAAAGCTTTCAGGTAAGCCCGAAGACTGAGAACTTGAAGGCAAGCAGGTCTTACATAGTATTGGGACTGTGCAAAGCACTATATTGAATCAGAGTCATTCATAAATAAATTTGATCTATACATCCTCTCTTCAGTGACTGCTATGGAAAGGTGTCCTTTGGAAAGAGACACAGAAGGATGCTTGGCTACTTCAGTTTGTTTTAGTTTGCCTTTTTCATCCTTTTCCTATTCTAATATACCACTGATCATCCCTAAAAGTCCTAGAATACTTTGGAGTGATCTATTAGTCCCCAGAATTTGCTAGATGTTTATACTGACCATCAGGAAAAGTTCTAAAACAAATATAAAATAATAAGGAGAAAAATGGTCATTGAAGTGAAGGCAGATGAAGTCCAGGCCATGACTCTGGAACTATGGCAATGGTGGGTCTGGACAAGCCTTGGAGTCATCCTATCAGGAGCTGCCTTGGGGTAAAGCAAGCACACTTTTTGCTTCAATTTAGGGCTCTTTATGAGCTTCCCGCAGTTTATGCCTTCAGCTTCATTGTTCACTGCCTTGCTTCCCCACCACCTTCCAGACCCTTGAACTTAGCATGACTCTATTAATATAGAACAGATTTGCTGCTCAAATCTGTTCAATACTGTTCAAATACTGTTCAATATTGAACAGTATAGCCTCCTTGAAGGGGCTATACTCTGTTTGGCTTCAGACAGTCTCATAAGCTATGTTCTTCTCCAGGAATGTCCTTCACCCAACTCTTTGGGTAATTCCTACTTATCTCCTATGTTTAGAGGAGATCTCCTCTAGAAACGTTTGTCTGGCCTTCCCCTTTTCACTCATGTCTGGTTGTATCCTCCCATTCAGTACTGGCCAAAATCTTTCAAAACCCTTGAGATCACTTATATATGTGCCTGCTTATCATGTTAGACTATAAGCTTCTTTAAAAAAATTTTTATTTTATTGAAGTATAGTTGATTTACAATGTTGTGTTAATTTTTCTGCTGTATAGCAAAGTGATTCATTATACATACATATATATATATTCTTTTTCATATTCCTTTCTATTATGGTTTATCACAGGATATTGGATATAGTTCCCTGTGCTATACACTAGGACCTTGTTGTTTATCCATCTTATATATAATAGTTTGCACCTGCTAACCCCAAACTCCCACTCCATCCCTCCCCCACCCCACCCTCCCACACCTTGGCAACCACAAGTCTGTTCTCTGTGAGTCTGTTTCTGTTTCATAGATAAGTTCATTTGTGTCATATTTTAGATTCCATATATATGATATCATATGGTATCTGTCTTTCTCTTTCTGACTTCACTTAGTTCGATGATCTCTAGGTCCATCCATGTTGCTGCAAATGGCGTTATTTCATTCTTTTTTATGGCTGAGTAGACTATAAGCTTCTTGCATGCAGAGACTGCATCTAGTTTATAGACTAAATGGTTTACGACTAGCCTCTAGTAAAATACATGTTTGATGGCTGAAAGGAAGGATTAAATGAATAGATGAGCAGGTTGATCTCTCAGACCATCTCCAAGAGGCTAGCTTGTTTAGACAGAAATCCCCACAATAGTTCACCAAACATTTATTGAGCTTATTATGTGTTTGGTCCCATAGACTGAGAAAAACTCCCTGACATCAAGGAGCTGTCAGTCTAATGGAAGTGAACATTTACAATAGGCAGAGACAAATGATGTGATAAAGTTATGGAGAGGTGCTCAAGGAGTTCACAAGAGAGACACTAGTCGTAACTTGTGTGTGAGTGGGGGTTGGCAGGGAGAAGTAATGTCCAAATGGAGATCTAAAAGATAAACAGACACTATCCAGGAAAAGAGAGTCTGTAGGAGCATTCCAAGTTGGAGGAAGAGTATGTGCAAAGGACTGGAGACAAGCAAGGGAAGATCACCGCTGGATCATAGGGTCAATGTAAAATGAGATACAGAGAATCCAGGAGCTTGTAACTCATGTAGAAGACTTTAGACTTTATCTTGGGGGACGATGAGGAGCCATGAGAAGATCTTAAATTTGAAAGTGAGATGATGAAATTTACGCTCCAGGGAGATCCTCAGCATTTTGAGTACGGTTAATAAACTCTCAGCCAAGCATGAGCCTACAATGTCATTCTTTCCCACCGGTTTTATGGAAGACACCATTTTGACATCTGCTTATATCACAAATTGCAAAGTATCTTTCACGTCCAGTAGGAGGAGCCAAAGGCTCTATGTTCTTCCCCAGAGCTGGGCATTCCTTGGCCCTCCTCTGTCCTAGGAGCTGTTTACTTCAGCACCTCTCATTACTGAGAAGTGGATCAACGTGGAGGAATGGCAGAAAAACTCTGCCTGGAATGTGAAAGATCATGATGAAAAAGAAACTAATACTTTCCAGATGAACAGCATAATAGCATGGTATATTGATCTTTACTCTAATTTTGTTTTAAACTGTAATGAATGTCTCCCCCACTCATATTAATCTTTCTTAAGCCACGTAGCCACACAGCATCAGTGAGTCATACCTGACACTCATTGCTAATACACGTAAGCCTATCTCTACTCCAAAATAAATAAGAGTCGACTCAGACTGACCTTGATTTTGAGATGGTTGAATATGTTTTATTTCATTTCCAATGGAAAAGTATATAGTAAAAAATCATAAAAGCACCCAGCGATTACCCATTCTAATGAAACAATAGCCAGTGTTTCTGCCTTGAATGACTGTATTCATTTTTTTCCGTTCTGGAATAAAAATGAAGGAGCATGGAGAAACAATTCCTGTTGGTGAATTTGCACAAAACATTGTATTTCAACAGAACTTCCCATTAACTGCCATTTATTTCTTCTCTCATTATTGATAATTTGCTTTTAAATTGAGAATACCTCTCTTACAACCCATCTCATCTCCCTGCATGGCTAGACAATTACATTTAAATTCAGTGGTTTTCCCACTGTAAACAATTTCTGGGGGAAATGATTATGATGTTACTAACCCAGATTTATGGCTTCATTGTGCTATCACTGAAGGATAAGAAACTAGTATAAAGAAAAAAAAGTTATTTACATACAAATATATTATCAAAGAGAGTCCTCAGGAAGCATATAGTAAAACCAACCCAAACTGCAAAATCACCTACTGGGGCCAGTGAGAGAGACATCTTTCTGGATTTTGCAAAATTATTTTTGTTACAAGTTTTTTAAAAATTCCAGGTGTTGGTAGAAGTTCCTTTTAAAAATTTTATTCTAATGTTAGAAGAAATCCTAGTCCGACAGGATTGCGGAGGAACTCTTTATGAGTCTGCTATTTGGTAGGTACTTAGGAAATACACATGATACAAAGAAATACATGTAACATGGTCCCTACTTTTGGAAATCTTACCGTTCTACTTGGAAGAGGAGCCATGGTACAAGTGCAACAACAACAACAAAAAAAATCAAATGATAGGGTGGGGAAAATGAACATGAGCCTCAGAGCAAGGGCTCAAGGCTAGAATCTGGACTTGTCCAATCCCATCTGGCCCTCAGAAGGCAATGTGGTACAGTGGTACACCCCATGAAATTAGGTATTGCCCAGGAATCCTGGTTCTTTCCAGCTGTGTGACCTTGAGCAAATTATAACTTTCTGGATCTCAAACTTTCCTGTGTAACATAACCACCTAAAATGTTTATCTAGAAAAAAAAAAGAATTTTTGGCTCAGTGAGTCCAGGGTGAGGCTCAAGAAAGAAGAAACATTGCAGCTTTAACCCCTTTAAGCCTCCGTTTTCTGATCTGCAAAGTGGACAAACCTACAGTACCGACCTCATTTAGCTGTTGGGAAAGTTCAATGTAAATTCTTCAAATAGCATCCGGTGAAAGTGAGTGCTAATTGAGTGGTAGGATTTATTGAGGAGTCACAGGGCTTCTGACTCTAAGGCAACTGCTGAGAGAGTAATCTCTGGACCCCTCTAGAGTCAGCACCCCGTGCAGGATTAGGCAGCCAGTAAGAGGCCAGGGAGGGTGGCCCAGGCCAGCGCGCAACCGCTCCCTGCCTGGTGTCCCTCGGGCCTGGATAACTTTTTGCATCTCGGATAGGGCTCCATCTCTGCCTGGCCTCAAGATTTCCCAGAGCAGAAGCGGATTGGGGCAAGATACCTCCTCCACGTAGCATTCCTCTAGGGGATTTGTCCAGTCTCCTTGAGGGGAGGGGGTGGGGGGGGCGCTGGTGCTCAGTGAGTGAGTACACTTTGGGACAAGGACTTGGGAATGCCAAAGACCTGGGCTCAACTGCCCCACTCCCAACTCTCACTCCTTCACCCCAGGAGACCGAGGCACTGGGTCGCGCGTCTGCCACCTCGAGTTGGAATCGGGGCTGCGCGCTTGACCGCGGAGGCGGTGCTGGCGAGGGGAAGGGGGAGGGGGCGCTCCCTAGAGCTCGGGATTATTTTTGGCTCCGCAGCCCCGGCTGCTCGCCGCCTGTGGCGCGCGCTCACACACACTCTCACACACACACACACAGACACGCGCGCACACGCACACACATATGCACACATTTTCTCGCTCGCTCTCTCGCCCTCCTTTGTTTATTTTCTAATCCATATTTTTACTTGAAGATCTCCTCTTCACTCTCTCCCGCCCGCCTGCTGGCACTCTCGCGGGCCAACCGGGTGCACACCGCTCCCCTCCGTCACCCCAGCCCTCCTCCCGTCTCCCCGAGCGCGGGGTTTGAAGGTCACCTCCTTTCCAGTCCCCGTGCGAGACGCGCCGCCACCGCCGCCTCCAGCCGGAGCCAGTGGCACAGGCTGCGCTGCCGTGAAGTGGTTTTCGCAGCCGCGGCAGCGGACCGAGCCCGGGGTCCGCGCCGGGTGGGGAAGCCTGAACTCGCGGAGGGGAATTCCTCTCGCTTCACTCCAGCCCCCGGCTGCACCCGTGGTGGGGCGGGGACGCTCTGCCAGCCCGCGAACGGCAGAGGCGGCGGCAGCGACCAGACCCACGCGTGCGCCTCCAGGGCAGGAGGAGGAAGGAGCGAACAGCGCACCCCGCATCTGGAGGGGACAGCCGCGCGCCCCGCCCGTGCGTCCGGAGCGAGAGAACTCAGAGCCTCCCACCAGGCAGAGCGCGGAGGGAGCGGACTGTGCACCCCGGGACCGAGGAACCTTGCGCTCCAGACCCCCGGGCAGTGGCCGTCCGGGCCCAGCGGTGCTGAGTCGCACCGCGCGCAGCTGCGCCCAGCCTGCCGCCCAGGCAGGGGCGCCAGGGCGGGGCTGACCTGCCAGCAAAGTTGCGGACAGCGTGAGAGAAGCCAGCACCCCCTTTCGCCATCTCCAGCTCATGGTGAGTGTGGCTGGGGGTGCAGAGAAAGCAGGGAAATTGAAGGGCCTGGGGCCGAGCGGAAGGCGACCGGAGCCGGGTGCGGCGGGAGTCCTAGGTAAGTCCAGGCGGAGTCACCGCCTCTTTGCCCCCTGACCTGGCCAGAGGGTCTCACTGAGGGAAGAGCTGGCTTCTCGAGGGCTGGCTTCCTCTCAGAGCCAGGCCGGGAGCGCTGTACTGGGAACTTTTTCAGTGTGGTGGAGAGATCTCCCTGTACGTCCTCCCCGGGGGCTGAGATGAGGAGCCCCTACCCCCCTCATCCTTCCAGAAGGAAGCCCTTTCTCGGCCCAGAGCGCTCCTCTGGAGCGCCCAGGCTGCCTTGTCCGTCCTCCTGGGAGCGAGTCTCAGGTGCAGGGAACAGCGGGCGTCTGCCTGCGCACTTTGGTTAGGTTTCCTGGCAGACTGGAAGCGTGCAGTCGGTGCGCCCCGGGGCGCTGCCTCTGCACCGCCCTTAACGAGGACTGAGGGAGAAGGCACTTCGTGGCCTGGGAGGGTGTTTAGAAGCATTGAATCCTTTGTGGGAGGCGGGGAAGAGGAGGGTCACTGAGCTGGAGGGAGAGTGTCTGTGTTTATGGGCACCGGAGGGACGCCCAAGATGCCACTGCATTTGACCCTGGGGGGAGGGGAAGGGGGCCAGCCTGGGAACTCAGGACTTGGAAACTCCGGCTGCGCCCCTTGGTTCCTTTGGTGCCTTAGGGCACCTTCACCCTGGAGAGGAAACCCAGGTAGCAGTTCTCGGTGCAGGCCGGGGGTCGCCTCTTGTTAGCTCCAGTTTCCTAACTCTCCAGGGTTAGAGGCGAGGGAGGGGTTAGCGAGTCGCTGCTTCCATATCCCCGCGGCCCGGGGAACCATCAGGTTGGGATGCTCCTGGAGTCTTTAAGGTGTCAGCTCCGAGGGACCAGGCCAGCCCGGAAGCTGCCCGCGCGGAAAGGGCGGGGAAGACCCCGACCCCCCTGGTCCAGGAGCCGCCAACTCTATTCCCTGCTGCCGGGGAATGGGGGGCTCATGGCTGCTGCCCGGACAAGCAAGGGCCGGGCTGTGCACCTACCTGACTCGGAACGTGTGGGGCGGGGCTGCTCAAGTGCTTGGAAATTCGAGTCTGGCAGTCCAGGGAATTGGTACCCACCGCGGGTCTTTTCAGTTGAACTTGGAAAGAAGTGCGGACAGTGTCATGGAATAGCTTTGTTTGAGCTGCAATATGATGCACCAGAACTGGAGTTTTCTTTTATAATAATTATGATTGTATATTTTTATTATTTTTTAAAATCCGGTGCGCCAAGAGGCCTGGCCTTTTCAGCACAAGTTTAGGACACATCCCAGCCAGTGATCTCTCCCTGCCCCTTGTCCTAGTTCATCTACCCTCCATTTCCCATTTACCTTTGTTACAAAGGAAAAAATAAAAGAGATGAGAGGGCCTGGATCCTTTTAATTCTTAAGTGACCACAGAGGGCCTGGCTGGAGCCATGGGCAGATTTATTTTTGGCCAAGTTCTTTTTTTCTTCAGAGGCAAGGACCTGGGCCCATGAAGGGTAAAAGTGGCTCTGGCAGGGGTTCTAGGGCAAACAACGGGGCTGACTCCAGACCTTCATGTTTTCTGAGCTCATCTGGGAAGCACTGGGATCTGGGGGAATCCACTGGGTTTCCTCTAAGTTAACTCATGGCTGAGTTGGATTAGGAAGAAACTGGTATCATTATTTACAGTTTTGGAGGGTACCATTAGCATCCAGAGATAAGGCTGAGAAGAGTACAGGGCCCTTGGCTCTGCCACCTGCTAGCTGTGTGACCTTGGGCAAATGACTTCACCTCTCTGTGTCTCAGTTTATTCACTTGCCAGATGAAAGTTTCAGTGGTAGTATTGGCCACAGGGGGTTTGGGGGAGAAATAAATAAAGCAATAAGCATAGAACAGGGTCTGACACATGGCAAGTGCCCGGATGATGTTAGTTTTCTTTCTTTCTTTCTTTCTTTCTTTCTTTTTTTTTAAATCAAATAGATTACTCTCTATTTTGAGTCTTATGACACCTGGTGGGATAGGAAAGGCAGGCAGCTTCCCTTACATGTACGCCCTTTCTTTTAAACAACAGATCACAAAAAGAGAGGTTAATCATAAAGGGAGATTTCTCAACAGAAACCTCATTCCTTCCAAGCCTGACCTCTCCTCATGTTCTAAGGAGGATCAGTTACATGCCACCCACTGGCTGAGAGGTGGATTGGTGGCATTTGACAACATCCCAACAGGCACCTATACCCTGAAATTAAGTTTTTACTTAATTAAGTATTTAAGTTTTTACAGCAGTTGTGTATTTTATTCTTTAATCAACAGAAGGCCTGCTTCTCCTTGGCCTCCTGGGATGAAAGTATCATCTTAGTAAATCTTACTTTCCTAAGAACACACCATCTTTATTGTCACCCCGTGGTCCCAGGGTTTTCCACTCAGAAACGAGCCAAAACATGGATCTGAGCAGATTTCTCCTCCTGGAATTGACCCACTCTGCCCTATTTTCTGTTCATGATAATTGATGCTATTTTTTTTACCTACTTCTCTAATGTCTGAGCACAGGCCGCTGTGACATCCTCAGGTCTCTGATGACTTTTTTTTTTTTTTTAAACAAATTTAGTCTTTTCAGTTCAAGCCATACCAAATCATTATATTTTATAAAATTCCTTTCAGATAAGTCTTTTTTTTTTTTTGCATTTAGAAAATTGGGTCTGTCCTGTATAAACATGTCTGACATTTCACCTTTCCAAAAATCAGACCATTTTATTTGCATCTTTTAAGCTGATGTGTGGAGTAATGAACACATTCCAAGAGGGAACTCGTATCTGACACAGAAAATACCTTGGGGATGCAGTGACTTCCCAGTGGTGTGTGTGAAGACTATTGAAATCCAAGTGCAATTGCTCTGAAGGACACAGGGCAGCTCATCTCACTTTTCCCACCCAGCATGGGAGCCATGTAGTAAGCATGCTCCACAAAGTAATATCGAATGACTTTCCTAAAATCATCACTTGTCACGTTTCCTTTCCCCTATATTGCCCAAGACAAAACTTTGTTGTGCCAAAGACCTCAAACTTGGAGATGATGTTTTTATTTTTTTATTTTAAAAATATTCATTTATTTATTTGGTTGTACCGGGTCTCAGTTGCAGTAGGTGGGCTCCTTAGTTGCGGCTCCAGGGCTCCTTATTTGCGGCAGGCATGCTCCTTAGTTGTGGCATGTGAACTCTTAGTTGTGGCACACATGTGGGATCTAGTTCCCTGACCAGGGATCAGACCCAGGCCCCTGGCATTGGGAGTGCAGAGTCTTATCCACTGAGCCACCAGGGAAGTCCTGATGATATTTTTAAGAAGTTCTGAGGCTCTCCCTGATGCCTGCCTCCCATTATTTAAAACACTGCCTAGAGGCACCAGTCTTAAAATATTAAAACTTTAATTAAAGAATAAATGGTGAGGGAACTTCAAAATGAGGGGCACCCAGCACCTTCAGATGACTTCAACAGAGAACATGGTTAGACTAGGTTGCCGGGTCTGGGGGTTCTTATGAAAATGACCCCTGGAGTTATAAGGAGAGACAACCATCCTCATGTTTTATATCTGTAGTTACTCTGAGCACCGTCATTACTGTTGGCCTGTCATTGGTCATCAGACACAACAGATGTGGGTGACGCTTGCCTGCTGCTATGGATGGGTGTGACTGTACTGGAGGAAGGAGTAACTAATGTAGTAAATGTTTATCCAGAACATACCACACATTAGCTGTTCTGCTCGGGGAACAAGGCCAATGAGAACCTTGCCCCCTTGGAGCTTCTTTGGTTGTGGGGAGAGCCAAACAATAAGCAAGGGATGGAAAATTCATTTTTATGAGGTTAATGACAAGGGTTACAAAAATTATGATGTGACAATATGAGAGTGACTTGGAAGGACTTTCCAAGGAGGAGAGATTTGAGCTGAGATCTAATCGAAAGGAATAGTTGATGTGTATCAAGCGATACATGCATCCCGTGAGCATTTATTGAGCACCTACTATGTGCCAAGCACTGTTCAAAGAACTTGCAATACACAGTGATCAGATGGAGCATTCCTTCTAGAGTGTTCTTCTACATGAAGAGCATTTTAGAAAGAGGGAACAGCAAGTGCAAAGGCCCCGAAGCTGAAACAGGGATACCATTATATGGATGAAGTTGGGTCATAGAGGCTCCTGAGACCTGATAAGGAGTCTGGCTCTTATTATTCCAGTGAAGCCATTGAAAGTTTTAATGCAGAGACGTGCCATGTTATATTTAAGACTTACATGTGGGAAACACCGTCAGATGTTTCTGAGAAGGGTAAATAAAGAAGCGTGTCTTCCTGGCCAGCCAGCTTTTGTCTCAAAGTTCCGATTCATCTCCATAACCAAATTTGGTCTGTGGACTTCCCGGCACTGGAAGGGTGAGCCCTACAGCATCTAAGACAATGAACTTTTTCCCCCCCTCCTTTGGAGACTTAGAACAGTCTTACATTCAAGATGGGGGATTAGTTTATAGGGAAAAGGAACCCCAGGTTTCTCAGTAATACTCATTGTGTGTGGCTGGAACAGTAGCAGGTGTCTGTATACATTATCTTACTTAGTTCTTTCCCTAGATGTCCCTTCAAAGAAGCAGCACCTCCTCCCCTGCCCCAGCACCCACATACACTCTTCCCAGCAGCTTGGCTACCTCACCATCTATCTGCAAAATGGGGATGTGAAAAGACTCCACCTCGGAATGCGCGAGAATGATCCAGTGGAATCACTCATTACTCCCATATCCAGCATCTACTCTGTGCCAGGCACCCTGCTAGATGCCAGGGATACTATGATGTCCAAACCAGGTGCATATACGGTTTGGACACAGATCCCTGTTTTTGATCATCTATTCCAGAAGTTTCCTTTTCAGAGTGTGGCCCTGTTTTTCTCCCATGAGTGCGTGTGATAATGGATATTGACAGGAAGAAGTGAGTTGCCTCCTGAGAGCCCTGAGTGCTCCTGGCATTTTCCATCTTTGGAGGCTCTCCTGGCCTTGGTAGATGGTAATAAGTTGTGATGGAGCATTTGGACATCTGGACAATTCAACTTTCTTCCCACATTTGACCCCCCCGCCCCCAAGCCTGTCTCTCTTTATCCACAAGCCTGGAGCTCTGTCAGTGCTTGTTAGAGGACCTGTGATAATAATGATAAGTTTATGGGTTTTTTTTTTTTTTTTTGGCCGAGCTGCAAGACATGCTGGATCTTAGTTCCCAGACCAGGGATCGAACCCGGGGCTCCCTGTGGTGTAAGCGCGGAGTCCTAACCGCTGGACCGCCAGGGAATTCCCAGGTTTATGTATTTTGAGCACTTTCTGGACGACACAAGCTGTGCTGAGCACTCCGCCTGCGTGGCTGTGTGTTGAGCTGTGATTTCCTGCCCTGTGATCATCTTCCTCCTGCCCTCACCTCCACAGCTCACCTTGTTCACTCCCTACTCATCCTTTAGGTTACAACTCAGGAGTCTCTTGCTTAGGGAGACCCTCTGTCTTTCCCCGTGTGGATTCCCTTCCTTGCAGTCGTCCCAGGAGCGGCTTTGGATTTACTTGGTGGCTCTGTTTTATCTCGTTCTCTTACTCCACTGGAAGGTAAAGTCAGGTGGGCCACGCAGGCACCTGGTTTGGGCATCATGATATCCCTGGCATCTAGCAGGGTGTTTGGCACAGCGTAGATGCTGGATGTGGGGTAATGAGTGATTGTATTGGATCGTTCGCACGCACTTTGAGCTGGAGTCTTTTCACGTCCCCATTTTGTAGATAGATGGTGAGGTGTAAGCGGGGTTAAGCAGTGTGTCTCAGGGCACCACATCAGGTAAGTGGCCCACCCAGGATTTTTAACCGACGGTCTCAACGCGTAGTCCGAAATACTGACCACTGCACTCACACTGCCTGTGTTGCTGCTTTGTAAGATGCTAGGAAGGGAGGAGGCAGTGCCGTGCAGTGGTTAGGGGGACTTTGCTGCTCAGCTTGAGGAGCTCTGAGCAGTGATGCTGAGTCTATCAGAAGCACACAAAGAAAACAGGGCACCTGTTTCTGTTTGTCACAACCGTTCGTTATTGTTGTGTGTGAGTGGCCTGAGCAGGGGGTCTGTGCTGGCGTGATCTGGCTCTTGTTTTGCTCTTTCTCTCCTCAGGGCCTTCGGGCCCCTGGCTCTGGGCTCACGCTCTGAGCGTGATTTTGCAGGGAGTGCAGAGGGCACCCACCTGGCTGCAGGTATCTGGGGGCATCATCCCCTTGAGGCTAACCCTGCTCTGATAACCACTCACAGTGCAATTTGTGCACCGCGGCTCACTCCAGTGAAGCACTGTCATCTGAATCAGCTCCCCTCTCATTTTTTCTGAGAACCAAAACTAGGCCTTTGCCAGCATAATAGATCAACTTGTGCCATCACCTTGCTTCTTGCTAGGTCTGTCTTTCCTCAAGATGTTCCTTTTCTGTGAATTTTAGAATAGGGGAGTCAGAGATGAGAGTATGGATTTAGGTTTTCAAAATTGTCTTCCTTGTGTCACCCTCAGTTCCCTAAGAGCTACCATTTGCAGGAAACTCCTTTTGTGCCAGGGCACAGGGAAGAATGCTTTGCATGCAGTGTTGCAGTAACTATTTACCGCAAATTTGTTGTCCCCATTTTGCAGGTGGGAGTACTGAGGCCCAAAGACTAAGTTGCAGACTCAAGCAGTTGCTTCCAAAGTCCTGGGCTTCTCTCTTCTACTCGGTGCTGAGAGGACATGCTGGGTGTCGAGGGGCATAGCAGAGGGAACTTCACAAGAGGCTCGGGAGGAAGGAGGTGACGCAGGGCAATGATTAGGATTTCAGAATCAGACTGTCTGGCTTCAATCCCAGCTCTGTCACATTCTAGCTTCATGTCCTTTGGTCTTACTTAACCTCTGTGAGCCTCAGTCTTCCCATTTGGATATAATAATGATTCCTACATTGCAGGATCAGTTTGATGATTAATCAGCCCTGTAAATTATTTTAGCAAAGTACCTGGCACATAGTGTGTGTTCACTAGTGGTGCTGGCTCTGGTAACAGTGACAATTATTATTACCATTTAATAATAATTATATCATTATTATTGTTGTTGTTGTTACTAGAATTTCACAGTCCCCTGAGGTAGAAAACTGGCCCCAGAATGTGATTCTTACATTTTCCTCTTGGCTGTAACAGAGATGATAAATTGAGAGTGAAGGAGGCAGGGCCCATCCAGCATGACTGCAAGTGTATAGTTGAGGGAGTTGACAGACCTGAGTCTCTATATGGAGTTCTGCCTGCGGAGGACTGCTGACAGCAGCCATATGCACGGGCTCTGATTGATTGGCAGAGAGAAACACTAATATATTAGACTCGTTATGAAAAGTGACAGAGCAGGGAATCCAGAGGCTGATTCAGCATCAGCAGCCCTGGTCAGATCCTGGTGGTGCGAGCTGGGTGTCTGTTTCCCATGGGACACGCCCTCCATCTCCATCCCGGGGTCATTGCTTGTGTTCTAGAGTGAGTCTCTTAAAGACGCCCTGGGCCTGACTGAACCTTATTGGGTCTTTCTGAAGGGAAGCCTGGCCCGTGGCATGGCTCACTCTCAGGGCATCATGAAAAACACATCTTTTCCGTGGGCAGCCTTAGAAAGCTGGGTCCAGGTCAGGCTGCTGCTGATTGCAAAGGCTGATAAGAGAAATTCTCAAAGGGGAGGAAGATATTCTCATTTGCATGGGGTGGGAAATTTCAAGAATTTTCTAGGGGAGAATGAAGAGGGGGATTGATACCTCTCTTTAGAACGTGAAGCTCTTCATTGGGAGGGTTTCTCATTTCTAATTGGAGGAGTTTGGTCAGTCTGAAATATAGCAGCTAGCATCCTGGCTAAATAAGGAGAAAAAAGCCTTGCCTTTCAAGATGATGGCACGTTGACCCAAGCTAATGGAGTTAGTTTGGAGTCAGAAAAACTTTGAGAAGACCAAACTCCCTGAGAACCAAGGTGTGAGAAGACACAGGCTTTGGATCCAGGCATACCTAACTTTTGAGTCCAGACTCTGCACTTTCTAGCTGTGTGACCTCGGGCAAGTTATTGTACCTCTCTGAGCCTCTCTTTCCCTGTCTATCAAAGGACGAATGATTCTGCCTGTCTCACCAAGGATTGATGCTCCAGAGTAAGGTAAGTTGACTTAAAACATAGACTTCTGAGAATATTCCCTCCTCATCCATTTACTTACCTTGTAATATGCAGACAAGAACTGTTCACTAGGAGGTTCTTTGATACAAAAGTTTCTGTAGTTAATGTGCCCGCGGTTCTTGGAAAGATATTTTGTTTTCTAGTGAATTTTTGTTTGTTTCACAGGTGAAACTTACATAGGTTTAGTCTGTGTGAACTTCCAGTAACCTTTGGAAGTGCATATTGAGGACAAAGAATCATTCCCCACCACTCCATAAATTCAGTTCTCCTGAATTGAGGTTTGCCGTTTATAATGAGAGATATTATAAGAAAGCCATTGCATGCAATATTTGAAAAAAATAGATATTGTATATACACAGAAAAAGAATAGACCATTTGGACCAGAGTTTAAGAGTGGATACAGCTGAGTCTAACACTTGAAATGCAAAGAACAAAATATTTTTGAAAACAAATGAGGGGAACCAAGAAAGATAAAAAGTCATGAAGTCACACTCCCTGCTGTTAATTGCTGTGCTTGCTATCCTTGTGTTATCTCTCGTTTCAGGGTCAGAAAAAGTTCATTCTTTCTGGAGATATTGATTGGTATTTATGTATCAGACATTCTAAGTGGAACAAATGATTGTGTTCCCTTTTCACAAAGCCTGTCAGGAAGCTCAGAGCCGATTTTACAGTCCACTCTTGACAGTGTATAGGATTTGCCAGCATAGGTTTTACATATTAACCTCACTGTTGGCTCCATTTTACTTCTCTGCCTCTAATTTTCACCTTTTATTGTAATTTATGTTGCTTTTTTCATTATTTTTTAGAAAGTCATCTTCGCAAGGTACCTAAAATAAATATACATAAGATAGGTGGCAGTTAGGAGGCACAAATGAATAAGTTGCAGCCCTTTAAAATATCAGAAATTCCAGAAAACATGGTGGTATAGTGCAGCGCTAGGTATCCTGAGCTAGACCCGGAGTAAAGGAGTATCATTTTGAGTCCCAGCAGTGCAAATGGACACTCTTATTTTCTCCCATTTTTTTCTGAGAAAAAATTTTAAATGACATGACATTTTAATGTTATGTCACTTTAAATGACATGTAGGATCGCTTTTCTGGGGTCATTCACTGCCTTTCTCATGCATTCGGTAAACATTTCAGACACGTGCTCCGGTCAGGTGCTGTGTCAGGCTCTGTTGTATTTGGATGAGACACTGACCAGTGACCAAGACCAGCAAGATCTCTGCCTCCTGAAGCTTATTCTCTAGTGGGAGAGACCAACATAAGCCATAAAAACAAATAAATGGACCATATAATTATCTATTATAATAAGTATTAAGATGGAAACAAAACGGGGCACTGATGCACTAAAAAGGTAAAGGGCCATATAGGGTTGGAGGGTGTGGGAAGATCTGTCCAAAAAAGTCTGTCCAAAAGTGGAGACTTTTAGGTGACGTTTAAGCTGAGACCTGGAGAATGACAAGGACTGAGTTCTGCCAAGAGGGGAGATGGAGGGAGGGCAGGAGAGCATGGTGGCGGGAGCCCGGGAGTACGGGGAGCGCTCTGCACGCCGTGAAACCTGCACGGTGGCCCCCGTGCCCAGGGCAGCGTGAGCAAGGGAGTTGACGTGGCCGGAGGAGCTGCAGAGGCCACAACACGCAGCCTGTTCTCGAGACCCCATGCTCTTTCATTCTGAAGTGGGTGAGGTCTGTGCTGGAACCATTACTCGCGGATGTGCAGCTGATGAAAGAACAGCTCTCAGGGTGAGAGAATGGCTGCGGGGAGCACCTTTGGGGGCAAAGGTGAGGTGTGTGTGCATGTGCGCATGTGCACGGGTGCGTGACGATGCACGTGTGTGACGCAGGAGGAAGAGAGGGCAAGAAGGGTGACCAGATGGTGGTGTGATGGGCTCTGATTTCAGAACCCGTGGGAATGAGGAACGGGGCAGCTGGGCCTTCTCTTATTTCATGTCCAGGGTGTCGCTCTGTTTAGTCCCCTACTCAAGTCGTCCCTCTGTTTTGTAGGTACATTCTGTGAGTGACAACATCTTAGGAGGTAGAGCCAGACCCCAGTTCTGTGAATACACATTCATAACGTCGGTAAAGAGAAAACAGAATTCCCTTCTTCACCTTAGACCACCCTTAACCACCGCTTCTTTGGCTCCATGCCACTGTCAGAGATGTAAAAATAATTGGGAAACGCTTTTGAGACTTCAGCATTTTGGAGTCCTTTTTCAAAGCCTTTTATTAGCACAGCAGTGCTACTTCTGCCTCTTGCGTCGTCACCATTTTCAGTGCCCTCCCTTTTCACTCGTGGTTTTGGTTTTGCTGCCTCTTTGGTCTGACGTCCCTCCCTTGCGAGTCTTGGAAACAAGAATGTTCTGTTTAATGTTCCTTGTTCTTCTGGCATAGGTAGAGGGCTGTTACCCTGTTTCCTCCTGTGTTCACCGTTTCGAGACAAGGATTGGTGGAATTCCCATTTATAGAAACAAAATCAAGGGAAACAGCTCACAGAGTTTAATCTGTCTCCATCCTAACTCTTCTAGTTATTGAAAAAAAAAAAAAAAAAAAAAAAAGGAAGTGAAATTATTCATTCCCTTGAGCTCCAGATTGCTTTACTGAAAGAAGGGAGGGAATTCACTCCATGGGAAAGAGGCTCTTGGGCTTTCATTCCTTGATGATCTTCTCTTTACATAATTTTAGGGAGCATGTTGGGGAATATTAATTCTGGTCGGCCACAAATGTGCCTCAGCTCAGAGAATAAATGGAGAGCAGTGTCTGGAACAAATGCTTGTCTTAAAAAAAGTTTATGAAATGCCAGCAGATGTCACTGTGCCCTTGCCATTTTAGTTTTTTTCCCTTTTAACTTTTTTTTAAAGCAACATTAATTATTTGTAGTAGTAAACACACACACACACACACACACACACACACACACACACACACACACCAACAAAACACCCTCCTACAGTCATTAAGAGACCATGAACAGAATTCACTTCATAAGGTGAACCCTCTAAATCACCTAACTGTGTAATATAGTCTTTTCCCACAATAGTGGTTTCAGAAATAAAAGACTAGTATAAGTTTTATATTTTTTCTCCTTCCCTCTCAGCCATTGTTGGGAAGCTAATAATAGCCCAGGATCCAGCTCAGCTTCTTAGAGCCAACTGGCTCTGCTAATTGATACAGCTCTTTATTTGAAAGCTGGAGTTTGCAAAGAAGGCTGGGGGGAAAGCTGGGGCTATAAGTCTCATGATCGATAGTCTGAGTTATAATGCGAACCTCTCGCATATAATGCAAACCTCTCGCAACTTTCATTGTTGTCGTGAGCACAACAACGTGCGTGCTAATAGTCAGTTCCTCTTTTTGGGTTAAAAATTGGTGGCATCTATACAGGAAAAGATTCGACCAAAGTATTTAAAATTAATCATTTTAAGTGAGGGATGAGTTGCAAGCATTTACAGAAGACAAGTACAAAAGTAGTAAGTTAGTTTCGAGGCAGAGAATGATGTATTAAACAAGGCATAGTTGATGCTTCACTTTATTTATTTAATAGTTTAGATTAAAATGGCACAGTACTAAAAATGATGCAAGAGTATGCTGAGAAAAATATATTTCTCTTCCACTTGCCTCCTAGCTTACCAGAGACAACTACTATCATGGTTTCTCACACATCCTTTCATAGATCTGTTTATGCACATGTAGACATATAGACATTCACACTGATTCGAGGTAGCATAGAAAACGCGTAGTTCCACTCTTTGCTTTTTTTTTGTGGTACGTGTGCCTCTCACTGTTGTGGCCTCTCCCGTAGCAGAACACAGGCTCCGGACGCGCAGACTCAGCGGCCATGGCTCACGGGGCCCAGTGGCTCCGCGGCACGTGGGATCTTCCCGGACCAGGGCACGAACCCATGTCCCCTGCATCGGCAGGCGGACTCCCAACCACTGCACCACCAGGGAAACCCTGCTTTTTTTTTAAAATTTAAGGATATATTGTAGGGATTATTTCATATCTATACAAAATCTCTCCATCTTCTTAATGGATATATAGTTTTCCATTGCACATATTTAAGTTATTTAATTGGTCTCCTTTTGGTGGTTGTTTATGTGATTTCTAATATTTTACTATCACAGTGCGGCATGGAATATGCTTGACCACCACCATTTCCTCACATGTAGGTCTATCTGTAGGAGAAATGCCTAGAGATGAAATTGCTGGGCCAGAGCAGATGGGCCTTTCATTTTTACAGACACCTGCAACCTAAGGATTTGGCTGGCATGTGCCCTGGCATCTCGGTGGGTGACAGTTTCTATGAAGACGTATTGTGGTTCTGGTTTGGTGGCCACAGTACAGATGTGGGGCCGTTGGACAGTGTTTACCTGTTGGCCTGTCTTGCATTTCTTGTCATTCCCGTTTTCTGCTAATACTTTCCATCTGCCAGGTACTTTGCCAAGAGCTTTCATTCCATTTTCATATTTTGTCCTGTGGAATAGACCCTGCCGTCACCACTGCTTCAGAGGAAGGGACATGTGGGCTGAGAAAGAGAGGTCAAGCGCTTTGCTTAGGGTCATAGGACTGGTTAGTGGTGGCCGGGGATTCACACTCAGAGCCCCGAGCTTAGCCATCACGGAGTGTGTTTTGAACAGCAAAGATCAATACTTTTGAGTTGCACCAGGGTTTAACCTGGGCACTCTTGCACTAGTGGCATTTACATGTGATAGTTTCTGCTGTTGTGTGGGGCTGTCCTGTGAGCTGCATCCCTGGTCTCCGCCTATTGGATGCCAGTAGTACCATTCTTTGGATGGCAACCAGAGCTGTCTCCAGATAATTGCCAGATGTCTCTGGAGAGGGCGTTGTTGCCCCTAGTTGGAAACCACTGGCTCAGGAACATAGCACATGTGCTGTGGGGACATATATTGTCACACCAGAGACATGGATTTCACTTGTCCCTGCTTGAGGACACCCATTTGGCCCTGCCTAAAGGTGGGGCAGCTGGGCTCCCCTCCTATGAACACCCGTCCAGGAAGAAATAGGAAGGTGTGCTCAGGCCCCTGTCATGCTCCCATCACAGTAATGCTCCCCAACACAACTTTGTCTTTTAAAATGTAGCTTAGAGGACTTCCCTGGTGGCACAGTGGTTGAGAGTCCGCCTGCCGATGCAGGGAACACGGGTTCGTGCCCCGGTCAGGGAGGATCCCACATGCCGCGGAGTGGCTGGGCCCGTGAGCCATGGCTGCCGAGCCTGCGCGTCCGGAGCCTGTGCTCTGCAGCGGGAGAGGCCACAACAGTGAGAGGCCCGCGTACTGCTATAAATAAATAAATAAAATAAAATGTAGCTTAGAAACATCCGTGAAAAATTGCCTGGTAAAACAGACTTATAAAAAATCATGTTCTCAAGTACAGCCCAGCTTATATATTATGCAGTCTTCCTCTTCGTGCATTTTCATTCCGTGCTCAGTAATGCTCTCCATCAAAATGGCAATCGTGAGGCCTGCGTGACACCACCACCCTTTCCGTATACGTGATAGACATTGATAATCAATTCCTTCCCCCTCCCCCTCCCCTTCCCCATCAGAGACACTTCCTGAGAATCCTCAATACATCACTTTTGGCATCTACTCTCAGCCAATTGGAATTACTATGTGAAATGAAATTTATTTGCCATCCCTATTACATGGTGCCTTTTTGGCTGAGAAGAAGGATTATGCCTTCCAAAGAGGCAGGCTTATCATGAGATATTGGCTTAGTTTTCAGTTACTCTGAGAAAAGTACTTGATGGATATGAAGAAATGTCTATTCTTAAGGCAGCTGGAATGAATATCCTATTTCATAACAATAATTGGGCACTTGGGAATGTATCGATGTCCTAGGCATTTTACATAAGCTCCACTCTTGCAGACTGTGGTTTGTATTGTAACATCCCTCTCTCCCCCACCAAAAATAACCCCCTCCCTTTAAAGTTCCATGAGGCAGCCAGCCGAGGGTGAAACGAAATGCTTTGTATACGGTGGAACCGAGACAATTCCCTTAGCAAAGGACATTCAGAAGCTGTGGGATATTATTGGAACTGTGTCACTTCTTAGCATGGGGCATGTGAGGAAACTTTAAAGAGAAAAGGAACTTGAGCATCCAAGACTTCCAAAAGTCAAGTCTGATTTCTAAAGGCCCTGAGGCCAGGTTGCTCTAGGATGGGAACATATGTCTAAAATTTTAAAGTGCTTTTAGGTGGTACCTTATAATCACCCCTTCCGGCATAATGTTTTATTTCCTTTTTGCTTTTTCTGAAGAAATGGATGGGATTCCCAGAGGATTATTTGCATAGATTTAGTAATTTGACTAACCTACATGCAAATACCCACCACTGAAATAATTTTTAACAAGTCTCCTGTTTCGGATCCTAGGAAAACAGACAAAAATAATCCTGGGGGGACTTCCCTGGTGGCGCAGTGGTTAAGAATCTGCCTACCAGTGCAGGGGACATGGGTTCAGTCCTTGGTCCTGGAAGATTCCCACGTGCTGCGGAGCAACTAAGCCCGTGTGCCACAACTCCTGAAGCCTGTGTGCCTAGAGCCCGTGCTTTGCAACAAGAGAAGCCACCACAATGAGAAGCCCATGCACTGTAACGAAGAGTAACCCCCGCTCGCCGCAACTAGAGAAAGCCTGCGCACAGCAACGAAGACCCAATGCAGCCAAAAATAAATAAATAAATTTATATGTATAAAAAAAAATTAGTCCTGAGAAGATGAAGCACTCGGTCAGAGGGCATCTGTCTCCTTTTTGGGATGGATGGTAATGTTTTTCTTTCTCTACTTTTTGGTGGCTTAGTCTCTGTGAGATAGGGACAAAAAGACACATTATTGTCTTGTATTTCCTCTTCTAAGAAAGGAATTCCCACCTGGGCATCACCAATGGACCAGTGGACTTCAGGGGCTTACTGAAATTGTATTCAAAATTGTTAGAACAGTTTTTTTTACTTGGGTGGAAAGTCCATAGCTTTAAAAGAAAAATCAGATTCTCAAAGAAATTATCAGCCAAAAATACAGTTAATGCTGAGCTGTTAACCAAAACAACCATAGGATCATAATAACAATGTCATAAAATACTTAATTGAATACCCCTGGCCTCAGTAACTTTGGTGATAACTGAAATCAGAAAGTCCTTCCTAAGAGTTAAAGTCACATGCATGGGTGTTTGCTGGAGAAGACTTGCAACCTTTCTTTGTAAAGTTCTTGATAGCAAGACTTCTTAGTATGAGGTTGAATGATAGTCCTCAGTCAAATCTAGTAATAATGTATGTTTATTTTTCAGTACTACTAACTCAATAAAAACTACCATTGGTTATCCATTGATCATTTGTAAAAAAAAATGCAAGTCTGTAAATTGCACTTCAGTGATACATAATACTAATGAGAAAACTTGCATTTGGCCTCTCATTGGCCCATCATGAAGACTTTCTGGGCTTATATACTTGGGCATCACAAATCACTACTCTAGGAGGTTAGAAAAGATGGGAGCAGAGGGCTTTCCCATGGGATCTCCAGTCTACAGATATCCCCATTTTTATCAGAGTGGCTCTAAAAACCGTGTTTTCTAAATTTTTTCATTTTGTAAATTATCAACAGGCTTGAGATACACATGCACACACAAGCACACAGCACACACATATATGTAGAGTCCACATACATACATGCACTTATGAATGTGTTAGACCCAAATCTGTATTTATATGCACTGGTCGTGGTGTATGTCAGTATACCTATCTGCCCAATTTTAGATTATCACTATTAAATAAAATTTAGTGGTCTTTCAACACCTCTTCATTGGCCAACCTGTTTTGAAAGAGGTCCGTTAGCTATTATCCATTTTAGGCAATATACATGTTTATGAGACACTTAGTAGGAACTTTTGGGACCCAGTATTTTATGAAGCAAAATAGATTAATTTAAATGAAACCCTATTTGTTTGCTTTAGAGCTTGGATTTTTGACTTGGATGAATTCTGCAGAAAAGCTAAGCAGAATTATCTACCACCTGGTTTGGATTTTTGGTTATCCTCCGTATCTGAAATCACACCCAACCATCCCCATAGATTTGAATGGCTGTGATTTTCAACATGCACATGTTCTATTGGACCCTTGCCAAGTGGTATCTGATTTTCTGTGCATACATTTCTATATGTGGACAAATAATATCACATACCAGCCAGTGTTCTCTATTGTCTTCATGGATCCTTGTTTGCAAAAAAGTAGAAAAAAAAATGCTGAATCCCGCAGAAAGTTTCCACTTCCCAGACCAAGATGTGTGCATAGCAGGGAGAAGAGACCAGATGGCCAGTGGGTTGAAATCAGCAGAGAACCAGCTGGGATGCATGAGAGGGCATTTCCTCCCCCACTTCCCTGGGAGCCTGGTCAGGGCAGGTCCTGGAGCGCTGAGCAGGACAAGGGATGTCAATGTCAAGACCTCTGTCTGGCTCGAAGGACCCCTGGACAAATAGGAGTTGGACTGGAAGCCGGTAGAGGAGCTGAGGACAGCTGTTAGTTTCCTGCTTGTTTGGAAAAAAAAAAAAAAAGAAAGAAAAAAAAAAAAAAGCATGCCAGCATGCCAGAAGGTTTAAGGGTAAAATGCTGATGAACAGGAAATACCCATATTTCCCTGTGTTAGCAGTGGCTTGGAGACTGAAGTTCTATGATGAAGGCACATAATTTGGGTGGTTTCAGATCCCAAAGGAAGGAATTTTTTCCATGTAAATTAAAACCTTTCTTTAACACCAAATAATTAAGCATTTCTTAGACTGCTAACTTCAGCCACTGTGATTCCTAACCCCTGGGTTGACACTGGGCTTGTTCAGTTGTTTTGAGGAAGTTACACACTCTTCAAATTCTCTCATCTCTAATTAATTATTTAAAAGTATTTCTATAGCTCTTCTTTTTTTGGTGAATGTATTAGTTATCTATTGGTACAGAACAAATTAACCCAAAACTTGGCAGTTTAAAACCATAAGCATGCAGTACCACACACAGTTTCTGCAGGTCAGGATTCTGGGAGCTGGGTGGTTCTGATTCAGAGTCTCCTAGGAGGTTTTGGTCAAGATGTTGATGGAGTCTGTCATTATCTGAAGGTGCAACTGGGACTGAGGGATCTGTTTCCAGGTTCACTCATGTTTACTAGCAGGTCTTAGTTCCCTGACGACTTGCGGAAAAGAGGCTTCATTTCCTTTTCATGTGTGCAGCTTTGTAGAGTTGCTTACAACCTGGTGGCTTTCTTCCCCTAGAGCAAGAGAGGTGTGTGTGTGTGGGGGGGAGGGCGGGGAGAGAGAGAGAAAAGAGAGCAAGAGAAAGTCCCAATGACTTTTTTGCGGGGTACAGTTTCCCCTATTATTAACACCCTGCATTAGTGTTGTACATTTGTCACAACTGATGTACCAATATTGATATATTTTTATTAACTAAAGTCCATAATTTACATTAGAGTTCACTCTTTGTGTTGCACAATTCTATAGTTTTTTTCCAAAGTTTTTATTATGGTAAGGTACACATAACATAAATTTTACTGTCTTAACCATTTTGAGATATATAGTTCAGAGATATTAAGTCTATTCATATTGTTGTGAAACCATCGCCACCATCGTATCCATAGCTCTTTTCATCTGGCAAAACTGAAACTCTATACCGGTTAAACACTAACTTCCTGTCCCTCCTCCCCCAGACCAGGCAATCACACTTCTTTCTGTCGCTGTGATTTTGACTACTCTGCACACCTCTTGTAAGTGGCATCGTACAGTATTTGTCTTTCTTTGACTGGCTTATTTAACTTAGCACTACGTTCTCAAGGTTCATCCGTGTGTTGTAGTGTGTGTTAGGTTTGGTTTTTTTAAGGCTGAATAATATTCCATTGTACGTACATGCGACACTTTACTTATCCAATCATCCATTGATAGACTCTTCAGTTGCTACTCAAGTACATTTTAGCAACTGTGACAATTCGATTGAGTTGATAAATGCATAATGTCATGCATCAGATACTACAGAGATTAGTTTCACTGCTCTAAAAGTCCCCCATGCTTCATCCTGTGCCACCCACCCCCCAAACTCCTGGAAACCACTTTTTACTGTTTTGCCTTTTCCAGAATACTCTATAGTTGGAAGCATACAGTATACACCCCTATAGTTTTTTATGACCTGGTCTTAACGTCACACAGCATTATGTCGTCTGCCTTCTTGTATTTGTTGGAAGCCAGTCCAGCCCACAGTCAAGGGGAGGGTAATTAATCTCCACCATTTAAAGTGGGGAATATCACAAAATTTGTAGACAGATTTTTTCCACAGTTAAGAAGCTGAGACTGGAAGTGCCAGCATTTATTGAGCATCTGCTGTGTGCTGGGCACCATCTTAGTGTTTTGATGCACTATACATCTAACCCTTGCATGAATGCTGTGAGGTCTCTGTCCTATTTCTCATCTCAGTTTTTTTTTTAATAGATCTCTATTGGAGTATAATTGCTTCATAATACCGTTTTAGTTTCTGTTGTACAGCAAAGTGAATCAGCCATATGCATACATATGTCCCCATATCCCCTCCCTCTTGAGCCTCCCTTCCATCCTCCTTATCCCACCCCTCTAGGTCATTGCAAAGCACTGAGCTGATCTCCCTGTGCTATGCTGCTGCTATCCCATTAGCTAACTATTTTACGTTTGGTAGTGTATGTATGTCGATGCTACTCTCACTTTGCCCCAGCTTCCCCTTCCCACCCCGTGTCCTAAAGTCCATTCTCTATGTCTCCCTCTTTATTCCTGCCCTGCAACTAGGTTCATCAGTACCATTTTTTTTTTTGGTTCCATATATATGCGTTAGCATATGGTATTTGTTTTTCTTTTTCTGACTTACTTCACTCTGTATGACAGACTCTAGGTTCATCCACCTCACTACAAATAACTCAACTTAGTTTCTTTTTATGGCTGAGTAATATTCCATTGTATATATCTGACACATCTTCTTTATCCATTCATCTGTCGATGGACATTTAAGTTGGTTCCATGTCCTGGCTGTTGTAAATAGTGCTGCAATGAACATTGTGGTACATGTCTTATTTTGAATTATGGTTTTCTCAGGGTATTTGCCCAGTAGTGAGATTCCTGGGTCATATGGTAGTTCTATTTTTAATTTTTTAAGGAACCTCCATACTGTTTTCCATGGTGGTTGTATCAATTTACATTCCCACCAAGAATGCAGGAGGGTTCCCTTTTCACCACACCCTTTCCAGCATTTATTGTTTCTAGATTTTTTAATAATAGCCATTCTGACTGGCGTGAGGTGATACCTCATTGCAGTTTATTTTTTTAATTTTTTTAACTTTTTTTTTTTTTTTTAACGGTACACGGGCCTCGCACTGCTGCGGCCTCTCCCGTTATGGAGCACAGGCTCCGGACGCGCAGGCTCAGCGGCCATGGCTCACGGGCCCAGCCGCTCCGCGGCATGTGGGATCTTCCCAGACCGGGGCACGAACCCGTGTCCCCTGCATCGGCAGGCGGACTCTCAACCACTGCGCCACCAGGGAAGCCCTGGGTCTTGTTTTTGTATCCATTCAGCAAGCCTGTGTCTTTTGCTTGGAGCATTTAATCCATTCACGTTTAAGGTAATTATTGATATGTATGTTCGTATTACCATTTTCTTAATTCTTATGGGTTTGTTTTTTCGTAGTTCCTTTTCTTCTCTTGTGTTTCCCACTCAAAGAAGTTCCTTTAGCATTCGTTGTAGAGTTGGTTTGGTGGTGCTGAGTTCTCTTAGCTTTTGCTTGTCTGTAAAGCATTTGATTTCTCCGTGGAATCTGAATGAGATCCTCGCTGGGTAGAGTAATCTTGGTTGTAGGTTCTTCCTTTCCATCACTTTAAGTATATCATGGCACTCCCTTTTGGCTTGTAGAGTTTCTGCTGAGAAATCAGTTGTTAACCTTATGTGGGTTCCCTTGTATGTTATTTGTCGTTTTTACCTTGTTGCTTTGAATAATTTTTCTTTGTCTTTAATTTTTGTCAATTTGATTACTATGTGTCCTGGCGTGTTTCTCCTTGGGTTTATCCTGCCTGGGACTCTCTGCGCTTCCTGGACTTGGGTGGCTATTTCCTTTCCCAAGTTAGGGAAGTTTTCGACTATAATCTCTTCAAATGGTTTCTTGGGACCTTTCTATCTCTTTTCTCCTTCTGGGACCTATATAATGTGAATGTTCTTGAGTTTGATGTTGTCCTGGAGGTCTCTTAGGCTGTCTTCATTTCTTTTCATTCTTTTTTCTTTATTCTGTTCCACGGCAGTGAATTCCACCATTGTGTCTTCCAGGTCACTTATCCGCTCTTTTGCCTCAGTTATTCTGCTATTGATTCCTTCTAGTGTATTTTTCATTTCATTTATTGTATTGTTCATCTCTGTTTGCTTGTTCTTTAATTCTTCTAGGCATTCTTTAATTCTTTGTCTTTGTTAAACATTTCTTGCATCTTCTCGATCTTTTCCTCCATTCTTTTTCCAAGGTCCTGGATCATCTTTACTATCATTATTCTGAGTTCTTTTTCTGGAAGGTTGCCTATCTCCTCTTCATTTAGTTGTTTTTCTGGGGTTTTATCTTGTTCTTTCATCTAGACATAGCCCTCTGCCTTTTCATCTTGTCTATCTTTCTGTGAATGTGGTTTTTGTTCCACAGGCAACAGGATTGTAATTCTTCTTGCTTCTGCTGTCTGCTCCTCCCTTGCTGCTTTAAATTTTTTTTCTTTGTATTTAATTTTTGTTAGTTTGAGTAATATGTCTTGGTGTGTTTTTCCTAGGGTTTTTCTTGTATGGGATTCTCTGTGCTTCCTGGACTTGGGTCACTATTTCCTTTCCCATGTTAGGGAAGTTTTTGACTATAATCTCTGCAAATATTTTCTCAGACCCTTTCTTTTTCTTTTCTTCTTCAAGGACCCTTATCATTCCAATGTTGGTGCGTTTTGTGTTGTCCCAGAAGTCTCTGAGATTGTCTTCAATTCTTTTCATTCTTTTTTTCTTTATTCTGCTCTTTGGCAGTTATTTCCACTATTTTGTCTTCCACCTTACTTTTTCGTTCTTCTGCCTCAGTTATTCTGTTATTGATTCCTTCTAGTGTATTTTTCATTTCATTTACTGTGTTGTTCATCTCTGTTTGTTTGTTTTTTAGTTCTTCTAGATCTTTGTTAAACATTTCTTGTATTTTCTCAATCTGTGCCTCCATTTCTATTTCTGAGGTTCTGAATCATCTTTATTATCATTACTCTGAATTCTTTTCCAGGTAGATTGCCTATTTCCTCTTCATTTATTTGGTCTTGTAGGTTTTTACCTTACTCCTTCATCTGTGACATATTTTTTTTGCTGTCTCATTATTAAATGTTTTTATGAGTGGGGTTGTGTTCTTGTCTTACTAGTTGTTTGGCCTGAAGCTTCCAACAGTGGAGTTTGTAGGCTGTTGGGTAGAGCTTGGTTTTGGTACCGAGTTGAGGACCTCCATGAGACCTCACTCCGATGAATATTCCCCAGGGTCTGAGGGTCTCTGTTAGTCCAGTGGTTCGGACTCGGAGCTCCCACCGCAGAGCTTTGCCCGACCCCCAGCTTGTGAACCAAGATCCCCCCAGCCACATGGGTTGGCAAAAAAAAAAAAAGAAAGAAAGAAAAGAGAACAATAACAAAGTGAAAATATAAAATTAGACTAGGAAACTAACAGATATGTTAGAAAGAATATGAAAATAAAAATACAGATGAATCAACAACTGGAAGGTACGTTAGTACCACAATAGTAAAAAAGAGGAGGAGTGAAAAGAAAAAAAACTAAATAAATAAATAACAAAAGGCGGTGGTGGGGGAAGGCCTTGGCTGTGGAGAGTGGGACCTAAGCAAGGGCGAGGTCTCTGGGCAATGGGTGGGGCCTATACTCAGGACTCACAGGGCTGGAAAAGGCCCTGGGGGCTCTGTGGGGTGGGGCTTAGGCTCAAGGAAAAGAAGGGGCCCACGTGTGCCCCCCACCCCTGGTTCAGAGGGCGGGGGACCTCACTTGGGAGCCTAGCAGGCTTCTTGGGCTCAAGTGGGTGGGGCAAACAGCCTCCTTTCCTCTCGTACTCCTCTGGTCCTAGAGGGTCCCTCCTGCCTGCCCCTCCTTTTCTCCCGTTGGCCTCCTTCCTATGCCCCCAGGAGCAATGCAGCTGGGGGAGAGGGGGCCTTGGCTGGCAGGGGATCGGCCTGGGAGCTCAGCAGGCTCCCTGGGCCCTGAGTGAGAGGGGAAACGCCCTCTGCTCCTCCCCGGTTCCTCCCGCCTGCCTCTTCTGATTTCCCCAGCCTCAGGGGCGCCGATCCTGTCTGGCCTCCACTTCTCCTACCCCCTCAGCCCCGCCACGTCCTACTGATTCACTTGGGGTTTCCTCCCATTTCCTTAGCTGTTAGGGTCCCCCCACCATCGGCCGGCAGTCACCCTAGTTGTGGGGAGACACTAACTTGGCATCTTCCTACACCACCATCTTGACTCCGCTCATCTCAGTTTTTCAGACGATAGGACTGTGATGTTCCCGGATGGCACATCTTTTTTAAAAATTAATTAATTAATTATTTTTTTGTTGCGTTGGGTCTTCGTTGCTATATGTGGGCTTTCCCTAGTTGCAGCAAGTGGGGGCTATTCTTTGTTGTGGTGTGCGGGCTTCTCATTGCAGTGGCTTCTCTTGTGGAGCACAGGCTCTAGGTGCGTGGGCTTCAGTAGTTGTGGCATGTGGGCTTCAGTAGTTGTGGCTCACGGGCTCTAGAGCACAGGCTCAGTAGTTGTGACGCACAGGCTTAGTTGCTCCGTGGCATGTGGGATCTTCCCAGACCAGGGCTCAAACCCGTGTCCTCTGCATCGGCAGGCGGATTCTTACATGTTGCACATCTTATAAGTGGCAACGCTGGGCCTCACGCTCAGGTTTACCTGAAACTAAAGACTACGTTTTGAAATTATATCACACTGCCTTACAGTGAACTCTTAGTCTAAGGAGGTTCTGGATCCAAGGCTTAGATTTAGGGGACAAAGCTTGACCACTAAAGACAGAAGATGTCAGGGGGGTGATGCCAAGGCATCTTCAGTTGCCTCTCAAAAGGCTGCATTACTTTTTGGAGGCTCTAGGGGCCAGTCCCTTTCCTTGCTTTCTCTACTTTCTAGAGGCTGCCTGTATTCCTTGGCTTGTGGCCCCTTCCTCCATCTTCCAAGGCAGCAACGTTGCATCTGACTCTTCTGCCTCCCTCTTCCACCTTTAAGGATCCTCATGATCACACTGGGCCCACCCAGACAATTCAGAATAATTAGCAACCTTAATTCAACTGCAAACTTGATTCACTTCATGCACAAACTTAATTTACAGGTTTTCACAGATTCCTGGAATTCGGGGGTGGACATCTTTGAAGGGGGCCATTATTCTGTCTACCATGTCCATCTCCTCTTTTCCCAGGAAGCTGATAAGTAAGAACTACACTCCTGGCTCCTTTGCCCTTGGATTTTCATTTTACTTCTGCTTATGGGGAGTTTTGGCCGGAGGTTGGAGGGAGGGAGTTGAGTGCAGTCAAGGCATTTTTTTTGTCTTGGTGCCCTCATGAGGGCTGGAGGTCACACTTCCCATCCCCGAGCTGCCCCCTTTCCTTCTGGGGACCCATAATGGTTCATTCCCCTTACCCTTTGGCCTGGGTGTGGTAACAGCCATGCTGCTCCTAATTTGGGGTTGCTGCACATCCTGCTTGGTTTCCCTCCACTCTGCCCACACCTTTGAAAATAGTACCTCTGTAAGTAAAATCTCCTTAAATAATCTGAATTTGAGTATGCCATCTGTTGCCCATGGAGAACTTGACTGATACAGTGGCTAAGGATATTCATATTTAAAGTAAAAAACAATTGTGTGTCTTAAATTAGGGCAAGCTGAACCTTTCAAAGCATGATACTTAACCCTTTGACAGAGATACTGACATGGAGCCAGAACTCTGGGGTGGCATGTTGCTTTCAGAAACCAAATTAAATTTCCATATCGAGGCAGTGCTTTTTGACTACCTAACCAAGAACCTTCTTAGAAGGTTCAATGTCCCTGCTTTCAGTCTCTCTTGGCGTCTATGTTACAAAAGGTAAAGAGCTCAAGAATCTCCCCCAATAGTGGTGGGTTATTATCCCTGTCTTAGAAGATCAGATTCAAATTAAAAAAATCTTTTTTTTTAATATCCCAACAATTCCACAGGTGAGCTAATGAGCTAATTACAGATAGCAGTTTCAAAACATTGGCATTCCACAAGTAAACAGCATCTGCCTTTGATTAAGGTGTGAAATTTTTAAAAGGTGTGAAGTTATGGGTAATATCTGAAGATGTTCACGTACTTCAGATGGTTTCCTTTTTTTATTATGGAGAAATATTATGAAAAATCTTTATGTGTGTTTTCCTATGAGAACCATGAAAACTAAGTAACACATCCCAAGACCCTCTCTTGGTGTATATCACGGGCCCTAAGTTGCCCCTCTCTTCTGGGGCATAGCCTGAGCCTGCTCCATGGTCCACAGAGCTGGGGTTTTGTCACTATTCTTCAGGTATGTGCATCATGCATTGTTTTAGTTTTGTAATAACAGTCCCTCTAGACACAGAGTTTGTAAAATTTTGAGATGTTTGTTTTTGTGCTCTGTCAGTGGTTCTAACTATTGATTATTGCACATTAAAATACTTGAGAGAGCTTTAAAAGTACCAATGATGCACAGACAGTGGCCCCAGAGACTCAGATTTAATTGGTCTGGGATGGGGCCTCTTATCAGGGCTCATAGCAATGGAACCAAAATGAGGCTTCTCAAATTTTGATGGGCATGCAAATCACCTGAGAATCTTGTTAAAATGCAGATGCTGATTCAGTAAGTCTGGGGTGGGGCCTGCCTGAGATTCTGATATTATAATAAACTCCTGAGTAATGCTAATACTGCTGGTTCACAGAACATCCTTTGAGTAAGTAAGGAGTTAGAGCATTTGGGTGGTGACGGATCACTACTTAGGATGGCTGAGTGTTAATGTTTGGGTCGTGGGTGGCTTGAATCCAGGCTCAGAGAGTTCTCTAAGGGCAGGAAATTGTAGTTTAAATTGGGCTTTAGGGTTATAGACTCTGGAGTCTTCAGTAGAAAAACACAGCCAACCCTTTTCACATCCATCCATCCACCCACCCATCCATCCATCTATGCATCCATTCATTTGTTCATTCAGTGAGTATGCATTAGACATCAGTCATATACCAGGCATCTTTTAGGTGCTAGAGATAGATCAATGATGAAGATAAATGGGGTTCTTGCCCTTGTATATTCCAGTGAAGGGAGTGGCAAGAGATACTTCAGGAGTAAATATGAGTCAAAAAGAGAAGTACAGGTGATGATATGCACTATGAAGTAAATAAAGCCCGATGTGTTAGGGAGTTACCCTAACTTTTGCGGAGGGTGTCGGTATGGAGTTTGATTTGCTACCATAGGTAGGAAGTTTCTCTGAAGATATGGCATTTTGGCTAAGACATGAAGGATGAGAATAAGGCATGCAAAGACTCAGGGGAATACCATTCCAGGAAAAAGAGAAGAGCAAGGGCAAAGACCTTGAGGTAGAAATGAGATTGATTTATTGGGGATCAGAAAGGGGTCAGTGTATCCTTGGTGTAGTGAGTGAGGGAGTGAATTATATGAAGAGGTAGGGACAGGACAGATCATGCAGGGGATTGTACACGAGGATAAGGACTTTGAGTTCTTCCCTAAGTACCAAGGGAAACCATTTGATGGTTCTAAGCAAGGAAGAAATGTATTCTGATTTATGTGTTAAAATGATCACTTTGGTTGCTATGTGACAGATGTATTTGAGGAGAGGGTATCAAAAGCAGACACAGGGAAACCAGTTAGTGGACTCAGAGTAATGAGTGATGATGGTGGCCTGTCCTAGAAAAATGGCAATAGGATATAATTTGGATGGATGGATATAATTTGTTGGTAACACTGACAGATGAAAGGGTAGAAAGAAGGGTGACTCCCAGCAAGTGGGTAAACGGTAGTGACTCCAACATGGAGAAGACTAACAGAAGAACAAATTTGTAGGACGTGTCAAGACTCCAGAGCTCCATTTTGGACAAGTTTGAGATGCCCATGAAACTTTCAAGTATAGTTTCAAGAACAGAGTTTATACCCAAGTCTAGAGATCAGGGAAGAAGCCAGGTGTAAAGATAGGATTTTGGGGGGGACTATCCACACATCATCACATTAAAAGTCACCTTATTGGATGAATTTTCAAGGAGAGAGAATGTAACTGGAGAAGCGTTGATGCCAAGGAAGTATCATGGATCTGAAGAAAGATTGGCCCCATGTTAGGGAGAAAAACAATTGGATTCTTCTTGAAACCCAAATTTCCCAAACCTTAGCCTAATGGTAGCGTTTACTGCGATTTCAATAATAACTAGTATGTAAACTTTCAGTAAACATTATTTCCCAGACATAGAACATCTAGCCAACGCCAATATAATTTGAAATGATGTGGGCTTGATCTAGATGTCTCTCTCAGAGGGACACATTGTGAAGAAACAGACATTATGTTGGATTATTATGGAGGGTGGGAGAAATAAACTTGTTGGTTCCTTGGCCAGCTGTCTAAGTATATGGTAAACGGAGTTAATGGACGTTGGGGAAGAGAAACACGTGTGCGGTGTTGGCATCCCTTCAGCAAAGCCAGGCAAGGTTGCTGATGAAGGATGCCCGCTGCTGGGAATGGCACTGAAGATGTATTCTTGGACCCAGGGAGGAAGCACAGAGGACACATCATCATATGGCATGATTACTTGGCTAATGAGCCTTGAGGGGCCGGAAAATTGACTACAAAACAAATTAAACCAGCACCTGACATTCTGATATTCTTTATAAACAAGTGATAATGTCAGTGTGTGTGTGTGTGTGTGTGTGTGTGTGTGTGTTTCCTTGTAGCAGCCCACTTATTTTAACCAACCCCACACAAATATTCAGAATTAGATTGACCAACTCTCTCTTCCCCGGTGATTCCTGGGCATGGTACCATGCCTAAAGATGTGATTTGGCTTTTAGATATATCCTTTCTCTGCGGTTGTTCTTGGCAGATGATGAAAGATGAAATTTCTCTGAAAAGCTCATTCCTTTGAATCGTGTTCCTGAGGAAAGAGGCCAGATGCCACATGACCGAAGCTTTAGAAAACTCCAGGATTTTTGGTGATGGGCATGCAAATCCTGGCTATCTTTCATCTGCAGCAAGGGCAGAACCAGCAGGCAACAGATGGAAATACAGAGAAAGAAAAGGAAGTTAGGGGTGAGGGATAACTTGCTCACAGATGGGATTATTTAATCCCCAAATGGAATTGTTTAGGGTGAGTGAAATCACCTTATATGGAGCATTGTAATGGTAGGGGCTACTTACTCAGTCTTTATGGGTTGACTCTTTGCCAAGTTCAGACTTCAAGAGTTTTGCATCCAGTATCTCATTTAACTCCACAACAACCACAGAAGGGGGTTCACTATTTCTGTCCCTTTAAAAATATATAAATAAATAAACGTCTTAAGAGTCAAAGCAATTTTCCTAGGGTTTCACAGTCTGCGATTGGAACTCAGCCAGTGACACTTCAAAGCCCCATTTGCTATATGACAGAGGAATTGCTCATTTAATCAAGAGAGAAAAGAAAAATGCTACAGAGAAACAAAGGCTAAGGTCTTTGTAGGATTTTTAAATAGTTTTAATTTAAAGTAAATATAGCCATTTATATTATGGTTAATATGTGCCGGGAGTTTGACCATACAATTGCCTTATAGAATCTGGTTGAATTTTTACAACAGCTTTGCGGGAGAAGTATTATTATTTTCATTTTGTATCTGAGGAAGTTGGCTCAAGGAAGCTGAGGTCAGGCGAGGTCAGGCAAGGTCAGGCAGCTAAACTTGGCTGAGGTGGGGTTTGAATTCTGATCTCTGGCTATTATTTGTTCCTTTAAATATTACTCAGTACTGTGTAAGTGTAAGTGGAAAGGCTCTTATTTTCATCTCCCAGGCCCAGTGGAATGTATAGCCTGAGTTCTGTGTACCTTTTGAAGTTCACTGATGTTTTGGAAATAGAAATACAAGTATAAAGTCTAACTTACAGTAAAATTTTCTAGATATCTCAGATTTCTTTCGAATGATCAATGCCTCTGAATTATCTGTAGCCTCTGCTGCTTATTTGCCTTTAAGAATGTCTAATCTCTACCAGATACTAGTAACCTCCCAAATCGTGACTTATTCTATTCTGTCACAGAAATTTCATTATTTCCTGTTCCCAGTAATAACGCAGGACACACAGTTCTGGATTAAAGTGTGCGCCTTCCCAAATAATGCACCCTGGAAAGGTTATTATTAATAAAAGTAGCATTAAAACACCACAAATAACTCTGTAACCTTGCTTGGGCTTAATAAATTGCCTGCAGAAAATTTTATTTGCAGTAAACTCTTAAAATTCAGCTCACTTTGAATATACTGTGACCTTCATGACCCTATCATTCATTACATACCAGTGACCTTTCCAAAGTTGAGACGGGTAGTTGCAACAGCTTTGGGGTATTAATACCTTTAAGAGGTAGATATGGTTTTCATTCTTTCCTACTGATAATTAATTCATGTACTTGAATGGCATTACATTATTTCTCTTATGACACAGTCTGTGGTGGTTTCATAAGGGCACGGACTGTAAATGGTTATCTTGGCTAAAGTGGGTTTCCATCATTTTTAGACACCGAGTTCTGTAGCTTTACTTAGGGGAAGGCTAGACTTGGAACAAACAATGCCAGGCTTCTTGGTCCTTAATCACCACTTTTTAATCATCATCACCTTATATCACCATCTTTGGATTTGTTTTAAAAAAGATACTTTGTATTATTGCAAAAGTTAAAGCATATAGAGAAGCTGAGAGAATAGCATAAAGAACCACCATATAGCTATCACTCAGATTCAGTAATTTTCAAGGTGTAGCTAATCTTGTTTTTTCCTATGCCCTTGATCACTCTCCCTCCCCAGTCTCATGTTACTTTAAAGCAAGTGTCCAACACCCTGTCATTGTTTCCATAAGTATTTCAGTTTGCATTTCTAAAGGATAAGAAGTCTTTTGCTTTTCTTTTTAAAATTTTAATTTCATTTTTATTTTATTTCACGTGAGGTCTACCCTCTTAATAAAATTTTAAGTGTACAATACAGTGTTGTTAGCTTATAGGCACAGTGTACTACAGAGTTCTCTAGAATTTGTCCTGCTTAACTAAAACTTTCTGTCTGTTAAGCAGCCACACCCTGTGGCTCCCTCCTCACAGCCCGTGGCAACCACCTTTATATATACTCTGCTTCCGTGAGTTTGACTATTTTAGATACTTCATGTAAGTGGAATCATGGCAGTATTTGTCCCTCTCTGTTTGGCTTATTTCACTTTGCATAATGTCCTCCAGGTTCACCCATGTTGTCACATGTGGTAGGGTTTCCTTCTTTTTAATGCTGAATAATATTCCATTTTATGCATATACCACACTGTCTTTGTCCATTTATCCATGGATGGATATTTAGTTTGTTTCCGTAACTTGGCTATTGTGAATAATGCTGCAATGAACATGAGTGTGCGTGAGAGATACTGATACAACTCTTGGATAAATACCCAGAAGTGATGTTGCTGGATCATATGGTAATTCAATTTTTAATTTTTTGAGGAACCTCCATACTGTTTTCTATAGTGGTGCGCCATTTTACATTCTCACTAACAGTGTACAAGATTTCCAGTTTCTCCACATCTTTGCCAACAGTTAATCTTTTGTGTGCTTTTTGGATAATGGCCATCTTTTTATCTAACATAACCATAGAACTCTTTTTCTAATATAACCATAATACCTGCAAAAAATTCAGTGATTATTAAATCATTGTTTAAGTGTCCAGTTTTCTCAGAAGTATCATTTTTTTCATAGTCTGTTCATTTGAAATAGGATCCAGATAGGTCCCACACATAGTGATGGGCTGATATGTCTTTAAAAGGCTCTCTTAATCTGCTTTAAGGACCTTTTGATCAGTCTGACTCCAACATTTTTGTTTATTTTTACAATTTCTTTGTGGTTGTTGTTGACATTGTGAAACAAACAGGCAATTTTTCATGCAGTGTTTCCCACAGTCTGGTCTTCGCTGGTTGCATCCTGGATGTAGTTTCACGTGGTCCTTGGTCCTTTGTATTTCAAGTTGTAAATGGTTCCAAGAGTCTTGATTAGCTGCAAGTTCCGTTTCTTTAGTAGTCTGCTCTTCCAAGAGGAGGCCTGTAATATCAAGTTGTCTCCCTTTTTGTGATGCTGTAACCATTGGTGCTCAACATCTAGACCCATGAATTCTTCAGGGGTTGCAAAATGGTGACGCTCTAATTTTAATCCTTCCTTCTACATGGATTTACTGGAATACCTCTTAAAAAGAAATTCTCCAATCTACTTTCAGGATCTTCAGGGATACAGCTTGTATGGCAAATACAGGAAAACATTTGATTTTCCTTTTTTGTTTTTAAATTAATGAATTGGTTAATTTACATACTCCAGTGGTGACCATGTTTTTTTGTATGATTATAAACTCAAGGACTAAAATTATTATCTTTATTGATACTCAGATTATTCAACCTTTGACCCATGGGAGTCTCTTCAAGTTGCCTCATGGGTCCTTTTGACATGACTCTGCTTGTCTTTGACGGCTTTCTTGCTCTCTAGCGTGACATGATATTCCAGATTCATGTAGCACATGTCCTGTCCCAGGCCTGGGATAATCCATTTCCCCAAAGAGTTCTAGTCCCTGACAGTATTTCAGGATCATAATCTAGGTGTGCCCCATGGATCTTAAAAGAATGTCATCATCTCTTCCTCGAACACCTGTTTTCTCCTGTTACCTTCATTTTGATTGACAGAACCCCCATCCATTAGATGCGATTGTTCATTGAAAGTTCTTAGAAGCACAGTGTGAGTGCTTCATCAGTATTCCTTGATCTTGTTGCTGTTGTTATTATTCACAGTAATGTTTACATGTAGAAATATTTGTTTATGCCTCTGTTAACAGTCATACATCCCAGCAGTTTTACCAGAGTCTAACTTTTCCTCTAAATTGGAAGCTTCTTCAAGGTAAGGGTCTCATCTTAGCAATGTTTATTTTTTCATACCTGAGGCTGATGGGTGCCTTGCACACAGTAGGCCCTCAGTCATTGTTTACACACTTTAATGCCATGGATATAGTGGGATCATACAAGAGCTCATGATGGAATTCCTTGCATCCTGGTTGGAAAGAGTAAACAAATAATATCACCTGGTACCAAAAGGTGTTGAAGAGCAGGAAGTGCAAAGAGAGAGTTTGAAAGAGCAGAAAGTGGGCAGAATGGGTCAAAACCATTGGGGGTGTCTGGCCTGAAGAAGAGGTTGGATAAAGAAAAGCAGGGGGTCCCTATAAGAAGGGGAAAGGGTAAGAACATAAGCATAGACATGAGAGGAGGCTGTTCCCTCAGTGTCTGAATTTAGACAAAGAACGAAAATAATTAGTTGAATATTAGTGACTCAAATGAAGAAAACTCAGATGCAAATAAACATGGTCTTAGGAAACAAGAATATTTGTCACAGTTTTATCTTTTGGGGGAAAATCATGTATTAAACAGATTGTTAAATTCACCACTATACCCCAGATAAAGTTAAATCAACAAAACGTTATTCTGCCTATGAGCTGTCCCTACACAGACAGGAGGTCTTCAGGTCTTAGGTGGTGTTTTGCAGTGTCTTTGTCTGCGCCTTGCTTGTATGTTCAAGATGACACCCTGTGGTCAAGGTTGTAACTCAGGAAACGTGCTGAAATCTCAGGCTCCTCCTCAGCTCATCAAAGTTGTGTTTCATATTTTGTTGTGTATGGATCTGCTTACTAGGAAACAGAATATAAAATGCTGGGAGGGGACAGGGAAGAATTAGAATAATTATATATAATGTACATATGATTTACATGTTATAGATAATTGTATAATTTATATTTAAATATTTAAATTTATATTAAAATATATGAATAGTATTATAATGCTCTAATAGTGGCTTGCGTGTTTGGATCCCTCATCATGTGCCAAGCATTGGTATAAACATATTGCTTTGAATCCCATACGACCCCCTACTGTCAGGTTTCCTGCTTTTCCCACTTGGCAGATAGACTCCCACATCACATCAAATGAGGACTCAGATGAGGTCTGTTTCCCGAATGGTAAAGCTGACATCTTGACCATCCTGCCTATCAGATCTATAAATGTGCACACTGCAGAAAAGCATCCCGTTTTTTTGTTGCTTGTTTAGAACTAGACAGTATAATGAAAATTCTTAAATCTTACACTCCCATGGGCCCGTGAAGTTTATTATGTTTCTGAGCATGAAAGTCACAGATTTGCATGCATCTCCGCCTGAGAGTCATCAGAGGACATTAGTCTACTTCTGTCTACTGGCTCCTGTTTTACATTTAGCCGGTGGCTACTGTTGGCTATTTCAAATATTTGATTTTTCGTTCATATTTACCAACGAAGACTGTAGAATCGTATGTTAGAGAAGGCTGTTCTTTGGCAGAGGCCTCTGTGTGAGGATGGCGTTTCCTATGGAATCTTTTCTAGGGCACAGAACTTAGCCTGCAGACCTTCTTTAGCATTTGAGAATGAGTAAAGGTCTTCTACTGTCCGACTGAGTCTTTACGAATCATTTGTTGTTATTTTTCCCATTTAAAATAAGCAATTTGTCTATTGTACTTTCAGTGCATTTGTGTTAAGTGACTCTTACCTGCTAATCTCTGAGGAAACAGAGTTGAACATGGTACAGTTCTGACTCTCATGGGAGTCTGCGGTCTGGGAAGGAAGGCAGACAGTAAAGAAAAGGAAATGATGGTCTCAGGGTTCAGGGCTCCAGGAGAGGGGTTCAGGCAGCTCAAAGGCTGAGATGGGGAGAGGCCCACATGAACACAGCCCAGCAGGAGCAATACATAGGATCCTAGTTTATTGTAGAAAACTTGGAAAACACAGAGAAGTACCCAGATAAGTGGTACTCAGAGTCCTACAACCCTCATTGCTCTGGATATCTTGCCTGATGCTTGATTTTCCCAATCGTCTCTGGGTGCACATTTAGTTTTTTTTTCCCCTAAGGTAGGAAATAGCTCCATAATTTTGAAAATTCTTTGTTTATCTCCTTGGTGACAAGAATGTATTTCATCCCTTTTCACTCAGTGAAGGTTCTTGGAGCAAAATGGGCAGTTTTGGTTGTGCTAGTCAAATTTAAGTAAGGCTGGTTGGCTGCCCAAAAGGAAATGTTGATACCTGCATCTTGTTTTTACGTGAGGTCTCCCAGGTATTCATCAGTGTCTCTGATCTCTTTCACAGCATCTTACCTAAGGGTTTCCATGTTGTGGGCAAAGTAAAAGAATGAGGTTTAGGAATGAGGCAAGGACGTATGAGATACATGCACCCCTATGTTCATAGCAGTACTGTTCACAGTAGCCAAGACATGAAAACAACCTAAATGTCCATCGACAGATGAAAGGGTAAAGAAGATGTGTGGTGAAGATGTGTGGTACACACACACACACACACACACACACACACACACACACACACACACACACACAGTGGAATACTACTCAGCCATAAAAAACAGAATGAAATAATGCCATTTGCAGCAACATGGATGGACCTAGAGATTATCATACTAAGTGAAGTAAGTCAGACAGAGAAAGACAAATACCATATGATATCACTTATATGTGGGAATCTAAAATATGGCTCAAATGAACCTATCTATAAAACAGAGACAGACTTACAGAGAACAGACTTGTGGTTTCCAAAGGGTGGGGGAGAAAGAGGGATGGAGTGGGAGTTTGGGGTTAGTAGATGCGCAAACTATTATATACAGAATGGATAAACAACAAGGTCCTAATGTATAGCACAGGGAACTGTATTCAATATCCTGTGATAAACCATAATGGAAAAGAATATGAAAGAAAGAATGTCTGTATGTGTATAACTGAGTCACTTTGCTGTACGGCAGAGATAGGCTCAACATTGTAAATCAACTAGACTTCAATTTAAAAAAAAAAAGTTAAGTGTTGGAATCTGGGAAGCAAAAGATTTGGGAGTTTGAATGAATCAGCAAATAGGGGACCTAATTCTTTTTTTCTTTTTTTCTCTCTCTCTCTGTCTTTCTCTTCTCTCCTCTCCCCTCCTTTTCTTGTTCCTCTTCCTCTCCTGCTCCTATCTCTGTCTCTTGGTCTCTCCTCTGTATTTCCTCCCCTTGCCACACCCCCACCCTCCTCAACCCATTTGTATTTGAATAAAGGTCCCTGTTGTGGTCCCATTAGGACATCTCAAGAAAAGGAAAATAAAAATCTCCTGATCTACCTATGCATGAATTGCCCGGCCCCACCCCCTTCTCCTCCGCCCCAACTCCAGCAGCCACTACAGGGAGAGAAGGGTGCTGACCAAATCAATGAAAATGATCCTTTGGAGCCTCCGTTTGCAGGTCTTGGTTGTGATAAGCATTCAGGATACCTAAATAAAATTGTCCGTGAGAGGTACATTATGAAATCACATCTCCAGTTATCCTATTGACTGTTAACATGGACCACCAGCGATAATATTTGAGACAGTGGTTGGCTGAACATCTCATAAAGAGTTAAGAGGTTTTTTTAGACCCTGAACGTGAGCTGCATATAGAAAGAACAGAGGCTGAGTACAGATTCGTCACCAAAGTACTGACATGGCAACTGATTAAACTCCCGCTTTATGGTACCTTTCCTCTAAAGGGGAAAGTAAGTTGGTGTTTGTAAGTGCCCTGGAGACAAGAATCTCTTTTTTTCCCTGAAGAAAGAGATCCATATATAACTGAATTTTCCCAGAGAACACAGAAGGGGGGGGAAAGCAATAAATCAAGTGAGTTTTTATGATCCCTATAAGCAAAAACATACTTCAGTTATGATGGATTGTGTTAGAGAGAAAATTAGATTGCATGGAGGCTGTGTACTAATGTTGATATTTACAGTGCTTAAATGTATCGCCTGCCTCCTCTAAATGCAGCTTATTCATTGGCCTTATTTTATGAAGGAAATATCAGAATAATGAGCTGGGTTTTTTCCCCCTGTCTTCATAGTTTAATATCATGCAACTGTTTATTAATAAGCTCCAACCCCTAAAGAATTCTCCTAATCCTATTCTAATATCAGACTAAATTTAATAAGGTTCATTCTTCTCCCCACTGCATATGCCTCATCCATTCATTTATTCAACTAACATTTATTGAGGGTCTGCTATGGTGACAGGTGCTGGGCTGGGCTTGGGGAATAAAATGCTGAAACAAGACAGGCTTGGTCTCTGCCTGCACACGGGGACAGACCTAAAGGGAAAAACAGAGCAGAGGTGCCCAGCCAAGAATGGGACCAGGCATTTTTTAAAATAAATAAATTTATTTATTTATTATTTTTTGGCTGTGTTGGGTCTTCGTTACTGTGCGCGGGCTTTCTCTAGTTGCGGCGAGCAGGGACTACTCTTCATTGTGGTGCGAGGGCTTCTCATTGCAGTGGCTTCTCTTGTTGCGAGCATGGGCTCTAGGCATGCGGGCTTCAGTAGTTGTGGCTTGCGGGCTTCAGTAGTTGTGGCTCATGGGTTTCAGTAGTTGTGGTTCGTGGGCTTCAGTAGCTGTGGCTCGCAGGCTCTAGAGTGCAGGCTCAGTAGTTGTGGTGCATAGGCTTAGTTGCTCCGTGGCAGGTGGGAATCTTCCTGGATCAGGGCTCAAACCCATGTCCCCTGCATTGGCAGGTGGATTCTTAAACACTGCGCCACCAGGGAAGCCCATGGGACCAGGCATTTAAGGATGTATATTGTTTCTCTAATTTAACAACTTTGAGATTTAGGGAGAGATCAGGGTTTAGAATATTTGAAAAAAAAAAAAAAAGGAGGCATATTTGGACTGGAAGTATTGTTTCCTGGAACTATGAAAGGGAAATGCCTTGCAATTTTCTCATTTTGCCAAAGCCCCCTTGGCATTGTTGAATTTTACGAGGGTTTGCTGTGTTCCTTTGAAGCAGACCTAACTTTATTCAGGTTACCAGAAGTAGGCAATGGCTCAATTGAATTCCAGATACAGGACAAGATGTCTTGCTGATGGTGAGGTCAAAGATGAGGGAAAATCTTCAGAGAAAATGAAAGCCTGAAGCCTTTGCTTCAGATGAAGGCCTGACCCGGGTTTCCACACTTGAAAAGATGCCGGATTTCAAAGGGGCAGCGCCAGAGGAGTGAAAGGCAGACATATGGGAAGGCTCCTGAAAAGAGGGCTTTTGTCTGAAGTCGAGTTTTTGAGGACTTGATGGGGATGGGGGTGGAATGGAAAAATGCAAGTACGTGCTTTTTAATCACAGACCTTCTCATTAAAATGATTTCCTATCAGCAATATGAGTGTTTATTGGTTTTTCATTGCTCCCTTCCTTCCCCTCTCCCTCCCTCCCTCCTTCTAGATGTGTATGTGCTAAAGACCCAGCCTTTGCCAACTTCTTGCATTGAACTCTCTCTTAGACTGTGCTCTTGTTTACGCTAATTAGATCTCTAAAGATCCATCTTTTTGAAGCTATGATGTTCTTAATGACACCAAGCAGCATTTTCCAGAAAATATTGAGATCAATCTTGTATGTCCATCCATCCATCCATCCATCCATCCATCCATTCATCTTAATGTTTATATTAAGGGCAACTGCCTTGTTTTGCTTAATTGCTTCACCTCAGCCTTCCTATCAGTGAAAGAGGAGCAACTCTTTCAGACCCTAGACCTGGGAAACCAAGAAAAATAATGACTGTAAACAAATTTCTCATCTTCTCAAAAGCAAACACCACGTGAACTGCTAATTATTATGCTGCTTCCTCTTTTAATCATCTTCCTATAAAAGTCATAATTTGCACATATAGGGGTCAGGAGTTTTCAGAAGGGAGGGTGGAGGAGGTGAATAAGTCATCTGGACATGGAGTGAAAGTTTTAATTTTCCCCTGGACTCAAGATGCTGGTTGAAAAACAAGGTGGCTGTAAAGGAAGAGCCAGTACAAAAGGAGATGAGTAATAAAGAATAAAGAATTCTAATAAAGCATCTTGCCTCCACAGTGGCAGTTATAAAAATGAATCAAATCTTGGAGCGTTGAAAAGGGATACGTGGCATGAAAAGATGAGTGTATCTTATCCATGGGACTGGGGTAGGGTGATGTCTGCAGAGAAGGCCTGATTAAAATCTCTTTGATATTATTTGATTCTTTTTAATGTTCTATTTACTGAGCACTTTAAAAACTTTTTTGTATTTTTAAGAGAAAATGAGTGCTTCAAAAAAAAGAAATATTCAAAATTCATTTTTGCTTGTGGGGTGGAGAGTTTGTGTTTAAGTTGGTTCTCTGGGTAAATAGATATATTTTTGACATGGGAGGTTATTCAAACTGTACATCTCTGGGTTTTATGTATTATGGTTCTTCTTTCTTCTCTCTACTTTGTTTCACTTTTAGAAGCTGGAACAGGGCCTCCGCCATCTGTTTCTCTATTTCAGCCAAATTCACCATTCAGATAATGTACATATCACAACTTAAGCCCACTTAGAGATCACTTTTCACCACTTAAAGAGCATTTAGCCATGATTCCAGGAATAGAAAGGATATCCTGAGACCCATAATGACTTGATGGGAGAATAAAGGATCATTTGTTATGCAGCAAGTATAAAATTATAACAACTTCCCTCTATGTTTACAGATGAAGGACATTTTGGCTCTGGAAGGGGGGAGGATTCTCCAGATTTCTGACATAAATGATTGGATGCTGTACTTTCCCTCTCTATTTGTTGTCTTAGAAACAAATATAGGACACAATGTTTAAAGAAATAAGTCATTGGCACTGGTTAAACCTAAAATTAGGATTAGGGTTTTTTACATATAGCAAGAATGGAAAATTCTGTACTGAATTTTGGCTCTCAAATTCTTCTCTTCTCAGTCTCAATTTGGCTAAGAGGATGTGCCTTGTTTCTTCATCTGTAAAATGGTGATAATAACAGCAAATATCTGGTAGTATTGAAGTGAGAAGTAAATGAGTTAGTAGATGTAAAACACTTAGAACAATGCCTAGCACATAGGGAATGTTCTGTAAGTGTTAGATGTTATTTTTGGCTATTATTATACCATTGAATGAAGCTCACTGTAAGAACACCTCCTAAGACTTGCTCCTTTTAATGCTTTAACTTGACCTTTTGCAGAGTGTCTCTTCAAATGCAGCCTCTAAGTTAACAGTTCAATATGCTTTGATGCTTGTTTCATGTTTTGCTTATGGCATTGTTAACAGACTTCTTCCACATGGTTTTGTTGCTAGGCAATACAGAATCAGCATCCATATTACTCATCATTTGGCTGCAAGTAACTTAAACCCATTCTTATTACCTTAAGACAAGAACATATCTTGGAAAGATTCAGAGATTTCTTCCACAACCTAAGGACACAGAGTTCAATCACAGAACCCAAGGGGAGACAGTTAAAACAGTTTCTCATGAAGAACTGAAAACAGAAAAAGACAATAGAAGGTCGGTCACACTGTCTTTTCAGGGCTACCTTGGATCTATACTTGCATCTCCTCTCTAGATTTTATTTCCCCTGCGTATGCCACATGGACAAGCATGGTCACTCTGAATCTTATCCCACCCTGCCCACAAGACTGATAACCGTCAATATATCTATGCATTTAAAATTCCTGATTGGCCTGACTCTTTCCAGGAGTCACCCCTAGCCTAACCCACTGACACAGAGGAGTGTGGTCATGATGCCTAATCCATATAAGGGTTGGTTCCAGGAGAAGGGCTTTTAGAAGGGCAGGGACCCACTATTACAAATTAATTGATGGGTTAAGAAACCCGTGCGCCCAGTTACCAAACTTATTTGCTCAAATAATTAAACTATATTGAACTTGTTCTTCATAATGTCAGAGCACAGAACTGGAGTCAATTGGTGTAAGTGACATGGGCTCAAATTGCAAGTCCCGAGGAAGGAATTTCTAAAAACATATATGGGACTTCCCTGGTGGTGCAGTGGTTAGGAATCTGCCTGCCAATGCAGGGGACACGGGTTCAAGCCCTGGTCCAGGAAGATCCCACACGCCACGGAGCAACTAAGCCCGTGTGCAGCAACTACTGAGCTTGCGCTCTAGAGCCCATGAGCCACAACTACTGAGCCCATGTGCCACAACTACTGAAGGCTACACACCTGGAGCCCATGCTCCACAATGAGAGAAGCCACTGCAATGAGAAGCCCGTACACCGCAACAAAGCTTAGCCCCCTCTCGCCGCAACTAGAGAAAGCCCATGTGCACCAATGAAGACCCAACACAGCCAAAAATAAAATAAATAAATTTATATTTAAAACAATCTATATATGAATTACAGATGAATCTGCCTCTCTGTATATAGATACTAAGTACCCATAACTATATATATTCTAGATATCTATATCTAGAGAGATGTATCCCTATATCTATCATCTGTTTATCTCTCTATTGTTTGAAATTTGTAGGGCAGACTGTCAGCCTGGAAACTCAGACAGGAGTTGGTGTTTTAGTCTTGGGGCTGAAACCTGTAGGCTGGCTGGCTGGCTGGTAACTCAGGCAGGATTTCAATGTTATAGTCTTGAGGTAGAATTCCTTCTCCAGGAAACCTGTCTTTGCTCTTAAAGCCTTTGACTGATTAGATGAGGCCCACCACATTATGGAAGATGATCTCCTTTACCTATATTCAGCTGATTATAGATGTTAATCACATCCCCAGAACACCTTCATAGCAACCAATCTAGATTGGGTACTATAGCCTAGGTAGGTTGACACACAGAATTAACCATCACAACATCCTACACCATCTCTAGAAATCTGATCTCTTTGGAATGGCAAGAGGACAAGGAAAAGGTGAGGCAGAGGCTGCCACATGTTCTTTCTCTGACATCCTACATCCTTGTTTTCTTCCTCCCTGATTACATGTCTTCCAGCAACCACCATCGAAGTCCACCCTTATTCCTCCCCACATTGGGACTGTCGAGACTACCTTTTACTCCACTGTTGATACCATCCTTTATTTTATTTTCAAGTGTTGTGTTTATTACAGTGCCATCAGCATGAGGAGAGGGGTCCTGTCGCCAGGGCAGCCAAAGTACTGCATGTCCGTTCCATCCTTAGTGGATGTGTCCTTCCCTGCTGGGTGAATTCCAATTGTGTCTTTGATTCATCCCATGTCTGTGGGCCCTGAGATGTAGACACTTGACAGCCTCCTCATCCTTAATGTGTCTGTCTTTCTATAGCTTACTTGCCAAACCCTGCTCTTCAGAATCCACTAATTTATTACCTTTCATTTCTTCAAACATCACCCATAATATTTCCAAACATGTGTGACCACATGATTATACCTTCACAAACACTCGAACCTCTAACCCTCTGACATTTTATTTCTTTATAATATATCCTAATGCATTTCCCTCCTCCAGTACAACCCATTTCCCTTCTGATCAATACAGCCCATTAATAATGAGCTCATCATCATTGAAGGTATACAGCTACACGATCATCTCTCTTCCCAGGATGTTAGAAAGGCTATTCTTGCATTATGAAGGAGGTTGGAATAGATGATCTGTCAATTCTTAAAAAATCTTAACCTCTAGGTTTATTCCATGTCTCGGATTTTCCCACACGTGTATAATTTTAGATATCATAGATTCTCTATAAATGAAGACATCTGGGGCATTCCAAATGCAGGCATCGGTGCAAGATGTCTACACATAGTTTTCCATATCCTTCTCCTACCTCCACAAAATTTGTCAATAACTTTGTTAAATTAAATTTACCTTTGGTTGTATACTTGATGAAATGGAACTCTAAGTGGGCAATCTAATAAGAAAATCCATTCCTATAACACACACACACACACACACACACACACACCCCTACACACACACCCACACCCACACCCACACCCACCCCCCACACACACACACACCCCTACCTCTGAGCCCAAGACATGGAGAATCTGGAGTAAAGCCCAGTATCTGTAATTAAAAAAATAATAATTTAAAAAACCTGCCCATATGATTCTTATGGCTGCCCAGGCAGTTTTGGGAACCACCACCAAAGATCTGTTCTCCTAGTTCTGGGGAACATGGTTTCAATGCTGTTACATACACTACTTGGGCCGTCTGTTCCCCATGCTGGCTTCCACTGTGGTCACAGCTGATTTCAAAGCCCCTAATACGCTCCTCCTGCTTTCATCCTCTCCTTGTTTGCTTCATCCTTCATTAGTCACTCATCATGTCCTAACCTGCTAAAACATCTTCAGAGGTTTGTCCACAGCCAGAGCTGCAAATTCTCATCTTTCAAATGGGCTCTCAGGAACCTCCAAACCTTCATTTCTCTTTGTCTTTAGGAGATGATATAATGTGACTATAAGACCTGGCTTTGAATTCTGGATCCTCCTCTGGAGACCTGCTAAGTTCCAGGCAGTGTCATCTCATGTAATGCTTATCACAACCCTGCGAGATGGATATCCCTGTTCTACAGATGAGAAAACTGAGGCTCAGTTAGTTGAAGTAATTAATCACTTAAGTTACTAATACTTGGGCAGGGGGTGGTGGTGGTCCGAATTTTAGCTCAGCGGTCTCCAAAGTATAGAGTTTCTGCAGCATGATGGCCTGCCTCCCAAGGTCAACAGAAGGATTTTTATTCCTGATGACTTGGAAAGTGTGCTAGGAATGAGAAGTCTTTCCTGTTTCTTCACTTTAATATTAAGTAGTATAATCTAGATATGGTCACTGAGAGGGTAAATGGAAAGCACTAATTAAGAAATATTCCAATTTCTAAGTCTGCAGAACTTCAGCTGTTGTTGAAAATGTAGACATCAGGAGGGAAAAAAGCATTTATTCAAATACAATGCTGCTAAGTATATGCTACTGAGAAATAGGACTCCTCACACGATGGTTATACAGTATCTTTTGATATTGTCAGTGCACAGTTGAGGAACGAATGCCATTTTAATACATTATTCTAAAAATGTAAATAGAACAAATGATTTCAGTCAGCAGGAACTCATTATGTCAGAATTTAAATTCTCAGGATAGCCAACCGGAAAGGGCAGGTAAGTTTCCAGAAATAGATGAGTGTTCGGCCAGAAATGGCTGTGGGTGCACTGCGCCAAGCACTGGTGTTTGCCAGGTGCCCACCGTGATGTCAAGGATACAGGCTGAAGCTGGCCATATGGTTCTTGGGGCCTCTCGGCTCATTCCACCCTCCACTCAGAGTTGGAGACCTGGGGCTTTTCTTTATCTGCAGGAGAAGGTAATTGCTTTAAACTTCACTGGCGGAGCTTGACCCTTGACTCGCCATCACGCTGCATTATAAAATGAAGCATCAGCAGTGGTCCTCCTGGTGGAGGGGGAGGGGAGGAGGCAGGGGGGGCCTGAGCTATCAACGTGGCACAGTTTAAATGTCAGGCGCTGCAATTTACAAGTGATCTGAGATTCATGGGAAATGCAACGGAAAAGTCATTACCTACCCCCCCCTCCCTCGTGCTATAAAATTGAGTATGTCGTAAATCGCGTGCATGGCTAAGTTCATGGTGTTTCTGTAAGAAGACGTTAAAAATAGAACTCCTTACATCTTTGATTCTTGCCTAGGGAGCATCCAGGCCAAAACTGTACACACAGACATTAAACTGCCTTTTTAATCTCATTTTTTCATTTCGGGGCCTCTCCTCTTTAAAGCCAAACACTTTTTCAAAGACACCCTGTATCTATCTGATAACGCTTTATTTTCTTAACAGCAAGAGTGGGTAGAGGTGAAAAAACCTGAAAGGACCCGTGAATGCCTGGATAGGAATGGAAAGTTTCATTGAAAATAAAATGGAGATAAATCACTAATTGTATTAGTATTACCTGTGTGGTGGGAATATTACAGAGCTTAATGTTAAGTACAGGGTCTGAGCTAGTTTGAGGAAATGGCATTGGAGACACATATTTTCCGTTTCATCAGAGAGAAGTTTTGCTTTTTCCTGAAGCTACAGCCTCAGCCTCCCTAGAGAAATCGTTCTCTGTAGAAGAGATTGTCTACAAAGGGTGGACTGCTCAGGGCTAAATCCACTAAAACCAATTGAAGCAAGAGCTGTTATTTGCTTAGGAAGGGAAAAAATAAATAAATAAAAAGCTCATTACCTATAGCAAAATGACTTCTTCAGGATTAAGAAATTGACAGTTCATGTTTAATTATACCAACCTGCTGAAAACATTTAATACAGAGCTTTCAAGACACCTAACACAAGCATATGTGCATTTATTGTTCTAGCAATTGGGGAAAATTTGTGATTGTAAATGCCAATAACATGAACAGTATCCACCTAACCTTTGGGTGGGAAGGCCTGTTGCATTCACTTTACAGGGAAAACATGGTCTTTCTATCCACAGTGCCAAGATTTCTTCGATTTTCTTGTATCCCATAGTTTGCTTTAATGACTTGTAGTCTTTCTGATTTTAGGCAATTCACTACTTTTTTTCTCCATTCGTAGTTTCATTAAGGGAAAAATGTTCTGTGTGGACTGAGGCTGCTGTTCTTATGGGCTGGCTTTCTCTTGGGTCTGAGCTCTTGCGTGGGTCACTCAGGGTCCAGAACAACCTGGCAGGCAGCTTAAGAATGGATGGTTCCAGAAGTCTGCAGCCTTCTCATGTCACCAGGAAGGCAGGGCTAGTGAACGTCTTGCTTATTCCCTTGTCTTCTAGAACAGTGCCTGCTTGGCGCAAAGTAGGTACTCCATAAACATGCTTATAAAGAAAGAAGGGAGGAAAGAGCGGGAGGGAGAGAATTATCAGACCAACTTGAAGAAACTGGAGGCCTGCTGTTCCCTCGACTGGCCAGCAGATTCTATCTCTTAAAGAAAGAAACACAATTGTTTTGGCATTCTTTGTTCATAAGGACTTTCAGAATCTTCTCACTGATGATTTTCAAGGTCTCATAAATCTCCCTGAAACTTGGTTATTTTAGAAATTCAGAGAAAATTTTAGTGCGATAAGATTACAGTTATATATTTAAGTAATTAAATATAAGAAAATCTATTCATAGTTCAAATTCAGTGGAAAGGATTTTTAAAAAATCTCATCGGATTGTCATAGCAAACTTTCGTTTTTGTTAAAAACTGTTATTTGAGCAGTAAGAACTTTGCATAACTAAACTTCAGAAGCAGACCTGTTGTAGAAAGAGGTGCTATCGTTACTGAGGGATTTTGAGTAAATATTCTAGTTCTGGTTCCTTCCACATATCCAAAACCATCAGGAGAACAATTTCAAAGACACGGCATGAGAGTTAAAAGTTACAGTTGTCATTAGCTTGTGGCATTGAGGACTTTTTAAAAATCCCATTAAATCCATGATTTCATATACTTCAGAGTACCTGCTATTTGCAAACGCAGCTCAATAAATTTTTATCAAACTTGGGCATTTATAAGAATAAATACAGCCCCAAATTTCATGGCTTCCAGGACACACTTAAATACCACATTATAGTAAAGTCTGATCAGAAGTCACCCTCAGCAGATAAATGAACACAGAACAATACAAATCAATGCAAATCAGCATCTGGCTTTGGACAGAGAATTCATGGAAATTTTTGACCATAAATTGTACAGCACAATTTTTTTTTGTTTTGTTTTTTTTGTGTGTTACACGGGCCTCTCACTATTGTGGCCTGTCCCGTTGCGGAGCACAGGCTCCGGACACACAGGCTCAGCAGCCATGGCTCACGGGCCTAGCTGCTCCGCGGCATGTGGGATCCTCCCATACCAGGGCACGAACCTGTGTCCCCTGCATCGGCAGGCGGACTCTCAACCACTGCGCCACCAGGGAAGCCCCGTACAACACAATTTTGACCTTTTGTTAGCATCGTAACAGATTTTTGCAACCGAGTTCTCCTAAGAAGTTTGCTTCTAGGTAATAAAATTTATATATATGTGTGTGTGTAATTATATTTAATTATATAAAATATAACTAGATTTATAATTAATAGAATCATAAATTATAAATATATAATGATTTCTAAATATATAATTATTTTTTACATAAGTATGTTTATATGTAATATAAAATATGTTTATAAATATATAAATACAATTCTATATAACATAAATATATAAATATATATTATATATAAAATTTTACTATCTAGAAGCAAATTATATATAATTATATATAATATAGATTATATATGTATATATATTTGTATTTGCACTAATTTCTTTACAAATGTTCACCTGACAGTGGGCAAAGAAGTTAACTTTTTTTTCTTTAATTCTCACAATAAAGCATGGCATCAAATTAAATTATTTGCCAGGTTTTCATCTTGCTCCTTTGATTTTGATTACCTAGTATTTTGTATATCTTAGTCATTAAAGTGGAAGATAGGGGCTTCCCTAGTGGCGCAGTGGTTGAGAATCTGCCTGCTAATGCAGGGGACACGGGTTCGAACCCTGGTCTGGGAAGATCCCACATGCTGCGGAGCAACTAGGCCCGTGAGCCACAACCACTGAGCCTGAGCGTCTGGAGCCTATGCTCCGCAACAAGAGAGGCCGCGATAGTGAGAGGTCCGCACACAGTGATGAAGAGTGGCCCCTGCTTGCCACAACTAGAGAAAGCCCTCGCACAGAAACGAAGACCCAACACAGCTCAAAATAAATAAATTTAAAGTGGAAGATATCACCAGTTTTTTGTGTGTGCTGAACGAAAATGTAACCTTGCCATGTAAGGGGCAGGAAGGAATTTTTTTTTTTTTTTTTTTTTTTTTTTTTTTTTTTTTTTTTTTTTTTTTGCGTTACGCGGGCCTCTCACTGTTGTGGCCTCTCCTGTTGCGGAGCACATGCTCCGGACGCGCAGGCCCAGCGGCCATGGCTCACGGGCCCAGGCGCTCTGCAGCATGTGGGACCCCCCCGGACCGGGACACGAACCCACGTCCCCCGCATCAGCAGACATACTCGCAACCACTGCGCCACCAGGGAAGCCCCTAGAAAGGAATTTTTATGAAATAACTTTTATTTGAAAAAAAAGAAATCAATGCTTCTTTGGATAAATCAGCCAAATAGCTGCTCTTTAGTTTGAATTGAAAAATTGGTGTACTTAGAAATCTGTTATATTCTCATGTGAAAATCTAGTGCATTGTGATGCTTCTTAGTAACATTCTCTGATTGGTCACGCTGAGCCAGAGGCTGTGCCTGGATTATGTCTTTACCGGTGTTCTCAGTTCTCAGAATTAGCACCAGACTCTAACATTGGAAGGAGGACTGAGGGACAACTGGGCCCTCGTCCTGCCGTGTCACCTGCTGCACTAGATTCTAGGGCTGAGGTGAGCCATTCAAAACATGTGTATCTCAGGAAAATTGTTGCTCAAGAGTGATATAATTCACCTGAATATCTGGATATTGTAGGAACCACCTCCCTTTGCCTTTGGACTAGTTCACTCTAGTTTGACATATAATTTTCGAACTGAAAAACCCAGGAAACTGGTTACTGCCATTATTTTTAAAATTAATTTTTAAAAATTGGAGTATAGTTGCTTTACAATGTTGTGTTAGTTTCTGCTGTACAGCGAAGTGAGTCAGTTATACATATACATATACCCACTCCTGCTGTTTTATTGTTGTTGTTGTTTTGCTAGTGTATATACTATTAGAAAAAGGGGAAATAAATACTGGTTCCAGCTGTTCAGCCTCAGAGGTGTTTATCATGTTCAGTTGGCTGAAGCAGTTCTTACATGTTTGCTTTAAAATATCAAACATTTCTGCTTTGGAACTAAAAATGATTTAAAATATAAAGTCCAAAAATATATTAAAAATTGTTATAGCTGAAAAAAAAGTGTTCAGAACACATAAGCCTTCTAGATTCCTATTTTATTGTCAACCTGTACGTGTTTCAGTCTTTTGTGTTACTCGTCTTTCCCACTAGTTATTTAAAACTGGCTGGAATGATTTGAAATAGAACTCTTAAGAGATATATTATATTTGTTAGGGTTCTTTTTAAAAATTTTTATTGGAGTTTAGTTGATTTACAATGTTGTGTTTGTTTCAGGTGTACAGCAAAGTAAATCAGTTATACATATACATATATCCACTTTTTTTTAGCTTCTTTTTCCATAGAGGCCATTAGGGAGTATTGAGTAGAGTTCCCTGTGCTATACAGTAGGTCCTTATTAGTTATCTATTGTATATATTTTATATGTAGTAGTGTGTATATTGTTAGGGTTCTTTTCGTTCCCCTATAGTGATAGAAACTCTGGGTTCAACAAAATAGAAATGGAGGTGGGAGGCTGGCTTCAGACACAGCTGAATCCAGGAATGTGACCAGTGTCGTCATGGCCCGCTCTCTGTCTCGCTTTGTCTCCCTCTCCCTCTCTTCATTTCCTGCATAGCTGCACAGGCTTTCTGTATGTAGTGGGTATGTTTACCCAGGATGATTTAGCAACCCTACCTACAAACATCTCACTCCCCCATACATAGCTCTGCATATGCGTCCTAGAAGGACTGAAATGGCCTGGTGTCATCATGGTCCATCCCTGAACCAATCACGGTATAATCTGATTGGTTGGGGCTGCATCCTCCAATACTTCCTGCTAGAGCATGGTGGTCCCCACCCTACCCACATCTAGCATGTCCCCCCAGAGCAGAGAAGGTAAAGGAGAAGGTGGGTAGTAGTTCATAAGGGTGGATGCCCCTGTGTCCAATATTCACATTTACCTGATGCCGAGAATGGGATGCACTTGAACAAAGTCGCTCAGATAATAAGCACTGTGGCAAAATTGTTTCAAACATCAAACTTAAATGAATACTTTTCAATGTTGATACAGATGTATATACTTTGATTGGCTTTGAGAACTAAGTTAACCAACTTTTTCATCCAGTTTTCTGAGGAGGTGAAAAATAAATAGGAAAATATTCATCTATTCAGCAAATATTTATTGAATGTTCTTCCTGTGCTAGGTGCTGTCCTGGACACTTGGAGATACAACACAGAACAAAATGGACAAAAATCCATGTCTTCATGGGTCTTACAAACTTGTACACCGTGAGAATAATGCACCGCTTTTTAAAGTATAGTATGTAACTTCCAGTGATAGATACTTTGCTATTCCTGGGGGGTGAAAAGTACATAGTAAGATTTGTACCATAGAGCAAAGATGTGATTCTTGTTGTACACACACACACACACACACACACACACACACACACACATTAATTCAGGACATAAATCTTTGTGGTTGTGGCTTCTTCAGTCTAGTCCATTCCATGTGGAGCTGAGTAATCTGATTTTATATTGAAGTGATAGCTCTCCTCCTTAAATGATTAAAATATCATCTCAGAAGGAATTTAGGGGCTGTCTAGTCTATCCCCTTGTCTGTTAGACAAGAATTAACTGTAACTATCTCAAACAGAAGACACACAATATTAACCACTGTTTACTCTGAATGTGCAATTCACCAGGCACTGTGCAGATGATTTGTTGTGCATGTACTATCTCATTTAATCCTCACAACAACCCAACAAGGTAGGTACCGCCATTATCCCCATTTCACAGCTGAAGAAAGGAAGGTTTATGTTCTGTGTGTCAGGACTCAACCTGAGAAATCTTTAAATTTCTTCTATTGTCTGTAAGGAAGAACGCACCTTACTTTCTCTGCCTTACTGATTCAAAGGCATTAGAGTCCAGCATAGAGAGGCAGGTAGATGGTCAAGCTCATCTTCAAACACCTTACATTGATGAAATGGGACAGATGGGGTAATCTAACAAGTTCTTGGTGAAGGTATGAAAAGAAAAACTGTGAGGCCAAACCAGAGAAGGGGAAATAACAAGTGAGGAGTAGGCTGTGTGGCTCTGGTCTAAGGTGGGAAAGTGGGAGCTGGCAGGTGTAGGGGGCAAGTCTCTTACCCAGAAGTGAACTGAATAAGATTCATAAGGATGCAGGAATCTGGGCTAGTGCCATCCTTGGAGACTAACAGCCAATATCAAGCCTGCCTAAGAGTGCAGACGAAGCACTCAGCAAATTTAGTTTTACTTACAGCCTCGTAAGCCAGGACTGGTAATTCTCTGTGGTGTCTTTTAGTGGAAAAAGCAAAACAGGGATGACTGCTTTAAGTACCTTTTGGGGTAAATGGCTTTCAGACACTGGAGTTCCACGTTTTGCACCATCTCATGCGTCAGCCCCTTCTCTCTGCTGGCATTCCAGAGATGGATGGGCACCCCTGGGTTGCAGCTGGTACAGCACCTCAGCTAGCTACTAGCTTGCACATCTAGCATTTATTGCTTTAGGTGTTAAAAAATAAATCATATTTTTAAAAGGTCAGTGTGGTTTATACTAACTATGTGAGCAATGAAAATGACAGTCTGGGGCAAGCTTATTTATTATTCTTCAAATGAGAAAAGTAATATTGCCTCATTGCAGAGAACTGGGAAAGAAAATGGCTCATAACCTCACCACCATGATCCCTTTCAAGACTGTGCTATGTGTTTCTTCAAGAGGTTGATGCTGTTTATTTTTTGAGGGTTGTTTTGCTGTTTGTTTTCTCTTTTTCCTTCAAAGCACAGCGTTTATGAGGAATGATCTTTAGGACTGTGTTTGCAATAGATCTAGGAGAAAGAAATGCATTTGTTAGAAGAGGCAACTCACCAATTTAGGTGTACTAGTAGCATTTTGAAAATTGCTAACATGAAGCTGGAGTTGCCTCCCCACCAGAGGGTTAGTTTAGCCTGTGCGTGTGGCCTGATTCATCCTGTGGTGAAACCCAAGAATGGTGCTCTTGTTACTCTTATTCTTCAGGTGCAGTGAATTGTCCTTGTTCAGTTACATAGGATTATCCAGCAGAAAATCCTCCCTGGAGTTGAAAAATTGGAGGGGTCTGAATGTACCAAAATCAGATTTATAAAGGGACAGGAAGACATTCTGAGATGCTTTGCACATTGAAGTTAAACATGTGAAGAGAGAGAGCTGATTTGCAACTGAAAATAGATGTAACCTGTTACTCCCATGGACTTCATCCTTTTCTATTCAATCACTAGTGTCTACAACTCAAACATCCATTCACTCAGCAAATGCTTATTAAGGAACACTGTGTATCAGCCACCATGCTTGGTGCTGCATATGTGATGGCAAGCAAGACAGATATGGCTTCTGCCCTCTGGGGGCTTATAATCCATTGAAATTAGCCTTGTGCAGTGAGCCACAGGTCATCCCCACAGTGCATGGGTGGGAGAGTGGGGGCTGCCACCTGGTTAATGACCGTCAACAATATTTTGTCTTGCACATCACATCTGTGTTCATTCTCACTGACATGCTTCCTTTTGCTCTCAACTGATTTAAGTGCTATGTCATGGGCATGATTTTTTAAAAATGCTTTACTGAAGTTCATCTAGGAGTTTAATAGTATCTGGTCTTACATTTAGTTCTTTAGTCCATTTTGGGTTTATTTTTGTATATGGTGTTGGAGAATGTTCTAATTTCATTCTTTCACATGTATCTGTCCAGTTTTCCCAGCACAACTTATTGAAGAGACTGTCTTTTCTCCATTGTATATTCTTGCTTCCTTTGTCGTAGATTAATTGACCATAAGTGCGTGGGTTTATTTCTGAGCTTTCTGTCCTGTTCCATTGATCTATATGTCTGTTTTTGTGCCAGTACCATACTGTTTTGATTACTGTAGCTCTGTAGTATAGTCTGAAGTCAGGAAGTGTGATTCCTCCAGCTCTGTTCTTCTTTCTCAAGATTGTTTTGGCTATTCTGGGTCTTTTATGTTTCCATACAAATTAAAATTTTTTTTGTTCTAGTTCTGTGAAAAATGCCATTGGTAATTTGAGAGGGATTACATTGAATTTATAGATTGCCTTGGGTAGTTTGGTCATTTAACAATATTGATTCTTTCAGTCCAAGAACATGTTATATCTTTCCATCTGTTTTTGTCTTCAACTTCTCTCATCAGCATCTTATAGGTTTTGGAGTACAGGTCTATTGCCTCCTTAAGTAGTTTATTCCTATGTATTTTATTCTTTTTGATGTGATGGTAAATGGGATAGTTTCTTTAATTTCTTTTTCTGATATTTCATTTTTTAGTGTATAAAAATGCAACAGATTTATGTATATTCATTTTGTATCCTGCAGCTCTACTGAATTCATTGAGGAGCTCTAGTAGTTTTCTGGTAGTGTCTTTGGGATTTTCTATGTATAGTATGTAATCTTCAAACAGTGACAGTTTTGCTTCTTCTTTTCCAATTCAGAGTGTAGGGGCTCACAAACAGAAGCCTATAGGGGGCAGGCAGGTAGCAGAAATTAGAAATCAGGATGGCATATTTAAATACATAGAGATAGTCTTCCCCTTCTCAAAGAATTACACCCTTTAAAAAATGTGTAGCTCTCTTGGTCTGCATTTTATTTTCCTTCTTTGATAGAGACATGAATTCAGAGAAATAACTGTCTGCTAATCAGAAACACCACAGAGCAAATGTGATGATAAAACACAGCAGGCACTTGGTGTCAAGGTCGGGGAGATGATCTGGAATGTTGAGGTCAGTGTTGAACTGGAAATTACACACCCCATCTAAAAGGAACAACCACCTCCCAATGCCACCATATTCTTAGAAAAAGCCAGAGAATTAGATTTTTAAGTGGGGGAACCTCCTGATACTTAAATATTGACTCAATCTTTATGCACTTTTCAAACAAAATACATGGTCAGGTTGAATTCAGCCTTTCACACCAGTTGGTAACTTCTTGAATAAGGAGTCTAAGAGATGTTTTCTGTAGCCACAAATATTCTACAAGGTCTGGGAATGTGATTTTGGTTAATTTCCAAAAAAAAAAAAAAATCACATTACCAAATGACAGGTTTACCAAATCCAGTTCATTAGAAATCCATTTGCCAATAGCAATTGGTGGGCTTTCCCTTAAATGTACTGTGAGCAAAGACCACTGTGATGGATTGGTAGAAGAAGCCCATGTGAGCCCAGCCATATGTTGATGAGTTCACATGGGCATACATGTGAGTCTCCTGTGACACTTAACCCATTTGAGAAAGCAAATCTGTGCAATGCATTAAAATGGAAAGCCAACCCAGTGTTTAGGAAATCCTTGGCATTTGTGGTACTTTACATCGAAATTTAAAATATTCAAGGCATTATCCTCTTGAAAAGCCATGGTCTCAAACCAGAGAAACCTTATACCCTTTGATCAGGGTCATAGCATTGCACCATCCCAGGGGGCACCATTAACATGGATTTCCTGTGCTCAGGGGCACCATTCACCTAGACTGTGATATATATTGTATCTCCCTGGGGTTGTCCAGTCAGCAGTTTTGCTTGGAGCATGGCAATACACTTGTTCACAGAAATGCTCTTGCAGTGAATTGGTTATTAATTAACACTTGGTAAAGTGATCATTTGGTAAATTTTCAATAAATTGCTTATTAGGCATTTTTATTTCTAAGGGATTGGCCTGTTTTCATCTCTCTAAAATGTCATTGTTTCTAACATTCTTCACTCAAAACATATTTATTGAGACCCTATTATGTGCCAAGCACTTTGGAAGGTTCTGTGGTCAGAGACCTAATTCCTGCCTTTGTGGAACTTACATTCTAGAGGTCGTGTGAGAATTCCTTACCCCATTACTGAGGCCCTTCCACTTCACTCCTCCACCAATACCCTGCTCACCCTCCACTTTGTTCCTACAACCACTTACTCAACACACTTAAACTATATTACTAAGTATGGGCTAGGATGGTGATGGGAAGCCCTCAACCTCCTTCCTTTAAGATAATGATTTCTTACGGAAAATTGCCCTTAAAACAGGTCTTTAAGTTATATACACTTTTTAACCACATGGTTTTGGGTCCTTACCAAGCATCCTCCTGAGCTCTTGCACCAGAGATGCCTTTTAAGAGTTTGCCTGCGATGTGGATGTGGCTGTTGGCAACAACCAAGAAGTAGACATTGGAAGGGCAGCTCTCATGATTTCAGTGGGTGGTTATTACAAGTGAATGAGTGACATGTTAGTAAAAGTGGAAAGAACGTTGAACCAAGGCTAAAAATATCTGAATCTGAGATTGAATGTCCCCGCCAATGACACACCAGTCATCTGGTGCCTTGGCTGCACTTGTCTTCCTCCAATCTTTTTTTTTTTTTTAATATTTATTTAATTTATTTGGTTGCACTGGGTCTTGGTTGTGGCAGGCGGGTTCCTTAATTGTGGCATGTGAACTCTTAGTTGCAGCATGCATGTGGCATCTAGTTCCCTGACCAGGGATCAAACCCGGGCCCCCTGCATTGGAAGCGCAGAGTCTTAACCACTGCGCCACCAGGGAAGTCCCTGTCTTCCTCCAATCTTCATATTCCTCATCTTCCAGGTGAGAGTAAGAGCTGCTATGTTCCTTCTCAAGCCTCCTCCTCTGAACACGTGATATAATGGGTAAGAAGATACTCTATACATGACAAATCATGTAAACATAAAGGGTTATTGCTTTTGTTGCCATTCTTATTATGAAATCTGGCTTCTAGGATTAATTTGAATTAGTTAAGAGCATAAGCTATGGAGCCAGACTGTCTCGGTTTGAGTCCTAACTGTAACACTTCTGGTCTAGCTGTGTGACCTTGGGCAAGTTACTTACCCTCTCTGATGATCAGTGCTTTGAGATGGGTCTGTATTAGTACCTCTCTCAGTGGATTGCTGTGAAGATACTGAGATAATGTGGGCAAAGTGCATGTGAGAGTCCCTGGCCCATCGTAACTGTGCCATAAATGGCAGCTATTAATGTTGTTGATGTTCTTTTATTATCCAGGGTGTGCATTGCTTTGTCATTCTTTTCTTCCCCTTTTATCATTCTGGTGTTTCCAGGTCTTCAAATTTGCTGCCCTCTTAGAAGTACTATATTTCTGTGGCTGTCAGGACCTATCTAAAAACTGTGCACGGAAGATTATGTTATGGTAGTGAGGACATTCTCTCTCCCATCATCCCAGATATTGATTAATTTATCCTTCCACAGATAGCACTTATTATATAAGCTTTTATTACACATTTAATGAACTGTTGTAAAAGTCCTTTTAAAAATGTATTGTCATTGTAACTTTCCATTGTAACTTCATTCCAACACAGAATACTGTGTGTCTAGCCCACTGAGAATGAACTTAGAATGCTCCTATGACTTGGATTGGCTTTAAAAACCATGTGTGATTGAGGCTTAACGCCATGTAACAACTCTCCTAGATTCTGGGAGCAAATCCAAGTCTGGTAATGCGATTAAGGAAAGGGAGAGGCATATGTATTTGAATCTATGGGGTGGCATCTCGAAGGGGACAAGATGAGGATATTTACACCTTGGTATATGGCCGAAGGGGAGATACAGGAAAGAGATAGGAGTTGTAGCGTTCCCATCCCAAATTTTTCTTTGTTCTGCTCCATCACTTGCAGAGTAGGTGATTGTGACCTTGTGTGAGTTATCTAATATGTGAGGGTCTTAATACCATCATTTCCTGCTTCACATGAATGGGAGAGTCTGGAGTGTCCCTTACCTGCAGGGCTCCAGCTTTTCCCTAAACATAACCAGTCGGCAAAGCCTCTACGAAGCCACTAGGAACACTTGGTACATTTGCAGAGAACTCCTTTTCTGTGCCAAGCATTGGACTGTGTGTTCCCATGAGCAAAACAGGAGTGATCCTCAGGGAGCTGCAAGTCTAGAGGGGAAGAGAAACATGGACCAAAGAAATGCACAATGAATGCATGATTGAAATGGAGACAAATACTCTAAAGGAAAAAGAAATGTTTCTTTGAGATAAAGCAGCAAATGGATCGGACTGCTCTGGTTAAGAAGATCATTTGTTTATGAACAGGGATGCTTTTTAAATGATTTACTCCCTTCTGAATGAAGAATGTATTAAATATAAAAAGCAAGAGAAACATTATAATGGAAAGCCAGTGTTTTAGGGAAATGATTCTTGAAGGTTCTAAAGGGACGATGCCATAGGTGGCACCATGCTTTCAGTGCCTTCTGATGTGAAAATGCTACTTGCTTTCCTTTTTAATAGCAATCTAATAATGTAAAAGTATAAGAGGAGATAATCAAAGATATTTTCTCCATTTGGAGAAACCAAGAAATACAAATCTAAATACCCGTAATTCCTGTTAGGAGTATGTTTGTCACCGTTTAAAGCCACTGAGAGGGAGATTTTATTTACTTTCCCGGCATCCTGGTCTAAGAAGCTGGATTTTAAATGAATGTAGAACATAGTGTTCCTTTGTCCTGGGTATTTAAAAATAGACCAAGAATTTCGCCTAGGGCATCTTTCAGATATACTTTAGCGGACCCTATGAAGCCTGTTCCCAGGATGGATTTAAATCTGAAATGAAATGAAAATTTAACAAGGTGAGTTTGTTCGGGTTAAAAGCACCTACCCCTAGGGCTTCCCTGGTGGCGCAGTGGTTGAGAGTCCGCCTGCCGATGCAGGGGACACGGGTTCGTGCCCCGGTCCGGGAGGATCCCACATGCCGTGGAGCGGCTGGGCCCGTGAGCCATGGCCACTGAGCCTGCGCGTCCGGAGCCTGTGCTCCGCAACGGGAGAGGCCACAACAGTGAGAGGCCCACGTACCGAAAAAAAATAAATAAAAAATAAATAAATAAATTAAATAAAAGCACCTACCCCTTTCAGCTCATCCAAGATTATTCCTGGTTGGACAGTTTCCCAAGACAAGCTGGGCTGGTTCCCTAGAAGCTATAATGGTCAGTAAAGCATTCTGGAGTTCAGGTCTCTGTTAACTATTTTTTTTCTGGCAAGACTAGAAACGTGAATTTGCCTACCTATTATGTCAGGTAGGTTTGACCTGGCATATTTTTACACTAGGATGCTGCTGGGCTTAAGATGTAAGTTTTTTGTTTTTTGTTTTTTTCTTCCCCTTTTGAATGTTTTAGGGACCCAGCAGTTTGCTGCTCTCTGCTGCCCCCTGTTGCTTTTGAAAGGGAACATCTGGCTTTCCACACAGAGTGGTTCTTAAAATAACCCTTGCCAAGAGCTTCATGTGAGGTTGAATGTTGGGTTTCTCATTTCATGTGAGGGTCTGATCTGTGAAACTGACTTTTAAGTGAAAGCTGAGCTAAATGACAAAGGCACCTAGCAACAGCAGGAGTCCCAGAGTTAAAGGACAAGAAAGAAGTGGACAACTGTGAGAGCCCCTCTCCAGCTGGCCCTGTCCAGCTGCTTGCAGCTATGCTTTGCTGCTTTAGGGTCCTGGTCCTGGCTCCTTATATCTGGGCCCCAGAGTTAGGTTCAGCTAAACAAATACCCTCAGGGTCCCACTGTATTTCAGGTCCTGCGCTAGCTGCTGGGGTTTTCAGGAAGGAAGTAGTAGAGGCACATTAATACTTTGAGTTCTAGAGTCAGATAAATGGCTTGGAATTTGAGCTTCATCTCTTGCCAGTTGTTACTTGGATAAATTACTTAAACCCGCCTAGCCTTAGTTTCTATATCTGTAAAATGGGAATTATACTAGCTGATGCATAGGTTGTTGTGAGAAGCAAGGAGGTCATTGAAATGGCATTATTTATCATTTGTTGTTCACATGCTAATGTCAGGGCATTAAAAAAAATTTTTTTTGGAGTATAGTTGATTTAACATGTTGTGTTACAGAAATCTCTTGCATTCCTATACACTAATGATGAAAAATCTGAAAGAGAAATTAAGGAAACACTCCCATTTTCCATTGCAACAAAAAGAATAAAATACCTAGGAATAAACCTACCTAAGGAGACAAAAGACCTGTATGCAGGAAACTATAAGACACTGATGAAAGAAATTAAAGATGATACAAACAGATGGAGAGCTATACCATGTTCTTGGATTGGAAGGATCAACACTGTGAAAATGACTATACTACCCAAAGCAATCTACAGATTCAGTGCAATCCCTATCAAACTACCAATGGCATTTTTCACAGAATTAGAACAAAAAAATTTCACAATTTATATGGAAACACAAAAGACCCTGAATAGCCAAAGCAATCTTGAGAAAGAAGAACGGAGCTGGAAGAATCAGGCTCCCTGATTTCAGACTATACTACAAAGCTACAGTAATCAAGACAGTATGGTACTGGCACAAAAACAAATATAGATCAATGGAACAGGATAGAAAGCACAGAGATAAACCCATGCACATATGGTCACCTTACCTTCAATAAAGGAGGCAAGAATATACAATGGAGAAAAGACAGTCTCTTCAATAAGTGGTGCTGGGAAAACTGGACAGCTACATGTAAAAGAATGAAATTAGAACACCCCCTAACACCATACACAAAAATAAAATGGATTAAAGACCTAAATGTAAGGCCAGACACTATAAAACACTTAGAGGAAAACATAGGCAGAACACTCTATGACATAAATCACAGAAAGATCCTTTTTGACCCACCTCCTAGAGAAATGGAAATAAAAACAAAAATAAACAAATGGGACCTAATGAAACTTCAAAGCTTTTGCACAGCAAAGGAAACCATAAGCAAGACGAAAAGACAATCCTCAGAATGGGAGAAAATATTTGCAAATGAAGCAACTGACAGAGGATTAATCTCCAAAATATACAAGCAGCTCATGCAGCTCAATATCAGAAAGACAAACAACCCAATCCAAAAATGGGCAGAAGACCTAAATAGACATTTCTCCAAAGAAGATATACAGATTGCCAACAAACACTTGAAAGGACGCTCAACATCACTAATCATTAGAGAAATGCAAATCAAAACTACAATGAGGCATCACCTCACACTGGTCAGAATGGCCATCATCAACAAATCTGCAAACAATAAATTCTGGAGAGGGTGTGGAGAAAAGGGAACCCTCTTGTGCTGCTCATGGGAATGTAAATTGATACAACCACTATGGAGAACAGTATGGAGGTCCCTTAAAAAACTAAAAATAGAACTACGATATAACCCAGCAGTCCCACTACTGGACATATACCCTGAGAAAACCATAATTCAAAAAGAGTCATGTACCACAGTGTTCATTGCAGCTCTATTTACAGTAGCCCAGACATGGAAGCAACCTAAGTGTCCATCGACAGATGAATGGATAAAGAAGATGTGGCACATATATACAATGGAATATTACTCAGCCATAAAAAGAAACGAAAATTGAGTTATTTGTAGTGAGGTGGATGGACCTAGAGTCTGTCATACAAAGTGAAGTAAGTCAGAAAGAGAAAAACAAATACTGCATGCTAACACATATATATGGAATCTAAAAAAAAAAAAAGAAAGGTTCTGAAGAACCTAGGGGCAGGACAGAAATAAAGATGCAGATGTAGAGAATGGACTTGATGACACAGGGAGGGGGAAGGGTAAGCTGGGATGAAGTGAGAGAGTGTCATGGACTTATATACACTACCAAATGTAAAATAGATAGCTAGTGGGAAGCAGCCACATAGCACAGGGAGATCAGCTCTGTGCTTTGTGTCCCCCTAAAGGGGTGGGATAGGGAGGGTGGGAGGGAGATGCAAGAGGGAGGAGATATGGGGATATATGTATATGTATAGCTGATTCACTTTGTTATATAGCAGACACACCATTGTAAAGGAATTATACCCCAATAAAGATGTTAAATAAAGTAAAATAAAATATAATAAAACAATGTTTTGTTACTTTCTGCTGTACAGCAAAGTAAATCAGTTATACATATATCCACTCTTTTTTAGATTCTTTTACCAAGTAGGTCATTACACAGGTCTTTTTTTTGTGTGTGTGTGGTACGCGGGCCTCTCACTGTTGTGGCCTCTCCCGTTGTGGAGCACAGGCTCCAGACACGCAGGCTCAGCGGCCATGGCTCGTGGGCCCAGATGCTCCGCGGCATGTGGGATCTTCCCGGACAGGGGCACAAACCCGTGTCCCCTGCATTGGCAGGCGAACTCTCAACCACTGTGCCACCAGGGAAGCCCCATTACAGAGTTTTGAGAAGAGTTCCCTGTGCTTTACAGTAGGTCCTTATTAGTTATCTATTTCATATATGGGTGTGTATGTCAATCCCAGTCTCATGTCAGGGCATTTTTCAGCACTGTCCTTCCATCATCTTTTGAATCCTCACAACATTCCTATGAACTATGTCAGATGATCATCCCTATTTTACAGGTGAGAAAGTAGAAATTTCAAAAGATGAAGGAATATATTCAAGGGTAAACATAATATATACCAAGAGTTTTGTTGTTGTTTTCCTTTGGGCTGCACACAGCAGAAAACCCACTAAAAGAGGCTTCTCTTATGCAGGAGTTATTATCTCACTTTATGATTCCTGAAGATAAACAGCTTCTCAGTTGCTTAAATTAGCAGTGCAGTGATTTCACCAAGAATCCTATGTGCTGAGACTTCCCTGGTGGCGCAGTGGCTAAGAATCTGCCTGCCAATGCAGGGGACACAGGTTCGAGCCCTGGTCTGGGAAGATCCCACATGCTGTGGAGCAACTAAGCCCATGCGCCACAACTACTGAGCCTACGCTCTAGAGCCCGCAAGCCACAGCTACTGAGCCCACGTGCCACAACTGCTGAAGTCCGCGCGCCTAGAGCCCATGCTCCACACAAGAGAAGCCACTGCAGTGAGAAGCCTGTGCACTGCAACGAAGAGTAGCCCCTGCTCGCTGCAACTAGAGAAAGCCCGTGCATAGCAATGAAGACCAAATGCTGCCAAAAATAAATAAATAAAATAAATAAATTTATTTTTTTAAAAAAAGAATCCTATGTGCTTCATATCTTTTCTTCTCCCCACCCTCAGCCTATAGGCTCTCAGGTTCGCCTCCTCATAGTGAAGATGGCTGCCACAGCTCCAGGCATCATGTCCTCATACAACCACATTCAAATACAACAAAGACACTTCTCACTTTCAAATCATGGGGAGCCCTCAGTAAATGTCCTCTTAATCTCATTAGCCAGATTTGCATCACATGCCCATGCCTAAACCAATCACTGGCAACAGGGATGGAATGATCCGTGCTTGGGTTAATCAGAAGTGACTCTCTGGGAAGGGACCACCTTCTCTGAGCACACAGAGGGTGATCACTCAGATAGTACTGGGTCTCAGCCAGGAAAAAGGGACACTCTGGGGAAAGTCTGCTTAGTTGGCAGCCAGCAGGATCTACCCCACTTAGCTGGATCCATCAAGGCTAACTCAAGATCAGGCATTTTGGCCCAAGAGCCCATATCCCATGGATGGTGTATGAAGTGCTTAGCTCAGAGCCTGGCACATAGCAGTCCCTCTCTGCAGGTCACCCAGTGTTGCTGGAATTCTGTTTACCCAATTGCTGTTCTCAAGAGGGGGAAGCAGACACATAAGAAAGTAATTTTATGATATGCAGAATATGTTGTACCAGTTGTAGTCACAGACTTTTATATTCACAAGTTCTATCAGTTTTAAGACACTGGCCCCTAGAGCAGCTATTTAGATTTGATTTTTCTTTCAAACCAGGTGTTGGTTCTGCTTTCTTGACCTCTTTGGTCTAGATCCTTAAACTCCAAAGAATCCCTCTCCATCCACCTCCTTTCCTCTGTAACCCCAGTGTCAGCAGAAATGACTCAGTGGAAACCTGTGACTTTATTTGGAGGATGGGTCAAGAGGAAATCCCCCAAAGGATCTTGGGGCATTTTCCTTTTGACCTCACTGTTCAAAATGATGTCACATTTTAGAAAATGAGTAGAAGTCCAGTCAAGTGCAGTGGTTAAGATGTTGTAGCTTTGCCACTTGATACCTTCTGACCTTGAACAAGTTAATTAATCCTCTGCACCTCAGTTTTTCCATCTGTAAATGGGGCTAATAATACCGCCCCTCCGCCCCCGAGGGTGTTCTTAGAAGTGACAGAGATAATATTTAAGTACTTTTGCACGATGTCCAGAAATTTACCATGTTCAGTAACCCTCCCTATTGTTATCATTTCTGAGTCTCTTCACCTTCAAAAGGCAAGGGCCCTTTCTAAAATAAATTGGGGACGCAGTGGCAAAGTGAGCTTGTTCTCACCATATTTCCATGATTATTGGTCTGGATTACTTGGCTGGGGCTAAGGTCAGACACTAAAGGCTGTCACAGGGGGCCCTGCATGGGGAAACATCAACTTTCTTCTGCATATGCACCTGGGGATTCTACAGAGGGGGAGTCGGAGACACTGAGGGACTAATTCACTCTGACCTTGAACTGTTTATTTGACTTGAAGTGGTTAATGGCCAGATAACCACTCTGAGTTGATATCTCAATTTCTTCTAGGTTTCCTGTGAGTCAAAAAAAAAAAAGTTGATAGTGATCAGAATTCATTTACAGAAGTGATTTCCTTTTCCCCAGTCAACTTGTCAGAATTCACTCTCTCCTTGGCTTGCTTGCTTCATTCATTCACCTGTTCAAATATATTTCAGGCGCAGGGCTAGGGGCTGGGTGAGAATGGCGAATGCTTCATTCATGGAGCTCACTGTCACCCGTCATTCATATTCTTCCCCCATAATCTTCCAATCCAGAACCCCTCTTACTGGGAGACCTGCCCATTCAGTTCATACGAGTTTCTTGGTCAGAAATCTAACTTTCAGGCTCTAACTGGGTTTTAGGATGTGCTTGGTTCATTCCCTCTGACAACCTGAACACGGGCAGCCTGAGAAGTGCACTGAGTGTGTGTGTGTGTGTGTGTGTGTGTGTGTGTGTGTGTGTGTGTGTGTGTGTAGGTGGTAGATACAGTAGGTCTCAAATCCCACCTTCCCCAAGAGGTGGTGCCTTGCCCATGAGTTCACTCTCCCTGAACTTCCATCTCATCCTTTGTAAGGCAGAAGTGCTGATTCTTACCTAATAATAACATGCACGTTTATTGGATTTGCATTTTTTAATTAATCTATTTATTTTTGGCTGCATTGGGTCTTCGTTTCTGTGTGAGGGCTTTCTCCAGTTACAGCAAGCGGGGGCCACTCTTCATCACGGTGCGCAGGCCTCTCACTGTTGCAGCCTCTCTTGTTGTGGAGCACAGGCTCCAGATGCGCAGGCTCAGTAGTTGTGGCTCCCAGGCCCAGTTGCTCCGCGGCATGTGGGATCTTCCCAGACCAGGGCTCGAACCCGTGTCCCCTGCATTGGCAGGCAGATTCTCAACCACTGCGCCACCAGGGAAGCCCTTGATTTGAATTTTGAGATTGAATTGTTGGAAGTGAGCCATTACGTGCCATTTGCTGTGCTGTGTGTCTTCCAAGTGTTAAGGCCCTGTGCAGCCTGCACTCCAGATTCTTCCCACAGGTGCTCTGCTGCCTAGACTTAGTCTACAGAGTGTAGTGATCCCACCACTTGGAGGGATCAGTGGTGAACTCCCTTTTGCTGTCCCATCTGATACTGCTTGCGACAACAGCATCCCAGTTCATTGAGCACTGAATGTTCTTTGGATTTCTGCTTAAACATGAATGAAGAGTGAGCGTGGAATCTTTGGTCTCTGACGTGGGACCCTCATTTGGCTGAGCATAAGATACTCGGTGGGGAGAGTGGGAGGGTCACCTTCATGATATCTGAATATACATCAGGGAGATCATCTCCTGTTTCCCAGTAAAAGATGGTGTTTTTTTTTTTTTTTTTTTTTTTTTTTTTTTTTTTTCGGTACGTGGGCCTCTCACTGTTGTGGCCTCTCCCGTTGCGGAGCACAGGCTCCGGACGCGCAGGCCTAGCGGCCATGGCTCGTGGGCTTAGTTGCTCCGCGGCATGTGGGATCTTCCTGGACCAGGGCACGAACCCATGTCTCCTGCATCGGCAGGCGGATTCTCAACCACTGCGCCACCAGGGAAGCCCAAAGATGGTGTTTTGAACTGCACCATCTTTCTACGTTGGACCTAAATACATGTCTAAATCCATCCCATCATCTTGCACAAAACAGACATTTGGCAGATATTTATTAAACTGAATTGAATAATGCTCGAGTCCTCTTCCCTAAAGCACCGTTCAGCTGAATGTAACACAAAAGAGACAGTGGATCATCATTCATTCTGGCTGAGCCACTTTCCTCGTTAAAGTCTTTCTGATGTTCGTGGAAAGACCAGGTAGAATCGCCAGGAGGACACTAATCTGGGAACTGAGTTGCAAAGCTGTAGCAGCAAAACGTGCAAGAGGAGCCCTTCTAGCGCCAGGCAGGTACACACTTAGTGGTGATGTGGAGAGAAAAGAACAGTCGTCCAAAGTGCCCCAAAAGGAAAGAGGCAAATTTGACAGAAATCCAATTTGTGTCACCAAATTTAGATTATGAGATGAAAGGATAGATTTATGAGGATAGATTGACTCTCCCTGGGTATTACGACTTTGGAACTGCTTCCAGGTGAAAAGTGGCACATTTTTAGGGGAATTTAGTTCCAAGGAAAAGGCTTTTCCTTAGGCAGGAATTAAAACATGAACCGATCCATATTTTTGTGCATACAGACACACATGCACAGGCAAGCTTTTTTTTTTTTTTTTTTTTCAGTACGCAGGCCTCTCACTGTTGTGGCCTCTCCCTTCGTGGAGCACAGGCTCCGGACGCACAGGCTCAGTGGCCATGGCTCATGGGCCCAGCCGCTCCGCGGCATGTGGGATCCTCCCAGTCCCAGACCGGGGCATGAACCCGTGTCCCCTGCATCGGCAGGCGGACTCTCAACCACTGCGGCCACCAGGGAAGCCCCAGGCAACCTTCTAATTAACTGAAAAGTTGTGACTTAATAGCCATGTTTGTAGAGATAGTATAAATATGACAAAGGGAGTTCAAAAATCAGCTGTGATTCCAACATCCACAGATAACAATTGCTAACACCTTTTAGCCTTTTTTCTTTACATGTCCATACATATTTGCAAATTTGGTATCACCGTTAAGTTGCTTTCTTTTACTTAAGATAGCATGACACTGATGTGTATAAAACTGATGACTAATAAGAACCTGCTGTATAAAAAAATAAATAACATAAAATTCTAAAATTAAAAAAAAAGATAGTATGAATATTTCTTCATGCCCTTAAATGTCCTTCTAAGATGTAGTATTTTAAATGCCTCATAGTGTTCCATTGTATGGATGGAGAGTAATCAACTAAAGCCCCTTGTTGGCTATTTAGGTTGTTCCCCATATAACAGCACGCGCGAGTGTGCGCGCGCGTGTGTGTCTGTGTTTAACTTTTGCTCCACCCCAAGCCTATCTTCACAATTTCTGGACCAACCACAACAGATCTTTTCCCTGGTGAATTTCAGAGAGACGGGGTTCACATTCTTCTGAATTCAACCTTACCATCTGTAACAAGGGTCATGGAACCTAATCCTTTGATTTATTCTATCAGAAAATGTATCTCCTAGTTAATGGTTTCTGTTGCTGTTTTTTTTCATTTTCATCCTGGTTGCATTAGATGGAGTATATCTTTTTTTCTTAGGAACGTTTCTGAAACTACCAAGCAATATACAACATGTGGTCAATGAGGATATTTTTCACAGATGCCTTTTTGTCACACAAATGGGATTAGCCAGAGACATGTGATTCATCTTGTACTCTGATGTGGTTTCGTAATCTTCATTTATCTATTATTAGGAGAAATTCTCTAGATGAGTCTTTCCAAGGATATATAAACATACAAATTAATCATTCACGTTCCTATCCACCATCCAACCGTCCATACATCTATCTATCTGAATAGCCATCCATCCACTACTTATTGAGTACCAACTCTGTGTTGGGCCATGAGTTACACACTGGGACAAAGAAGTGAACTAGGTTGCATCCTTTTGCTGATGGCACTCATATTTTAATGCTGGGTTCTTTATGCTGAGATTCAAGGCATTTTGGGGGATCCATGAACCTTCTGAAATTATTTGTGAACTATATTATATGTAAAACCTTTATGATTGTAGATTCCTGAAAATGGGGTCTGATTCTTCAGGTACTTAAAAGGTTCCATGATCCTAAAAAGACATTGATATTTAGGACTAATTATTGGAAGAGACCACAAGGTGATCAGTTGTGACGGTGTGAGAATTGCTAAAGTTGAGGCATGGATTCTATGCTATAGGAGAACAGAGCTGGTAGGTCCTAATTCACTACAGTAGCCGCATATTAAGGGGAGCTCTTTGGGGTGGTCAGGCTGAGTCCTGAAAGATGATTAGAACGTGGATAGATGAACATATGCCTTTGTCCTCGGCAGAGGGAGGGACACATGCAAAGGCTCAGAGGCTTAAGAGATTTGGATATGATCAAGAAACATTTAGTCAGTTAGATGACTAGCACCTAAATGGAGGGTATATGGAGGAAGGGAAGGAACTAAGGGTGTAGAAATTGGCAGAGACCAGATGCTGAAAGGCATTGTAAATTCTAGGTGGAAATCTGCTGGAGACCTTGAAAAACTTAAAGATTTTAAGCAGAGTGACTCCACATATTTGTCTTTTGAATGCAGATATTTCTGGGAGGGACTCTAGCCTCAATCAGCTCATGATTAAATTAATGGTCCCCTGAGGTCTGGGTCAGGTGTGTGTTCTTGGGGGATGAGACACTTGGGGTTGTGGATGTTGGAACGGGCAAGCTAAAGGTAGGTGACAACCTTGACAACTTGAAACTTCGCAGTTTATAGAAATGGCAAAGAGCCGTCATGTTGAGTCCTTCCTAAGGGACCATCCACTTTCCATAAATCAGCTCATTTAATCCTCTTAAGAATTTACAAAGACATAGATTGTGAATTAGTTTCCTATTGCTACTGTAACAAAGTACCACCATAGTGGCTTGAAAGAATACAATGTATTATATTACAGTTCTGGAGGTCTTAAGTCCTAAGTGGGTCTCCCTAGGCTAAAATCAAGGGGTGGGAGGGGCCACACCCCTTCTGGAGGCTTTGGCTCTGGTCCATTTCCTTGCCTTTTTCAGATCATAGAGGCTACCTATGTTCCTAGAGTTCAGGGTCCTTTCAAAGCCAGCAGTGGTGTCTTGAGTTCTTATGTCATATCTCTCTGATGCTGACTCCTCTGCCTCCCTCTCCCACATTTAAGGACCCTTGTGACTGCACTGGGTAATCCAGGATAATCTCCCTATTTTAAGGTCAGCTGATTAATAACCTTAATTCCATCTACTACCTTGATTCTCCATTTTCCTGATAAGGCAACATAGTCACAGGCTTGGGGGATTAGGACAGGGTCATCTCTAGGAGGCCATTATTCTGTAGACCATATATTATCTCTGCTCTTCTGATTGCAGAGACAACCTCGTAGGTTAAAGTCACACAGCTATGGAGGGTCAAAACAGAGATTTGAGCCCTGATGTCTTTGGCTTCAAAGTCAGCCAGTGATAAAACATAAACCTTGAACAAAAGTTAATGATCAAAGATATTTAGGTCTCCTCCTCCTTTTAGGTAATTTATGTTCTGTAGAGTGTTTTTAATTTGCTTTTTAAATTAGTCGTCCTCCAAATTACTCAGCCCCCATGTTGCCATTGAAGAGCCTAATACGTACCTGGGAAGCCTACTGTGAAATGGATCTTCGGTTTTGACCTAAGCTTTGTCCCAATGACATAGCTCACTTTGAAGGGGGGCAGACTGTCCCTAAATGTGCTTTTTGCCATGTATGAGAAAGACCAGACATGTCCCTTTTGTAGCATCTTTTCTTTTTATCATTCCCTGAGTCACCATCCAAAGGAAGAGAGGCCATTAGGGATGTGATTTTGAGAAGAGGTCCATCATCCATTCAGGTTCTTTTAACCCCAGATGGTATTTCCCAGTAACAAGGAAACACTTAGGCAAAGAGGGAACAGTTTGTATGTAAAACCTAAAACCCTTGGACTCACAGAGAAAGGCAGAATTTATCAGACTAAAAAGTCATCAAGGGAAAAACTGACATGCAGATGCTAGAATACCAACAGTAGCAAACATTCCATTGGAAGATTGAAAGGAGTTATTTTAGGACAAATAAAAGAAAGGGCTACTTTTGAAGTAGGTAGGTCGTAGCTAAGACCTCTGGAGTTAAACTACTTCTAGTTTCAACTCCAGGCTCTGCTGCTCTTAACAGTTTAAGATCATGAACACAGTGTATTACCCTCTCCACATCTCAGTTTCCCCAACTGCAAATTGGAAATAATGATGGTATCAACCTCACAGTGTTGTGAGCAAAACACCCAATAGACCATTTGGCACATGGTAAAAGCCTGCCCATATATCTATCTTCCATCCATCCGTCCATCCATCCACCCTTCCTTCCATCCTTCCATCCAACCTTCCTTCCTTCCTTCCATCCATCTATATTAGATATCATTATCCTCATTATTATTGCAGGTTAGTGACAGAAATCAGGTTTAATGAGGTTCAATGATGTCTGTCTGTCCATCCATCCATCCATCCATCTACCCTTCCTTCCATCCATCCATATTGGATATCATTATCCTTATCACTATGGAGGTTAGTAACAGAAATCAGATTTAATTAGGTTTAAATAAACTCGAGTAGATGTGGATTCCTTTCAAAGTGAAACATTTAAAATAATTTTTAAAAGTGAATATACAAACAAGTGAAGTCAAAATGGTAAATCCTTCACAGATTTCTAAGTGAAGTAGGGGGTGTTTAGAACACCTCCGCTGTTTCTGAGAGTGATGTCAAGAAACTTAGCCAACTCACTCTTCCCACAGACTGTCCATGCACTTTATATGGAGCAGTTTGGACCCTTGCTGTTTAGACAGCCGCAAGAGTGTTTTCACCCTTTTCTGTCTTGCTTCCTGGCTTCTTCCACACCAAGGAGAAGGGCCGGCAGAATTGGAAGTGAGTGGAAGCTCTTGTGTCTGCCATTCATTTCGGAAGGCAGACACCTCTAATGAGCTGGTAGCTGATAAAGTCTCTGCCTTTGCAAGGGACTTGGTAACCAGCCAGCACCTTACTTTACCTCTGACTGGTCCTGCTCTGAGCTTTTCTTCTGAAACTGAAAGGAAAAAGTAGAAAAAGAAAGGTGAGATATCAAAGCAAGTCCAAAACTGAGTGAGGCAGAGAGGTAGACTAATGACCTGCCTGAGTTTGGAATTGTTCTGGACACTATCTGGTTTTCATGGTGATGCACGTGAAAGCATATCCACAATTAGAGAGAGTTGGCTTGTCTCCTGACAGCGCCCTCCACCCGCTCCAAGCAAAGTCTGGTCTCCAGTTCCTTGTCTTTGAGCTTGGGGTCCCAGATCCCAGTCACCCACCCCCTAGTGGGAAAGGATTTTTGAAGAAGCCTGGCCTGCCCCAGAGCTGGCCCTTTTAGGGTGTAAAGACCTTGGAGGATATGGAAACATCATCAAATGTCATTTGCCTTTGCCTCCATGTTGCCATGGAAACAGAACATGGCTTGCTCGTGGTAAACGACCTTGTCATTGCTTTTGTATATGCTCTTACTTATTGTGCTGAAGTTATTTATAACCTGATGGAAGGGAGTCCCAGGAAAGGGCCACTGTTCTGCTTAATTGTTCCATGGGGGAAGGAGAAAAATTTTGCCCCAAAGAAAAGAGGAGACAAGGAAAGAAAAACAAAATAAAACAAACAAAAACACATGGATAGATCCTTCTGAAAATCACCTCCCAAATGCATTTTTTTTAGCAGATATTCATTTTTAATTAATTAATTATTTATTTATTTATTTTTGGCTGTGTTGGGTCTTCGCTTCTGTGCGAGGGCTTTCTCCAGTTGCGGCAAGTGGGGACCACTCTTCATCGCGATGCACGGGCCTCTCACGATCGTGGCCTCTCTTGTTGCAGAGCACAGGCTCCAGACACACAGGCTCAGCAGTTGTGGCTCATGGGCCCAGTTGCCCCAATGGCACGTGGGATCTTCCCAGAACAGGGCTTGAACCCGTGTCCCCTGCATCAGCAGGCAGACTCTCAACCACTGCGCCACCAGGGAAGCCCCCAAATGCATTTTTGCCTTGTTTAGGGCCATGGGTACTCTACTTTATTTGTTCTCAAAATTTATTTTGGGTGTTTTAAATAGCCATTACAATATTTTCTTAAAATCTCTTTAGGACTGTTAATTCTCTTCATATACTCTGCAGAACTTTCCCTGTAGTTGGTTAATATTTCATCTAAGACTGTAGAGAACAAACGTATGGACTCCAAGGGGGGAAAGCGGCGGGGAGGGTGGGGGTGGGAGTGTGATGAATTGGGCAATTGGGATTGACATGTGTACACTGATGTGGATAAAATGGATGACTAGTAACGACCTACTGTATAAAAAATAAATAAAATTTAAAAATTAAAAAAAATAATGAAAATAAAAATTACCAACGACCATAAAACCCTAAGAAGAATGATTATATTAAAAAAAATTTCAGGGCTTCCCTGGTGGCGCAGTGGTTGAGAGTCCGCCTGCCGATGCAGGGGACGCGGGTTCGTGCCCCGGTCCGGGAGGATCCCACATGCCGCGGAGAGGCTGGGCCCGTGAGCCATGGCCGCTGGGCCTGCGCGTCCGGAGCCTGTGCTCCGCGGCGGGAGAGGCCACGACAGTGAGAGGCCCGCATACCGCAAAAAAAAAAAAAAAAAAAAAAAAAAAAAAAAAAAAAAAAAAAAAAAAAATTTCATCTGAGTCTTTGGAATTTTAGACTGAAGCTGTTTTGTAAATTCTCTACCCCTCTGATAGCCTTTGAGGAAATTCTGGATCCTTGGTTTGGAAGCTTTTGGATTCCATAAACCAGCATAACCTTTTCCTAGGATTTGATGCAGTGTCATCAACTTTATTTATTTATTTATTTTTTAAAATTTTAATTAATTTATTTATTTTTGGCTGTGTTGTGTCTTTGTTGCTGTGCGCAGGCTCTCACTAGTTGCAGCAAGTGGGGGCTGCTCTTTGTTGCGGTGCACGGTCTTCTCATTGCAGTGGCTTCTCTTTTTGAGGAACATGGGTGCTAGGCGCGCAGGCTTTAGTAGTTGTGGTTCGCAGGCTCAGTAGTTGTGGCTCGTGGGTTCTAGAGCGCAGGCTCAGTAGCTGTGGCGCACGGGCTTTGTTGCTCCGCGGCATGTGGGATCTTCCCGGACCAGGGCTCGAACCCGTGTCCCCTGCATTGACAGGCGGATTCTTAACCACTGCGCCACCAGGGAAGTCTCATCATCAACTTTCTAATTTACCAAATAAGGATGTTTCAAACCCTAACCATTGGCTGTCTGTTTATCATCACTGTCACTTTATAAAAGAGAGGATGTTATATGAGCTATAAAAGAAAATACTATAACAGATAATATATTTGATCATCTGCTGTGTGTCAGATACATTAACCTTACTCCTCCAGCATGGGCAATGGGCCAGCTGCATTAGCCTCACCTGGAGAAGAGTTAGGAACACAGTCTCAGACCCCTCCCCAGACCTACTGAACCAGCACTTACAGTTCAGTGAGGCCTCCAGGTGATGTGAATAGGTATTAAAGTTTTAGAAGCCTTCCCCTGGAGAAATGTGACTGCAACTGTGGGACTCTGTTAGAGGTGCAAATTCTCGGGTCCTACTCAGACCTATCAGATCAGGATCTCTGGGGATCTCTGTGTTTTAACAGGCTGTCTAGATGACTCTTGTCAACACTAAAGGATGACAAGCTCTGGCTCAAAGAGAGAGCTTTCATTATCTTCACTTGGCAGGTGAGAAAGATGAGCCAATGGGAGGACAAGTCACTTCTCTCAGGTACTTAGTAAGTGACCAGGTGAGGGTCTGAACCTAGGACATGTGAGCCTGGAATCCATAGCCCTAACCACTATGCTCTACTGCCACCATCCCTTTGAGCTGTGTTCTCCACTGCACTTAGCAGTCTCCAAAGCTCTTATTTATCTATTTTCTATCTCCCTGTCCCACACATTGGAATGTAAGCTCCTTGGAAGATCGCCAGCTCGTTCACTGGTGTATTGCCATTTGATATCACTAGAAACTTTAGCAAACACCAGCCTCCCCTGGTGGGCTGGTAAACCTCAGGTGGCTGGGCGTCTGATTCAGCAGGTCTGGGCAGGGCCCGAGACTCTGCATTTCTGACACGGTCCCAGGTGGTGCTGCTCCTGCTGCTGGCCTGTAGACCTTACTGGGATTAGAGAGAGTTTATGCCATTTTTCAAAGGCAAAAGAAGTGTGTCTGTGTGTGGGAGGGGAGAGGTTGGCCACCATTTACTTTGTGCCCTTGCTGCCCTTGGTCGTTGCCTGGCATTCTACACACTTTGCAAACTTCGCCTCATTAATCTTCCCCGCCCCAGGAGGGCCTGTGTGACGGACACTGGTGCCTTTATTTCACAGATGGAGAGGCAGCGGTGCTGAGGGAATGTGACAGGCCCAAGGTCACATGGTGAGTCCCCTGAATGAACCGAGAATAGAAACGCCGCCGCCTGCCGCAAAGCCCGGCTCCCCTTACCCCCGTGAACCTGCGAGCCCCTAAGCCTGCAAAGCCTCCGCATGTCTCCTGCATCAATGCCCACTTGCACTGCCTCCCAAATTAGCTTTGTCTTTTTAACCCCACCCTCAGGAGATGCAGGTTCAATGTTAGCATGCAGCACCTTTTGAGTTTCTTGAAACTTGGATTCTGGAATGATTCAAAGTCAAGAGCAGTTAATTATAGAAACATCCATCCAGCGGAAGAGCTGCTTGAGTCTTGTGTCTTTGCTACCAGAGGCTGTCCAGGTCCTCCCTTATTCTCTTTTTCTGCACACCTTCAAGAGCTCATGCATTTGTCCCCACTGACAAGTTGATCATTGACACACTTACTACAGATACAGATGCTCATACCTCAACTCAGTCCTAGAGACCAGAATCCGTGGGGGTGGAGTCCAAGCCCCCATTTCACTAACAAGCTCCTCAGGTGATTCTGATGCAAACGTTTCCTGGAAAATTCCTAAGTAGAGGAGGTGGACAAGCTTTCAGGGGTACTAGTAGCTCTCTTCCCAGATGCATGGTAAACAATCAGGAGGGATGGGGCTTGGGGTAGGGGGAGGGCTTGCACTGCATTCTCTAAGCAGCATTCTGTGGTTCTCATAGGACACAATTTAAATTAATAGAGGATGGATTGCGTAGGCGGGTTCCTGGTTCTTCATTAGGCAGAGAATGTTTCTCCATCTGGTTGAGAGTCTGTCGCATTGTATGACTGTAGTGGGCGATGTATTTTGGAATTTACATAAAAGAAAATTTGGTTTAACACATTTTACTTTTCTCATTAGCCAGCACTCATCTGGAAGAATGGAAAAGTCCATTTGGTTGAGTCAAAATGGAAACTGACCATTGTAAATGTTAATATGGTCCACCTTTTTTTTTGTTTGTTTGTTGTTTTTGAGTTGAACCATAGTGTTGGTCTGCTTTTTGGCTTGATGTTCACTGGAATATGGGCTATGGGAACCCAAGCTACAGTAAAATTGGCATCTGGTTTAGTCCTGTAGCCTATGTAGACATGGAAGGGTTAGTTCTGACTGTCTCCATGGTCATTCTAAGTATTTAGTCAACTTGAATATATGATTCCATTCATATGAAATATCCAGAATAGGTAAATCCATAGAGGAAGAATGCATATTAGTGGTTGTCAGGGTCTGGGAGAGGGGGAAAATGGGGAGCAACTGCCTAAAGAGTTTGTGGTTTCCTTTTGGGGCGCTGGCAATGTTTTGGAGCTAGATAGAGGTAGTGGTTGTTCAATGTTGTGAATGTACTGAATCTCGCTGGATTGTTAACTTCAGTGTAGTTAATTTTATGTTATGTGACTTTCACCTCAATAAAAAGTGGTAATAATAAAGCCATACAACAAATAAGAACAAAACAAACTCTAACCCCATGTGGCACATCCTTACCTTTTCTCAAAGAGTTCACCCTAATTTAAGGGACCATTAATAACAAATCTTCTCTTTTGCTTCCATATAAAAGGAGTTTTTTCCCCTTTGCCTCATTTATCCTCATATTCAATAATAAAATGGGTATGAATCATCATCTGTACAGGCAGGTAGTGTAATTTAGCATCACTTAGGGTTCAGGAGTCATCTTTAGGTAGGAAAGGATGTGCGGAAGACTTGGGAGGGTTGGGGAGGGCATATTATTCTTTTGTGAAACAAAACAGACTTGAATGTGAGGGATCCTCTAAGATAGTCAACTTCAGGTTAATCAAAATGGGAAGCAGGTGTTATCTTTTCGCTCTGTTCTAATATGATACTTTGGCCAATCTAGGCTCCCTCCTCCGCTCCCCCTCAACCCCTCTTACACACACCTTGCAGTAAATATACTTTGATTGACAGTGTGTTTGAAGTTCAAAGTAATCAGTTCGGATTCATTTTATTCTTATATAATAATGGATATTTATTGAGTCCCTACTACAGATCCCAAACTTTACATGCGTTATCTACTTTGTGTTTCTGCAACACCATGATGCAGGGACTATTATTATCTCAGTTTTTTAAATGAAGAGACAAGACTCAGTGATCTGAATGAATTTGCCCAAGCTAACAAAGCCAGCAAAAATAGCAGGGCTGCAGTTAGAGCCCTGGGTGATCTGAACCCCAAAGCCATTACTCTTAACATTTCAGTCTTCTTTGGAGGTCTCTGATGAAGAGTTCTTGAGGGATAGCTATGTGGCCAGATTTCCCTACAGGCACGCAGTGGGTTTTCTGCTTAAAATGATCAACCTTGTATTTTAAGGTGTGGGTTCCTCCTAAAGAGTTTTAGGGTCAGACAGCTCGGTTCAACCCCAATTCTACCACTTACCAACAGTTTGGCCAAGCTCTACAAAACTATCTTTGCCCATTTTTTTCCTCTGTAAAATGGGCATAATAATGACTTCCTAGCCGGGCTCTTACAAGAATTCAGAGATGATTTCTCGGAGAATACCTGAGACTGCTCAGTCCCCAGGGCTCACCCTTCTCAGGCCTTGAATCAGTGGCCACCATCAGTCAGTGTAGGCTTCTGGGTCTCTGAATCCTCTTTCTCCGCTGAATAATGGTCTGTAGACAATGGCAGAAATTAGGGAGCATTTGCCTGAATACAATATCCTCATCATGAACCAAGAAGTTCTTAACATCCACATATGAATTTAGTTTTGGTCACAAAGCAGCTATGAAATGGCTTTCTTTTGGTGTAACTATTTTGTTTTTAATCCTCTGCCTTTCAAAACATCATTTTTACAGTCCCCAAACTGACTCTCCCCAATCCCACACGCAGTCCACACCCTCCCTTGGCCCCCGTCTGCCCAGGCGGTGGGACCGGCAGGACCAGGGTGGCCATTCCTGGGAGGTGATTGTTCCGCCGGGGTTAAGTACCTGGAATAGCCTGGCCTCTGGGAGGCCCAGCGTATGAGGTGATTGTTTCGCCTTGAGCACATTCTTTGAGAGATCCACATTTCTAATAATTAAGAGCCAAGATGCTGTGGCTGTTGAACTGGCTGCCTGTTGTTTTCTATGAGTGTGGCGGAATGGCCTGATTTCATTTCCTCATAATTAAAGTATTCCGAATAGCAGTGTCAGTTTTGACCTGAAAGAAGTTATTAGGATAATCTGCCTTTTTCCAGCAAAATGATACACCCAGAAATGCATTTAGTTAAAACCTCTGCTGAGAAAGGTTTTTCTCTCTCCCTCCTTTTCCCCTCCCTCCCTCTTGCCTTCCTCTCTCCCTCTTTCCCTCTTAGAAATGTGCTGAGACCTCATTAGGCCTATAGTAAGGGTTCATTCATTATTTTGAGATGTGAACTATAACACTGTATAACAACTGCATTAAGTGATCAGACTGAAGTTGGTGCGTCGGTGTCTGCCCCTCTAAATCTTAGAAGGGCTCAATGTGAAAGAATACAAATCATCAAATTGTAGGTGAACTGTTGAGGGTGTCTTTTTCTGCATAAGAAAAGTTTCCTTTCAGGCAGGTAGATCTGGATGAAAAGCTTAAGGATAATCTTCTCTGTAGACATTAGGGATCCTTGATGGTCCTCTCTCTCAGTGTCAATCTCTCTCTGTCTCACTCACTTTAATGTGAATCATTGACCTCAGATATGGCTGTCCTCTCCTAAATTTTATAGGAAGGTTATGGAATCATTTTCTCCTTGATTTCCAAGTTTCCTACCGTAGCCATGACTCAGTGAATTGCAGCTGTCAAGCTGTATCTCATGGTTTTCATCTTAGAGAGGATTCCAGTCCCTAGACCAGGTCAGTCCTTTCCAAGCCTTGTGCCCTGAGCTCTAGGACTGAGTTGGGTCTGGGAGTGACTTGTGGTCATTTGTCCTTTTAAGAGGAAGTAACAGGAGGTCTTTCTCTGCAAGCATCTTAGTGTGTTCAGGGCCATGGGGACCCTGGTTCTTAATTCAGTCTTTTAGTAACTGTCGTTAAGAGCAATCAGGGTGTGCTAGCCTCTGTTGGGCAATGAAGGGGATTGAAAGTAGGGGGTGAAGTTGACTGGTTGCTGGTTTAGTAGGTAAGTGACATCGTTGTCCTCAGCAGGCAGAAAAATGGGTCACAAATGTGAGAACAAGCAGTGTTTGCTCCGTGGGCAGCAGAATTAGCCAGTTCAACCTGAATCGTGCAGCCTGAGGGTGAAGAGGAGGCTTGAGGGCTGAACCCTGTGGGTTTCATTTCATTTCTAACAGTTACCCATGTTGTGACCTTGAGCAAGTTACTCCCATTCTCTGGGACTTGGTTTCCTCTTCTGGCTGAAGATGGGGCGGTTCTCCCTCACCCTCTTTGCCCTCAGCGTGATGCCGAAAGGTTGGCCTCTGTGCAATGATGCTGAATAGAATCTCAGAGAGAAGAGTTTGGGGTGAAGTAGAAAAGAATAGCTTTATTGCTTTGCCAGGCAGAGGGGGCCACAGCGGGCTCCTGCCCTAGAAAACTGTGTCCCAACCTAGGGGAGTTTGGTGAGGAGTTTTATGGCAATGGTTCAAGGGTGGGGTTGCTGATAAGATTAGGGTGTGTGAAGGGCCTGCATTCCTCAAATCTGGTCTCAGATAATCTTCCTGATGAGCTTCTCTAGTTCCTTTAGTGTAGCCTCAGGTGGTCTTTTTCTGGCATGAAGAATGCTGACATTTTTTTTAACATCTTTATTGGAGTATAATTGGTTTACAATGGTGTGTTAGTTTCTGCTTTATAACAAAGTGAATCAGTTATACATATACACCTGTTCCCATATCTCTTCCCTCCTGCCTCTCCCTCCCTCCCACCCTCCCTATCCCACCCCTCTAGGCGGTCACAAAGCACTGAGCTGATATCGCTGTGCTGCTTCCCATTAGCTATTCACTTTACATCTTAAAGAGCTTTTTTATGTGTGTCCCTTGAGGAAGAACCAGAACCCTGCCCCAAGGCTACACTGTTGTTTCCTGGCTGCTCCTGGCTGCTCCTGCCTTGTCTTTCCTTCTGGAATTAGCAACTGTTGGAATCTACCCTTTGGAACTCAGGGAAGGTCAGGGAGGCTGGAGGTAAGAAATGGGGGACAGAAAGCCTTCCGTGCTCAGGAGCCCCACAGAGTCCTGCTCAGTTTCAAGCACATGTCTTCTGCCATCTCTTCCTACCTCTTTCCCTTCACCCTCCAGAATTTCAACACCCTGGTACTCAGCCTATTCACATCTTCCAGCTTGGGACCCCCAACTATGCCTTGACTCCTTACATTTACAATTTTTGCCTTCACAGACCTTCTAACTCGGGAAACAGTAGGTTTTATTTTCCCAGCATTTGATACACAACTGTATTATCTTTTTCCCTTTTGATGTCTCAGTCACTCCATTTAAAACCTACTCCTTTGGTCTAAGGACTATAACTTATAGATGCTCCTTCTATTACAACATTCAGAGGGACCCTTGGAACTTAATGCATCAATATCTGCTTTCGAGAGCTAAGTGACACCATCTTGGAAATAAGGTCATACCAAACTAGATTTTTTTAAACAGCTTTATAGAGGTATAATTTACATAACATAAAATTTATCAATTTTAATTTTAAAATTCCATTATCTTTAGAAAATGTACAGTCTACTTTTAGAACATTGCCATCTCCCTGAAAAAATCCTTCCCCCATGCCCATTTGTGGTCAGTCTGTTTTTTCACCCTCAGCCCCAGGCAACCACTAATCTATTAGCTTGGCCAAAAAGTTCGTTCAGGTTTTTCCATAACATCTTAGGACTTTCTGGCCAACTCAGGATAGTGTTCGTAGCAGCACTAGTCAGAATAGCCAAAAAGTATAAACAATCCGAATGTCCATCAGCTGGTGAACAGATAAACAAAACTCACCATACCCATACAATAGGATACAATTCAGCAAAAACAAACTACAAAGAGGTAAACAAACAAACAAAAACCCAGAATACGGATACAAGGTACTACGTGGATGGATCTCAGAAAACATGCACACATTTTGCTAAGTGAAAGACGTCAGATGCAAAAGACCATATATTGTACAGCAGAAAATACACCTCGACTTTCTGTTTTAGGAGCCTAAACTACTCACTTTTCCATTTTTTCTGCTGAAGGGAGAAATCCAGAAGCCAGAAAGGAGACCATGGCTTCTCTTGAGCCAAATAAAAGGGCCATCATTCCTCTAACCTGCGTCTTGCCTTACTTTTCAAAGTCCATTTGGGACCAAGCTCCATTTTTAAGTTAATATGATGGAGAATATATACCATGTCTGCTAGGACCTGGTGGCAGGCAGGGATGGTGAAGCTGATCATTTGTTTTAAACATAAGCCATTTGTAATGCATGATTCATCTCTTGCTAGAAGGTACGTGGCACTTTTACGTATGCCGTGATTGAAATTGTGACAACATTCGTAGCTCAGAAGGGAAAAAAAATAATCAAAGGTTTATTCATCAGAATTTTCACAGATTCCACATTTGTGGCATTGGAGATAATACCATCTTAGCCTATTTTAAACTAGCATCCTGGGGGAGGGGGGTGTTGGTGTGCTGGTATAATAAGCAAAGCAAAGACAAACCAAAAAATTAAGTTGTTTTAGAAATGGGCAGATAAATGTCTCCTTATCCTCAATAGTTATTTTCGCTGATACCGTCTTTTATTTATTTATTTTTGTACCTTTCTTCTGTTTATTAAATAATATATATGTGTGGAGGAGCAGTTGGAAAAAAGAAAAAAAAACTATATAAGAACATAAGTTCCCTTGTAAAACTCTTACTCTCGTGGATACTTGCTAACATCATTCTGGTAGATTCCCTTTGTATTTATTTTTTCCTCTGTGTATGTGAGTACTCAGATATTTATTTAATTGGGCTCAAACTATATATATATATTACTGTGCCGTGATATTGTCACTTGACATTTTATTATGAACATTTTCTTCCACCTCATTAAATATTCTTCAGGAAGGTAAACTTAATGGTCCATAGTAGCCCAACATTTGGGTGTGCCATCACACTTACATTCTCCATCTGTTACACACTAATATTATTTCAGGTTTTTTTAACTGTTAAAAACTGCGATGAAAATTCTTGAACAGAGATATTTGAACACATCTCCACTTCCTTTGGAAAAGCTTTTAAAAGTAAAATACTTGGCTCAAGGTATAGATATTATAAAGAACTGGATTTGTCACTGTTGATTTCTTTACCTTATTCACAATTCTGTGCTCTTATAAGCAGTGAATAAGAACTGCCCCAACACGTAGAAATCGTTTCACCATTGATGGGAGAGGGGGTAGTGGTCCATGGACTTCCAGTGAGGAAGTTGGATTAGGAAAACCTCTTCATTGTCAAGTGGTGTGGTCCGTCACTCATGGAAGCATACACATCATAAAGGAATTAAAATGCCTCTCTCCCTATTTAAAAATTCCTGCAACCACTATGAATCGTGCTGTTCAAAACATCCCAATAAACCAAACATTATCACCAGCATCCCTGGAGAATATCTGTTTCACCTAGCTCCTCCCATGCTGCTGCAGAGATGCACACAGTCCTTGGTAAGTACTGTGTATCTTTGCTGCTTTGGTTTCTAGTTATGGATCTTGCCATAGGTTTCTCCTGGGACCCACCTGTGACCTTTTCATTCATCATGGTCTGGTGATCTCCCAGTTCCGTGGCGACACACACAGTGGGTCTTTTCAGGAAGGTCTGGGAATCTTCCTTCTCTCCATCCATGAAATGCTCTTCCAGGTGCGTCCCTTTCCTTACACAAATTCAACAGTGTTGCTTCTTTGAGGTGAGCTCTTATCTACATTCTCATTCTCAGGGAACATGTCCTTGTGTATATTTTTTTTGTTTGTTTTAATAAGGCACTATTCTCTCTTCTGAAGCTAAACAAACTTCAGAAGTGTCAGATTATTGCTAAGTTTGTCCCCTAGTATTGTTGCATATATTAATACCCTCTAAATATTATTAAAATGGAGTTAGGTATTACTTTCTAGGCAATTTTAATCCAAGTTGCACTCAACATAGGATGGATGGATGGATGGATAGATGGATGGGTGGGTGGATGGGAGAGATGGGTGGACAAATTGATAGATGGATGGGTGGGTGGATGAATGGTATGTTCCAGGTCCCACTATCTAGAGCCTACTTTAGGTACGGGGAAGAAAAGAATTTTTAGTTGAAACTATTGATTAATGACACCATCAGTTCCACAGAACTTGAATTGCAGTCAGAGTTTTAGCAATACTTATCCTCCAGATCATTGCTTTACTTCCCTTATCAATCAGGGATAGGCTTGGAAAAAACCTCAGCTGTTATGTTACACACAGCTACTATTTTCTATGAATTATGGTGAAAATAATAGGCTCACTCATAATATAAAGATTTAATGTATCAAAAAGAATCAAATATCAAGTGAAGATAGTGACCAGAACACCTGTTACTTCTTAATGGCTAGGAATGCAGTATAATATGAATGGCCCATGAATTTAGTGCAATGTACATGTCTGTCTTTTTTCAGACCAAAGGTTTTGCTCTGTGTGATACAGAATCATACAGGGGGCAGTGTCGCAGAATGATTATGGGAGAGCACCCTGGAATCAGTTTTCTGAGTTCTGATGACAGATCTGCCATTTGATGGTCATGTGACAAAGGACCACTGTTTCCTCTTGTGCAGTAGAGATCCTAACACCTGAACGGAGGTGATGGTGTGAGGACTGAAAAATAGAGAGGGCCTGTCACATAGTAAATGTTAATACAGGCCAGGAGGTGGTGGGCTATCATGTGTCTTATCATTGCCATTATTATTACTCAGTAGTGAAGTCTGGGATGGAATAGAACGGAGGCACTCAGGAAATATGGTGGGTTTATTAGTTTCCCGTTGCTGCTGCATCAAATGATCACAAATTTGGTGACTTAACCCAACAGAAATGTATTGTCTCGCCGTTCTAGATGATAGAATTCAGCATCACTGGGTTATAGTCAAGATGCTGGCAGAGCCCGTTCCCTCTGGAGGCTCTAGATGGAGCACTTTGCTTCTTCCAGTTTCTGGTGGCTGCTGGCATTCGTTGGATTATGGTCGCTTCACTCCAGTTTACGACTCCTTTCACGTGACCTCCTCCTCTTCTGAATGTGTCATGTCTCCCTCTGCCTCTATCTTTTAAGGACACATGTCATTGAATTTAGAACCTATCCCGATAATCCAGGATAATCTCCCCATCTAAAGCTCCTTAATCACATCTGCAAAGACACTTTTTCCTTATAAAGTAACATTTACGGTCTACATGGAATAGGACCTGATAGCTTTGGGTGGCCGTTATTCAGCCTAATACAGTAGGTTAGATATGAAACTTGATTTCCCATTTCACAAGGATATGGGTCATCAGGGAGGTTTTATCATGTTGTCTGCAAAACTGATGTCAGCATCTGAGGGGACATTTTCTGAGTAGTGCTTTTTGTTTTCTGCAAGCTCCTTGCCCCTTTCCCCTTTAATATTTGAGTAAAGCTTATTTTATGAATAAAAATGCCTGCAGCAAAAAAGCACTTATTGATCATCTGTGGATCGATATGTAATATTTATATTTCGCTGGATCTTCACGCCATAGTTCAGGTTTTGCTACTCTGTCAATTTTGAAGTAATCTGTGCTAATTCCACAGTGGGAAGACCTAGGTCTTCTCTACCAACTTAATTTTGTCTTCTCATTCCGTGAAAGGCCTTTCTTATCACCGCCCCCCCGGGGTTGCCAAAGGATGTTTTTTCACCTATGAGGCATAATATAGTTAGTCGATGATACATTTGTTGTAGAAAATTTCTTTTTCCATTGCAGTCCAAACTTAAATTTCCCCAGTGTTCTGGGGGAAAATGGTGCTTTCTGTGTTTTTGAGTGCGCTTAAAAATACATTTGCAGTCACGATTGCCTGGGTAAGTTATAAATCCTAGATATTAGAATTTTTCTGCTTAAGAAATAATAAATGAGGCCTTACCAATTAAAGATAAAAAATTACTTTGCTGGGGATAGTAGAATATTTTATTAGTATTATTAAAATTTAAGGGCAGCTGAAATGCCACAGGAATCATTGTACAACATTTTAGTTTAAAAAGTTGGCTTAGGGTTAACTTACATTCTTTTCTTCAATTTTACATCAAACAGGGTGTTATATAAATTTTTTTAAAAAGAGAGCGGCGTTCTTGTTCAGTTGATTCAAATATAGAGTTTTTTGCCTGATGAAGCCATATGATTTTACCCTTTATATTTAGAAATCACTTTTTTGTGTATCTTGGGTTCCTAATAATACACTTTTGATGTTCTCAAACTAATGTTGATATCACACATGGAATAAATAACCTCACGATTTATTATAAAACAAAAGCTGTTAAAAACATAAATATTTTACCTATAAGCATGTCTGCTGTTTATAGAAGAGTATATTTTGTGGATGATCACAATAGATTTTTCACTCTGATTTTTGTTTTTCTCTACTGTCTTCATTATTATTTTTAGTCCATTATTCTTAACAGCTCTCTGGTGTTCTGGTTTATTCTCTGTAGGTCATTGTGACTTCTTTGCAGTATCATCACAATTCTCCATAGCTTCATAAATAACCTCCCTGGTAATTGATGATTTCTAGAGAATAACATGGAATCCTAGGTAGGCACTAAAAAAATAAAAGATTGCCTTTTCAGAAGATGATCCTATTAGGAGAAGCAGAATTCTGTATCCTACACAAACAAGTTGCTGCTTACGTAGTGTGCATTTTTAAGCAGTCATTTATGAAACGATGTGGACTTAATGGCAAATTAAAACAACTGCCCGGGCTTCCCTGGTGGTGCAGTGGTTAAGAATCCTCCTGCCAATGCAGGGGGCACAGGTTTGAGCCCTGGTCCCAGAAGATCCCACATGCCATGGAGCAACTAAGCCCATGTGCCACAACTACTGAGCCTGTGCTCTCTAGAGCCCGTGAGCCACAACTACTGAGCCCACGTACCACAACTACTGAAGCCCACGTGCCTAGAGCCCGTGCTCTACAACAAGAAGGAGCCACCACAATGAGAAGCCCGTGCACTGCAATGAAGAGTAGCCCCTGCTCGCCACAACTGAAGAAAGCCTGCGTGCAGTGATAAAGACCCAATGCAGCCAAAAATAATTAATTAATTAAAAAAAAACAAAACCAAAAAACTACCCACTATGCTATTTCAAAAAACAAAACCGTCCAATTAAGATGGATCCATGAGAATGTGAAATCTATCGGCCATAAACGCCGAGTACCTCCTATGTGAAGGACCCTCTGCTGCTGACCTGAACGGGGACAAGAAGAGTTGGGAAACCTCTCAGTCCTGAGAACTGTATAGTCTAGAGTGACGGTTCTCAGTGGAGGGGGGGAGGGGAGCAGTTTTGCCCACCAGGAGGACCTTTGCCAGTATCCGGAGACATCTTTGGTTGTCACAACTAGGGCCCAACTGGGGCCCAACTAGGGACGTGATGCTGCTGACCTCTAGTGAGGAGAGGCCAGGGATGCTGCTAAACATATAGTAGAGCGCGCTGGACTGCCCCTCACAACACAGGATTGTCTGGTGCCGAATGTCAGTAGTTCTGAGTTTGCAAAATTCGGATCTAGAGAAAGAGAAAAAACACACCTAAAAAGTGTTTTGCTCTTTCAAGCCAGTAATAATAACGCCCTGTTTATTGGGGTTCTAAGGAGAGGAGAGATTCTTATGGGTTGTGTAGGGCTGGGATGTGAAGGTCAGGTGTCACACTAGAGTTAGGAAGTAGAATTTGCCCTAAAAGATGTGCAGAGAGAACGTGAGGGCATTTCACAAAGAGAAATGGCAACAGAAGCATTATATTTGTAATTCTTATTGATGACTATGGCACACACACTGACTATTTAGAGCAAACGTACTGTGGTTTAGAGGCCTTAGACCAGCCTTGGGACAGCTGTCCTTTCTCAAGGCTCAATCAAAATTCCAATCTTGTGAGCTAAACTGGAATGGATTTATCTCTTTGAGGCCCTTGAATAAGAAGTTTTGATTTGATCTGATAGGCAGAGTGGGCTGTGAAACCATCAAAAACTTTTTCATTAAAGAGTTTCTGAGAAAGTTCTTTTACACTCCACTTCCACCCACCTTGTCAGTGTATTTCTTAGAAGATGTTAGGTGTGTAATTGAATCTTCTCATAGGAATGTCCCCCCTGGCAGTTGTAGGGCAAAGCCTCATGACTGTGGCTTTGAGTGGTATGTCTCCTAAATAAGTTGGATATTTCTAATATCAAACGAGGGTAGTGACAGGCAGGAGAAAAATGTGATGATGAAGGCAGTTTAATTTGGGGGCAATATGCAAAAGGATTTGGAATGAGAAGAAACAAGAAAGGAAGACCTTTAAAATTATTTATAGGCAGTGGGATATTGGAAATTAAGTGACATATACTGGAGGTATAATTATTAAAGAATCTGTAATCTAATGTCTCCCATCTTCCAGTAGGTGACTTGACAAAATGGGGTAAATGTATGGATTGATTGAAATAATTTGCATAAGATACCTGGCCCAGGGGAGGGGTGATTTGAAATTGAGAGACAATTGCTAAAGGTATGATTATTAGAGAATCAATAAAATCTAGTATTTCTCATTTTCCATTGACTGATTTGATACAAAAGTAGTTAATATATGGATTCAAGGAAATAATTCACATAGGATACCTGGCCTGATGAGGGAGTGGTTTTGAACCCAATATCTGGTATATTCCAATTCTGCCAATAGTTAGATGGTGAAAATTAAGCCTTGCATTCTTCATTATCATGAAGATGATAATTAATTACATGTACTTCTGGAGCTTGTGCTTGTATGGATACCGTGACATAACATATGTAAAGCATTGAGAACATTGCCTGAAATCTTATAAGCATTCAATAAATGAATATAATAAATGTTATTTATAATGTTTATCCCATATGTAGATTTAAATAAAGGAATCAAAGTTAACCTTGAGATGTTGACTGTTCATCACTGTAATAATAAAGGTGCCTTAAGGAACTCAGATGGGGAGTCAGTTTTTGTTTTGTGTTTTTTACATTCTTTTTTTTCATATTCTTTTCCATTATGGTTTATCACAGGATATTGAATATAGTTCCCTGTTCTGTACATTAGGACCTTGTTGTTTATCTAGGGAGTCAGTTTTGAGGTGAGACATGGAGTAAAGTCAGTTTTACATGCCCAGAGTTTAAGACGAAGGCAGAGCACATCAAAGCAAAATGCTTAGTGGGTGTTCGGAAGCTATAGCTAGTATCTGAGAGAGCAAAGCAGGGTATGTTGCTTTGGAAACCTGTGTAGAGTGAGAATTTGAATAGGAAAGTGTGGCAGAAAGTTTCTGTGTCAGTTCTTTTTAGTCTCTGTTGTTTGTTGTTTGCTTTTCTAACCTCCTTTGGGTGTAGGAGAAGCCATGGAACACAATCCCAGCTGCTGAAAATGTATCAGTCAGCTCATGCCACCATAGTGTTGCGTAACAAACTATGCTAGGACACAGTGGTTCATATGAGTATATATTTCTTTCTAATGGATCTGTGGGTCCTCAGTGCAGTTTGGTCCAAACTGGATTGCAGGCTCCAAACTGCATATTGAGTCTAGATCTTACCAAGTTGTCCTTCATCCTCCTTGGACTAGAGACTTCCTGGGGTATGTTCTTCTCATGGTGGATTACATAAGGACCAGAGGGCAAGGCCAGTTGTGAAAGCACATTTTAAGCTTCTGCTCACACCACATCCCCTAACAATCCATTGACTAGAGGACACTGTAAGGCCAAACCCACGGTCAAGTGTCAGCATGCCCAGCATGAAAACATAGTAGGGATGTGATTTTTTAAATAGTATTACGAGGGAGTGAGGAGTCAGGACTAACCAGACCACAGAGACAAAGGAAATATGTTGGGGGCAGGGTTTTTTGAGAAAGCTTGTATGTTCATGAAAAAAAGATACAGAAGCCCTGGGACTGCTTCCTTGCCTGTCTTCCTGGCTCCTGTGTGGACTTACTTGCTGATTGGTACTGTGGCATCCTTCTTGTGGTTATGATAGAAAGGTCAACAGCATCATGGAAACACAGTCTTGACATTGTCCAGTCATAGAAGCAAGGGCAGAAACTGCCTGCCTACAGATTTATTGATATTTCAGCTCTGAAGTCATGTTTTCTGTTACTTAGTGAAAAGCAATTCTAATGATACAGTAAGGGTAAGATGAAGGAGAAAAGCTGAAATGGAAGCTGAACCGTGGGTTTCACCTCCTTTTGGAGTATGGGAGGGACATGGTACCTAGCATGTAATGTGTACTCTAGAAATGTTTGTTGTCTTGAATTGATTCAAAGGAGTCTGACAGGCCAGGGTCCCTGCTACTCTTTACATCTATTATGCCACTGCCAGGCCATTCTCCTTTGCTCCTATCCCAGAGAAAACCACATCACCAGCAGCATAATAAGGACATTTTATTATCACTATCTGAAACCCTAGGGTTGATATCCAGCTGTTCTCAATAGAGAAGTTTTCTGTCAAAGAGATTTCACTTAGGACTAAGCATGACTGTATTCAAACTCCTGCGACCCAGGGAGGAAGTCTTTATTTACCATTCTTCCTAGGTGTCAATCTCTAGATAGGTATGCACTTGTTATTTTTTTTCCCTCCCTTCATCTTCTCTGATATTCACAAAGAAAAAAAGTTTGTGTTATGAAAGGATGACCTGATGTTGGTGAGTAAATTCTCCTCTCATAGGTCATTTTACGATTAGATTCTTAGATGAATATTATTTCCATCTCATATATACAGTTAGGAGTAATCTCATGCAATAGGTAGCTCTAGAACTGCCTTTAAAATGGAAGGCAATGAGAGCATAAGTATCACCTTTTTGTGTCTGTGTAGCATTTTGACCCTCATTGTGCATAAGAATGACAACAGTTACTGTATTGATAAATATAGCTGTTTATTGCTCATTTTTATGAATGGAACATAACCAATTAGAATCAGTGGCCTAAAGTCTTCTTGGAGATGGGCATAACTTGCAGACCACTAAACACTGCCTTTAGTTCAACCTTTCTGAGACTGTGTTTATCAGACAGTTAATGAGAACGTATCCACCTTGTTTTTTGGCACTAAATCCCTTTGAATTTTATTTCAGAAGCTATTATCGTTTACGATGACTAACATCTAGGCTTCTGATGAGAAATCAATGACACACTGTGAGATAGAAACTTCGAATTTTAGGATTTTACTTCCCAATAAAATTTAATAAATGAAAATTAGAAAGGCTCTCACAGGCTTGCAAACTTTTAATTTTTCCAGAGAAGGACACTAAGGCAAAAATAGCTATTTACCATCATGATAATTTTATAAAAGATGGTGAATTCAAGCCATGTAAAATAGAAGGGCTATCATAACAGAGTAGCCCTTTAATTGATTTATTAATTAACCCCTTAACCCAGGGGTTGGACAGTAGTAGATGTTGTAGTGTCTCCGTAACATCCATTTTATTCCTCTGCCCTTGCATAGCAGACAGGTGATGGAAAAGTGCTGAGATGAATTCCAGGTGTCACATATCATTCATCTAAGCCAACAGTCACCAGACTTTTTCTGTAAAGAGCCAGGATTTTGGCTCTATGGGACATGCAGTCTCTCTTGCAACTACTTACTCTGCCATAGTGCAAAAGCAGTCATAGGCAATCCAGAAACAAATGGATTTGGATATAGTCCAACAAATATTTGTTTACAAAGTTTATTTGCAAAACTAGGTAGTGGACTGGGTTTGGCCTGTGGGCTGTGATTCTCCAACTCCTGTTCTAAACCACATATGTAATAATCCCCAGGTACTTGGGCCTCGGCCATCCTGAGCTTTGGGATAATCCCAGCCCACAAAGATTGGTTTAAGACTAGGAGAATGACACCATATGCGCTGATGAGACATAAATGTCTCTTTCTAGCAGCTACTGATTGTTTTCTTTTTCCCGGGAGGAAGATAGACCCTTGCATTTCAGTGGAGATGGTCATACGTAGATGTGACAACCACATCTGCTGCAGCCACCCTCCTGCCTGCCTGGAGATGAAGCCAGTGCAGGGGAGTAGAGGAGCAGGGTAAAGAGAATCAGGGAGAAATTAAGCAAGATCCATGGGGTCGTGTAAGCACTGAAGCACCCACCCTGAGGTTTCCAGTTAGGGGAGCCACTGTATTTTATTTCTGTTTGATTCAGTTTGAATCAGGATTTCTGTTTTCTGCATGAACACCTATCCCTACGGATAGAGGAGAAAACAGAACGTCCATGAATAAGATGTTACCAGGGATTTGAAGAAGTGGGAGAGCAAAAAAGAGATGAGAGGAGGTCGGGAGAGGGGGAGAGGGGTGCTGGAACCTGTGTGTGAGGTGTTGAGGACATCATCTCCAGTGGCAGAGGCAAGAAGTACTTTCAAGAGCCACAGTATTAAACATTGACTTCCAAGTAGTGTGAGTGTGTGAGACATAAAACCCCTCCGCGTCTCTGAAACTTCAGTACAGTCTGGTGCTCTCACCAAAGCCTTTTGGGAGTTGCCGTGGATAAATCAAGCTAAGATGCTGAGTTCCATTCCTGGGTAAGTTAGATCCAGAGCTAAGGGAACTTGTATGGGAAGGGCGAGAGTTGAGGGGGTGTAGAGAATTAAAGCTGGAAATGACTATGAAAGGGTACATTTCTGGGAATTTGTGGACATCTTTCGAAGGACACCAAACACAAAATCAAAGATACGTGACAATTACCTTTAAAAATCAAAGAACAGTGTCACCTTAGTTTGCATTTCAAATGATCGGAAGTAGTAACAATGTCTACCATGCCTTATTTGATCACTTTCTAAAAGGAGTTACATTTAAAATATTTAATAGAATTTGGGAAAAAAGACACGGGCAAGTTTTCTTTAAAACTTCCTACATATCCTGCTTGCCTTCATCACCTAATTTTCTTATTACCACTGTGATTAAATATTTTCTTCTAAATGTAAAACAGGGGTTATAATTTAGTTGGTGATAAGTACAATATTTCTAATAAGACTACAGGATGGATACCTGAAACTTTTGAATTAGCAGCTATAAATAATTTTAAAACCTTTTTGGAGACAATTTTGGACTTTCAGAAGAGTTGCAGAAGTAGTATAAAGAATTCCTGTGTATCCTTCACTCATCTTCTCTGAATATCTTATAGTCATAACACAATAGTTAAAACTAAGAAATTTACATGGGTACAGTGCTGCTCACTGAAACAGACATTTCCCTAGGATTTTACCAGTTTTTACTTTTGTCCTTTAACTCTTTTACTCTCAGGATCCAATTCAGTATCCACATTGTATTTAGTTGTCATGTCACCTTAGTTTCCTCCAATCGGTGGAAGTTGCTCAGGTTTATTTATTTGTTTGTTTGTTTATGTCTTGCATGGATTTGATACTGTCGAAGAGTGCTTGTCTTTTTTTTTTTTTTTTTTTTTTTTTTTTTTGGTACAGTGTCCCTCGGTTTGGGGTTTTCTGCTGTTTGTCCCTGTTTAGACTGAAGTTACCTGTGATCGGAAAGGATGCCAAAAGTGTTGAGTCCTTCTCAGGGTACCACATTGGAGGACACGTAAGATCTGTGTATCTTATTCCTGGTGATATTATCCTTGATCATTTAACTGGGGAGGTGTCTGCCAGGTTTCTTCCCTGGAAGTTTACTGTTTTTCCCTTTGTACTTAATAGCACAATAATTTATTACTTAAGGGTTCTCACCGTGATTTTCTGTTTCTCTCAACCCTTTTACATGTATTAATTGGAACTCTTCTGTAGGGAAGCATTTTCCTTTCTTCTCCATTTATTCTGTTATTTAGTTGTTTATATCACTGGGAACTCAAGAATATTTTTTCCCTTTGGATTACAGTCTAATTTTGTCTTTTTTTTTGTTTTTTCTTTTGCATTACGTGGGCCTCTCACCGTTGTGGCCTCTCCCGTTGCGGAGCACAGGCTCCGGACGCGCAGGCTCAGCGGCCATGGCTCACGGGCCCAACCACTCCGCGGCATGTGGGATCTTCCAGGACCGGGGCATGAATCCGTGTCCCTTGCATCGGCAGGCGGGCTCTCAACCACTGCACCACCAGGGAAGCCCTGTCATTATTTTTGTTGCTCACAGTATGCCAGTTTCGGCTCTTGGGAGCTCCTTCTGTTTGGTTCTTGTGCCCTTTAGACACACCCACCTTTTTTTTGAGCACTTCCTAAATTTTTGGCACTGTAAGGTGCTCCAGGCTCATCTTACGTTTTCTCTGATCCATCCCTGGAATCAGCCCCTTCTTCAAGGAACTCCAGTTCCTTTTGTTAGTGAACAGTGTTTAGAAACCAAGATCTGAGCAGAGGTGTTCACATTGTTACTGGGATGTCAGTGCTTCTGGGCCCTGTCAGTAGATCTACAAAAATATGTGAATGTACTCATCTGTATGTATGTGTACAGACATCTGTGTTTACTTTTGTATCAATATCTGCATCTCTATTTTAAAAACATGAGTTAATACTGATGACTCTGACTCCAATCCATCACTTAGGGATTAACTTTTCCCTTTTACTTATTTGGAACTGATTTCTCTGACAGTGAGAAACCTGGCTCCCACTCTATAATATATTTACTTATTTGTTCTAATATTCATATAGCTTTAGAATTGTTGACCTATACTCCTGGGATAAACAAATATATGAACTACTGTGTTTGTGTACACATCGTTTTGTGTAAGTATCCAGTCAGAACAGTTTCCCAAAGCTGCTTTCCTTTCTTTCTCACACCTTTCAGTGTGGTTATGTGATTCATTTGTAGTACAATTAAATTTCTTTGTCACAGTCTGTATTCCTTCTTGATTTCCTCCCACACTCTTATTGATTTTTAAAAAGTTTACATACAGTAAAATTCACCCTTTGTAGTGTTCAGAGCTACCGATTTTGGCAAGTACATGAAGTCTGTATCCCCCAGCACGGTCCCATGGAAAACATTTCCATCACTCCCAGACGTCCTTTGCAGTCAACCCCTCTCTCATCCCCACACCCATGGGCAACCCCTAATCTGTTTCCATCCTGTAGTTGTGTTTCCATCCAGTTTGCCTTAGCTGTAAATAATTTTGTTAGTTGAAAAGTTAACTGCCTTGCAAATTTTGTTTTCTTATTTAGGAGAAATGATTATGCAGATGTGTGCTACCAACAAGAGCCACCACATTTTGCTGTGAATCTCGTAATAATATTAATTACTACAGCTGTTGAGCACATATGTGTGTGTTGGACACTGTACTTAGCTTGTTTATGGCCAATATGATTTACTGTTCATACTCATCCTTCTGATAGATACCACTATTTCCACCAAGGCTCAGAGAGGGTCAGTAACTTGCCCAAGTTTATTCGGCTGGAAGTGATGAAGTCATTATTTGGATCCAGGTGGTCAAACACTTTCCACCAAACTTTTCCTCACTCCACTATGGTGCTTCCTCACATAATAACGAATGCTTACTGGACGTGTAAATATTAGGTCAGACACTAAATATTGGGTCCAGAAGTGCCTCATGCATTATCTCATTTGATCCTCACAGCAGTCCCTTGATATCAGTGTCCCAGTTGTCCCCATTTTGCAGACATGACAGAGGCAGAGAGGACTGATGTTCCTGTCCTGAGACCACACGGCTGGTTACGGGATGGTTTTATTTCAGTCCTGAGACTGCTTTACTTCAAAGTCTAATTACCCCTAATCACTGACTCCCTGAATCAGGGTAGGACTTTAAGAATTGAAATGGATTGTGTGCCGGTATAAGTGACAATGAATGAAAAAAAATGTTATTAGTGATTCAGTGGAGGGAGCGGGCTAGACGTGAGGGACGAAGTGCTGTCAGTCTCTGTCTCCAGCAACGAGAGTAAATTGGCAGAAGTGAAAACCATGTGGTCAGCATAGGAATCTTGGGAGATACTGTGTGGAGATAACAGCTGAGAGTGTTTGAGGATGTGGATCCCAGGACCGGAGAGGATGAGAGGTGGGGATGCTGAGTCTGGACCAGCTTTCCTGCACACTCCCCAGGTAGCTAACCCTCCATAACACTCCTTCAGGGTGGTTTGTTGGAATCCTCAAGGGTCCTGGAGGTTCTGGGTCTACAGGTTCTGGTATTTCAACATGTTTGGGTGCTTACTTGGCTGTGTTCTCACTGTGTGACCTTGGTCACATCACACAAGGTCTCTGTGCCCCATTTCCTTATCTATAAAGTCTTCTCCCATCTATTTTAATGCTGTTTCCAGGGCATTCAAATGAGAGCAGAAGTGCCTCCCTGAGTTCGTCCACAATGAAAGGAAGCCTCTCTGGACTTTCTCAGTGTTTCCCGCGCTCGCACTCTCCTCTCGACTTTGGGGTGACGTGTGGCTTCCCAGGTGCTTGCTTGTTGGCAGAGATGCCCGGTCCTGATGTTCTCCTGCCTGATACACTCAAGTCTCCCTCTGTAGTGATCTGAGCAGACTGGCTGGATTTCCTTCCAAAGAAAACAGACCTTGGAATTCTTGATCTTCTTTTCTTTTGTATTTTTATCGAGGCAACATTCACAAAACATAAAGAATAACCATTCGCTATTTTAAAATGTGTGACTCAGTGGCATTTAGTACATTCATGGTCTTGTATCCACTGCCACTATGTAGTTCTGAGACATGTTCATCACCCCAAAAGGAAACCCTGCACCCGTTAAGCAGTTCCTCCCCATTCCTTCTCCTGTTAGTTCTTTCTTCCTTTACGGATTTTCTTTTTTAAAAAAATTTATTTATTGGGCTTCCCTGGTGGCGCAGTGGTTGAGAATCCGCCTGCCGATGCAGGAGACACAGGTTCGTGCCCTGGTCTGGGAAGATCCCACATGCCGCGGAGCGGCTGGGCCCGTGAGCCATGGCCGCTGAGCCTGCGTGTCCGCAGCCTGTGCTCCGCAATGGGAGAGGCCACAGCAGTGAGAGGCCCGCATACCGCAAAAAAAAAAAAAAAAAAATTATTTAATTTATTTTTATGTTTGGCTGCATTGGGTCTTTGTTGCTGCGCATGGGCTTTCTCTAGTTGCAGAGAGTGGGGGCTACTCTTTGTTGCGGTGCACGGGCTTCTCATTGCAGTGGCTTCTCTTTGTTGTGGAGCATGATCTCTAGATGCGCAGGCTTCAGTAGTTGTGGCACGCAGGCCCTAGAGTGCTGGCTCAGTAGTTATGGCGCACGGGCTTAGTTGCTCCGCGGCATGTGGGACCTTCCCGGACCAGGGCTCGAACCCATATCCCCTGCATTGGCAGGCAGATTCTTGACCACTGTGCCACCAAGGGAGTCCCTCTATGGATTTTCTAATTCTGTATATTTCATAGGAGAGGAATCGTACAGTATGTGGCCTTTTGTGTCTGGCCAATAATTCCACTGAGCATCATGTTTTTGAGGCTTTTTCACCTGGTAAAATTTATCAGTACTTCATTCCTTTTTATGACCAAGTAGTATTCCATTGTAGGGATGTGCTGCATTTCGTTTATCCATTCATCACTTGATGGCTGTTTGGGTTGTTTCCACCTCTTGGCTGTGGTGTACAAGTATTTGAACATGCGTATACAAGCGTTTGAGTCCCTGTTTTCAAGTCTTGTGGGTACAGAACTAGATGTGCAACTGCTGGGTCATGTGGTCTAACTCTGTTTCACTTACCCAGGAACCACCAGACTGTTTCCCACAACAGCTGCACTGTCTTCCATTCCCACCAGCAGTGGTCAAGGGTTCCAGTTTCTTCGTAAGCTTATTTCTTGTGTGTGCTCGCACAGGGCACTGAAGTGAATGGAACCTCCCTTCCCTCTTCAGCAGTCTTGCTACTCATGGGATCGTGGGCAGGCCACGTAGGTTGTCTGAGCCTCAGTTTACACGTACATGTAATAGATAAATTGTAGTACCTACACTGTGTTTTTTTGGTGAGGATTATTCAAGTAATTCATCTTGGCTCAATGTCTATTAACTTTATAATGAATATTATACTTTTTTGTTATTATTTTGCTTTTCCTTCTTGGGCTCTTCTATTCTCCCGTAGGCACTGTGCTTGCAGCCATGGCTGAAGATGGCTGAGTGTTCTTTCTGCAGCTCGGAGCTGTGCTTGTCATTTTTCTGGGCAGACATCATCCGTTCCAGTGCTATCAACATCCACTGTAGTTGCCCTCACTTCTTCGTGAACACACGTTTAGTGTGAGAGGATGCAGGCTCCCGGGTTTGGAGTGGAGGCTAGTGAAGAGTGGAGCGGAGGGTGAGGAAGACTGGGGCTGTTTTTGTAGTGGGAACAAGACAGCTTGTTCCCACTACAAATTGGTCTTTATTGTTTCTTGGATGTTTCATCTTCCAAAAATGCATTTTGTAGTTTTGCATTCCACTTTATTATTTACCTATGTGTGTCCTAATGTAACAAAGAATAACACCCCTAAATAAAAGAAATCTTCATGTCCAACTGTTGGTGTGTCAGCAGAGGGGGGCTGTTTGTCCTGCAGTCCATACAGGCACAGCCTCGCCCGCCCATTGGAGTGAGTGCATTGAGGTTTCACGTGCATCAAACTTCGGGATGCAGAGACACATCAGGGGAGCTGGGCAAACGTAGGCTTCCAGGCTTTAATCTGAGATAGAGACTCCGTATGCCTGTGGTGGGGCTCAGGTGTCTGTATTCTTAGCAAGTGTCCCTGGCGAGCCAGATGTAGCAGGTGAGTGTGATGGTGGAGCACCTTTTCAGAAACTCCATGCCAGAAGATACTGTGTGAAATCCTGCCTCCAGTGTCCTTCTCTTCATTCAGGCCATTCCCATACCCAGCAGCCCTGGACCCCAGCTTCTGGGAGGACCCTCAGGATCCTACCACACTGTCCTTCTGTTCTTGGTGTGTTTGACAGCACCCTTCCATTTCCTTGTGGTGTGTCCCTGGCTTGTGCAAAGGAACATTTCTGCTCGTCCTTATAAGGCTCATCTCAACTGTGTGCACCCTTTCTTTCTGGCACTTAGCACAGCCTGGTTCACAGGGTGTGGCAGCTTTTGGAGTCAAGGGTGCCTGGACCAATCCGCCTCCTACTTTTACTAGCTGTGTGAATTTGAACAAGTTCATTAGTCTCTCTGAGATAGTTTCCTCCTCTGTAAAAACGGGGTGATTAACACTACCTGTCTCTGTAGGTTGACTGTGGGATGAAATCAGACAAAGCCTGTGAAATGTCTGGGGCAGAGCTAGTACTCGGCGATACTCGTATTATTTTTAAATGTCTTGCTTGTTTGATTGCTTTTCCTCTGCTACTCTTTGAGCTTCTTGATAGTGGGAAAGATTGCTTAATGATCTGTGTATCTTCATTACTTATCAGAGGGCCTAGTGTCTAAATGGTGATCAAACACACACACACACACACACACACATGCACACGCACGCATGCACACACAACTTTAAAGGATTTTCTATGCACCGGGGGTGAACAAATGAATTTTATGAATCCCTTAACTCCTTTCTTTGCTGTTTTCATCTTTTTCTCATTTGAGTCCATCTCTTAAGATGTACTCTGCCTTGAAGCCACCTTCCTTCACTAGCTATTTGTTGGGCTTACATTATGCTGAGTCTGTGTTCCTTGCAGTATCCTCTTCCCATTAATGACTGACTGACATTGGGGACGGGTGGCCAATGTGCTGAGCCAGCACCCTGGGGGCTCACTGGCTCTCCCCTCACTGAAGGGGGAAGAGTAACTATCTTTCCAGTTAATGGGAAGAGAAGGCCACGGGACCTTTGTCATTTGTTCTGCAGGCTTGCAGAATGTGATCCGTTTGGCTGTGTGTGTGTGTGTGTGTGTGTGTGTGTGTGTGTGTAGGTAAAAATATATTTTCCGATTAAAGTGCCAAGTGTTTTGTTACAGCAGCCCATACAGACTAGATGGATCGTCCCTGCTGTGAGGAAAGTCTCCTCTCGTACAACTCTGCCCAACTGCCACCCAGAAAAGTTTGTTGTGGATGACTGCCTCTCTTGGTCATATCGTTTCCTCGATCAGCCCCCAAGTCCCTCACACTGCCTACAATTATGACAATTTTTTTGCCTTATCTGAAAGTACAAGTATAATTCACTAGACAGAGGAGAGAGGAGAAGAGGTGGGGTCTCATCGTGCAGGCCTCTTGTCTCCCTGGTTGAGACGGAAAAGCAGTAAAATGGGCACTGAGGACCCTGGTGTTTGCCAGAACTGGGAGGGAGCATATCGTTTGTCTGCTTTTGGCATGTGGATAAGCCTTCCAAGAATCGGCATCATCTGTCTTTGCCCCTGGATATTTTACACTGATGAGAACCCTTTGAGTGGTTAAAATTGTGTGAGTGGCAGGTGCCTGGGGTGTATTTCTCATTGGCCAAGGATTTAATATGTGGGGAAGTGTGCACCCAAAGCTGCTTTGGCCTCATTGTAGGTTCTGAATCCAAGGTGAAAAGGCTATGGAGTGGGTCACAGTCAGCGGAAATGCGTCCCTAAGCTGGATTGATGGTTCTGATTGATCAGAATTCGCAGGAAATGGAGTAATGCAATTACTGTCTTTGACCAGCTCTCTGTAGAGTGTTCTCACAGATCAGTGGCAAAAGGTTAGTAGGCGATTTTCTTCCCCATTATATTGTGAGATATACAAACCTTCCTACTGATATTGCTGGGGAGAGATTTGATAAAGGATTATGAGACTGCTGTTTAAAAAAAAATGATTTCCAGTTAAATACCTTTCAGTTTGAAAATGGTAAGGCTATAAGGAATGGGGGAAGTTCCTTCAAAATAATTGCTTCTCAAGGAGCGTAGTTTGATTGTCTTATAAACAACTTTAACTCATTCTTTTTTTCTTGCCTATGATAAATGAGAAAGGAATTCTGCGATTCATTGAACAGATTTCCAATATGGTGTTTACTTGCATTTTCTATTTCTACTGCAGCCAGGAAATCAAACCCAAAGGACTAAATACCCCATTCAAAATGTAATGGAGAATTAAAGAAAAAAAAGAGAAGTTCACCAATAAATGAGGAACACTTCAAAGTTTCCAAATGATATTCACAAGGGCCAGCAAACTGAGCAAAGGCAACCTCAAGTCTGTAGGCCATTGGAATTATCCTCTCTTACTTTCCTGATGGGGCCACAAGATCAATTTTTCAACAACCATCATAGCTAATAGTGTCCACTTAGTGAATGAACCTTTCCTATGTGCCAGGCCCAGTGCTTGCTCCATTATTTTGTTTAATCTCGACAACTCCTTCAAGGAGAAATTTTCATTCATCCCATTTCAGGAGGAGAAAACAGACGTGGGCAGTTAATGACGTGCCCACGGTCACAGAGCTAGTAAGCGGTGGAGTCAAGGTCCATCTTCCATGTGACTTCAGGCCCATAGTCCGAGTCACAGTGTGCACTCCCAGGAATGCTTACCATTGATTTATCTCCCATAACTTAATACATATGTTCAGGGATCTGGCTCCCCCATTGGCTTTGAGTAGAGCAGTGTTTTTTTCCCTCCCCATCCGAGAACCCCACAGCTCAAGGGTGTAGTATTCGCATAATAGTCAACATGTATGTCTGTCCAGGGTCTAGTGGAGACCAGGTACTGGGCTGGGGGCTGGGAAGCAGAGGAGAGACCACAGAGACGGCCCCCGCCCTCGTGGAACTTACGTTCTCATGGGGAGACAGACCACAAGGAAGTAAATGCCTCAGACACCGGTGGCCCCTTGTGACAGATTCTAGGGAAGAAATCAACATGATTATGAGCTAGAAAACAGTAGGTAAGGCGCAGTGGAGAAGGCTCTCTGAAAAGATGGTGCTTCTGCTAAATGTTGGAGAGAGTGGAGGAGCAGGCCTTGCCAACAGCTGTGGGGAGAGCATTCCAGGCAGAGGGAACCGCACATCCAAAGACCCTGAGATGGGAATCAGGTTGACACGTGTGAGAAACTGAAAGGGAGTTGGTGCGGCTGGAGTGACAGCGTGTTGAGACAGGCAGCTTTGGTGGGATTCAGTGGTCTGGCTTAAAAGGGCCGAACAAACATATTCTGTATCCCAGGTTATTTTCTGTCTTTCCCCCTTAAAAAATTCTCTTTCTGCCTTGCTTTTCTCCTGCTCCACCTAATTCAAGTACCTGCTTCAGGGGCTCTTGATGAAAACATATGACTCTCTGTTGATCTGGGCCTTTTAATTCGAGAAATCTTTGAGCATCACATGCCAGACCCTGAGGTAGGTGGTGCAGGGGCTCAAAGAAGTGAAGCGATGTGGGGGGGGGCCTTGGAGAACGCATAGCTTTGAATTCCAAGAGTGAAAATGAAGCTGACCTTGTGGAAATGGAGCTTAGGTTAGGTGGCGATAAGCCTCTAAAGAAGATTCATGTGGGACCTTTTCAAATAATTCTGTTCCCTGGTCAATTTAAACCACCCTGCCTCCTAGCCAGCACAGTTTATGGCTTTGTTCACATCATAGATTTAGAAATCAAGACCCAAGAAAGGTCACACCGTTAAATAAACGTTTAACACTCAGAGAGAGATGGGACGTTAATAACACATTCTCAGTGGAGTGACATTAACTTGAGACTTTGGTAATAGCTACTTTGGTTTGCATTTGTAAAACTTAAATTTTTTTTTGTCCCATATTTTTGGTGAGACAAAGGAAGTTTTAGGCCTGAGTGTTTTTCTATTTCAGAGAATTGGATAAGGGAAGTGTGTATTGATCACTATGCTTGGGGGTGCTGGAAATGTGTTTGAAAAGCTCTAAAGTCCAGTGTTTCCAATTTGTTATGCTTTAGGATAGAGCTGGCTGCCCGATACAATAGCCATTAGCTGCACGTAGCTACTGAACACTTGAAATGTGGCTGGAGCAAATTGAGTTGTGCTTGTTATGGGTAAAATACAGGCTTTTGAGGACTAAGTGTGAAAAAATAATGTAAAACATCTCAATCATTTTTACATTGATTACTCAATAGAGTGATCATCTTTGGATATATTCAGTAAATGCAATACATTACTAATAGGATTTCACTTGTTCATTTTTGCTTTTTATTTTTAATGTGGCTGTTAGAAAATTTTAAATGATATGTGGCTTGCATTCTATTTCTGTTGGATTGTCCTACTCGAAAAAGACTTCTGCATCCAGTCCTGATGCTATAACTGATGCCAGGCTTCTCGTCCTATTGAAAACAACTGTAAAACTGAATAAAATGTATGAGGCTGTTCTTCTCAGGCATCCATCAAACTGGCAGTGCAGTTCTGTGATCCCGGAGAGGAGGGAACACAGGTACTGAGCCTCATAAAGCCCTGGCTGTCTGTCCAGGAGCCCTTTTCTGCTTCAGAGCAAGTGAGAGGCACCAGGCAGAGGGAACATCTCACTGAACTAAGAGAGAGGTAGAGATTGGAATTCTTGGCTTCTGAAGTGGAAGTTTGGGGGCAGTGTACCAGAAAAGAGGAATATGGGCAGGGGAGTGCTCAAGAATCTTCATGGGGATTTACTGTAGGTCCTTCCTTGACTGAGGGCTGGGCTATGCATGAACAGGGCGAGACTTCATCAGACTTAGCAGAGACCACTTGATGCAGGGCTGGGATCCATCTAATCAGGGTTTGGGGCAGGTGTTGTTAAACATCCCATACAGTCAGCTGTGACCCCAGAATGGCTGTGCCTTATGAGTAAGTTCTTATTCTACTAGAATAAGGCCACACCATATGACTCAGTTCAAGGTGGAAATATACCCAATGGACAAAGAATAAAACCAAGCTCAACAGGATCAAAATAATCCTCTAGTAATGTAACCATCTGTGTGAATAAAACTCAGCATCCTTTAAAAGAAGGTAGCATAATCTAGACTCCTATAAGACGTATCCATGTTGTCCAACATGCAATAAAAGTTGCTAAACCAGGGCTTCCCTGGTGGCGCAGTGGTTGAGAGTCTGCCTGCCAATGCAGGGGACACGGGTTCGTGCCCCGGTCCGGGAGGATCCCACATGGCACGGAGCAGCTGGGCCCGTGAGCCATGGCCGCTGAGCCTGTGCGTCCGGAGCCTGTGCTCCGCAACGGGAGAGGCCACAACAGTGAGAGGCCCGCGTACCAACAAAAAAAAAAAAAAAAAAAAAAAAGTTGCTAAACCTTTGAATGAGCAGGAAAGTGTGACCAACAAGCAAGATAGAAAACAACGTTAATAGAGACATCAGATGTGGCATGGGTGTTAGAATTATCCTCAACTATTTGGAAACCATACTAGAAACTTCTAATTAACCAGTGCTTTAAGGAAGAATGACTCACAAGGAAAATTATAAAATATTTGTAAGTGATTGATTCTGAAAATGCAGCATATTAAAATTTATGGCATGCAGCTAAAGTAGATCTAAGAAGGAAATTTATATTACCATGGAAGAAAATGAACCTTGACCTATACCTCACAAAAATTAATTTGGAATAGTTCATAGATCTAAATGTTTAAAATGATAAAGATTCTGGAAGAAAGCATAAGAGAATATCTTTGCAATCTTGGTGTACACAAAAAAGCATTCATGATAGAAGGAAAAAAAAAGATAAACTGGACTTCATTAAAATCAAAAACTTCTTTTAAAGGTATAAAGCAAATGAAAAGGCAGACTAAGGAGTGGGAGAGTATATTCACAATTCTGCTATCTGCCAGAGGACTTATATTCTGAATATATAAAGACAAACAACCCTCTGAAAGTGGAAGAATGACTTGAACGTACATTTCATATCAGAGGCTATAAGAATGTCTATTGAGCATATTAAAAAGTGCTGGAGATTGTGGTCATTATGAAAAACTCACAATGAGATACCACTTCACACCCACTGGAATAACTAAAAAGGACACAAAAAAACCCACCAAATGCTGGTGAGGGCGTTGAGGAATGGAAACTCTCGTCCATTGCTGGTGGTTGTGTGCAGTGGCACAAGTGCTTTGGGAATTATTTTATAGTGAAACATCTATTTCCCAGCAATTCCACTCTTCAGTAATTGCTTAAGGGTAATAAAAAGATATAATCCCCCACCCACAGATACACACGCATACAGTAGTAAAGGTTATTGAAGCTTTATTCATAATAGACAAAACTGGAAGCCAACAATTCAAATGTTCATCAGTGGAAGAATTGGTAAATACATTGTGGTACTCATGAAATTTAATTAGTAGTCTCAGCCACGTGAAAAAGTCTGACTAGTGATCTATGTACTGATGTGGGTGAATCTCAAATACTTTAGAAAGAACATAAGGGGCCAAACACAGAAGCATGCGTACCATATGTTTTCATACATGTGATGCTCAAGAGTTGACAATGCAGATGAATGGTGAGAGAATTAAGAACAGTCAGTGCCTTTAGAAGTCTGGGTACCACACTGGGGTGATGGAATGGTCTACGCTTGATTAGTGTTAGCTAGATGGGTATATGCATTTGTCACAACTCAAAAACATTATGAGCCTAAGATCTGTACATTTCACTGTGTGTACAATGTTTCTTAACAAAAAAAATTCCTGAAAAATACTCTAACACAGGGGTCAGCAGACTATGACCCATGGACCCAATCTGGCCCATCACCTGTTTTTATAAGTCATATGTTATTGGTACAAAGCCATAATGATTTAGCTACATATTGTCTATGGCTGTTTGTACACTAGAATAAGAGTGGAGGAGTTGAGACTGTATGGCCAGCAAAGCCTAAACTATTTATTATCTGGCCCTTCGCAGAAAAAGCTTGCTAACCCCTGCTCTAGAATAATTGTTTCAATGAAACCCACCCTCAGGCATTCTGATGCAGAGCAGCTGAGGGCAGAAACCTACAATTCCATCCCACTCCCCAGATGGCTCCAAAGCGGGAGGAACTGGATGGGCAGGGAGTACAGAGTTGATCCTTTCAGGAGTCACCATATCGATACATAGCTACTGTCTCTGGTCATAAAGTTATTTTCCTGACTAATCTAATTTGCTCTTGGTGGAGTTCTAGAAGCCCATTTCTTCCCCATTAGCTTTCTGTGGAAAGTGAGGAAAGTTCATTCTCATCGTAGTTATGTAATCATCCTTCATAAATTCGGAGAGCCTCATGTATTCTGGCATCAGCAGCAGCATCTCCTGCCACGATTTGGCTCTCTGTTGGAGGCTGTTTGAGAGGTTAAAAGATAGGATGGGGGAAAAAATTCCACAAAACACTTTCCGTGCACATCTAATGGATAATGACACTTAAGAAGCGTTACTTAAAACTCATCTGGCTTCATGATGATTTGAGCTGCTCTTTTAATTAGTTTTTCAGGGCATATGTTGTTTATTATCATTATTTTATTTTGCCATGCAGAGGCTTAGCGTGATTTAGTTCACAAAGGAGCCAGATGCTCTTTACTGGTTTTTAACCACCGGTCAAGGAAGAAGAAAATACCTTATTACACTGGAAAATTTCCCCCACGGGGGGTTTGTGACTAAGATTTAATGATTATGGGGGATAATTTTTTTTTAATGAAACTATTCCTTTATGGGGGGTTTGGGGGGGCGGTGCCACACGGCATGCGGGATCTTAGTTCCCCAACCAGGGATCCAACCTGTGCCCCCTGCGTTGGGAGAGTGAAGTCTTAACCACCAGACCACTAGGGAAGTCTATGTGGGGGGTACTTTTGACAGAAACATTCATGCTCAACAGACATTCCATTTGTGCCTCAACATTTCCAGCACCCTTCCAGTTAGGTGGGCTTGTGTGACTGGTTTTGCTCAATGAAATGTGTGGCTTCTCCATTCTTTCTCCCTGCCCATAGAAGCACATATTGAGATAAAGTTATCAGAGGAATGAAATGAAGCAGCTTGGATTAATGACCTTGTTTTGTCTGATCAGGAAATTAGCATCTGTTGCATTAATCCACTGAGTTTTTAGGGTTATTTGTTACTACAGCATAGCCTAGTCTCTTCTGACTAATATGGTGCTTATTGGTATGGGTTAAATTACTCAATGGAGAAAACAGACCCATGAGAACATTACAAATGTACATAGTATAGATGTGTCATTTCAAATAGGAATGGACTTAGTTAACGGAGGAAGGATATGTGACTGTTAGTTCTTTTCTTCAGCCATATAAGATAAATCACAGTTGTTTCAAAGAAGCTACCTAATATGAATATAAAAACAAGCGTATCGATGCATGACATTTAAAAATAAAGACAGTGGAGACTGCTGCTTTCCAAGAGGTCTCTGTCGTGCATTTTGTTGCATGATTTTTTGTTTGTTTGTTTTGAGAGAGTGCTTCAGAGAAAGCAAGTTATTATCTTCCAAATCATTTAAAAGTGCCTTCTTTGCAGGTATTGGATTGGAAGAGAAAACTTCTGTGTTGCCGAGGCTCATTTTTCATGGGGCTCTGCTCTCCGGCAAGATAGGCTGTCACATCAATTGTTGCATCATTCGTCCCTGCCGGCAAGGCTCGCCTGACTGCTCACCTGCTCAGCAGTGTTGGTTGAGTCATGTTCTGCCACCCTTGCCCATATGGCTGTGGTTGGCTTCCATGTTGGTCTCTCCTTCTGGAATGTGAGCTTCAGAGGCAGAGCCTGTCTTATTCATCTTTATGCATCTTTAGTCCTATCAGGCACATGGCAGGTACTCAGTCTGTTTCTGGCTGAATAAGTAAGTCATAATTCTGCCACTCATATTCCCCGACTCGTAGGGTATCACCATCTCCAGTGCCACCACCCTGATCTAAGCTAGGGTGCCTTGACTCCCCAGAGAACTTCCAAAGTCTTGCTAGCTCTGCTCTAACTCTCGCCGTTAATTTCTTCATCAGATTTGCAGTGATTTCTTTGAAACCCAACTGGTATTTCACTCCCCACTTCGGTTGCTTTGGTGGCTTCCCGTTGTTCCTGGAATAAAGGCCAGTGTGCTTCCCATGCTCTGCAAGATCATATCTCTGCATCTTCCCCTCACTCACATGCTTCCCAGTCCAGAGAGATTTCTTTCTTACAGTTGCTCAAACACGCCCTGGTTTATTCTGCCGTAGGGTCTTCATTCTTGCTGTGTTTCATGCCTCAGATGCTCCACTCCGAGATTCACACACACATACATGCACACTTACATACTCATGTACACACTGACACATATGCACTCACACACATATGCATTCACACACATACACACTCATATATAGACTGATGATACACACCTATACTCACCCCCCCCCAACACACACTCACACACCCAACCCCCCTCCACACACACACACACATCCTTGCTTACCTAGTCTAGTTCCAACTTATCTTTTTAGACCCCAACTCAAATTAGGGGTCCTTTTATAGTTTGGAATTTCCTACAGAATCAGACCCCTGTTGTTTGCAGCATTTATAATTGCAGTTTTACATTGACTTCTGTGATTATCTAATTTGTATCTGCAAGCAGCAAACACGTAGGGCCTGTCTGGTTTAGCTCAGCACTGCATCCCACGAGCCTGTCCCAGTATCTGTCGTATATTCACTCAACAAATAATCTTGCAGAAAATGAATGTCTCTCTAGGGGTATTGTCATGGCTCTCTACCACCTCAGGAGACACATGAGTGCTGCCTGGTCCTGTGAGCTCCAGGAGACCCAAAGTGTGCTGCACGAGTGGTAGGGAAAAGATGTGACATGGACTCTGCCCTCCACAGAAGGCCTGGCCTGGGGCAGGCAGAGATGGAGTGGATGGGAATGACTGGGAATTGTGGCCACTCTGGTGGCCCGGTCACCCTGTGCTTAAGCTCAGACTGTCTTTCAAGAGTGTGGAGAGTTCATCCCCCGGCACTGCATCCTGGGCAGGCCTCGATGCCTAAGTTCTGACGGGCTGCAGGTTCAGAAATGGTGGGTCTACACAGCATTCCAATGCACTGACCAACACGAGGTTTCCATCTGTAGTACGGGCATTGCGAGTCCAAATACCTGGTTCTCCGTGGTAAAGCGTCAGATCTGGATTGAGATTCTCTAGGCTTTATTCCCATAGGACAATGAGATGTCCAGCATCATTTTGTGGTGAATGGGGAGGGGAAGAGAATCAGCAGGCTCAGGGGTGAAGATGAGGTTGGCTGGATATTTGGATGAAAGTGTTAATGTCTATGTTCAGGGTGTAAGTTACAAGAAACTATAGCATTTAGATGTGGGTCAGTCAGGCTACATGAGGGAAACAGGAAGACCATCAGCTAATCAAATGGTGATTAATCCTAAGGGATGAAGAGGGGGTAGAATTAAACAGTTAAAAACTAAGAAGTGTGGCAGAGGGTGTCCAGGAAACTATCAGCAATGGGACTTTTTTGGGACCTTTTTGACAATTGCTTTAGGTGCTGTTGACCAGATGGTTGTTAAGATAATGATGAGAAATCTATTAGAAGAAGCATGAGAGCAAAGCCTTGAGACAGAGAAATGGAGCCTATGTGTACTTGCTTCCTCAGCAATCAGGTGTTTCTTCTAGTAATGCCACCGCCATGCTAGCGCCCCCTAATGTCCAAACCTGGTTATGCTTTTGATACACAACTTCCCCCAACACATAAGATGATCCCAGTTACTGGTGGGACTGTGCTTTGTGTCTCAGGTGTCCTGGGGTAGAAAAAAAAAATGTTGAGAACCACTGATGTAATTACACAGAAGAAAGCATGGAGAATTGAAAGGATGAGGGCTGATGCTTCAGTTTGTTAGGATGTCTATTTTCTGACCGTCTGTTAGATTCCCTAGAAACTGCCCATTTTTAGGAATGCTTGAGTTGTGTGCATTTCGGCAGAGCTCAGGTCTAAACTAATTTGACGTAAATTACACATTGCAAGTATCTAGGAAAACCTTTATGGGGCCCACAAAGAGTGCATGGAAGGAACCGATGATGTGTTTTATCCATAAGCAAGCCATTTCTCTTTCAAAATTCGTACGCAGCCTCCAAAATACCTAATGCATCACAAGACCGATATTTGTACTGCTGGCTTTCCTTACAGAGAAGTACTGTTCCTTTTAATGAAGTAAGTTTATTTTGTGGTGAAACCCTTTGTATAATATTGAAAAATAGTTGTGTTCCTTGGAAGCTATTTCAGTTTCCTGAAGTGATCATTTTTAATCATTCGCTTAACAAAACAATTCACCAAGCAGTGGAGGATAACGAACCATAAAGTTTAATTTGCCTTTTTTAATTGAGTTGTTAATTAGTACCCCTCCACCATTGGAAACTCCCAACTTGCTTTTTTTGTTTTGCTTCTGATCCGAGACGTTTTAAAGAATCTAATCTATCATATTTCTTCTACCAGGTACTTTCATGAATCACATCAATAGGTGATTATTTCCTAAACCTGCTGAAGCTTCAACAGATGCGTACCAATTTCTGTCATTGGCAAATAATTAGGGAATAGAGAGTGATGTTCAGTGGATGAAGATATCTGCCATTTATTGCATTCCTACTATGTGCCAGACACTACTCTGTGTGCTTAATTTAACATGTATTACTGATACCTGACAGCATTTTGAGGGGCAGACTACTATCTCCACAGATGCACAGTGAGCAGAGGTTCGGTTATGTTAAACACTCTCCCCGGGCTTCCCTGGTGGCGCAGTGGTTGAGAGTCTGCCTGCCGATGCAGGGGACGCGGGTTCGTGCCCCAGTCCGGGAGGATCCCACATGCCGCGGAGCGGCTGAGCTCGTGAGCCATGGCTGCTGAGCCTGCGTGTCTGGAGCCTGTGCTCCGCAACGGGAGAGGCCACAAAAGTGAGAGGCCCGCGTACTGCAAAAAAACCCACAAAAAACCCCACAAAAAAACCCACTTTTCCCAAGGCCTTCTAGCTTAGCAGTAGTGGGATAAAGCTTCAATCCCCGGCAGTCTGGCTGGTAGCCCCACAGACCATCCTTTCAGCCCTGCTCTGTATCTTCAAGACCCTTTGTGTCAAACAGAGACGCGTTTGAATTCTAGTTCTATTTTTAATATTGATGTTAAACACATGCTCTTCAGACCCAAATTCATGGGTGTGTGACATGGGCACTCAGGGTCGCATGCCCAGGAAGGTGCTGTATATAGGTCTTCTGTTGCCATCTTGATATTTTAAATAAATTTTGGACATCGGACCCCACATTTTCATTTTTCATTGGGTTCTGCAAATTATGTAGCTAGTCCTAATACTATTGTTGTCTTACTATACATTGATTCTCCCTCCTTCTCATGATTCTGTGGCTCAGAAGTCTGTGCGTGGCTTAGCCGGGTCCTCTGTTTAGAGTGTCACAAGGCTGAAACGAAGGTGTCAGCCAGGGCTAGGTTCTCATCTGGACGCCCTACTGAGAAGGATCTACCTGCCTGCTTGCATATCCCCGTGGCAACGTTCAGTGCCTTGCAGCTCGAGGATTCAGGGCATTTTGCTTCTTCAAAACCAGAAGAGGGAGAGAGAAGGACTAGGGCAAGTCTTCCAGAGGAGTCATATCAGGGAACATAATTATGGGAATGCAAGCCCATCATCTTTGCTGCATTTTATTGCTTAGAAGCAAGTTATAGGTCTTACCCACACTCGAGAGGAGGGCATAATAAAAAGGTATGAACCCCAGAATTCAGGGATCATGGGGGACCATCTTGGATCGGTTTGCCACAATTATTGTGTATTTTTATTATGTGTAGTTATTGTTGTTATTATCACTCTCTCTATTGTTGGTGTTGACGGCAGCAGTTCTGTAGAGCTTACTGTGCTGTAGGCCCTGTTGCAAGTGCTTTGCATGTATCAACTCACTGACTTGTACAGCTGAATGCCAAGGTCCTGAGGACTGAGACAAAGGTCATCCCCTCTCTGCCCACTGGAATTAATAGCTCTCAGGGTAATGAAGCATGAGGCCACTCTTCATTTTCCTGAGTAATAGGATCGTCTTAGGAAGTAGTTAAGTATAATGATTAGAAACATGGAATTTAGTGCCCTTCAGACCCAGGTGAGATCCCAACTCTACTACTTTCTGGTCACGTGGTCCTTCCTATGTTTCTTCATCAGGGGTGCTCAGGACGGCTTTGAACAGCGTGTAGGAGTCAAAGCTGCTTCAAGATTCATGTGCCTTATGGCAGTGGGGTTATGCTTTTGTGTTTTAGACATTATTACCCTCCTGAATCCCAGGAGCCCTCTTGTCTCAGGCTCCTGTGGAGTTTGATACAAAGAAATACAATGGAGTAGCCCGAAAAATACCTCCAAACTTGCCATCGCCCATATATCTACTTCCTACCCTCTTTTCTAGTTTTTCATTAGGCAGACTACCTTGTTCACCAAACCTTTTCTCACCAATCTTTCTTACTCTTTTCCTCACTCATTCTCTTTCTCACTATTTTTTTTCTTCATTTCTCCAAATGTATCTGTTTTTATTTGTCTTTCTCCCCCTGCCACATTCTCCATTTTTATCCCACTGAATATCTTGTCAATCATCCTCCCTTCTCAGGTGGAAGAAAGCAAAGGAGGAAGGACAAAGGGGATGATGGGTAGAAGTCCATCATTTTCCTCTCCTTGCAGGTGTGTCTGTAAGGCTCTTCAAAGGTGGTGTTACTACTATATATAAAAGAGATAACTAATAAGGACCTACTGTATAGCACAGGGAACTCTTCTCAGTACTCTGTAATGACCTCTATGGGAAGAGAATCTAAAAAAGAGTGGGTATATGTATATGTATAACTGATTCACTTTGCTGTACAGCAGAAACTAACACGGTATTGTAAATCAACTATACTCCAATAAAAATTAAAAAAAAAAAAAGACGGTGGTGATGAGGGGGAGGAAACAAATGCTCCTCCCAGGCTTCAGCTGGAAAGCACCCAGGGGGCATCGTGCCCTTTTGTCTTCCGAAAAGGTCTTCTGCACATTTTTCCTCAAATTGCCCTGTACCCTGTATGTGTGATAGGCATGCCACCGTGGCACCCAGCATTTTCCTACAGAAGAGAATCAGGTCTTACCCAGTCTTTATTAAGCTACTACTGCCTGATAATTTGTAAATTTCTATACCCCTTTCACTGGAAATGCTTCTGGTGTCTTCTCCAGGGCAAGAACATTCACTGACACGTACAAATGTCCTCTGTCCATTTGACTGCGCAGTTATTCCTTGGCGGGGGGTGAGGCATAGTAATAAACAAAAAAAAGATTGTCCCCCTCCCATTTTGATCCCAGCTCCTTCCCATCCATCTACAACTTTTCTCTCTTCCTTACCCTGTCTCTCAGAGACGTCAGTCTCATCCCTTCTAGGCTGTGAGCACCTCATCCTATAAACAAAACATCCTTGAAGTTGTTCACCTCCTCAAGTGAGGTTTCCTTTCTCGCTTCTGAAAAAGTCCGTGGCTCGATTTCTTGTCTCTGGTCACCTGTTTTCTCCTCTCTACCCCTTTCCTTTCTACCCATTTCCTACTCTGCTGGAATAAGTGTCCTGAAAGTCAACAGGGAGGGTTCAGTTATCAGTGCCTGTTCTCAGCTCTGATTTTCTGCATCTGTCTGCAGCATCAGGTGGGCCTGACCACCCAGCTACGAGAGTCTCTGCCCTTTACATCTTTTTCAAGACCGAATCTGCATCGTTTCTGACTTCTTGTTACTCCTCTGTCTCCATCTGGCTTGTCTTCTCCCAGACATGGGTTATGCACGCGGTCCTTGGGAACGTACTCCTGAACGCCTTCATCCTCCCTTACCTTTCCCACTCCCATCCTGAATCTTGGCCAGTCACTCTGGACCATACTTTTGGAGGATCTCCTCCGAGTCAGACTCTGTTCTAGGTGCTCTTTGTGTGTAAACTCCTCTAATCCTCCCTGATGGCTTATGAGAAAATATATTTTGTTACTGTTTTGTAGGAGAAGCACCAAAACACTGAGAGTTTATCTTTCTTGCTTTCAGATTTCTGGGCGTGACTCTGACTGCTCTTGGAGTTGGTCTTTGATTTCTACTCGTCATCTTCTGGGTTGCCTGCTAGTGACTCACACGCAAAACCAAACTCACCCTCCTTTCTCTCCCACTTTTGTTCATCCTCAGTTTTCCCTGGTTCTGTCGATTTACTGCAGTAGTTTTCAGTCACCACTTTCTGCCTCATTTTTGGTGACTCTCTGCCTTTCCCCCCTCATCAGCCCTATTCATTTCACCCCCAAATATCTCCCCTTCCGTCCCAATTCCATAACGTTCTTTCAAGCTTTCTTTCTTCTCTCATTGTAGTGACAATAACCTCTTTTTAAATTAATTTTCTTTTTTCCATTATAAAATGATTGTATCCTGATTTATTTGGCAAAAAAAGGAAGGAAAGATTTAAAAATCCATAATCTGATCAGATCAGCTGAATGCAAATGCTTTCTATGTGGGTTGAATATTGTACCCCCCAAAAGATACGTTGGAGCCTTAACCCCCAGTACTTCAGAATGTGATCTTATTTAGAGACAGGGTCTTTACAGAGGTAACCAAGTTAAAATGAAGTCATTAGGGTGGGCCCTAATCCAGTATGACTGGGTGTCCTTATAAAAAAGGGAAATTGGATGCAGGGAGAAAAATGCCATGTGAAGATTGGAGTGATGCTGCCACAAGCCAAGAAATGCAAGAGATTTCCAGCAAAACTTCAGAAACCAGGAGAGAAGCGTGGAGTGGATTCTCCCTCACCACCTTCAGGAGGAACCAATCCTGCCAACACCTTGATCTTTTGAATTCTAGCCTCCAGAATTCTGTGAGATGATACATTTCTGTTGTTTAAGCCGCCCACTTTGTGATGCTTTGTGATGGCAGCCCTAGCAAACGAATACACTTTTTTTTTTTCCTGCCACACCATGTAGCTTGCGGGATCATAGTTCCCCGAGCAGGGATTGAGCCCTGAGCCACCACAGTGAAAGTGCGGAGTATACACTTTCAAACATGGTTTTCTGCTTCTTGTCTTGCTCTCACTTCTCTATTGCTCATCAGTATCTCAAAACCCAGCTTTTCTGTGTAACTCCCTGTGTAAAAGCTTTGTGGCTCCTTGTAGCTGCTACAAAACATGCAACTCCTTAGGCAAACATTGAAAGCATTCCAGGATCCCCTGGAAGGTAAGTGTCTGGAGGAAAATGACTTTGCTTTACTTACCAGAGTATCACAACACAATGACAAATGCCAGGAAAGGTGTAGGAGCTCACTTCCGGAATGGGTGAATGAATGAATGAGTGAGTGAGTGATGGATGAACCCATTCCCCTTCACTAATCCCTGGCTTCATCTGGAGTGAATCACTGCCTTTTCTTTCCCCCAGTTGCCCTCTTTTCCACTTCCTCCCACTAGCTATTGACAGCTGGTATCTGCCCATGGTCATCTCTGTTCGTTTTTTTTTTTTTTTTTTTTTTTTGTTTGTTTTTTTTTTTTTTTTTTGCGGCACGCGGGCCTCTCACTGTTGTGGCCTCTCCGGTTGCGGAGCACAGGCTCCGGATGCGCAGGCTCAGTGGCCATGGCTCACGGGCCCAGCCGCTCCGCGGCATGTGGGATCTTCCCGGACCGGGGCACGAACCCGCGTCCCCTGCATTGTCAGGCGGACTCTCAACCACTGCGCCACCAGGGAAGCCCTCTGTTCGTTTTTATGTTACTACATGTGTCATTCAAGAGCCGGCTCATTTGTCAATGCTTCTTCAAATTTTCCCACTGGAAGACATCTTTCCCTCCCCTGTCACTCTGCAAGCATGTTTTACTTTGCATTATGGTTACTTTATGCCAAATCCTGAGCATGGTAACATTATTTTTACAGCTTGGCCCCTGGTAGGTAGTCAATAAATATTTGTTATGTAAGTAAATTAATTAAGTGTAAATATCTGGGATAACAGAGCTGAAATGAGAACTCATAAGCCCCCCTCCCTTATTTCTGTGTCTAGGCAACACTTTGTCCAAAGATTTCCCTCTTAAAATTTTTATTTACAAATGCTCTTCAGGAATTACATGTAAGAGAAAGGAGCTGGCATTGAGTGCACTGAAAAGTTGAATTGCAGGTTGCCATGGAAACAGAGTTGAGAGTTGAGTTTTTCGTATATGAATGTTTTAATGAAAACGTATTCTTAGCCACTATGGATGGGTTTGTGTACCAGAAAAGAAGTGCTTTATTTTAACATACTATTATGTTCATAAGTTAGATTGATGGTCCAAAGAATTATTTCATCAAATCACTATACATTATTGTGGTTCCCTTGCAGGAAGTGATCCCAATGCTGACAAAATGAAGGCTGTCCTTGTTTGTGAAAGAAAATGTCTCTATGGACTAATTTTTTTCCTTTTGCTATTGAGAAGTAGTCTTTCTATTTTAGCCAAAGGACACTTCCCTTAAGCATATAAATGATTCTCTTCTTTCTTTGAAATAACAAATGTCCCCAAATCACACATGCACTCTGTATGCTGGGTTCTAAAAACATAATATAATATAATATAATATAATATAATATAATATAATATAATATAATATAATATAATATAATATTACTACTCTGTTGATAATTATTAAATAATTTGAAAAGTTTTGTGATGATGCTGGTGATAATGATGGTTAACGATGGGGAGAAGCCCAGTGTTTACTCCCAAACTCTTAGGAAGTAGGAGACTGCCCATGCACAAACGACTTTGGGTTTTTTTCTAGTTTTAAGGCAAGTATTCCTATAGGTTAGACGCTACAGACTATGACCATTAGAATGCCATCCTGAGCATGCCGGAATCATAATTAGACAATTATAAGTTCTATTTGCAATCTTCTGTTAAAGATGATTTATTAGGCATCTTGTCCCTACCCAGAGATGGACATACGATTCACTGTTTGTGGCAAATTTGAGGTGCCATTTTGGTTACCTCTTGAAGATCTCTTTTTTTTTTTTTTTTTTTTTGTGCGGTACGCGGGCCTCTCACTGTTGTGGCCTCTCCCGTTGCAGAGCACAGGCTCCGGACGCGCAGGCTCAGCGGCCATGGCTCACGGGCTTAGTTGCTCCGCGGCATGTGGGATCTTCCCGGACCAGGGCACGAACCCGTGTCTCCTGCATCGGCAGGCGGATTCTCAACCACTGCGCCACCAGGGAAGCCCGAAGATCTCTTTTAATACAGAGATCCAACCCATCATTCTTCTCAAGTACCTTTTAATCGGAAACCTCCCCATAAACCTATTAGAAGCATAATGAAAACCTCACTTAGTCTTCTGTCAGGCTTCAGAGCTGTAAGTGGCTTCTAATTTGCACACGATTGGAATAGCATTGAAGAATTACAGTAACTAAGTGAAACAGTCATTGGATTTTCAATTTTCTGATAGTGTCCCATGTAATTTCTTGTAACGCATCTGTAGCCAAATGCAGTGACACATGTAAAGGCTCATGCTGGAGCTTCTGCCCACATCAGCGTTATAGTGAGAAGCACGAAGCTGTCAACATTTCTCGTGGGGAGGGTACAGACCGGAGCCTTTGTTTGGCCTTGAAGGATATTCCATTATATGCAGTCCTCTGAACAACAGTCTCATAATTTCTAACAGCTTAGATAGGTGTGTTTGATGCTTGACATTTGACTTCACGTATTTATTGGAACAAATTGTGTATCGTTCCTTCCATGCGAGTACTTGGCAGAATATATAGTTTGTCTTGCAGTACCTGTTGAGTTGATTGCCTCATTGGGACAAAGGATGCATCCTTTGTATTCTGCTAAATGGAATTCCTTTTGGAGGAACCAAGAGAAGCAGAGGGCAGCATGGCTGTGAACCAGAGAGATAAGACCCTGAGTTTTCCTTAACGTGTTTCATATTATTCTCAGTTATTGTTTTCAAGCTAAGACAATTCATTCTCCCTTTCAGGGAACCTAAGTGTTTTTCTTCTAACCTTAAACGGAGAGTCTCTTGTGCCTATGTCTTACATTGGTTGTTAAAAACCTTAAGCCATTAACAGTATTACAAATAGACTCATCACCCTTGGTGAAGGAATAAAGAAGTCAGCTAGGCTTTGTAATCTCCAAAATAGTTAATGGTGTGGCTGCTCTTTGCATATGGCCCCAACAAGGCTGTCCCACGCCTACTGCAGGTTTTCTGACTGATTTTTTTTTAACATCTTTATTGGAGTATAATTACTTTGCAATGGTGTGTTAGTTTCTGCTTTATAGCAAAGTGAATCAGCTATATATATATATACATACATCCCCGTATCTTCTCCCTCTTGCCTCTCCCTCCCACCCTCCCTATCCCACCCCTCTAGGTGGTCACAAAGCACTGAGCTGATCTCCCTGTGCTATGTGGCTGCTTCCCACTAGCTATTTTACATTTGGTAGTATATATATGTCCATGCCACTCTCTCACTTCATCCAAGCTGACCCTTCCCCCTCCCCATGTCCTCAAGTCCATTCTCTACGTCTGCTTCTTTATTCCTGTCCTGCCCCTAAGTTCTTCAGAAACATTTTTTTTTGGATTCCATACATATGTGTTAGCATATGGTATTTGTTTTTCTCTTTCTGACTTACTTCACTCTGTATGACAGACTCTAGGTCCATCCACCTCACTACAAATAACTCAATTTACTTTCTTTTTACGGCTGAGTAATATTCCACTGTATATATGCGCCACATCTTCTTTATCCATTCATCTGTGGATGGACACTTAGGTTGCTTCCCTGTCCTGGCTATTGTAAATAGTGCTGCAATGAACATTGTGGTACATGACTCTTTGAATTATGGTTTTCTCAGGGTATATGCCCAGTAGTGGGATTGCTGGGTCATATGGTAGTTCTATTTTTAGTTATTTAAGGAACCATAGTGGCTGAATCACTTTACATTCCCACCAACAGTGCAAGAGGGTTCCCTTTTCTCCACACCCTCTCCAGCATTTACTGTTCGTAGATTTTTTTTTTTTTTTTTTTTTTTTGCGGTACGCGGGCCTCTTACTGTTGTGGCCTCTCCCGTTGTGGAGCACAGGCTCCGGACGCTCAGGCTCAGCAGGCACGGCTCACGGGCCCAGCTGCTCAGCGGCATGTGGGATCCTCCCAGACCGGGGCACGAACCTGCGTCCCCTGAATCGGCAGGCGGACTCTCAACCACTGCGCTGCCAGGCAAGCCCTACTGTTGGTAGATTTTTTGATGATGGCCATTCTGACCAGTGTGAGGTGATGCCTCATTGTAATTTTGATTTGCATTTCTCTAATGATTTGCATTCCTCTAATGATTACTGATGTTGAGCATCCTTTCATGTGTTTGTTGGCAATCTGTATATCTTCTTTGGAGAAATGTCTATTTAGGTCTTCTGCCCATTTTTGGATTGGGTTGTTTGTTTTTTTGATATTGAGCTGCATGAGCTGCTTGTAAATTTTGGAGGTTAATCCTTTGTCAGTTGCTTCATTTGCAAATATTTTTTCCCATCCTGAGGGTTGTCTTTTTGTCTTGTTTATGGTTTCCTTTGCTGTGCGAAAGCTTTGAAGTTTCATTAGGTCCCATTTGTTTTTATTTCCATTTCTCTAGGAGGTGGGTCAAAAAGGATCTTGCTGTGATTTATGTCATAGAGTGTTCTGCATATGTTTTCCTCTAAGAGTTTTATAGTGACTTATTTTTTTATTACCTGAGGAGGATAAATTTGCACTAATTCTGCTGCATACTCTTCAGGGGTTCCCTTTGTAACTGAAGACATTTATTTGTGAAGTAGCAGGGTCAAGGTTAAGATAATAGTCTAAAGCCATATCACAGAGTCAAGCTAATTGGTTCACGTGGGGATGCGAGCTATGTACTAACTATGTTGCTTAGGAAGCCAAGCACCACTTTTTGACCCTTCCTTTCACCCATGTAACTACAACAAACATTTACTGAATTCTCACCGGGGAACAAAGCCCTAGGTCAGGAGCTGTATGACGGGCGGGGCAGGGCAGAAACAGCCAGGAAAGACTCATTTCAGTGCAGCAGGGACTTCCTGGATGCTCAGGGCAGATATGAATCCGTATTTCTATGTAAAACATAATGAAAGAAATATTATTTGAGTCTTTCTATTTGATTTATCTAATTAAAATCATTGAAAATAAGTCGAATTTAGACTGAAATTATAGATCAGATATTTTCAATGTCAGCACTATGGATACTTGGGGCCAGATTATTTGCTGGTGGGGAGGGGGCTGTCCTGGGCATTGTTGGATGCTTAGCAGCATTAGATGCCAGTAAAACCCCTCTCCAGGTGTGACAACCTAAAGTGCCTCCAGACATTGGCAGATGTCCCCTAGCGGGCGGGGGTGTGGGTGGGGGTGTGGATGCAAAATCCCTTGCTTGAGAGCTCTTACCATTGCTGACTTCCTGGTGGCTGCTAATGCTGCTGCTTTTAGAGAGAGTAGGTGGCTGTTTTCTCACCTAGAAAAATATAGATATAAAGCCCACAGAACGATGCTGTGTATGGAGTAAGGACATCCCAAGAGTGAACTTTTTGGTATGTGAGTTACATCTCAATAAAATCCGTTATTTAAAAAAACGTGATATTGCCATCTCTGCCATGGATTATGAATTTACTGAAACGTCCTGAGTCTTACGGTATCTCACAGAAAGCAGTGCCAGCATCCTCTTGAGTATTATTTGAGCTTTCAGTGAACTATTATTAGAGAAATGTGGGCCATACAACTATCTGTAACTAGTAGGTATTAAGAAATGGTGGATGATTCTGGAGTGTGGCATCAGTCTAGCTGTTCATGAATTTTTCCTTAGCAGTTGTTTTCAGGGCTCCCCTAGCCTTCCTCCCGATGGCGATCCATTAAATCTTCATCACTCCAAGGGTGGTCTGTAGCCCAGCAACATCAGTATCACCTGGGAGCTTGTTAGAACTGCAGAGACTTCAGCCCCACTTCCGAGCCCCCTCCGTCCCCCTACCACTGTTACCTAGAAGGAGCTCTTCAGACCCTACTTTCATAGAAATTCTTTCTCTTGCTAGCTAAATAGTGTCTTTGCTTCCACTGATTGGCCTCTTGAAAATGTTTTCATACTTGTTCTTGCTCGCCATTCTGCACTCCCAGAAATATAGGACAGTTTTGCTTCCTCTGATCCCAAAGTATGAACTAACACAGACCCCTCCTACACAGTGATCCAACCCCAAATGCCCAGGCTGGGTTAGAATTCTGGACTCGTGGGACACAGTTCTGCAAAAACTACCAGCTAAACAATGCTCTGATATTCTAGTTCATCCATGGGTCAGTGCAAGAGTATTTCTTTATGTGTGTCCATCTGTAGACACAGCCTGCTATAGAATATAAAGCTCCCCAATGATAGCTACCTCAAAACTACCCAACAGTTAAAACGAGAGGGGGTTTGTGCAAGAGAGATTAGAATAAAATGGCCCTCAAGATAGAGTCAAGGTTGGGAAAAAAATAGAAAAATGGAAAGAGTATCATACTTAGAGAGTGTGTCCTTCAACACAGCCAGTTACACTCAGCAGCCGTCTCTATCAACTCCGCCACAAAATCTTTCCCATCTTTGTAAAGGGCATCACCATCCACTCCGTTGCTCAACTAAAAACATAGGCATCATTATTGATTCTTTTTTCCCCCTTCAATCTATCAGCATTGATTGCTGAGCCACCTTCAGAAGTATCTCAAATCCATCCATGTCTGATCATCTCTGTCGCTGCTAACCTTGTCTGGGTACTGTCTGTCATGGTCTTCTGCAAGGGTCTCCCAAATTCATCTGCCTGATCACTCCTGCCCCCTCCAACACCCTTCCATTAGCAGCAGCCAAAGTCTAATTTCTAAATTACATATATGCCTTTAACGCGCCCTTGCTCACTGTGCTTCAGCCTGCTTTCCATTGCCCACATTCTTCGAGCATGTTCTAGCCTTCGAGTTCTATTCCCTCCCCACCCCCCTTTAACACCCATCCTCCCGCTGCTTGCCTAGATGGCTTGTTATTCTTTGAGTCTCAACCTCAGATCTCACCCTGTCACGCAGGAGCACCCTATCACGTTAGGACCAATCAGAGCGCCTCTGCTTATATCCCCTGTGCCAAGCCAAGCTCCTGGCACAGAAGCGGCACATGGATGCCTTTGGAATAATTCCTTGCCAAGTGAAGATTTGAGCATTTCTGAAAAATGCTGACAGTGTGGAACTAGAACGACCCTATGTTGGAATTGGACATGTAGCCAGGGAAAGCTGGAGCTATCCAGAGAAAAGTTCATTTGCGATGCTTAGGTTTCTCTAATAGAGGGAGAGAGATTGCCTATCAATTAAAGCCACAAGGGTTGAGCTGGGATGTTTTCCCTCGGGATTTGAAGTAGTTTCACCTAATCTGGAGCAGTTTTAGAATTCAATAACGCAATCAGGTTTTAGCATTTTTACCCCACGTAATGATTCATGTGCCATGAAATTTTTCATTAAAAAATTCCAAGGCTCACAAAGTAGAAAAAAGCAAGGGGGCCTCACATACCTAATTTGCTCAGCCATTTCAGTGAGGCCCCAAATGTAGAGTATTGAAATGGAGACTTGGAATTTTTTTTTTTTTTTTTTTTTTTTTTTTTTTTTTTTTTTTTTTTTTTTTTTTTGCGGTATGCGGGCCTCTCACTGCTGTGGCCTCTCCCGCTGCGGGGCACAGGCTCCGGACGCACAGGCCCAGCGGCCATGGCTCACGGGCCCAGTCGCTCCGCGGCATGTGGGATCCTCCCGGACCAGGGCACGAACCCGCGTCTCCTGCATCGGCAGGCGGACTCCCAACCACTGCGCCACCAGGGAAGCCCGAGACTTGGAATTTTAAATCAAGTTTTACTTTGCAAATTTAATGAAATGCAAACAAATACTTGGCAGTTCTAAAGGGCATGAAGTCATTAAGGTTTCTCATTTTATGAGGTGCTTTGGGGGCCTCCATATTTTTGGAGTAATATCAATTAAGTTCTGTGAGTGTGTGTGTGTGTGTGTGTGTGTGTGTGTGTGTGTGTGTGTGTGTGTGTGATTACTTGTGCAGTTCTATGGATACAGGCAGACTCTGGTCTTAAATTTCCCTTGTGCCCTTTTCCAGCTGTGTCCTTGGGCAAGTTACCTAACCTTGCATCATATTGCATCATATGTAAAATGGGGATGATACAAGTTTTGCTGGGAAGACCCAGTGCACTGGTACAGGTCTCTGCTCTTAGAAGGGCCCATACTTTGTTTCACGCTTTGCTGTCACCATCTTGAAAATCCTTAATAACTTTTGAATAATGGGCCCTGAATTTTAAATTCTGTATCCGGGCCCACAAATTATGCAGCTGGTCCTGATTTGATATTAGGTAAGTACAGCACCTGTTAGAGTCCCTTGAATGAGGTGGATACTAAATATGCATTCATTCTTTTCCTTCCATGTTTGAGTAGCTGTGTATTCCTGCTCCCCTGGCTTAGGCAAAATTGAAAATGCTGATACTTTTCTAGTCTCTATTCCTTCACTCTATATTGCCACACCCCTAAGAGAAGCAGATAACCCTTTGATTACTTTTAAGATTGTAGAAAAGATATTCAATCCTCACATGCTGGGAGGACAGATAGTATTGGGGGAACATTTATGGCCTAATAGCTTGGTAAAATGAGAGACTTCCTGGAAGCAGTTTGCCAACTGTAAATTGCTCTACTAATAAGTCATGATGAAGTGCACAGAACAAAATGTTTATTGAACAGTAACTGTGGTATAGATATGTGTAAGGAGATAACATCAGAATTTATGGGGTCACTGACATTCAAAACCAGAGCTCCCCAACTGACAATATTATCTCTGTCAATTCTGGGAGCCTAGACCTCTGTCCTATGTACTGCAGGGTGAGGGTGTTGGGATGGTTGATTACAAAGAGCACAGGACTCCCAGTCAGAGGAGCTTATGGGATGTTAGTAGTTTAGAGGTAATAGTGGAATATGATGGAGAAGATGCTTGGCAGGAAGCATAGAGTGAGGTCAGAGAGAGTTGAAGAGGGGATCCTGGGGGATTTTTGCACCTGAGGTTCTCAACCTTTGGATTAACATAAAATCCTCAGGAAGTTCACACAGATGGTGTTGATGGGAACCATCTCCCGTAGGGTGAAAACCACCATTGGTCTACATTTAAAGGGCTGGCAGGGCTTCCCTGGTGGCGCAGTGGTTGAGAGTCCGCCTGCCGATGCAGGGGACACGGGTTCGTGCCCCGGTCCGGGAAGATCCCACATGCCGCGGAGCAGCTGGGCCCGTGACCCATGGCTGCTGAGCCTACGCGTCCGGAGCCTGTGCTCCGCAAAGGGAGAGACCATAACAGTGAGAGGCCCGCCTACCACAAAAAAAAAAAAAAAAAAAAAAAAAAAAAGGGCTGGCAGATCCCGAAGAGAAGAGTTGAAATTGAGAGTCTCAAGGCATGCACAGACAGCAGTGCAGAGCCAAAGAGGGGACCTGGAAGTTCCTTCCTGCCTCTTTTCCATTGAAAATAATAATAAGAAAATCAATGTCTGTATTGACCATCTCTGTTCCCTCTTTGCCCTCTGAAATGACCCACGTGATACTGGCTCTTTTAAGGCCACCTTCTCAGAGATTCTCTCTGCCTTTGTTGCATTATTCTATTTATTTCTTTCAGGGCACAACACTCTCACTGAAATCATGTTTTTGATGGTATTTATTATCTTTTTCCTTCCTCTCTACCACTGGATTATAAGCTCCATGAGAGTGGGTATTTTGTCAGTCTGTTTATGGCTCTATTCCTACAAGCTAGGTCCATGCCTGGCACATAGTCAGCCCTCAAATATTTCTTGAATGAATGAGTCATTTTTCCCCACCTGAGATGATTCTCCACCATGAACTTTTGGTTGTGCTGACATGGGGCTGAATTATTTGCATTCTTCCACAACTCTTTGATTTCTGCCTTGCCCACCCCCTTCAGGCTAGCCCCCTGGAACTCTTTTTCCCAGGTTGGATGTTTCTGCTGTTCGCCAGGATAGGTCTTTCTTACACATTCAGGGAGAAGTCTTCTACAAAGTCTATGAAATCTCACTGGAATGTAAGGTCTGAAGGATAGGACTATGACGAGCTTTCTTATTCATCAACAATAAATGCACAACTAGTGAATCTCTACCCCTCCCATACTCTTCCTGTATATTGTAGAGGAACTGACATCCATCAGAGGTGTTCTGAGCTTGTGGCCAGACTTAAAGAACTCATAAACCATTTCTTTTCAGGAATCACACTTATTTCAATATCAGTCTCTTATGCAGTTCTCTGTCTTCACATATTTAGTAGATTACATTCCTAATAGAAACCAATTTGTTTGATGGAAAAAGGGGAGGTAGTAATGAAGCTATACAGGCACTGCTGGGAGCCAGGAAAAACAGAGTGGGTACAAGATAGTGCAGAATAGATTCGTTTTTTTCTAGGTGTCACATCTTTCCTTAATGGTTTTGGGGAATGAGGGGAAAAATTAACAAGGCACATCTACTGCATTTGATGGTTCTGCGGCCCCTTCACTGAAATGCATCTTGGAATCCATGAAGGGCATTAATAAGATGGTATAAGAAGCTGCTTGTTTAAAATAAGTGAAAATATGCTTTCATTTAGATGACTGAATAGCTGGATGCTGATGAATGACTGTTGCAAATGTGAATGGCCATTTCTTGGGTTTCTAAATGATTTTCACACTTCCCAAGCTTTATTCAAATTTGTAATGTCCTTTATGGTTTTCCTTTATTGGCCAGGAAAAAAAAAACATCCTGAAGACTTAGGTTTCCATCAAAGCTGATGGAATACATTAGTAACATCATATGTCATATTAAAATGTGAAATATATGGTGGTGTAATATTGTCTGAGTCAATCCAGTGGAGTAACATAATTAACAGGGGTTTTGATGATTAATTTAGAAGAGTAAGAAGCTGAGGACAGCTTGCTTCTCTCTCTCTTTGCTTCCCCCACCCCCACATTTTCTCTCCTGCTCTCACTCTGTCTCTTTTTCTGCTAGCTGCTGTTTTCTTCATCCAAATAGGCAGAGAAAAGTCTTAAGTGGTGGTTGAAACTCCCAGAAGCCTGTTTACTTCAAGGTAGAAGCAGGAAAGCTGCCATAATTCAGAAAGCAGCTTCTGGCATGAGATGAAAGTCAGATCCGCTCAAGTTTGGGTCCAAATTTAGAGGCCCCACTGGAGTGTTTATGCTTGTATCTGTAGTCCAGATAAGTTAGTGGAAGAAATTGTTCCCTATGGCAGGTCATGAATCTGATTACTCTAGAAACATTTCTACAGGCGCTTGACTGAAAATTGCTATGTGGTGTGTGCTGTCTGTGGCTTCCCCCACCTTCAAATCATGTATGGCCTATGGACAGCATCATCCACATGGGCCCACAGACCCATAACTCAAGGAGGGAGGCCATGTTTCCCCAGCCGAAAACTGACCTGAGAGCACCTGTTGCTAAGCCTCTGTCCAAAAGAGTTCACTGTCTTAGAGAAGTGGGAAAAAGAGAACTTTCCTGGACAACAAGAGAGGAATATTGAAGGCTCATGAGTTGACAGGGAAACACAGAGAGGAGATAAATGGCCAGTTTTAAGAACTAGTTCAGTGCCTCCCTCATTGTGGATTTGGTCCTTGCCTAGGACTATTTCCTGCTGTTAGGAGATTTGAATATGAATCTTTCTTAAGAAGGGCATAGTTATATCTGGTTTGAGTGCAGACTGTGGTTTCAAAATCAGGATAAATCCATTCCTCCTGGAAACCACTATGGACATAGTCTGGTGATTGACAGCATGAGTTTGGAAATCAGACACTCCTGGATCAAAGTCTCATGCTGACCCTTACTAAGCCTGTGACATTGTGTGAACTAGTTATCTCTTAGCCTCCACTTGGTCATGTTTAAAATGAGGCTGATGATACTTACCTCATAAGGTTATTATAAGGAGGATAATGCAAACAAGGTCATTTAAGTGATTCCTATTAAGATATTTATAGGTCAGATATTTTTTGCATGCCAAACAAGCAAAATATAACTGGTGGGTGGCTAAAGAGTGTGCAGGACATTGCATCTGAATAAATCAGAGAGTGAATCTGTTATGGTATGGGTAGATTTTTTTTTTTTTTTCTATGAGGTCTTTAATGGAAAGTAGGAAGAAGGGGAATGGGAGCTAGTTATGATGAAGATGAGAAATCTTTCTAAATTTTCTAGTTCTCAGGGATCATGGCTGTTGCCTTAGGAAGGGAACCTACTGCTGATGTTGGAATCAGAGAGGAGACACTGAGGGGATGAACATAAATGTCAAAGAGGAAATGTGATGCCAGGTGAGCAAAGAAAATATTAGTCAAATAATCCTTTAGGAATTTGGAATGTTTGGAGGGTGAACTTCTTTCTCATTGATTATGTCACCATGGGCCCTACCCAGTATTTCATGTTTGATGGTTCATTTAAAACTAAGTAGATGACTTTTATTTCTTTTTCTTGTCTGATTGCTGTGGCTAAGACTTCCAGTACTATATTAAAGATAGGGGCTCCCCTGGTGGCGCAGTGGTTGAGAGTCCGCCTGCCGACGCAGGAGACACGGGTTTGTGCCCTGGTCCGGGAGGATCCCACATGCCGCGGAGCGGCTGGGCCTGTGAGCCATGGCCGCTGAGCCTGAGCGTCCGGAGGCTGTGCTCCGCAACGGGAGAGGCCGCGGCAGTGAGAGGCCTGCGTACCGCAAAAAAAAAAAAAAAAAAAAAAAAAAAAAAAGATAGAAGGGGCAAGAGTGGACATCCTTGTCTTGTTCCTGAATTTAGAGGAAAGGCTTTCAGGTTTTCACTGTTGAGTATGATGTTAGCTGTGGGTTTGTCATGAATGGCCTTTATTATGTTGAGATATGTTCCCTCTATACCCACTTTGATGAGAGTTTTTATCATGAATGGATGTTGAATTTTGTCAAATTCTTTTTCTGTGTCTATTGAGATGGTCATGTGATTTTTAAAAAATCCTTCCTTTTGTTAATGTGGTGTAACACATTGACTGATTTGCAAATATTGAACCATCCTTGTGTCCCTAGAGTAAATCCAACATGATCATACAATGGATGCTTTAGAAAATAAGATCTGTCATGTGTCGCTCTCGGGTATCCAGGAGACAAGCAATAGGAAACGAAGACTTGGAATGGTGATTTCATGTTTACACAAAAGACAACTGTGCAGTTCAGGGTCAAATGTTTTAGAGTTTGGATTATTGAGAGATTTATCATGGCAGTCTGGCCCACAAACTTAGAGACAGAGTGAGACCAGAAGGACCATCTGTTGAGTATTTGGAGACCTTGGAACATACAGCATACGTTTTATGACCCAGAAGGTAGATTTTCCCCTTGTTCATGTAAACCATTTCAAGGACTTGGTAATGGGCGAAGGAGCTTTTAACCTCCAGGTTACTGGTTTAGAAATGTCCCAAGTTGGTAGTGAGTAGAAGGCATTGCCATCTGTCAGCTGCTCAGTGGCCTATATGAAATGACATAGAGGTCTCACAGCAAACTGTAATGGGCAGTCATTTCTATCCAGCCAACTGTAACTCCACATACACTGGCCCAGACTCAGACCCCTTGAAGTGGTCCCCCTAGAGTCTGATGGGAAGATGACAGGTGGTTAAGAATGGAGACATCCATGTGGGAATCAGCAATGCCAGCCTTTCATGGCAACTCATCAATTTAAAAGAATCAACTTAATTTAAGAATCTCTCCCAAAGTAAAAATAATTTCTCTTGCTGAGCATTTTAAGATGATATTAGCAACTGATGTCTGAAATTCATTCTATGCCAAGTACTCTGATCAGTCCCTTACCTGCATGATGTCATTTTATCCTTCCAACCATCCTTCACATAGGGACTCTGTTCTCTGTGTTACAGAGTGCAAGGCTGAGGCTGACTAAAATGAAAGGACTTGCCTGAGGTCACAGAAGTAGTAACCCAGGTAGGTTTCTAGCCCAGATCTTTCTTTACCTAGTGTTCATGCTCATTCAATTATCCTGTCTAACTTGCTAAAAATATCTTTTAAAATCAACATTCTGTTATGCCCTGAAAGAAGTTTCTGTTACTTCTTGGGACACGTGAAGTAACGCAGGAGTGTTCAGACCCTTAAATAACCTTTCCAACAGTCACTCCCCTCCCCGCCAGCTAGTAGAACATTGATTTTATTAAAGGATTGGGAAGCCCTGTGTTTCACAGGAGCCTCAGGAAGTGAATCATGGTGAGCTTTGTTCAGTTATAGAATATTTCCTTGCTAGTAATTTGATGAGGTAGACACATGACCTCGTTCTTGGCCATGGGATATAAGGATTTCTTCTGGGGGATGCCTGTGAGATGTTTCCTTGATCTTAGAAGAGACATGTAAAAAAGAACACATTTTTTGACTCTTGACATGGTTATGGAAGAAGATGTTGTGTCCATCAAGTAACTGAGAAGAGCCAGCCAAACAACCAAAGGCTGCAAGAGAGAACTGCCCTGTTGCTGCCAGTAACCTCTCTAACCTGAGTTGTCCACCCTCCTTACATCTCAGTCTATGAGATGAATAGATGTGCTTAGTTATAAACCCACTGGGGGCTCTTCTGTTACTTGCGACTGAGCATTCTTGCTGAAATGGGCAGTCTGTAGGGCAGATTTATTTAGTTTTTATTTTTAAATTTTTTATTATTTATTTATTGGCTGCATTGGGTCTTAGTTGTGGCGTGCGTGATCTTTCGTTGTGGCACACTGGCTCTTCATTGTGGTGCTTGGGCTTCTCTCTAGTTCTGGCATGGGCTCCAGAGCACACAGGCTCATTAGTTGCAGCATGCGGGCTCTCTAGTTGTGGCATATGCAGACTCCAGAGTGTGCAGGCTCAGTAGTTGTGGCACACAGGCTTAGTTGCCCTGAGGCATGTGGGATCTTAGTTCCCCAACCAAGGATCGAACCGGCATCCCCTGAGTTGCAAGACGGATTCTTAAGCACTGGACCACTGGGGAAGTCCCTATTTAGATTTTAATAATGATTTACTTTGTTTGTGTCCCCTATAAAGTGTACAAGGAAAGACATAAACCTTATGTGTGATGATAGAGTTTCAGGATACACAGTAAGTGGGGTGCCAAGTGAGGTTCAGAATCCAGGTCCCCTGCTTCCCTGGCCATAGGATTGCCAGGTGAAATACAAGATGTTCAGTTGCATTTGAATTTCAGAGGGCCAAAGAATAACTTTTTGTTTCATCATCAATATGCCCCAGATATTCTATGAAGAATACTTATATTAATAATTTTTGCTGTTCGTCTGAAACTCAAATTTAACTAATCATTTTGTATTTTTAGTTGCTGACGATGGCAATCCTGCTTGGCCAGGACTATCTGCATTGTACCATTTGTCCTTTCTCATGTGGACTCCTGTTTGGAAATACTAGAAACCCCATTCTAACTTATTTAAGCCAAAGAGGTCATTTATAGGCTCAAATAACTCTACTTTCCCTTCTGTTTATTGCCAAGTGGATTCAGCTATTTGTTGACAAAGGTGATCACCAGCAACTTCAGACTTACAGTCTATCATCTTTGTTAACCCCAGTGAAAAGGAAGCTGACTCCCAGTAGCTCACATGAAAGCACCAACGTTAGGTCATAGTGGATGGACTTAAGTCTCAGATCAACCCCTATGCTAATCACAGTGGACAGAAAGATGGGATATACTGATGGACCAGAACTGGTCATGTGACCAGCTTTGAAGATGGAGGTTGACTTTGCGGTAAGCTGTATCCAAACCACCTGGAAACGGGGGGTGGTCCCTACCATAAAACTGAGAAGGAAGACGGGATGAATGCTAGACAACCAATAATAATGTCCTCTCTAGTCACTGGGCATCAGACAAAACGCTGATCTGAAAGAATGCTTTGCTTGCAACGAACTGGGCGGGACCCTCATCCTGTCTGAGTCAGTATTTTGCTGAAAGTGGGTAGATTGAGCTGGAGAGTATGAATCATAGGTAATGTACCTCAGAGCAATCAGATGATTGTGAATAAACCTGTTTAGTTCCATCTCAGAAGTCATTGTGGTTCAGCTTGTTAGTCAATAGTGACAGAAATCATGGCGCCTCCTGCCCATCTCTGTGTGCCTGTGGGGGGCTTCCTTTGATTTTCAGTCATAAAGAATCTCATTTGGTTTTTATGTAAAACCTAAGTTTGAATTTTATTGGAATACTTATACATGATTACCTTTCACTGAAACTTATTGTCATTTCTGCTCTAATGTTCTAGCAAATGGGGGTGGTGGATTTTTTTTTTAACTTCCTTTCAAGTTGTTAGTTTCATTAAACAAATAGTTATTGAGTAGTTCCTGTGAGTTAGGCATTGTGGATGACAAAGAAAAATCAGACAAAAGTCCTTATCTAGAGGCACTTACTTGAAAACATTTTGCTGTGTGTGTTATATAAGTAAAAGTTCTGATTTTCTGCATTTAAATAGTTTTCTATAATTATAGAGCTATGAGAAAATGAGGTGGGGGGGCAGCTGAGGTCTTGAATTCTAAGAGAATTGTTCTAAGAATCCACCAAAAGTTAAGCTGGTGATCTAGTCATTTGTGCCTGAGTCACGTTTCTCTGTCATAGGCTTTCACCGGGATAGGATCCTCACCTTTCAGTCCTTGCCATGGTTGTAATTTGACTTTCACTATGTAGATTCTCAGAGGCCTGCTTGTGTCCACTCCTGGGCTATCAACTCTTGAAGGCAGAAAGTCCTCTATCTCAGTGCCCAGCCCAGGGTCTGCCATGTACCAGGTACCCACTCAATACTGTTGAGTGAATGAAAGTATCGCCTCCTCTCCTGCTTTTTCACTCTGCCCCGTGGCTGGCTTTCCCCGGATGGATCTCCTACAGATGATGCAATGTCATGTTAATATCAGGAGGTAAGAACAACGAATGTGCTCTCGACCTAGATTTTCAGCAGCTCCAGAGAGCTCCCTTGTGAAAGCTGCATCCTATATTTCCTTACACATTTGGCAGGGATGTGATTTGGTTCCACCTGTTGCCCACACAAACAAAAAAGACAAATAGCAGCCTGACTTGGTGTGGTCAGAGAAAGGAAAGTTGTTCTTTCAAAGTGCCAAGAAGGGGGTATTAAACACTGAATCAACATCTCCTTAGGTTTGTGTGTTCTATTCTCCCATAGGTCTTCTGGTGCTGTAATAACTTCGGGTGCTTAATAACAGACCTGAGACTTGCTTAGGGTTGTTCTAATCACGCCTCAGTGGTGCCAGAAACCAAACTGTCAACCTCGAATCCAGACTTCCCTTCACCCACCACACCTTGTCTTCCCTTCATATGTCCTGTCAGCTCTTCCTCCAGATTATCAGTAGATCCCAAGTCCATCCACTTCTCTGCTTTTCTGCTGTCAGTATCCCAGGGTAAATACCACCATCCTTGGCTGAAGGCTAGTAGAGCCTCGTAACTGGGCTCTGGCATCTATATCCTTTCACATCCTGCCAGAGTGATGCTCTATGTGCATGCCTCAAATCGCGTCTTGCCCCAGTGGCTTTACGACGTGGTTAGAACAAAACCCAAAGTCCTTAGCCAGGTCTGCAAGGCTCTCCATAATCTACTTCCTGATGCCACTAGGATCTTGTCTCCTACCGCTCCAGTTGACCCTTTGTAAGCCAAGCTTGCCCCTATCTTGGGACTTTGAACTTGCTGGTCCCTCCCTGAGACACTCTATGCCTGGACTTCTTAAGACTGACACCATCATTTCATGAACACCTTGATCTCAAGTGTCACATCCCTAGTGAGACTTACCCTGACCACTCAATCTGTGGGGGTACCCACGTCGTGCTCCCCATTGATCCCGTTTTATTACTACTAGAACATCTACTCCTTATTTGTGTTTTGTCTCTCTCCTCCTTCCCACTGACAACCAGAATGTCAGCTCTCTAAGAGCAGAGCCTTGTCTAACTTTATTCTGCAGCCCTGCCCTTTGATCAGGTCTTAAGAGATAATTTTTTTTAATGAAAAAGTGATCACTCTGTCAGTCAGTCCTCATACTCTCTGTCCTACCCCATTGGCCAGGGAAGTCAACTAGTGGAATATCCCACACAAATTGAGAAGGGATTGGGTACAGCAGAGAAAATGTTACAGAAGTTAAGGCACAAGTTAAGACATAAACACACATCAGAAAATGTCTGGAAAGGAAACGAATGTCATTTGCTTCACTCCACGGTGACTTTCAAATGACAGATGCCCAGCATCATTTAGGGTAGCAGAGTGCCTTTGAAAGAGCTGCAGCCGATTGCTCCAGTCATGCCCAGAAAAAGTCATTGTCCTCTGTGTGTGCCTGGCTTACATTTGGCGAAACCAAGCTTTTGGCTTCTGGCTTCTTCTGAGGTTGAAATTGCCTTGCTTCGCGTTACTATCACCAACAGATATTTTTCCTTTGTGAATCGTCTAGCCGGCCCCTCTAATCACTGGGAACAAACTTTGAGTAGGTTGAACCAAATTAGGTGTCAGAGTACATGCTTCCTTAGCCAAATAAGCTTTCAGAAGCTAGGAGAGCTGCAAAGCACTGTCAGTCCTTCCCAGCCATTTAATTGTGTTCCTCTTTGAGAGTCTGACTTTTTTTTAAACTATTAACCAGCATTAGCTGCAAAAGCATTCCACAAGAGAGAACTCCTTCCATAGGAGTGTCAGAATCCAACAATGCAGATTTCCAAAGAACAAGATTTGTGTTTTAGACAGGAAGTGCTGGGCATGCTTATGGCTTAATGTTTAAGTGAGTGGTGCACAGTTAAGAGGTGCTGATTGCTGCGGGAGGAAGTGCAGGGCCGTGACACGTGAACCACTCCCAGCGGGCAGGGACAAGAGCTCCAGGAGGTGGTCCCTCCTCCTTCTCCCGAGAACAATGGTACTAATGTTTTCAAGGAAAGATCAACTGGAGGGAGACAGGCAGCACCCAGAGAAAGTTCATGGGGTTGTGAGTCATGGGATGCTGGGACACCACAGATGGGGGAGAATGGGCGTGCCATGTGCTTCTGAGTATACACAATAACTCCGCATAGAGTGAGGCCCTGGGAAGATAGTTATGAATTACCCTTTGGACATAGAACTGCCGGGAAAGGTTGCTTTGTAGGTGAATGCCTCCAGTGGGTGGCATCCCGCCTAAAAGTAGAACTTCTGGAAGCAATGAGAACATGGGAGCAACTCAAAGGGACTCTTTTGGCCAGAAGACCAGAAGAGTCTTCTGAAAATCTGCTCTGTGGGGAGGGAAAGACCATTCACTGTGAAATGCTTGTCAAGGCAGCTATACTTTTTTGAGAGATGTTCTAAACTAAGCAGCTTTTGGTAGCATGTTAAGACATTTCACTATGCATGGGTGAATCCTGTTTGAGCATAAAGGGAAGGTTAAGTTCCTTGCTGTTGCAACTTTTAACTATACTGAATACCTTAGCATCTGAAGGTTTCCAGGGCTTGAAAAATCAGATAAATTGGAGAGTTGTTATAGTTGTTTTTCTGTTGAGTTGGTATGTTCACTTGTTTTCATTGACAATGGGGTTTTCATGTAAATATTGGATGTTCTCTGAGCTTGAGAAGCATCTTGGTATCTTAGCCTCAAGATTGGAAGGCCTATCGTGGATATTTTATCTTCTTTCCGTGTGTTTCAGTAGAACATATTTTAAACTATATTTTTAAAACCACTGATACACGAAAATGTCAGGTCCATCTAACGTTTTAACCTAAATCTGCAGTTGTTTATCAGCTGATGGGGGCTGATAGGAATATTTTCACCTAAACCTTAATTAAATGCAATAGGAAAGGGGAGCACATTATAAAAGTGCCAATTTAGGGAGGAAGTGAGAAGTATAATTCCTGCCTGTCAAACATAGCCTGCTTTATTATGCTCTAAATTCTCTAACTAGACATTTTGTGATATTAGTCATCATCTAAAGACTATAAGCTCCAGAAGGAATTGTTTATTGTGTATTATGTCTATGCATTCATAGTCAGGCAGATACTTGTACTTATATATCTTTGAATTATAATTAATGCCAGTTACTAGATATCTTTCATAGGATAAGCCTGGTAGTAGTATAAATAATTATAAACTAAACTAGAGTTCTAAAATTTCTCCCTTCAGGTGGCGAGATTGTTCTTTGCATATCTGTTTCTATTCTGGGAATATTACATTTCTAAAATTTATACATCAGGTAGAAGTGACATTTTCTGCAAAATTCCCTTGTATTGAAATTCCTTTTCTTATTAAAATGTTTTAATTGCATATAAACACACTTAGTGGAGCTCATCACAAGAAGGCTGTCAGTGTGTTTGAAATGTTTACTTCCATATAATGCTAAATACCATCTAAAAATCCTGGAGTCGTCTACAGGTGAAGTTTTTAAATTAAAAGATCTTCAGTCAAGTTTTGAGGGAAAAATGTGTAATTAGCTAAATAGTTCTAAGTATGTAAAGGACTTATTACCATTACTTAGGTGTATATTTAGTTAATAATATATTATTTTTGCTATAAATTAAGAACTTGGCTTCTGAATATTTCGGTGACAGTCAGGGATTGTCCACTCACAGGTTAGCCGTGTGATTTTAGACAGATAACTGAGGCTTCGACATTTCATTACCTTCAGTTTTTAAATGAAGATAATAATAACTTAGTACCCACGAGATAAGGTTATTCTGAAGATAAGATGAGGTCATGAATGCAAAGTGCTGTATGAAGGGCTTGACATACAGTAAGTGCTCAATAAACGAGAGCTCATTATTCTTGTTTTATATTTACTTATTTATTGGTAGAAAATATTCATCTTCTGAACTACCTTCACAGCTGCCAACCAGAAACAATCATGTCGTCCTCTTCTCCAGGTGGCACGAGTGACAAGGTTCATTATATGAAGACAGTAAAATCCAAAACAGGCAGCAGTGCTTAGGAGGCAGCTATTTGCAGAGGTCTCGCCCGTGAACAGTTTAAATTGGAGAGTTCTGAACCCAGTAAAGATAACACGTCTGCCCTCTGGTGGATATTAATTTCAACTAGTTGGAATTTTCTTTGGCTAGACTGGAGATTTCCGGTCTCCCTAAAAAGCCACAGTTGTGTGCCTGGGGCGATGGCTCTGCCTGCTTCTTTTGGATTCTGATAAATATGCAGGTGGACATATAAACGCACAACATGTGTGGTGGGATGAAATGGTTTATGGCTACAGAGAGATGCCCTCTTCCTCTCTCTTCAGGCCTGTCAGGACCCAACAGTTGTTAAGGGTTACTTATAAGAACTCGGAGCTGTCTGATCACTCAGCTGTGGAAGGTAAATGAGAGTTTTAAGGTGTAGGGAAAAGGAGAGGCCAGTGGAAAAGTAGGGCAACGCATGAGAAAAAGGCAGATGTCAAACTGATATACCGCCCCTGGATTTGATGGGAAAGAGGTGTTTAATGTTTTTTCTATGAGGTGTGTGCCTGCATCCCCTCCCCCGCCTCACACACACTGTGGAGTGGAAATTGTTCCTACAAAGGGCTTCACTTCTTAGACAGGGTATAGTCTTTCATCTTCCTCATCACAATGGTTAAAAAAAACAAAAAGAGTAAATAAAGACTCTTGTCTTCCAGTGGCTTCTGTCTCCCAAAGTAGAAAACCTCTTAGTTGTCAATTCACTGAAGTAAATGACCTTGAAATATGGTGCCCACCTACTGCTCAAGCCTCCTGCACCTCTTCCCCCCGCTGCTGAACTTGACCCTGTGACCTTCAGGGCCCTTTAGGGTCCAGATGACAGGGACCCAACTCAAACAAGTAATACAGGGACTGTAGGTTGGCTCAGCTACCTGAAGTTCCGTTGGTTCGCCTAGCTTTAAGTGGCCAGGTTCAGCAGCTCAAATAATGTCATCGGGGCCCTGCTCCCTGTTTCTTTCTCAGTCTTTCCCTCTTTCCATCGCTCATCTCTGATTTCTTTTTCTATTTTGGTTTAATTCTCAGACAGGCTGTCTTCATGTGGGACCAGGATGACCCTGAAACTCCAGACTTCTAATTTCATCAGTGTCTTTGTTTTCAGGAAGAGACCCTCGCTCTTGGTACCCTGTCAATCCCTGAATACGAGAGGTACTTTCTGCCTGTCTCACTGCCTGATCTCAGACCAGTTCCCACTTTGGGTGGAGCCTGGCTACTCTGAACAGTCATATGCCCAACCCTGTGTTTTGGGAGGGAGGGTCCTATGACGGGGAGGCGCTTTGCTAAAGACAAACAGTGGGATTCTGTTACTAAAAGGACAAAAGGGGTATTGGATAGGAAAAGCTAAAATACGTGTCCATAACCTTCCGTGCTCCCAGTACGTGCACCTGTCTCTGCAGGTTTGCTTAAAGCTGTTCTTCCATGACCTTGCACCCTTCAAGGCGTAGCTGAAATTGTACTTCCTCTGTAGACTTCTTCTACCAGCCTGATTTCTACTTCCTTCCTATTTTAAGTCTGTAGCACTTACCTGTACTTCTCATTTGGCTTTTTTGGATGCTTGCTATTGTTGCTATTATTGTTATTTCCAGTGTTACTACAGCCCTCGGACATTCCTCTGGACATTCCATTTTTTGGTTAGTGTTTAAATGTTGCATTGCTCTTTTTGGGGGGATCTGATAAACTTTTGGATGCATATCTTCTCTCATACAGGCAGCAATGACTCTTGATCCTAATGGGATGGGAGTTTGGGGATACCAGAAGGCAGAACCCATTCAAAGATTTTCACCTGCCCTTTAGTCACTTTTAAGTGCAGTGCCCAAGCAGCCTTTAGCTCTTGAATAGAACTATTGTCGGCAGTCCACCTAGGGTGGCACTCAGTCACGGGCACAGTCCTGGGGCCTCAGAGTGGACAGTGCTCCCTTTGGGATTGAGAAGCAGAAGATGTAGAGGTTCCCCATAACTTGCAGCTGAGGCTTTGGGTGATCAATCAAACCACTATTCCAGGAAGGGGTCAGGGAGGGGAAATCATTGTCCTTTTTTTTTTCCCCCTCCTTGAGGCTAAGATTATAGGTCCAGGTGAAGGTCAACTTGAAACTACACCCATGGCAAAACCCAATTATAAACTCTACCCTTAGTGAAATGCCATTAGAGGTTGGTTTTGCTTTATTTGGGATGCAAACAGTTCTGTGTGTGATGTATTCAGGAAGACATATCTATTAAACATAGTCTAACAATGGGGGCACACTCAGATTTGCATTTTAATTCATTTTCCCTCAGTGCTGATATGCAGCTTATCTTTCAAGAACAGGCTCCCGTCAACCCTGATATAAGTTGCTTAAGAATAATGCTCATAATCTATTAGTTTAATCTGTTCACATGAGAAGGGACAAAAAAAAAAATCATTGCATGATGCAGAAGGTTTCAGGACCCACGTGGATTGTATTTTTGTTTTTTGCTTTTTGTTTAATAATTTCCCATAACAATTCCTTTCCATTTCTGCTTACTTTTTTCCTTCTAACTAAAGTATTAAAGCTGAGGGAAAAGGTTATAGCTTTTACTCAGGCTCAGACAGGCTTGAGTTCAAAAGTCTGGCTCCCATGCATATCGATTATGTGCAAATTACTTAATTTGAGCCCAGTTTCATTATCTCTAACAAGTGTATAACAATACAACCTTGAAAATGGGTTTTGATCAGTACAGAGTATGTGTAAAAATTGCCCATCGGGGGACCTGTCAGATAATAGATAATAATCAATAATTTTATCCTTCTGGAACTAAGGTATCTGCTAAGATCTTTATGTCTTTCTAATACCTGCAACTCTGTATGTTGTTTCTCTCACTCTCTGTCACTCCTGGGAGAAAACAGAGTCCTTTCCGTGCAGGATTTATTAAATATTGGATGGAGAGTATGTAACTAGGAGAGTCCTATCTCGTTTCTGCTCACTGTTCTGCATTTTCACTGGCACTTTCGCTTCTCTGTCTTTTTTAACTCCCCCACCAAGAGATTCTCTCTGGGCTCATATGACCTTGATGTTTTTAGTAAAGGAAAGATGGCTGGGACACCTGATGACCCTGGGGAGTCAAGAGTGGGGTGAAGGTCTGGATACTAAAAAAGATTGAGAACCACTGCGGCATATGCTGCAGTGTGAATTAGATATGGGAAAGTGCCTGAACTGCTGAGAAGGCCTGCTGATGTCATAATGGACCTCGTAAAAACTATGTTTATCATTTTACTTAGCTCCATTCTTATTTGGAGGAAAATGGATGGCAGGGATGACTGAAGGCAGATTATCAATGCCAAGGATCCCGGGGCCATGGTCGTAGGTGATAATTGGGGCTGACCCTTAGCTATAGGACAGTTAGGGTGATAGATGGAATTTGAATGCAAGAGTTGAACTTGACAAATGTAGAAGACTGATCTGTCCGAAGAGACCACTAAGGACTGAGATGCTTTAGTATTATTGCAGGGAAAGGTGAGAATGTGTGGGGAGAGATGTTAAAAGTCTTACAAATGCGAGTTTAGAAGAGCTACGTCAGGGGTGGCTGAGATAGAGTCCAAGGCTGCTAAAACTGATACGTGGGGCCAGGGTATCAGGAAGGATGCCATCCTGGCACTGAAGCCCATGGAATGATGAGAGAGACTGTGAGCCCGGTACTAAATTCCCGCATTTGCCATTTGCTTGTTTATTGTCTTTCTCCCAATTCCCGTTAGAGTATAAGCCCCAAGAGAGCCAAGGCATGTCTGCCTTGCTCCTTGCTGCTTCTCCAGCGCCTAAACCAGGGCTCAGCATGCAATAAATCTGCCGTAAATAGCTGCTGGATGAGGGTTAACAAGGTCACCCAGAAATTATGGGCTTTACTTCTCTTCTGAGCCCCTTGCATGCATTTCTGTGCATAGTAGGTGTGAAATGAACATTTGTTGATTGCATTATATGTCACAGCAAAAATTTAAAAAAATTGAATAAATGCCTTAATACTAGCACTTGTGGTGCTATTATCTATGATGTAGAGCTATTAGGCTTCCTCTCGCTTTCTCTCTCCCTCTGCCTCTCACTCAATAGGCAAAAAAGTGTGTGGGGGGATTATTCTGTATATTATCTTTCATAAACATTGTACACATGTTGTGGACAATTTCCATGTCAACATATATGAATCTGTAATATTTACTTCAAGGCTTTATATAGTCTAGCTGCACCACAATATATTTAAAGCATCCCCTATTGCTGGGCATTTAGGTTGCTTCCAATTCTTTGCTCCCATAAGTGGTTCAAGCCCTTATTTAGAGACCTGCCTCAATTATGACCTTGGGGCAAATCTTGAAGTGTGGCTCGGTAAAGTGGTAGCTTAGTAGGTGAAACTCAGAAAAGCTCTGCTGGCTTTTGGTGGGATATCTTGTTAATTGATTTGTTTGACCGGTTGGTCAAACTTGAGGTGCTTGAGCTTCCTGGTGGTGCAGTGGTTAAGAATCCGCCTGCCAATGCAGGGGACATGGGTTTGAGCCCTGGTCTGGTAAGATCCCACATGCCGTGGAGTAACTAAGCCCGTGCGCCACAACTACTGAGCCTGCACTCTGGAGCCCGTGAGCCCTAACTACTGAAGCCCACACCTCTAGAGCCCGTGCTCCGCAACAAGAGAAGCCACCGCAATGAGAAGCCCGTGCAATGCAACGAAGAGTAGCCCCTGCTCGCCGCAACTTGAGAAAGCCTGCGTGCAGCAACAAAGACCCAACACAGCCAAAAATAAATAAATAAATAAATAAATTTAAAAAAATACTTAGGAAAAAATAAACTTGAGGTGCTTTTGGAAATGTCTTGCCATAAGACGTACTGCACAGCACTTGCAGCTCAGGAGGGAGGGTGAACATGTTGCCTGGATTTTAGGTCTCAGCCTGGTCTAGAGCATAAGTAGTTTGTGGCAATTCTGGAAAAGAGACCCAACCTTTGGAATAGCAGAGAGCTGCCTGCATCTTAGGATGAAACGTAAAAATATCTAGGAATTGGAGGGAGTAGGTGATTTAGCATTCTTATTGTTGGTAAAGGGTGTCCCACTTCATTTTGGATAAATTATGTGAAAACAAGACCCAGCAGCTGATGCTCTGGAGCCCAAGCTACGATGACCCTTGTCACCAAGTGCAGGGAGAGTGACCCCTGGGCAACAGGGAAGTGCAGTGTCCTCACCTCCTTCCTTTGCTTCAGTGGAAGTGAAAGAGAAGCAGGAATAAGTAAAGGAAACAAAGAAGTGAGCTCTGCTCTACCTCTCATCTGTCGTTCCACCCCTGGGTGCGGACTCTGGTGTCGGGAGCACAGACCACAATTTCTCATCTTCCCTGTCTGCCAACAAACCAAAAAGTCCCCGTGGCAGCACCCAGCTTCGTTTACTCTGGTAGGGAGAGCCCTGTACACCGCTTGAGATACACAACTTAAAATAGCAAGTACGATGCAGCCTTTAGAACTGGACTTCCTGAGTTCAAGTCCCATCTCTTCCGGTTATCAACTATGAATGTTGCCAAGTTGTTTCGGTCTCCTAACCCTGTTTGCTGCTCTTTAAAGTCAGGGTAATACTATTTATAGGGTGCTTCACTAGAATGTAAGTTCCATGAAAGCAGGGCTTTCTCAATGTTGTGTTTGTGTTTTATCGCTGCTGTTACAAATGACTGCAGACTGGGTGACTAAACCAGCATAAATTCATCCTCCTACAGTTCTGTAGCTCATGAAGCCCAGCATGGGTCTCCGTGAGCAAATACCAGCATGTCAGCAGGGCTGCTTTCCGTTCTGGAGGCTCTAGGGGAGAATCCCTTTCTTGCCTTTCCAGCTTCTAGAGACACCACTGCCCATATTCCTTGGCTCGTGGCCACTTCCTCCATCTCCAAAGCCAAGGATATAGCATCTCTACGTGCCGTTCTTCACTAGGTCATGTCACCCTCTGACCCCAGCTGGGAAACGTTCTCCACTTTTAATAACTCAGGTGATTACATCGTGTCCACCTGGATAATCCAGGATAAGCTTCCCATCCCAAGGTCCTTAACTTAACCACGGCTGCAGAGTCCCCTTTGAATATGTAAGGTAATGTGTTCACCGATCCCAGGGATTAGAACATGGGTATTGGGGAGGGGCACGTCATCCTGCCTACCATACCTGCCAACACCCAGAATAGTGCCTGACACAAAGTAAACTCTCAAATATTTGTTGAAGGAATGAATTGGGAGTATTTAAAGATCAAAGGTCTTTAAAGTGCATAGCAGGACACCCAGCAGGTGGATGACACCGTGGTTTATGTTATGCACTTTTTTACAGGCACTCTCCCAACACTCAAGGGGAAATTAAAACAAAAACAAAACAACAACAAACCACAAGTAGCTCTCTTTCCCTGCTCACCAGTGGGTGTTCTTTCTGGATGTTTACTCGTTGGTTACCCAGATCTAGTATTCCTGCTGTGGCAGACAGGGGCAGAGTTGTTTCAGTTGTATAGAGCAGACCCTGACTAGCCTTCACAGGAGTCTTTTTTACTAATCATGTGCCTGAGGAAAGCTCTGCCCCTTTTAGAGTCATTAACCTTCCACAGAGTGATTCACAGTGAGCCCCACACCTAGGGGGGCTTTAAAAATGATGCACATTCTTGACTGTGCAGCTCCCGAGACCCTGTCGTATTTTTCCTATTCACTGGAGTCCGTCACCCTTGTAGTTGGGCAACAACCTGACAGGCCACTGGGTTGTCCCTGCTTGGTTTGAACATCTGAGTCGGCACCATCGTGTTGGTGTTTTGCCTCGATTCCTTGGACTTGCTGATTTGTTGTTTCAGACCGAGGGGTGAGGGGGATGAGAGATCGTACATACCACATAGTCCCCACTGGTTGGCCCCATCGGAAAGCAAAGTGTGTTATGTGTTCAGAATCAAAACTTAGGTGGTCAGCCACAGGAACACCAGCGTTGGAGGTCTACTCTGACTCTTCATTCCCTTCAAGAAATGCTTTGGGGGCTTCCCTGGTGGCGCAGTAGTTGGGAGTCCGCCTGCCGATGCGGGGGACACGGGTTCGTGCCCCGGTCCGGGAGGATGCCACATGCCGCGGAGCGGCTGGGCCCGTGAGCCATGGCTGCTGAGCCTGCGCGTCCGGAGCCTGTGCTCCGCAACGGAAGAGGCCACAGCAGTGAGAGGCCCGCATACCGCAAAATAAAATAAAATAAAATAAAAAAAGAAATGCTTTGGAATGTCAGCACCTGGGGCTCACGGTGGATGAGTACACTTGAGTGCGTTAGCTAAGGTTTTGTGCTCTTTTTGCAGCCTTTTGTTTAAAAGTTCAGACTAATGGGCTAAGCTCAGAAACCCTCTGGGCCAATCTAAGGGCTCCTCTGAGAGGGGCTGGAGGTAATCGATCCCTTCTCCAACAGTCTAGTGATGACAATGAAGGCTCCGGAGCCAGGTGGACAGGGTTAAGATCTTGCATCCACCATATAGTAGCTGTGTGACCGTGGGCAAGCGACTTAACTAATGTTTTCTTTGCTTCCTTCACCATAAAGTGGTAATACAAACCGTAGCTATCTACTAGAATGGTTATGAAGATGAAATGAGTCAACACAGTGGAAGCACTTAGAACTATGTCTGATATACATAGTAAAAGCTCGATAAAGGTTTACTATAATCCATGACTACTGCCAATATTCATAGTAATGAGCCAATAGTCAGCACCTCACTGAAAAAGATGGTCTGGGTAGCCATTGACATAAGAAAGAAGATCGTCTCTTCTGAATAAATATTGTCCATAATATGTCCCTAGGAACACACTGTCTGCAAAAGATGTTAATAGGAGTTCTGACTGACGGGGTACCACAGTCGTAAATATCTGGGAAACTTCTCCTCTTGGAGATTTACTCTGCTAGAATCTGGGGTAGAGAAAGTAATTTGACTTTGTTTAATCCAGCTTGTCCCAAATGTGTTTGACCACAGAACCCGTAGAGGGAGTGGGTTTTTGTTTGTTGTGAGTTGTTTTTTTTAGTTGTGGGGGTGGGAGGCTGGGTGATGAAGGTGATTATTATTGCTGTGCATTTGTTGTTCGTAGCACCAATAATAGCTCTAGAAACTAGTGTTTTCTCTCTAGGGCATACTTTAGGATAGTACTCTCATTGACTGCGCATATGGGCATCTGATTAAAATACAGATTCTTATTCAGTAGATCTGGGATGGGGCCTGAGAGTCTGCATTTCTGCCTAGTTCCCTGGGGATGCTGCCGCTGCTGGTGCACAGGAGGCACAGTGGAGTTACAGGAATTTTATTCTCTTGGTGACACATATGGAGACCATCAGAAGTGCTCATAGTTATGTAATAGGGGGAGAGGCTAGCCTAACGCAGAGGTTCTCAGCCTTGACTACACACTAGGATTATAGGGGTGATTCAGAAAACTGCTGTTGGTACTCTACCCCTAGAAATTCTGATTTAATGGGTTTGGACATGGGTCCCAGGTGGTTTTTTTCACAAGTTTCCCAAGTGAGTCTAATGAAAGCCAGGGTGGAGAACCACTGGTTTAGTAGGAAGAGGCTTATTTCTGGAGTCAGAGGGCCTGGTTCTAAATCCCAGCTCCAAATCATCCACATGACTCTTACTAATTTAGTTAAATTCTCTGGGCCTCCATTTTCCTGTTGGTAAAAGTGGGCAATAATGGTATGTAATCTCAGAAAGTCTTTGTAAGGATTAAAAGATATGTTAGTGAACTAAAAGCCTAGTTTACGTGGTAAGAGCTCAATAAATGTTAGCTGTAATAATTATTACTGTAATGACTTATTATTGTTATTATTTGGTAACAAAGTGAAGTCGTTTTCTTTCTTTTTTAAATCTGCCTGAGATATTGCATTGGTTACAAGCTAAAATCAGATAAACATGTATTTAAGGGAACAGTGTTATATGTCTGTTGGGTACATGTGTCCTTACCTGGGAAGAGCCCATTTGTAGCCTAAGTTGCCCCCAACAAGCACTGACTTAGCCTGTAATCTCCATGAGAACAGACAAGCAGCTGATTTTGTTTACTGTGGTATCCCCAGTGCTTGTGTTGTTTGAACTGAATAAATGATGGTAACTATTCCAAGTGGAGATATGTCAACTTCTGTCTGCACCCACTGGATTATTTTAGTGACTGAAAATGACAAGATAGTCATAATAAAGAACTGATCAATGCCATATTTTGGATTATTTACTCTAGTCATTTTATCAAGTGTTTATTTCCTTTCTTAATTATAGAAGTAGATGACCGAATCTCACCTCTTGTTTTGTTTAAAATCAGCTATGTTCTCTGCCCTCTTCCACTATTCCATTCATATTCTCTCTCAAACTAAATAGGTCTCTATTCTTCTGTCCTGTCTTGGTTCCTTCTCCTTTTGCCCTCCACCCTACATCCTACTCCCACTGTGGTCTGTGGTCGCTATCAGTTTACTTACTGAAGTCCCAACTCTAACTTTAATTGAGCTCTTTTGTATTGGGCTGTCTATTGGTGTGTGATTTTGGGGACAGATGGGGCAGTCTGTATGGTTTTACTTGCTTATAATATCACATGAATAGCAGTGCTTGATAATTTGTGTATTGTTCCATAACAAATATATATTGTATTCAAGTTCAACAGCAGTCTTCTAAGATAATATAGGGAAGTCTATTCCTAGCCTATTTCTCCTTCTGGGGAAGGAGGAAAACAAGACCCGTTCCCCTCCCTGTCATCCCAATAAGATATAAAGATGCTCGAGAGAACATTTGTGAAAGAACTTGACAGATGCCCTTGGAGAGAAAGCATTACTTTACTCGCTGGTATTTTGAATATCATGAGAGTTTGAATTACAAGTGAGTAAACCCAAGCACATAATCGGTTAAGGACACTTTCAGACTCATGGTGGACACTGCTCACAGGCAGAATTGATAGTGCATCTCCGATTGCTAGAGCCATGGGGATTGGAGACCACAACTACACCCATCTAATTCAGGAAGGACTTGAAATAGCTCCTGTATTTTCAGGACTCAAAAAAATGGAGCTTTTTCACATTTATCCTGAAGATGGAGCCATTTAACGTTTTGGATACCTTATGATTTTAAAATTGATAACTTTAAATTGGCTTTTTTTGAGACCATAATGTTTCGGGACCTTGTTTTTCCCTTAAATAGGACGATTGCTTCCTAACCAACAGAAATAAGAGTGTTATGAATATTTGGTTATGGGCATGGAAATCTGGACATCAGCCCGTGACTTTGCCCATATTTACAGAGGTCACTTTTTCCTGTTTACCTTTGGCTCTCCACATTTATGGATTCAGGAAATTAAGTATTTATTAAGTATTTTCCAAATATGTTTAGAATTCCCATCGTTGATGGCTTGTTGCAAAGGAAAGCACATTTTAAAAGCAATGCAAAAGGGGGGGGATGTGTTTATTTCAGGTGCCCTTGTATTGATCACAATGTTTTCACTGAACCTAGAATCTTTGAGTCAGGAGGATCCTAGAGGGTATGTAGTCTCCCTTCTCATGTAAGTCTCATTTAAGATATTTACTTATGTACTTGTGTTAGTTTCCATGGCTGGATTAAAATATCTGTGTTTACTTATGTAACTCCCAAATCTAACCTTAATTGCGCTCTTTAGCAATGACTTGTTTATTTTCATTTGTGAACGAAAGTAAAGTAGATCCAGATGGGCATTTTCTGTCCTAAGGGGTCCTCGGTTCTCATGGCTGAACACCTTCTTGTAAAGAGGACAAAAAGCATAGCAAATTAGGAGCCAAAATATCTCACTTGGAACATGAATGGCCCATCTTGGGAAGGACTGAACAGGTATACTGCCCTAAGAGGCCATCTGGACATCACCGTGGGTCAGGCTCAGGTGAGACATGACGATGTGTGGATGAGAATAACGCTAGAAGAGGAGTCTTCTTACTACAGGAGGGTAGGCGTGGGCAGAGGACCCTAGGAGAGCAAGGTGCTGTTAAAGTAATTGTCGGGCAACTCTCGGATGTGAATATTAGATGAGAAGTGAGGACTACCTGGAGGCTGATTACTCCCTTCAACTATTCAAGACCGAGGTTACCAGGCTCTGTGATTATGATAAAGGCATTTTCTTGAGAACGGGTGTTGCCTTTGGCGGCTCCTCCACTTCACTTCCTGGGAGGCTGGACCCCAGTCCCTTCTCCCGTGTCACCTGTGCCCACAGAGGGGACCATGTGGTTTTCAGGTAGGTTTAGGCCTATAAAGTACCAGCCATGACCTTAGGAGGAATCTAAGTGCTGGGGACCTCACCCCATGTTGGGACTCTCTGATGCCTTGGACATGGGCCATCTTTGAGGGGCTGAACTCCAGCCTCCACCTTCATCTGACAGTCTGGAGCCCTGACTCAGAGCCCTGCTGGCTTAGAGGCTGTGGTCTGCTACCCAGTACTGTATCAGTCCCACAGTTTGTAAGACAACAACAACTATTATTATTTTTACTGCTGCTCCTGTTACTTCTCCTCCTCTTCCCCTGCTGTCTCATATTATTATTATCGTTATTATTTTTATATATCCATTGCTGTGAAGCAGATTAACCCGCAAAATAGAACAATTTATTATCATTCATAGTTTCTGTGAGTTGGGAATTTGAGAGCTGCTGAGTTTGGGTTTCCCATTTTGTATGATACGAGATACAGGTTTTTTGTAGATGCCCTTTATAAAGGTGAGATAGTTCCCTTCTCTTCCTAGATCGTTGAGTTTTTCTAATCATGAAAGGATCTCAGTTTTTGACAGAAATTGTTTTTCGTACCTATTGAAATGATCATGCGGCTTTGTCTTTTATTCTATTATTATCGCCTGTTACACTGACAGATTTTCATACGTGGTGGTGGAAAACTCTTCTTATGTGTTGCTAGATTTGGTTTGCTAGTATCTTCTTGAGAATTTTTGCATCAATATTTACAATGGATGTTGGGCTGTAGTATTCTTTTCTTGTGATATCTTTGTCTGGTTTTGAGGTCAGTGTAATACTGGCCTCACTAAAATGAGTTGGGATATGTCACCTCCTATTCTTTCAGAAGATATTCAGAAGTGTTGATGTTAATTCTTCTTTAAAATTTTGATAAAATTCACCAGTGGAGCCATCTGGATCTGGATTTTTCTTTGTGGAAAGTTTTTTGCTCGTTAATTCAATTTCTTTACTTGGTATAGGTCTGTTCAGATTTTCTATTACTTGGTTTTTGTAGTTTATATCTTTCTAGGAATTTTCATATTTTATCTAGGTTAGCTAATTTTTTTGGATGTACAATCATCCATAGTATTCCTATATCCCTTTTTATTTTATTCCTTATTCAGATCTTCTATTATATTTCTCATTTGCATACTTTGATTCTTAAATTTTTTCCCCTCTAGTTCTTTGAACATACTTATAATAATGTTTTGAAGTCTTTGCCTGCTTGATCCAACAATCCAACATCTGATGACAGATGGTATCTATTGACTGCTTCTTCCTGAGTATTGGTCACAATTTCTTGGGTTTTTTTTTTTTTTTTTTTGCATGTCTCATTATTTTTTGTTGAAAAGTAGATAATTAGATAACATCATAGCAACTCTGGATTCTGATTTTTTCCAGATAGTTATTATTGTTGCTTATTTTGTTGTTTGCTTTTTGTTTATAAACTTGCCTGTACTAAAGCTGTGAAATCTGTTCCCCCAAGGTAGGTGGCTACTGATGTCTTCGTTCAGTTCTTCTTGTTGTTCTGCTTCTTTTGTTTTTAACCTTGGTTTCCAATGGCTTTCTCTATTATCCATGCAGCTGAATGGGCAGTGAAAAATTGAACTAAGGCTGTGTTCGCACACCTACAAGAGCAGTAAGAAGGCTCTTGTCCTCTGTTGATGGGTCTGTGTGTATAAAGGAAAGTGTATCCAGCGTTCAGGCCATTTTTAAGTCTTCCCAGGTATTTACATTCTGCTGGTCCCTTCTGCATCACCTCTTCTGCACATTGCCTTAACATCAATCAGGAATATGTGACTAACTTGAACCCTCTCCAGTCCTTAGCGAACATGTGTACAGTCACAGTTTGGAATGTGCTCACCCCAGCCACCGCCTTGGGCCAGGAAAGTTCCTGGCTCTTCCCAGTTTCCCGCCACTGAGAATCTCACTTCTCTCAGTGGTGCTGCTAGATGAATATAGTCATCGGCCTCCACTCCAAATCAAGTGAGCCCTTTTTGACCATGACCTCAAAGCTGCCAGGACTCATAGCCTGCCTCACCCAGGCAGGGCCTTCATGCCATCAGGGAGATTTGAATGAACCTCTTAATGACATTTTATGAACCACTCAATGTAATATTTCATTGAAATTTGTTTATACTAGTTTATTAGTGAGGGATGGAGGAAGAAAGGAAACCCAGCAATGTCAGATGATACATACATACATACACATATATATATATAAATTCATTGACAAATATTTTTGACCAATTACTAAAGTCCTGGCAGTCTTTTAGAAAATAAAGATGTAATGTAAAAAAACAAAAGCCAAAACAAAAATGAAAAACAAAGTTCTTTCTCTCAAGAAACTTATGTTCTATTAGAGATGGGGGTGGGGTGTAGGGGGCACAGGCATACATAAAGAAGAAATGACATACAGTGTCATTGCCATGAAGAAAAATAAAGCAACGTAAGGAGAATAGGATGTGGTGGATTGGGTGAAGGATGCTGTTTTGTATGGAGGTGTGTGTCTGAGAATGCGTCTCTGATAAGTGACAGTTGAGTAGAAATCTGGAGGTAATGACGAAGAGTTCCACGTGGATATCTGGGTGGAACAGACAGAAGGAACAGCCAGCGCAAAGACACTTGGCTGGATATTGCTTGTCATGTTCACAGCAAGGAGGTCAGTGTGGCTGGAGTGGTGGGAATGAGAGAGACAGGAGTGGTCCTAATCAGAGAGTTAGCAGGGGGTTAGATCATGTAGGGCTTTGAAGGTCGTGGGATGGACTTGGGATTTTGCTTGGAGCGAGACAAGAAGTCACTGGAGGATGCTGAGGAGAGGGACAGTGTGACATGATGCACATTTTAAAAGTTATACTCTTGCCATTGGGTGGAGAATAGATGTGGGACATAGACGCAAGCAGGGAGTCCAGCATGGGGGTTAGGGGGCATTACAGCCATCTAGGTGAGAGATGACCAGGGTGGTAGCAATACAGGTATGAGAACTGGTTGGCGTTTGGATATGTTTCAAAAGCAGAGACAGTATACTTAGGTAGTGGGTGGACTGGGATGTGCCAAAGAGAGAGGAATCAATGGCTCCTACAGTTATTTTAGCCTGAGCATTTCAGAAACGGAAGTACTATTTCCAAGATGGATTGCAAGAGGAGCAGATTTCTGGAGAGGGAGGGAGGGAGGGAGGGAGAGGGAGTTGAAGGGGAGGTATTAGGAGTTCATTTTTGAACATATTCGGCATAAGTTGCCTATTGGATTTCCAAGTAGAGATGTCAAGGACACAGTTGGTTCTTTGAGTCTGGAGGACAAAGAAGAAGTTTGGGATAGGGATAGAAATTTAGGACTCTCCATCTTATAGACTGTATTTGACACCTTTAGACAGAACAAGATCACACCCATCCCCATGTGCACATGCCATAATATATGCAACATAAAAAATCTCCTGTGACTCCACTTCCCCTCCATCTGCCACCCAGTTTCTCTGATCTCCTTTGCACGAAACTCCGAAATAAAATGTGTCTATATTTGCTATCATTTTTTCTCATTCCATTCTCTCTTGACTTCCTTCCAATGAGGCTTCCCTCCTGCCCACCTTCTGGGTGAACTTATCCTGTCACAAGATGTTCAGTACTGACAATAAGCTGATTACCTCCATTTAACAATGAGGAAACTGAAGTTCAGAGAGGTTAAGGCCACTTGAGTATTCAAGAGCAGAACTCAAGCCACAGCCTCTCTTTCCTGTCCCCAGCCTGCCTCTTGCTTACCCCATCCTAATTCTCGACGACAAAATAGCATAGTGTTTGCAGACAGGGCATTGGAAGAAGATCAGCTCAATTGCCAGTTTACACTGAACATTTAAAAAATCCCTCATAATTAAGTAAATAGAATACAGTATCTCACCCCGATAAATGTATGGGTTTAAATTGTTCATGTCTATTTTCTGGTAAGAAATAAAGTGTGTATAAAGACTGTGGACTTGCTGCTTTGTTTTCTAAAAACAGTATAGTGTTATAGAAATCACTGAATCTTCTGAAAATGTATGATAATGGCCTGGCTGCTGAATATGAGAGTAGGAGTTAGGAAGAGATTCTTTCCTTGACATCCTAAAGAATAGGGCAGGCAGGTACCTTTCAGAGAAGGATGGCAGGATGTGTAATCCTCCTTAGAGCCATGGACAGGCAGACTCACATCTTCTTTCTGGCCTAAAGGGCTGTGACTTAAAGTCGATCTTGTGTTGCTCTGGCATTATTATTTCTCTGTCTTCCTTGGATATTTGTTACTTGCAATGGAAGGGGGAGGGTCTCCCAGAGGACTTGAAAAATATTTGTTCTGACGTGACTGTCTTTATATGCACTCATTTTGGCTGAGATCTTGTAGACAGGACAGAGCAATGCCTTAGAAATCAAATGTGGTGAAAGGCTTTTTCTAGTTTATCGGTTCATCATGGTAGGTCAAAAATCCACTCATTTATAGATTAATTCGTTCAAAGAATCGATCAAGTGATGGCTCGGGGTTAGAGTGTGATGTTAGGGAATGATTTTTCTACACAAGGGAATTTGGACTGAGTTTGAGGATGCAGAGGGTGTAAATTGTCGAAGAGAAGTCTAGAAGGAAGCCTGCATGCAGAGGCTGTTACATACAGAGACATGGATGCGAGAACAAAGACATTGTCCATGAGGGTCTATAACGATATTTGCTGGGTTGAGAAGAGGACTGCACAAAGAGATGGGGAGAGGAGTGAGTAGGGGACTTGAGGTCCAGGAGCAGAATTGGAACTTGCCTCTAGTTTCGTGTTGAAAGCAGAGAGATGGAGAGATGGGCTTGCTGCCTACCAGGTCCTGGGCTATATTTGGACAGCTCAGTGTGAGGAGAGACTGAAGTCAGGAACCATGATGGAAGCTGCCGTGCAATGGCTGTGTCTGGAGGTGATGCTGACCTGATCCAGAGGATGGGAGCAGCGAATGTGGCACTGTTGGTGCTGGTGGAGATTGGTGCTGATGGAGAATGAGATACAGGAATAGATCAATTTTCCAAGCACTTGATATTAGGTTGCAGCAGAATACCCCCAATGCAGGTGGGGTAGCACAGGTGTGCAGCAGCCCTGAATTGGGACAACCTAGTCTTCAGTCTAATACTGTCATGATTCAAGATCCTGACATGTCATTGGATGTTTTTGCAGTTCTGCTTCCTCATCTATTACATGTTACAGGTGAACTATATTGATTTAATATCCATTTGGCATGTTATTGAGCATCTGTTATTATGGATCACGTAGAGGGGATGCATTGGTACACCAGAGAAACACCTTTAGGATCAATTCACAATTAAAAAGCCATTCTCATGCTTTGCCCTAAGTGCTTTGGTGGGGAAAATGTAAGATGCTGTGGGGCTACCAATAGGAGGTCAAGGAAAGCGTTCTGCATCCTTGAGGAAGTAACTTCAGATGGATGAAGGAGTTTTAGTAGAGAGAAGGGTTGCTTTAGGCAATGAGAGGAGGGAAGGAGTAGAGGAAGGATGGTTTAGTCTAAGATGAGAGCAGCGACCCACATGTGAGCCTGGTGTGGATGTGAAAGGGGTGAAAGATTGGAACGGGAAGGCGGGAGTTGGACCGCCCGGCATCTTCTCAGCCACCTTACATGGTGGGAACCTTAGGGATAACTGCAAACGAAGGGAAAATGTGATCCCACGTGCATTTAGAAGGTTCCTCTGGTTGCTTTGTGAAAAACAGATTGAAGGAGACCAAATCCCGGGAGCTGAGTATATCAGTTAGGAGATGTTTATATTAATCCAGGTTAGAAACCTGAGCACAGGTGGTACCAGTGTGAATGGAGAGAGTAGATGTGTTTAATTCATATGTAGGAGGCAAGATATACCTTGTTTGGGGACTGCTTGGGTATATTGACAAAGTGGGCAATAGTGGAAGGTGGGCATAGGCGGGGAAGTCTAGGATAGTGTTAACAAACAGGCCCACACCAAGGGTGAAGAGAGCTTTCCTGTGTGGACCTGGTACCTCTTAGAATGTTACTAATATTAAGGGTTTTACGTGTGTGTGTGTGTGTGTGTGTGTTTAATCTGAACTATTCTCATTATGCCATATATATATATTTTTTCCCATACACAAACACACACACACATACATGCATGCATATCTGGAATGAAATACACCAAGACGTCAACAGTGGTTATCTCAAGGAGGCAGACTGTGTGAGTGGTTTATTTTTATGCATCCCTCTATTTGCCTAATTTTCTACCATGAGAATTAAAGTTTTTACTCCTCAAGACCAAGAAACAATGAAAGGTTTGAGAAGAAAATAAATGTATCTGCCATTACCGATTTTGTTTCATCAAAAGATGGCAAAACACAAAATACAGTCTTTATAAACCTGGCTGTTAATTCCTTCCTTGACGTTATGGTCTATTTCAGACAAAGAAAAGAGATGTATGATCCCAGAAACCTTCAACTGTGAAGAAAACAAAATAGAGATCAATATATTTTGTCCCTGCTTGTATCTTCTGCTAACTCCTTGTTTCTGGGCTACCGAGTGCTATCAACTTCAGTAACTAAGTTAAAAACGATAAAGCTGTGAACGAAGAAATCTTGGAAGTAATAAGATTACACTGCATGAAGTGGAGGAAGGAAATCTATAAATAAGGAACATAGTATGATGGTGTGTTTCATCATTCTTATCTTTAAATGCAAATAAAATTGTTGCAAACTTTCCTGATGCTGAGGCTTGAAGTATATCCAGTTCATTTTTAGCCAAATATATAAATTTTGTGTTACCAAACATTTTGGGCTAAAAGAGCAATTTGATTTTCTCTTACTAAGGGATCTGAAATAAAAGAGATTAGGGGGAAACTTGGGGAACCAAAACCAAATGAGACCTCAAGCACAATGCGACATGAAGCTAGTCAATTCTGAAATATTCAAACACCTTTATTTATCTAACCTACTACGGACCTTGGCACAGATACTGAGTCTTCCACGTTGTATGTGGTTTTAGATGACCTCCAAAAACCACCTGTGACATTCTACACCACAGAATGGTTCCATTTTCCATCTGTTGTCATGCAATTGTTTTGTTTACCAGCAGCTGTCAGATGGGTATTATAATGAATGCTTTCATAGCAAATGTTATAAAGCCAAATATAACAAGCATTCAGGATGAAGCTGATAGCACGGTGCCTACAAAGAGACTGGAAATGAGGCTCTCTCTCGTCTGCATCAGGAAACTGCATTGGAAAAGTGTCTCACAGGCTGGTTTCCCAACTCAAAATAAATTTCTCCGTAGTTGATGCAGAGTTGCCTGCTATACTGGCTACAGGAAACTCTTCAGTGGTTTCTCCGATTAATTGTGATGTAGCCCTTTCAGAAGGGCTATGCACAGCCACGTATGCTCTTATTTTCACATGCAAACAAATCACTTTTTCCATGTGCTAAAATGTGTATGTATTCTCAGGCCCCTGTGATCTCATTGTTCTGGCCCTGAGTCTGCTGTGGGGTTTAGGAGTGTGAGTTCTTTTTTTTTTTTAATTTTAATTAAAAAAAAATTTTTTTTTTTTAAATTTTTTGCGGTACGTGGGCCTCTCACTGTTGTGGCTTCTCCCGTTGCGGAGCACAGGCTCCGGACGCGCAGGCTCAGCAGCCATGGCTCACGGGCCCAGCCGCTCCGCGGCATGTGGGATCTTCCCGGACCGGGGCACGAACCCGCGTCCCCTGCATCGGCAGACGGACTCTCAACCACCGCGCCACCAGGGAAGCCCCGATACATTCTTTTTTATATTCTTTTCCATTATGGCTTATCACAGGATATTGAATATAGTTCCCTGTGCTATACAGTAGGACCTTGCTGTTTATCCATTCTAAACGTAAGCGTTTGCATCTACCAACCCCAAACTCCCAGCCTATCCCTCTCCCCCCGACCCCCTTGGCAACCACAAGGCTGTTCTCGATGTCTATGAGTCTGTTTCTGTTTCATAGATAGGTTCATTTGTGCCATATTTTGGATTCCACATATTAACTTCACTTAGTATGACAATATCTAGTTGCATCCATGTTGCTGCAAATGGCATTATTTCATTCTTTTCTATGGCTGAGTAGTAGTCCACTGTTTATATGTACCACGTCTTCTTTGAGGTGAGAGTTTAATAATCATCTCCCCCAATTGCCTGATGCCCATGTAGAAAAAACACCCTTGGAAGATTCCTGCTTGCCTGTTTGCTCTCTCTGTGTCCCTCCACTGTTTATTTATTTTTGAATTGCCCACAGGGAAAAGTGCAGTTAGCATAGTAGATTCTCTCAACCACTTCCAAAGAGCCCCTGCTCTCCTCTCTGGCAGAAGGGCACGCTTGGGCCCTGAAGGAGAGGGATTAGGGAAGCAGGGTGATGCTGGCAGTGCCGGTGGTTCTTCTGACCTCACATCCAGGACGCTGGGGCCATTAATCTACCTGCACCCATCAGGCTTGCCGAACGCTTGGGAGACAGCCTAGGTATCAGAGCTCTCAAAGCACAGGGATATGGCTGTCCTACTTGCTCGAATGGCTGGGGTCATTTTAAACCATTACCTGGTACTGGTGGAAGTGGGTCCAAAAGAGCTTGTTGCATTTACTTGGGGGCTTAATTCACCGGTTCCCTAGGATTTTATCTCCCCATTTGTGGTTAAGGTTAAGATAATCTCACTCCTAAAGTTTATACATTTCCCCCCAGAAAACTGATATGGCATGTTCCTTTTTCTTCTGTGAAATGAAAAAGAGGAATGTTTTGTGCGTTGATATATATATATATAAAGTATATGATGTGTATGTGTACATTTATTAATTTTTTGCTCAGATTCAAAGGAGGGAGTGAAAGCTATAACAACAAGTCTACTTCATGGATCTGCTTTTTCTTTACACCTCAGCCCTGGAATATGTATTTTGTGAAGTCCTCCAGGCATTCTCCTGTGCTTCAGATTCTGTAGATGTTCAGTAAGTGTTTGACTAAATGAATAAATAAAGGGCAGTCAGTTGAATGGGTCCACTTTGCTTTGATGTGTCATCTTGATTGTACAAAATTGACATATCCAAATCAATACTGAGAAGTAATGTTCAGTATACAGTGTAGGTATATACCATATAGTATCTGTATAGTATCTGTAATACCAGCACTATACTGTAGTGTTAGGTGTGTAGGTTTTGGAGTCCTGTTGCCTGTGTTTGAACCCTGGCTTCATGCAACTAACCAGATGACTTGGAGCAAATGATTTAATTTTCTAAGACTTTGTTGCTTCTTTCAGAAAATTAGGATGATAAAAACATCTACCCCATAAGGTTGCTATGAAGTTTAAATGAGAAAATCTATATAAAACTGTTAGCACTATGCCTGTAACGTACAAGCCCTCGATGAATGGTATTATTATTACTATTTGCCTAACATTTTGCTTTTGGGGAACACACACCTGTCAATTTCCCCTATTAAAGATGTGGCTTGACTTAGTTGCTGTTGGCCCTACCCTCAAACTTATTGAAACACGTGCTACAAGGCATATTGCACAAAATATGGTGCTCAGAATATCATGGCTTATATATTTTATCTTGCTGGCGAAGGATTCTAAAAGGTTTAAAGCTTAAATTAGAGCCCACATTTATGCTGAGTCGGGAGAAGGCACCATATGCCTCTCCATCTTGTGTGTGGTACCCCTGGAAGGGAGGGGGAATGACAACACGCCGGTGTCTCCAGCCAAAACTTGAGGCCGGCAGCTGAAGAAATCCAGATTGGGCAACATCCCTGGCTCTCACGGTTTTGTCTGCTTGTGCACTTGACCTTGGCAGCCAAGGTCTGAGCAGTTCCTCTTTACTTTCTGTCATTAATCACTCCTGAAGCATCTTCTAAACGGACAGCTTGGTTGGATTGAATAATGTGCCTGTGTTTTCTCATCTGATACAAGCACAAGTTAAACTGGAGTCACCTCCATTGGTGAACGTGGATATCAGGCTAGAGCAGGATTTTCCAGCTGTGTCTTACCTGAAAATATTCTATTAATTGGCTGTTAACATTGTGCTCCTGCTACCATGGTGCCTGCAATTATGATAACCTACTGTTTCAAGTTTTCTATTGAAGTAGAAATTACTGCCGGAGAAGAGAGAGGGATGACATTTACTTTCACTGGCAAATGAGGCCAGATTTTGGCTTTGAGTCGCTCTTGAGGATTTAGAGGTGGCACGTGGCACTGCATCGCAGGAAACATATCACGGTAGAAGATATTCACCGTGCCTCACTTTACAATTGCCATTTATTTTTAAAGTTATGGGTGTACCACTTAATACATGCTTTCCTGGATAGAAAGAAAAGCTAATATTATATAGAAAATACTTGGTTGCTGAAAATGAGGTTAAGAGAACAAGAATGACCTATAATATTTCACATGGTCCGAAATGCAATTTCTGATACCTTTGACAGTGCTTTAGAGTTTTTAAAGAGATTTCCGTTTATTTAACAAAGTGGAAACTCATGCCAGAGAGTTTTAATGATGTAAGGAAATTCTTATGGAAATCTACTACAGAGCTTTACCTGGAACGCAGGTATCGTGATTCTTGGCTCTGAGAATTTTCTACTAGAATGTATAATGTCCTAACAGAAACATCATGATTCAGGGAGGGAAGAATGTTTTGTAACAAAGGCACCGTTTAGCTGATGTAGTGACGAAGGAATTCGTCTCAGACTTGGAATTCTGTATGTGTTTCTTGGGACAAAATCGCCTTAAACAGCATCCCGTGGATTGAGGAAGGAAGCATGAGATGGTAACATTTAGGTTAATTCTGGGCTTGTTTTTCAGCCCTGAACAAGTCAGCATTGCCTCCTGCCCACATCAATCACTATTAAGTCGCTGTGTTTTCTTCCTCACTGTGGTTTAGGTGAGAGAATGTCAGTGCTATTTAGTACAGTGAGATTTTCCCAGAATACGTCTCAGGACCCATCTTTGGGTGTCGGGAAGACATTCTACTCTATTAACTGCGGGATGTTTGTCCTCTTACCCATGTCACATCAGATTGGTGTTGGTAGCTGACTAATAAGTGGGGTGGAGGTGGGCTTGACATTTTGTCTTCTAGAGAAACAACTGGTAAGATGAGTAATGCCATTCTTAGTTCTAGTTTCAGCTCTCTTTCCTGTCTTTATTTCAGCCCTTGCTTCTGCTTCATTTCTTCTTCCTTCTCTCCCTCCTTGGGCCTCTCCCTCTGTTTTCCTTCCCTTCCCTTCTTTTCTCTTCCCTTCCCTCCCTCATCCTCTCCTTCTCTCTCTCACAGACACACATGCTCGCTCACAATTTTACCCAACCATTAACTGGTATCTTTAATGAGGACTGTCATTAAACATCTTCTCATAATAGCAGAAAGAGTCTGGTACCCAAATTACAGAGGCATGGTGTGGGAGACCCAAATTCGTATCTTGACTCAACCATGAACTAACTTGGTGACTCCAGATATATACTATAGACTCTCTGTGTCTGTTTTTTCATATATAAATCAGGAGTGATAATAATACCTATCTTGTAAGGTTGCTGGAAAGATTAAATTAGATTATACCAATGAAGTGTTTAGCACAAGGTCTGATGCATTAAAATCTTTCAGTGAACATTGTTTTGTTTTAAACATTTTAAAAATTGAAGTATCGTTAATTTACAATGTAGTGTTAGTTTTAGGTGTAGAGCAGAGTGATGCAGTTATACACACACACACACACACACACACACACACACACACACACACATATTCTTTTTCAAATTCTTTTCCATTATAGGTTACTACAAGATGTTGAATATAGTTCCCTGTCTATACAGTAAGTCCTTGTTGTTTATCTATTTTATATATAGTAATGTGTATATGTTAATATGAACATTGTTTCATAATCACTAATAGAAAACATTTTCATTGGACTCCATCTCATAAGATGCAGGATCAAAGCTAATATTCACAAGAGAAAAGCAATCTTTAAACAGTATATCCTACCTGAATTCAGGCATTGGAACTAGTAACCAGGAAAAGTTCCATTCATTGATGGTTATGAAATATTTGGAATGTTTATCTTTGTTCCATGAGGAAATGTACAATTAAAGCCATTTAAAAAAATTTACCCCCTTAAGGTTCATCTCTAACTCTCTAATGGGTTTAATGATTTCGGTGCTAATGAATCCTGTTGGTGAAGCAGTATGTCTACCCCACCTTTTCACCTCTTCTTAGAAAACCTCATCCAGGGCTTCAGTGGATCTCCCAATAGATCAAAGATCTGTTCTCTGGTAATAGCTGACTAGATTGAGGAAAGACATGAATGGCTCTGGCCAATCAGTTTCTCTCTTCCTGGGAGTTGAGAATTTTGACAGAGCACAATGTCCATACTCTTTTTTTTTTTTTTTTAAAGAGGTTTCAATATCAAAAAAACAAACAACCCAATCCAGAAATGGGCAGAAGACCTAAATAGACATTTCTCCAAAGAAGGTATACAGATTGCCAACAAACACATGAAAAGATGTTCAACATCACCAATCATTAGAGAAATGCAAATCAAAACTACAGTGAGGTATCACCTCACACCAGTCAGAATGGCCATCATCAAAAAATCTACAAACAATAAATGCTGGAGAGGGTGTGGAGAAAAGGGAAGCCTCTTTCACTGTTGGTGGGAATATAAATTGATACAGCCACTATGGAGAACAGTATGGAGGTTCCTTAAAAAACTACAAATAGAATTACCATACGACCCAGCAATCCCACTACTGGACATATACCCTGAGGAAACCATAATTTAAAAAGAGTCATGTACCACAATGTTCATCGAAGCTCTATTTACAGTAACCTGGACATAGAAGCAACCTAAGTGTCCATCGACAGATGAATGGATAAAGAAGTGGCACATATATACAATGGAATATTACTCAACCATAAAAAGAAATGAAATTGAGTTATTTGTAGTGAGGTGGATGGATCTAGAGACTGTCATACAGAGTGAAGTAAGTCAGAAAGAGAAAAATAAATACCATATGCTAACACATATATATGGAATGGACTTGAGGACACAGGGACAGGGATGGGTAAGCTGGGACGAAGTGAAAGAGTGGCATGGACTTAACATATATACTACCAAATATAAAATAGGTAGCTAGTGGGAAGCAGCCACATAGCACAGGGAGATCAGCTCGGTGCTTTGTGACCACCTAGGGGGATGGGATAGGGAGGGTGGGAGGGAGACGCAAGAGGGAGGAGCTATGGGGATATATGTATATGTATAGCTGATTCACTTTGTTTTAAAGCAGAAACTAACACACCATTGTGAAACAATTATACTCCAATAAAGATGTTTAAAAAAAAAGGTTTTGTTGTGAAGAATAATAGGAAATAAGCTTTAGGAAGGGGAGGTACCTAAGATTAGGAGGGCACATGGACATCACCATTGACTGGCTGGGTGACCTAGAACAAGTCTCTTCACCCAGAGAGCCTTGGTCTCATCATTTGCAAAGCAAGTTGTAATAGGAGCTACTTCAAGACATGAAGAATACACACAAAAAGGCAGGTGAAGCATTTAGTGGTGGCTTGGGCACATAGTAAGTGTTTAACATTTAAAATTGTATTTAGCCCTTAACCAACCACCATCTGAGATGGGCCTTGACTCTTACATGAAAACTGCCCATTCCTTTGGGCAGTTTGGGTGTTTTACTTTTTTATCCTCCTGATGAGGTTTAACATTGCATAATCCTTCCTTCCTTCTTGAAGCTCTGTCCTCCACCGATTCTCCTGGTGGATTTCCCACCTCTTTGCCTAGTTTTGTGGGTTTTGTGTTTTTTTGTTTTGTTATTGTTGTTGTTTTGGCCGTTTTCAATGCCTCCTCTTCCTTTGTTTTTGCCTAAACAAAGTTACCTCCAAAGTTGTGACCTCTGTCTCCTGTTCTTCTATCTGTTTTCTCGAAACCGTCAGCTACCATTTATTGAGCACTTAGCTGGCACTGAATTAAGAGCTTTGCATAAGTTCTCACTTAATGCTTCAAACAGCTCTCTGAAGTAGGCATCACTGTCCCCTTCTTCAGATAAGGAAACCAAGGCTCAAAAGCCTTGATTAAGCCATTTAAGTTAACAAAGCCGTCAGGAATTTAAGCCCAGGATTCCAAAGCTCACACTTCATTGACAGTCATTAGAGGAAATTATGTGTTACAATTTTACCTCTTCCAGGTTACTAGCTGTGTTAGTTTAAGTGACCTAATGTAGCCTCAGTTTCATAGTCTATAAAATAGTCATAAGAATACCATCTTTCCATTTTTGGGGGGTAGGTGATTCAAATAATTTATGCAAAGCATTTAGCATGTTACATGGAACACAGTAGACAATAAGTCCAGGCTTTTATTAATAACAAATAATTAGTTTCTCATTCTGGAAGATTTCAATTTGGATACATGAATGTGACGTTAAAAACTGAACCCACCTCCAAATTTGAATTATTGCCTAACTAGAACCATGAAACTGGAAATGGAGAAATAACATACAATTCTAGCAATATCAACGTTATTATTTTCATTTTTTTCCCTGATGCTGTCAGTTTGTTATTTGTGCTATTTCTGAGAATAATAGAATTTATTCAGGCAATTTATCCTTAATGCAAGTGATATACATGGGGCTGTGCAGAGCTTATATATCATGCTAATAATGTGTGGTTCATCCTTTTTTTTCCTCTCTCTTTACAAATGGAGACATTGATTTCCTACCCCGTCCTGTCTTTTATTGCATTTTCTGCATTGAGGTCATCTCTCTTTACTGCCTACACTGGATTCCAAAAGGCAAAATGATGTTTAATACTATCCAACAGTATTTTTTTTAGCATCTACCTGGTGCTTTCTTTGGCACTGTGGGTTTTGGAGTAGAGTAAAAGAGAAGAAAAAATTATATTTACTCTACCCAGGTATAAGTTAAATCCATTGGTTAAAAACATACACCTGGTCAATGATAGAAGCACAAATATAGAACTTTATATTGGGAGCTTCTGAAATAGTGTTGATTAAATGCATACACGTTTAAAGATGTGAACACTATCCATGGTCTCATTTCTTCTGACTCCACACTCTCTCTCTGGGTGACCTCCTTCAATCTTTGTTTTTTAAGCTCCAAGTATATCTTTATGCCCCCCCCCAATATTATCAATATTTCTAGCACCAAATGTTTCTTCTGAACTTCAGACTCATATTTCTTCATACATATCTCCAGTTGCCCCCTGACCCTGAATTGCCCATGGATGCCTTTCATTCATTGTGTCTGAAACTGAAATCAAAACTCTCCCCCTCAGCCAGCTGCACCCCAGTCTGTCCTGGCTCCTCCATCTTGTCAAGTCACACATGCATTCCATTCACCCATGCTGGAGATCTGCGAGCCAGCACTGTTTACCCTACATCCCTGCCAGACCTGAGCACAGTTCATTACCAGTTCCTATCAATTAACTTCTCTGTGATTTCTTGAACTTGACCTGGCCTCTCTATGTCCTGCAGAGATAAACACCAGAAACTGGAGAAGTAGAGAAGCAGCACCAACCTGTTTGCTTGATGCTGGATGATGTGTGGGACAAGAAACTACAGCACTGATTTCCAGGGGCTTCAGACAGATGTTCAGGGGGAGAACCAAGACAAGGATGTGAACTCTACAGAAGGGGGAAAAAAACTAATTTGAGTAGATAAGAAGAAGAATTCTCGAGACTTGATGACAAGATAGATTCAAGGGAAGAATTTGTAGTTAGGAACAATCTCCAAACCTGTTCAGGATATTAAAAGTTTTGTCTATGCCTTTATGAATGAAGCCCAGGAGAGATCTTGTTTGAAAAAATAAAGAGGGAGCCTCTTTTTAAGAGGTTGAAATAGAGGACAGTAAATGCTTTTGTAGTGGGTTGACTCTGTGGAACTGTGTGACCTTGAGCATCTCCATTAACCCCTGTGGGATTTATCTTCAGAAAATGAGGAATTTTGATTAGATCATTTCTAACATTGTAGGCTTTTGAATAGTAAGAGTTTTATGATTATGAACTTGGGAGAAAAGTGTAATAGTTAAAAATCGGTGATGATGGATTCAAGGAAGAACTGAGTTGAATTATATTTAGAACTAAAGTATACCCTTGCTGAAATATAGAATAATAATGAGTCTGGTATTAATATAGTCTGGCTTAAGTATAATACTAATATAAACAAAATTATATTGAGAGAAAATGATGTTTATAGAGTACACCATCAAGATGAACTCTAAAAAAGGGAAACTAAACCTTGTCTAAATAGGTTTTTATCCCCCCTCTCCATTGTCACTTTTTTTTTTTTTTTTAACACTATCATTATGTTTTCCAGGCTGGCAGATGAATATCAAAATCTGCTTCTGATTGAGTTTTTTCTTCTCTCCTTGATAGAATTTATTTTTTCACTTATAAAAAGCAAATAGATCACGTGTTTTCTCTTCTGAGTCAAAGAAGTAAATGCAACAAAAGTTTCTGTGCTCAATTCCAGTTTCTTATTGAAAAAAATTAATGTAACTGAAAAAAATATTCATTTACTGTTTTGAACAAAGTTTTATCATGAATCTCTTCCTTGGGAGTAAATAGTCCTTAAAACAAGCTAAATGTACATCCTTAATAATTTAAAGTCAGAGAACCAGCCATGTGTAAAATAGGTGTGTGTTCACATAATTGACTACAGTATTTTGCTACATGGTTAAATGCATGATTTCCCCTAATAGAATGCCATTGTGGTCTACATCACATTTCCTACTTCATAAAAGTCAAATGAGCTGTGACCAGAGTCTCCCAAACTTAATGGAAAGTTCATTTTGTGACTTCTGAGCTTAAATTGTGTCTTTCTAGGATGAATCAATAGATTTAAAGCACGTTAATGGATCACATCACCAAAAGGTCTAATCCTGAGTGACTAAAATGGTAGATTTAATTCAGATTTATTGCTTTTCTAGCACATTGGACCAAAAGGTCTTTAATCTCTGTAATAATATAATGGATTTGAATTAACTAAATAATACTCACCTGATGGAGATCATTTAAGTCATCTACATATTCACATGGCATTGTGCATTTCAAATTTTTGTGAGGAGGGATGTCGGATGGATGGGTTTAATCTGAAAACCAGCAAAGAAGTAAAACCATCTGTCAGTGGAGACTTGGGGGCTCAGTGTACACTTTTTTTCCTGTATGGGATGCTTGCTAGCACAACAAATTTATACTCTGCTCTGCCAACACCCTTAGCTACAACTACCAATCAGAAAGTTATCAAGGCTAGAACAAAAATACATAAGTTATGTTCTGGACTGTGCAAACACTCTTGAGCACAGCCATAAACTATAGCTGTAATGCTCTGGGTGCTTGACCTTGGACGAACATCATGGGTTGATGGGCATGGCCAGACCCAGAGATGGCACCACTTCAAAAATACAAATGAAGATGTTCAGTGTTGCTGGCAGTGAGCTTCTGTGAGGACACCATTTGAGGGGAAGCCAAATTGTTTCCGTTATCTCAGGGAACACGTTGATGTTGAAAGACAGTGAAAGAGCATGAGGCTACCTAATATTTCTGGAAGGATAAATACAATATATTTATATTAGATAAGAGATACACAAAGGAGAAGACAGACAGAAGATAAGACCCAGGGAGGAGGTGATGTGACCAGAAAGGCAGAGATTGGAGTAGTACAACCACAGCTTGAGGTATTTTGACAGGGACTGGAAGCTGAAAAAGACCAGCCAGAAGAACGTAGAAAGATCTAAAAATACAGTGTTGAGAGGGCAGACAGCAGAAGCAAGAAGAACTACAATCCTGCAGCCTGTGGAACAAGAACCACATTCACAGAAAGATAGACAAGATGAAAAGGCAGAGGGCTATGTGCCAGAGAAGGAACAAGATAAAACCCCATAAAAACAACTAAATGAAGTGGAGTTAGGCAACCTTCCAGAAAAAAAATTCGGAATAATGATAGTGAAGATGATCCAGGACCTCAGAAAAAGAATGGAGGCAAAGATCGAGAAGATGCAAGAAATGTTTAACAATGACCTAGAAGAATTAAAGAACAAGCAAACAGAGATGAACAATACAATAACTGAAATGAAAACTACACTAGAAGGAATCCATAGCAGAATAACTGAGGCAGAAGAACCGATAGGTGACCTGGAAGACAGAATGGTGGAATTCACTGCTGTGGAACAGAATAAAGCAAAAAGAATGAAAAGAAGTGAAGACAGCCTAAGAGACCTCTGGGACAACATTAAATGCAACAACATTCACATTATAGGAGTCCCAGAAGGAGAAGAGAGAGAGAAAGGACCCAAGAAAATATTTGAAGAGATTATAGTCGAAAACTTCGCTAACATGGGAAAGGAAATAGCCACCCAAGTCCAAGAAGCACAGCGAGTCCCATACAGGATAAACCCAAAGAGAAACACGCCGAAACACATAGCAATCAAACTGGCAAAAATTAAAGACAAAGAAAAATTATTGAAAGCAGCAAGGGATAAATGACAAATAACATACAAGGGAACTCCTGTAAGGTTAACAGCTGATTTCTCAGCAGAAACTCTACAAGCCAGAAGGGAGTGGCATGATATACTTAAAGTGAGGAAAAGGAAGAACCTACAACCAAGATTACTGTACATGGCAAGGATCTCACTCAGATTCGATGGAGAAATCAAAAGCTTTACAGACAAGCAAAAGCTAAGAGAATTCAGCACCACCAAACCAACTCTACAACAAATGCTAAAGGAACTCCTTTAAGTGGGAAACACAAGAGAAGAAAAGGACTTACAAAAAAAAACCCAAAACAATTAAGAAAATGGTCATAGGAACATACATATCGATAATTACCTTAAACGTGAATGGATTAAATGCTCCAACCAAAACACGTAGACTGGCTGAATGGATACAAAAACAAGATGCATCCATATGGTGTCAAAAGAGACCCACTTCAGACCTAGGGACACATACAGACTGAAAGTGAGAGGATGGAAAAAGATATTCCATGCAAATGGAAATCAAAAGAAAGCTGGAGTAGCAATACTCATGTCAGATAAAATAGACTTTAAAATAAAGAATGTTACAAGAGACAAGGAAGGACACTACATAATAGTCAAGGGATCAATCCCAGAAGAAGATATAACAATTATAAATATATATGTGCCCAACATAGGAGCACCTCAATACATAAGGCAACTTCTAACAGTTCTTAAAGAGGAAATCAACAGTAACACAATAATAGTGGGGGACTTTAACACCTCACTTACATCAATGGACAGATCATCCAAAATGAAGATAAATAAGGAAACACAAGCTTTAAATGACACAATAGACAGACAGATTTAATTGATATTTATAGGACATTCCATCCAGAAACAGCAGATTACACTTTCTTCTCAAGTGTGCACAGAACGTTCTCCAGGATAGATCACATCTTGGGTCACATATCAAGCCTCAGTAAATTTAAGAAAATTGAAATCATATCAAGCATCTTTTCTAACCACAATGCTATGAGATTAGAAATTAATTACAGGGGAAAAAACGTAAGAAACACAAACACATGGAGACTAAACAATACGTTACTAAATAACCAAGAGATCACTGAAGAAATCAAAGTGGAAATCAAAAAATACCTAGAGACAAATGACAATGAAAACACGATGATCCAAAACCTAAGGGATGCAGCAAAAGCAGTTCTAAGAGGGAAGTTTATAGCTATACAAGCCTACCTCAAGAAATAAGAAAAATCTCAAATAAACAATCTAACCTTACACCTAAAGGAACTAGAGAAAGAAGAACAAAAAAACCCCAAAGTTAGCAGAAGGAAAGAAATCTTAAAGATCAGAGCAGAAAAAAATGAAATAGAAACAAAGAAAACAAGAGCAAAGATCAATAAAACTAAAAGCTGGTTCTTTGAGAAGATAAACAAAATTGATAAACCATTAGCCAGACTCATGAAGAAAAAGAGGGAGAGGACTCAAATCAATAAAATTGGAAATGAAAAAGGAGGAGTTACAACAGACACCTCAGAAATGCAAAGCATCCTAAGAGACTGCTACAAGCAACTCTATGCCAATAAAATGGACAACTTGGAAGAAATGGACAAATTCTTAGAAAGGTATACTCTTCCAAGACTGAACCAGGAAGAAATCGAAAATATGAACAGGCCAATCACAAGTAATGAAATTGAAACTGTGATTAAAAATCTTCCAACAAACAAAAGTCCAGGACCAGATGGATTCACAGGTGAATTCTATCAAACGTTTAGAGAAGAGCTAACACCCATCCTTCTCAAACTCTTCCAAAAAATTGCAGAGGAAGGAATACTCCCAAACTCATTCTATGAGGCCACCATCACCCTGATACCAAAACCAGATAAAGATACTACAAAAAAAGAAAATTACAGACCAATATCTCTGATGAATATAGATGCGAAAATCCTCAACAAAATACTAGCAAACCGAATCCAACAACACATTAAAAGGATCATACACCATGATCAAGTGGGATTTATCCCAGGGATGCAAGGATTCTTCAATATATGCAAATCAATCAATGTGATACACCATATTAACAAATTGAAAGAGAAAAACCATACGATCATCTCAATAGATGCAGAAAAAGCTTTTGAAAAATTTCGACACCATTTATGATAAAAACTCTCCAGAAAATGGGCATAGAGGGAACCTACCTCAACATAATAAAGGCCATAGATGACAAACCCACAGCAAACATCATTCTTTTTTTTTTTTTTTTTTTTTTTTTTTTTGGTGGTACGCGGGCCTCTCACTACTGCGGCCTCTCCCGCTGTGGAGCACAGGCTCCGGACGCACAGGCTCAGCGGCCATGGCTCACGGGCCCAGCCGCTCCACGGCACGTGGGATCCTCCCGGACCGGGGCACGAACCCGTGTCCCCTGCCTCGGCAGGCGGATTCTCAACCACTGCGCCACCAGGGAAGCCCAAACATCATTCTTAGTGATGAAAAACTGAAAGCATTTCCGCTAAGATCAGGAACAAGACAAGGATGTCCACTGTCACCACTATTATTCAACATAGTTTTGGAAGTCCTAGCCACGGCAGTAAGAGAAGAAAATGAAATGAAAGGAATGAAAATTGGAAACGAAGAAGTAAAACTGTCAGTTTGCAGATGACATGATACTCTACATAGAGAATCCTAAAAATGCTGCCAAAAACTACTAGAGGTAATCAATGAATTTGGTAAAGTTTCAGGATACAAAATTAATGCACAGAAATCTCTCACATTCCTATACACTAATGATGAAAAATCTGAAAGAGAAATTAAGGAAACACTCCCATATACCATTGCAACAAAAAGAATAAAATATGTAGGAATAAACCTACCTAGGGAGACAAAAGACCTGTATGCAGAAAACTATAAGACACTGATGAAAGAAGTTAAAGATAATAATAACAGATGGAGAGATATACCATGTTCCTGGATTGGAAGAATCAATATTGTGAAAATGCCTATACTACCCAAAGCAATCTACAGATTCAATGCAATCCCTATCAAATTACCAATAGCGTTTTTTACAGAACTAGAACAAAAAATTTCACAATTTGTATGGAAAAACAAAAGAACCCGAATAGCCAAAGCAATCTTGAGAAAGAAAAACGGCGCTGGAGGAATGAGGCTCCCTGTCTTCAGACTATACTACAAATCTACAGTAATCAAGACAGTATGGTACTGGCACAAAAACAAATATAGATCAATGGAACAGGATAGAATGCCCAGAGATATACCCACACGTGTATGGTCACCTTATCTTTGATAAAGGAGGCAAGAATATACAATGGAGAAAAGACAGTCTCTTCAATAAGTGGTGCTGGGAAAACTGGACAGCTACATGTAAAAGAATGAAATTAGAACACTCCCTAACATCGTACACAAAAATAAACTGAAAATGGATTAGAGACCTAAATGTAAGACTGGACACTATAAAACTCTTAGAGGAAAACATAGGACGAACATCCTTTGACATAAATCTCAGCAAGATCTTTTTTGAGCCACCTCCTAGAGTAATGGAAATAAAAACAAAAATAAACAAATGGGAACTAATGAAAGTTAAAAGCTTTTGTACAGCAAAGAAAACCATAAGCAAGATGAAAAGACAACCCCCAGAATGGGAGAAAATATTTGCAAACGAATCAATGGACAAAGGATTAATCTCCAAAATATATAAATAGCTCATGTAGCTCAATGTTAAAGAAACAAACAACCCAATCCAAAAATGGGCAGAAGACCTAAATAGACATTTCTCCAAAGAACACATGCAGATGGCCAAGAAGCACATGAAAAGGTGCTCAACATCACTAATTATTAGGGAAATGCAAATCAAAACTACAATGAGGTACCACCTCACACCAGTTAGAATGGGCATCATCAGAAAATCTACAAACAACAAATGCTGGAAAGGGTGTGGAAAAAAGGGAAGCCTCTTTCACTGTTGGTGGGAATGTAAATTGATACAGCCACTATGGAGAACAGTATAGAGGTTCCTTTAAAAATTAAAAATAGAATTACCATATGATCCAGCAATCCCACTACTGGGTATATACCCGGAGAAGACCATAATTCAAAAAGACACCTGCACCCCAGTCTTCATTGCAGCACCATTTACTATAGCCAGGTGATGGAAGCAACCTAAGTGCCCATTAACAGACGAATGGCTAAAGAAGTTGTGGTACATATATACAACAGAATATTACTCAGCCACAAAAGGGAACTAAATTGAGTCATTTTTTGAGATGTGGATGGATCTAGAGACTGTCATACAGAGTGAAGTAAGTAAGAAAGAGAAAAACAAATATCATGTATTAATGCAGGTATGTGGAACCTAGAAAAATGGTACAGATGAACCGGTTTGCAGGGCAGAAATTGAGACACAGATGTAGAGAACAAATGTATGGTCACCAAGGGGGGAAAGCTGTGGAGGGGTGGGGAAAAAATGTTCTTAAAAAAAAAAAAAAAAAAAATATATATATATATATATATATATATTTATATTAGAGCCGCTGCATCAATAACAGCAGGCTCCTCCCTAATGAGAAGAAGGTGGATGGTCCTTCTGTGTCCCTTTGCTCAAACCCTTTGCTCAACCATTTTCATTGTATGCCCCCAAAGACTGCAATTTTAAGAGTCTGAAATGTGGTAGAGTCACCTGATATGAGAGAAAGAGAAAAAAATCAAGTGGTGTTTTGATTCCACCTACTCTTTCTCTTAGTGAGAACATATACCATCAGTTTTGCTATAACATGACATCTGTGTTCCTAAAAATCACTGCACTGTGCAGAAATCACATAAAAAAACCACAGGGCGTATGGGGAGAATGGGACTATGGGCAACTTCGTCAGTGACACAAAATGATGCACACACCCATAAACAGTGGCACAGTTTTATGTGTGTTGAATGATTAAAATACATAAATGCCACAATACATATGGCACTTCGCCTTGAGGTTTTCTGGGGAAGTGGGCATCAGAAGGGGTGCAGCTTGTGAGTTATTATAAAGTGATAGAAATGGAGAGTTATCCGAAATTGGATGGAAAGTTGTGGCACCAGATGTGGATGAGTATGACTCATAACACATGCTGTGAACTGGGGTAGCACGCAAGCGTTCGAGGTGTGTGCTTGTGTGTGTTTTTGTGTATTTCTATGGAGCTTATTTCAGCTGGGTGGAGTTTTCTGTGTTAGCCTAGTGTTTTTCGCAGATGAAATCAAGCATGAGCAAATGTGGAATCCGAATTATGCTCCAATTGTTCCCTGCATTGAAATGCATGCGTGTTTTCGAGAGGAGCACTGTGATAGAACTATTCATCAGAGGGAGCGTGAGGTGGGAGGTAAATGTTGGAAGTTCAGTTCTCCATTGTGAACATCCCAGAGGAGCACATGTGACCAAGAACACATACGATTCCCCATGACCTCAAATGCAAGCCAACCACTTCATGTTGTGCTCCACTGAATAAAAAAAATAACATGTTCTGAGTTGTGAGAAAAACATAGCTTTGTCAGATCATTATGTAGTTTCCATGTGGCCCCTTCCAAACGGATGCACATTTTTGCCTTCCACATTTATCGGGAATCGAACTTTCTCATGAGCTGTGTCTTAGTGCTGTCTTGCCTCATGTATGTATCCCAGATGTAATTTTATTCCAACACTCAAACATCATCTAGGAATTTGGGGTCTCTCTGAGAGATCTGCCTTGTGATTCGATCATTTATTGGCATCCTTGTTGACTCACGATCTTCATGTCAGCCTTAAAGGAGTATTGAGGTTATTCAATCCATCCTGCTTGTTTTGTGAAAGAGGACACTGAATTAGAGGGGAAAAAGGATTTTGCTCAAGAACTTAAGTTAGAGGCAGTTTCACAAATAAGTCAGGATGCAACTCCAGAGCTTTCTTAAGGAAATGCCTAACAGTATTCCTGTTGGATCAGTGTCCTTTTTACTTGTGTTAACCTGCCTGTACCTGATCCGAGAATCCAGATACTCGGATTTGGAAAAGTCATGTTAACTCTCAACATGGTATCAACTCTGCTGTTTTTATTTTTGTCATGGATGGCTGGCAGGCCACCATCCAAAATGACACACATAATTTTATTTTTTTTAATCCAGCTAGTTGTTTGTTTCTTAGTCTCTAAACACATCTTGGTAGACATGGGGGGAAACCCCAGGCATTCCTATTACTTCTAATGTTGGTGATACTCAACTCTTAGACAGCCCCCCACCCCCCACATGCACTTACCTTACTTCTCCTCAAAGAAAATTTTAAAAGCTTTAATTTCTCCACTTATACACTCAGGAAACTGGGGATACAGGTTGGTCGTAGATTATCATTTTGGAATCCATGTTGTATCCATGTTGTGACCAGATGAACATCAGCCCATCTGACTACCTATTCAGATATATTACAGAAAACAGTAGGGAGGTAATGTCTTGGAGGAATTTATGTTTGTTCTGGCTTATTCTGGAAGGTTCTAGCAACTTCAGAACCCATTAGGCACTTGAAAAAATATCTACTAAATAAAAGTAACAGAATCTATCCAGCCACCCAAAATAAGACCAAGCCACTGTTTAATCGAAATCTGAACAATTACTCTATGGAGGTATTTGAATCTAAGCATAAAAGTATGAGTAGCACAGTGACGGGTGGGGGGGAACATATGACATTTGAGACTAGTCTGTAGACATACCTATAATGTCCTTAAAATGAGCTGTTTATGGGGGGAAGAAAAGGTGCTCAAGTTGAGATATTGTAGAATGTATGTGATATCAAGGGGGTGATTTCTTTATATTGTTATGAATTGAGTTGTCAGTGCAGTGTGTGTGTGTGTGTGTGTGTGTGTGTGTGTGTGTGTGTGTGTTTTCACGCACACACACGTGTTTCTCATAAACCCTTGGCTTTCTACCAAGAGGGCATTCCAAAAGGAAGAGATGAAAGAAAAATGCATAAATGAACAATAACACATGATTAAGTTTTGACCCCATAGATTGTTAACCTTCAAAGCTAACTCTGCAGTAGCACAATATTATTAGCAATAAAAGGAATTTGCTTTGCCCTTTTTTAAATTACCATAAACCGATTGACTGAGACAGAATGATGTTAATATTTAAGAAGTAGGACACTAGATTCTATTATCTCAGAAGCTCTGTCACCAGGCCCTCTCTGTAGTCCTGTTATCTAATTATTGGGCTTAAATTGCATTAGTGTGCTAGCAATTTGTCTACCACTGGAAAAGTAATTGACATTTGGGTTACTGCTTCATATTTGGGAGACTTGCTAGCTAGCTCCAGAGTCCTCTTCTGTCAGGGCACATTAGCTTAATCTTGCCTGGAAGAAAAGGGAAGCTCTGTGTTTTAAGGTATGCTGCCTCTGTAGCTGGTTGCAATTTTGTATTAAAATTTCAGTTCTGTATCAAAGCTGATAAGTCACCTGAGATGAAATTGAACAAGGTTGTCGTGACAAAGTAATTAATGGCATTTTTTGACTTTCAGATGACTTTAGGGGAAGCACACTTATTCTGTTCATCTGCTTCTGCTGCCATGTTTATAAATATGTATGCACATTTACAAAACATCTTTAACTGTTGTCAGATGTTTTTGCAGGCTTCAGATTTATGGTTCCTCTGAATTAAATAGCACCGGGTACCCTTGGTATACAGTTGTGATCTGGCATTGACGGGAAAGGCAGTGACTTTCCGTCATATTTCAATCATATGAAATAGGCTTCTCCTGACACCATACATCATGGATAGGTCGTTCTCTCTCTCTCTTTTTTCTCATTTTCTTTGTGCAAAAATTGAAAACAGCATACTTTGGTTATCCTATTTCTGGACTTTTTGCTGCCTACCAGTTTGGGTTTAAGAAGACAGTGATAGGTGATAAAAAATGTTCTGCATTTCTCTTTGAAGACAAGCATAAGCGATCATACTCGTCTTTGACAATGTGGCAGACGTACCTGGAATCAACAGATTGTTGGCGCCTGTAGCCCATTTACCTGAGAATAACGGCCTTCTTTCGCAGGCATTGAGATTATAGTCTGCGGTAACAAAAATGACAGAAAGTAGAAGTGGCCGGTCACCATTTTCCTTAATTTGAAAAGTGAAGATGAGTCTTGAAAATATTTGGAAATTGATGAAGTTGGTGTTTCTCTTTTCAGGCACAGATCAAATCCACCTTGGTACAGCATTTCCTTCCTGTCACTTCAACCTCCTCTTTGCCTCTCCCCTGGCTCACTTTACTCCAGCCCTGCTGGCTTGCTTTCAGTTCATGAGCAAGCCAAGCTCCTTCCCGTTCCTGCTGCCAGGACAATGCACGGGCTGCTCCTGCCTGGCCCGCTCTTCCCCGCACTCTTTGCCAAGCTAGTTCCCTCTCAGCCTTTTACAAATCCATGAAAACGTCGCCTCTTCAAAAGGTCCTTCCCTGTTACCTCCTGCTCTGACCCGACATTTTCTCCATCTCAGCTTGCTTCTTTCTTGTTATAATACACACTAAATTATGTACTCATTTTCATTCTTTTTCTTCATCTGCTTTCCTCGCTAGAACAAGGATCCATTGGGGGCAGAGGTGTTATCTGTCTCACTCGCTGCTGTGTCTCCAGGAGCCGGCAATATTAGATGGTCAATATTTTTGTTGAATGTATTAATATACCCTCCTTCAATTTCAGCCATGATATATTTTTTTAACTTTTTGAGACTCACAAGAAGTGGCAAAATTAATCCAGAGGGTTACCATGTACTCATCACCCAGCTTTTCCCAAAAGTAACGTCTTAAGTAAGTACAGTACAATGTCGATATCAGGAAGCCACGCTTTAAAAAAAATCAAGGTACACTTTACATTCCATAATATGCACTCATTTTAGGGGTATATTTTGATGTTTCGACCAACATATCCACTCACGTAAACACTACCACAAGCGTTTAAGCTAACAGTGATTTCAGTGGGCAAGTCTCATTCATTTACTGTAATCCTTTGTCATTTTATATTTTATACTGGGAAATTTTCTCTCCCCTCCCCTGATGTTCCCTTCAAGAACAACATACATTTTTAAGCACATGGTCTTTTTTTTTTTGATATCCACAGTACAGGTGAGCACATTGTAATGTGCTTAACTCTTAAAATAGTGAATTGAAATGTCATTAAAACACTACTTTTTCTAAGTGGGTACATTTGTTTTAAAAAAAATAAATTGGAAGGTACACAGCCCTGCCTCAAGTTCTGTTTGGAGGTGCTTGGAAGTTTTCCCAGGACAGATTTTAGCTATGGCTCAACACACACCTGCCACACAGGCTTCTGGCTTGAGGTGCCCGTGACAGCGATCAACATTAACCCTGCCGCTGATGGATTTTTTTTTTTTAATGTAAACTAATTTTTATTTATTTATTTTTATTTTATTTAACATCTTCATTGGAGCATAACTGTTTTACAATAGTGTGTTAGTTTCTCCTTTACAACAAAGTGAATCAGTTATACATATACACATGTTCCCATATCTCTTCCCTCTTGCGTCACCCTCCCTCCCACCCTCCCTATCCCACCCCTCTAGGTGGTCACAAAGCACAGAGCTGATCTCCCTGTGCTATGCGGCTGCTTCCCACTAGCTATCTAATTTACATTTCGTAGTGTATATATGTCCCTGCCACTCTCTCACTTCGTCACATCTTACCCTTCCCCCTCCCCATATCCTCAAGTCCATGCTCTAGTAGGTCTGTGTTTTATTTCCGTCCTATCACTAATCTCTTCATGACATTTTTTTTTTCTTAGACTCCATATATATGTGTTAGCATACGGTATTTGTTTTTCTCCTTCTGACTTACTTCACTCTGTATGACAGATTCCAGGTCTATCCACCTCATTACAAATAACTCAGTTTCATTTCTTTTTATGGCTGAGTAATATTCCATTGTATATATGTGCCACATCTTCTTATCCATTCATCTGTCGATGGACACTTAGGTTGCTTCCATGTCCTGGCTATCGTAAATAGAGCTGCAATGAACACTGTGGTACATGACTCTTTTTGAATTATGGTTTTCTCAGGGTATATGCCCAGTAGTGGGATTGCAGGGTCGTATGGTAGTTCTATTTGTGGGTTTTTAAGGAACCTCCATACTGTTCTCCATAGTGGCTGTATCAATTTACATTCCCACCAGCAGTGCAAGAGTGTTCCCTTTTCTCCACACCCTCACCAGCATTTATTGTTTCTAGAGTTTTTGATGATGGCCAATCTGACTGGTGTGAGATGATATCTCATTGTAGTTTTGATTTGCATTTCTCTAATGATTAATGATGTCGAGCATTCTTTCATGTGTTTGTTGGCAATCTGTATATCTTCTCTGGAGAAATGTCTATTTAGGTCTTCTGCCCATTTTTGGATTGGGTTGTTTTTTTTGATATTGAGCTGCTTGTGTATTTTGGAGATTAATGAATATCCTTACCTTTTCCCTTCAGCCTCCTAATGCTGTTAGTGGCTTCCAAAGCTCCCGTTGTTCAGTGGAGCATTTTGCATAAGGCACACTTTATCTTTTATCTCCCGAGAAATGGCAGTTAATGCAAGCTATAGGAAGCCATAAATGAGGCTGATAAAATTATCTAGCAGCCAAAAGGTTGCTGCACTCATTTATCTCTGCATAATTTGGAAGCTAAATGACAAGATTAGGGAACGGCAATCCTTTTGACAGGAGATGTTACCCGGAATGATGAGAATCACAGTTTTTTGGTTTTGACTTTTTTTCCTTTTTTTTTTTTTCGGGGCAGGTGGTTAAGAGAGGGTTGAGGAAGAAGAGATGGTTCAAGGCGGTTCAGGTTTCTAAAATTGTTATCTTAGTTTACTTCATAATATTTTTTCTTAACTTTAGAGGGATACTGTGGTCATTAATCTCTCATGGAATAAATATGTATATTTACCTGAAGTGCAATAGTTCCTTTAGTTTCAATTCATAGAAACTAAATAATAGATAATAAAATATAATTATAATGTGTAATAATATATCATATAAAAGCTTCTATTTTGAGACTACAGTAAGAGTATAATCCCATTTTAATAAAATTATTATTCAAAAATGTCTAATCACTGGTAATGATATTTCTGGATGGGATATGGAAATTTTGAAATTTTTTTTTCCTTTTTATATATGTGCTTTGCTTAATTTTTGGGGGTGAAAACAAACATCTATCACAGTGAAAGAAAAGGTTATAATCATTAAGAGGAATGTGACTTCAGGGATGAAGTGAACATAAATGGCATCTTTGTTTATTTTTTCATTTACAAACACATACTTAGGGCCTGTGGTTTCACTGATACCTGACTATACATCTTAGTAGAAGGTGAAATCCACCAGCTCCCTGCTCCTTTGGAGCTCACCTCTTATCTGTCTCCGTCCTGGGCTAGGGACCCCTTACAGACAATTTTTCTCTTCATGAATTTTCTCTTCATCTCACAAAATGCATGGTATAAATCAATCAGCAAATATCTATTACTGTGTCCTGTGGAAATGTTCACACAGTTACACATGGTGGGCATATGTTATTTGGCCTGCAACTTTAAAAATTTAAGTTAATTGCCACTACTTTAAGTGTCAGGACATTTCACAGAAAAAAAATCAGCATTTCTGGCATTTTGGAGAAATTGGAATCTCTGACAAAACTGGATTTCCATCATATCAGGGCAGTGGTGGCTGCCTCTGTTGCTTGGGGTATATCCTGCTTCTTTTCCCCCAGTCCCCACCATTCCCTGTAGTGTTTCCCTTACATTGAGGTTTAGTGTCTGTTTATCACAAAGCCATTTATATACTGGTATCATTTATCTACTTCCCTCAGTTTTGTGACCAGACTGGGACATTTATTTTTTATTTTTTATTTTTTTTATATTTTCTTTGTACCATAGTTTTTTTATTTTATTTTATTTTTTTTTAACATCTTTATTGGAGTATAATTGTTTTACAATAGTGTGTTAGTTTTTCCTTTACAACAAACTGAATCAGTTATACATATACATATGTTCCCATATCTCTTCCCTCTTGCATCACCCTCTCTCCCACCCTCGCTATCCCACCCCTCTAGGTGGTCACAAAGCACAGAGGTGATCTCCCTGTGCTATGCAGCAGCTTCCCACTAGCTATCTAATTTACATTTGATAGTGTGTATATGTCCCTGCCACTCTCTCACTTCGTCTCAGCCCACCCTTCCCCCTCCCCATATCCTCAAGTCCATGCTCGAGTAAGTCTGTGTTTTATTCCCGTCCTACCACTAATCTCTTCATGACATTTTTTTCCCTTAGAGTCCATATATATGTGTTAGCATACGGTATTTGTTTTTCTCCTTCTGACTTACTTCACTTTGTATGACAGACTCCAGGTCCATCCACCTCATTATAAATAACTCAGTTTCATTTCTTTTTATGGCTGAGTAATATTCCATTGTATATATGTGCCACATCTTTTTTATCCATTCATCTGTTGATGGACACTTAGGTTGCTTCCATGTCCTGGCTATTGTAAATAGAGCTGCAATGAACATTTTGGTACATGAGTCTTTCTGAATTATGGTTTTCTCAGGGTATATGCCCAGTAGTGGGATTGCTGGGTCGTATGGTAGTTCTATTTGTAGTTTTTTAAGGAACCTCCATACTGTTCTCCATAGCGGCTGTATCAATTTACATTCCCACCAGCAGTGCAAGAGTGTTCCCTTTTCTCCACACCCTCTCCAGCATTTATTGTTTCTAGAGTTTTTGATGATGGCCAATCTGACCGGTGTGAGATGATATCTCATTGTAGTTTTGATTTGCATTTCTCTAATGATTAATGAGGTTGAGCATTCTTTCATGTGTTTGTTAGCAATCTGTATATCTTCTTTGGAGAAATGTCTATTTAGCTCTTCTGCCCATTTTTGGATTGGGTTGTTTGTTTTTTTGTTATTGAGCTGCATGAGTTGCTTATAAATTTTGGAAATTAATCCTTTGTCAGTTGCTTCATTTGCAAATATTTTCTCCCATTCTGAGGGTTGTCTTTTGGTCTTGTTTATGGTATCCTTTTCTGTGCAAAAGCTTTTAAGTTTCATTAGGTCCCATTTGTTTATTTGTGTTTTTATTTCCATTTCTCTAGGAGATGGGTCAAAAAGGATCTTGCTGTGATTTATGTCGTATAGTGTTCTGCCTATGTTTTCCTCTAAGAGTTTGATAGTGTCTGGCCTTACATTTAGGTCTTTAACCCATTTTGAGTTTATTTTTGTGTGTGGTGTTAGGGAGTGTTCTAATTTCATACTTTTACATGTAGCTGTCCAGTTTTCCCAGCACCACTTATTGAAGAGGCTGTCTTTTCTCCACTGTATATCCTTCCCTCCTTTATCAAAGATAAGGTGACCATATGTGTGTGGGTTTATCTCTGGGCTCTCTATCCTGTTCCATTGATCTATATTTCTGTTTTTGTGCCAGTACCATATTGTCTTGATTACTGTAGCCTTGTAGTAGAGTCTGAAGTCAGGGAGCCTAATTCCTCCAGCTCCATTTCTCGTTCTCAAGATTGCTTTGGCTATTCGGGGTCTTTTGTGTTTCCATACAAATTGTGAAATTTTTTCTTCTAGTTCTGTAAAAAATGCCAGTGGTAATTTGATAGGGATTGCATTGAATCGGTAGATTGCTTTGGGTAGTATAGTCATTTTCACAATGTTGATTCTTCCATTCCAAGAACATGTTATATTTCTCCACCTATTTGTATCATCTTTAATTTCTTTCATAAGTGTCTTATAGATTTCTGCATACAAGTCTTTTGTCTCCTTAGGTAGGTTTATTCCTAGATATTTTATTCTTTTTGTTGCAATGGTAAATGGGAGTGTTTTCTTAATTTCACTCTCAGATTTTTCATCATTAGTGTATAAGAATGCCAGAGATTTCTGTGCATTAATTTTGTATCCTGCAACTTTACCAAATTCATTGATTAGCTCTAGTAGTTTTCTGGTAGCATCCTTAGGATTCTCTATGTATAGTATCATGTCATCTGCAAACAGTGACAGCTTTACTTCTTCTTTTCCTATTTGGATTCCTTTTATTTCTTTTTCTTCTCTGATTGCTGTGGCTAGAACTTCCAAAACTATGTTGAATAAGAGTGGTGAGAGTGGGCAACCTTGTCTTGTTCCTGATCTTAGTGGAAATGGTTGCAGTTTTTCACCATTGAGAACGATGCTAGCTGTGAGTTTGTCATATATGGCCTTTATTATGTTGAGGAAAGTTCCCTGTATGCCTACTTTCTGCAAGGTTTTTATCATAAATGAATGTTGAATTTTGTCAAAAGCTTTCTCTGCATCTATTGAGATGATCATATGGTTTTTCTCCTTCAGTTTGTTGATATGGTGTATCACGTTGATTGATTTGTGTATATTGAAGAATCCTTGCATTCCTGGGATAAACCCCACTTGATCATGGTGTATGATCCTTTTAATGTGCTGTTGGATTCTGTTTGCTAATATTTTGTTGAGGATTTTTGCATCTATGTTCATCAGTGATATTGGCCTGTAGTTTTCTTTCTTTGTGACGTCTTTGTCTGGTTTTGGTATCAGGGTGATGTTGGCCTCATAGAATGAGTTTGGGAGTGTTCCTCCCTCTGCTATCTGTTGGAAGAGTTTGAGAAGGATAGGTGTTAGCTCTTCTCTAAATGTTTGATAGAATTCGCCTGTGAAGCCATCTGGTCCTGGGCTTTTGTTTGCTGGAAGATTTTTAATCACAGTTTCAATTTCAGTGCTTGTGATTGGTCTGTTCAAATTTTCTATTTCTTCCTGGTTCAGTCTCGGCAGGTTGTGCATTTCTAAGAATTTGTCCATTTCTTCCAGGTTGTCCATTTTATTGGCATACAGTTGCTTGTAGTAATCTCTAATAATCTTTTGTATTTCTGCAGTGTCAGTTGTTACATCTCCTTTTTCATTTCTAATTCTATTGATTTGAGTCTTCTCCCTTTTATTCTTGATGAGTCTGGCTAATGGTTTATCAATTTTATTTATCTTCTCAAAGAACCAGCTTTTAGTTTTATTGATCTTTGCTATTGTTTCCTTCACTTCTTTTTCATTTATTTCTGATCTGATCTTTATGATTTCTTTCCTTCTGCTAAATTTGGGGTTTTTTTGTTCTTCTTTCTCTAATTGCTTTAAGTGCAAAGTTAGGTTGTTTATTCGAGATGTTTCCTGTTTCTTAAGGTATGATTGTATTGCTATAAACTTGCCTCTTAGAACTGCTTTTGCTGTATCCCATAGGTTTTGGGTCATTGTGTCTCCATTGTCATTTGTTTCTAAGTATTTTTTGATTTCCTCTTTGATTTCTTCAGTGATCACTTCGTTATTAAGTAGTGTATTGTTTAGCCTCCATGTGTTTGTATTTTTTACAGATCTTTTCCTATAATTGATATCTAGTCTCATAGCGTTGTGGTCGGAAAAGATACTTGATACGATTTCAATTTTCTTAAATTTGCCAAGGCTAGATTTGTGACCCAATATATGATCAATCCTGGAGAATGTTCCATGAGCACTTGAGAAAAATGTGTATTCTGTTGTTTTTGGATGGAATGTCCTATAAATATCAATTAAGTCCATCTTGTGTAATGTATCATTTAAAGCTTGTGTTTCCTTATTTATTTTCATTTTGGATGATCTGTCCATTGGTGAAAGTGGGGTGTTAAAGTCCCCCATTATAATTGTGTTACTGTCGATTTCCCCTTTTAAGGCTGTTAGTATTTGCCTTATGTATTGAGGTGCTCCTATGTTGGGTGCATAAATATTTACAATTGTTATATCTTCTTCATGGACCGATCCCTTGATCATTATGTAGTGTCCTTCTTTGTGTCTTGTAATAGTCTTTATTTTAAAGTCTATTTTGTCTGATATGAGAATTGCTACTCCAGCTTTCTTCTGATTTCCATTTGCATGGAATATCTTTTTCCATCCCCTTACTTTCAGTCTGTATGTGTCCCTAGGTCTGAAATGTGTCTCTTGTAGACGGCATATATATGGGTCTTGTTTTTGTATCCATTCAGCCAGTCTGTGTCTTTTGGTGGGAGCATTTAATCCATTTACATTTAAGGTAATTATCGATGTGTATGTTCCTATTACCATTTACTTAATTGTTTCCGGTTGTTCTTATAGGTCTTTTCCTTCTCTTGTGTTTCTTGCCTAGAGAAGTTCCTTTAGGATTTGTTGTAGAGCTGGTTTGGTGGTGCTGAACTCTCTCAGCTTTTGCTTGTCTGTAAAGGTTTTAATTTCTCCATCAAATCTGAATGAGATCCTTGCTGGGTAGAGTAATCTTGGTTGTAGGTTTTTTTCCTTCATCACTTTAAATATGTCCTGCCACTCCCTTCTGGCTTGTAGAGTTTCTGCTGAAAGATCAGATGTTAATCTTATGGGGGATTCCCTTGTGTGTTATTTGTTGTTTTTCCCTTGCTGCTTTTAATATGTTTTCTTTGTATTTAATTTTTGACAGTTTGATTATTATGTGTCTTGGCGTGTTTCTCTTTGGGTTTATCCTGTATGGAACTCTCTGTGCTTCCTGGACTTGATTGATTATTTCCTTTCCTATATTAGGGAAGTTTTCAACTATAATCTCTTCAAATATTTTCTCAGTCCCTTTCTTTTTCTCTTCTTCTTCTGGGACCCCTATAATTCGAATGTTGGTGCGTTTAATGTTGTCCCAGAGGTCTCTGAGACTGTCCTCAGTTCTTTTCATTCTTTTTTCTTTCTTCTGCTCTGCAGTAGTTATTTCCACTATTTTATCTTCCAGGTCACTTATCCGTCCTTCTGCCTCAGTTATTCTGCTATTGATCCCATCTAGAGTATTTTTCATTTCATTTATTGTGTTGCTCATCGTTTCTTGCTTCCTCTTTATTTCTTCTAGGTCCTTGTTAACTGTTTCTTGCAAATTGTCTATTCTATTTCCAAGATTTTGCATCATCTTCACCATCATTATTCTAAATTCTCTTTCAGGTAGATTGGCTATTACCTCTTCATCTGTTAGGTCTGGTGTGTTTTTATCTTGCTCCTTCATCTGTTGTGTGTTTTTCTGTCTTCTCATTTCGCTTATCTTACTGTGTTTGGGGTCTCCTTTTTGCACGCTGCAGGTTCGTAGTTCCTGTTGTTTTTGGTGGCTGTCCCCAGTGGCTAAGGTTGGTTCAGTGGGTTGAGAAGATTCCCTGGTTGGGGGGACTAGTGCCTCTGTTCTGGTGGATGAGGCTGGATCTTGTCTCTCTGATGGGCAGGTCCTCGTCTGGTGGTGTGTTTGGGGATGTTGGTTACCTTATTATGATTTTAGGCAGCCTCTCTGCTAATGGATGGGGCTGTAGACCTGTCTTGCTCTTTGTTGGGGATAGGGTGTCCAGCACTGTTCTTTGCTGGTCCTTGATTGAAGCTGGGTCTTGGTGTTGAGATGGAGATCTCTGGGAGATTTTCGCCGTCTGATATTACGTGGAGCTGGGAGGTCTCTTGTGGACTAGTGTCTTGAGGTTGGTTCTCCCACCTCAGGGACACCGCCCTGGTGCCTGGCTGGGGCGCCAAGAACCTTTAATCCACACGGCTCAAAATAAAAGGTAGAATAAATAGAAAGGAAAGAAAAGGAAGGAAGGAGGGAGGGAGGGAAGGAAGGAAGAAAGGAAGGAAGAAATGAAGGAAGGAAGCAAGAAAGGAAGGAAGGAAGGTGCAGAGGAAGAAAGGGAGGAAGGAAGAGAGGAAGGGAGGAAAGAAGGGGGGAAGGAAGGGAGAAAGGAGAGAAGGAGGGAAGAAAGGAAGGAAGAAAGAAAGGGAGAAGACAGAGTAGTATAAAGTATAGTTATTAAAATAAAAAATAATTATTAAGAAGAAAAATTTCCTTTAAAAAAAAAAAAAAACAGAAAAATGGGTCGGTCTAACCCTAGGACAAATGGTGAAAGCAAAGCTATACAGACAAAATCTCACACAGCAGCACACACATACGCACTCACAAAAAGAAAAAAAAAGGGAAAATAATAGTATATCTTGCTTCCAAAGTCCACCTCCTCAACTTGGGATGATTCGTTGTCTATTCAGGTTTTCAACAGCTGCAGGGCACTTAAAGTTGATTGTGGAGCTTTAATCCGCCGCTTCTGAGGCTGCTGGGAGAGACCCCCCCCTCTCCTCTCTGTTCGCACAGCTCCTGGGGTTCAGCTTTGGACTTGGTCCCGCCTCTGCGTGTAGGTTGTCCGAGTGCGACTGCCCTTCGCTCAGACAGGACGATGTTAAAGGAGCAGTTGATTCGGGGGCTCCAGCTCACTCAGGCTGGGGGGAGGGAGTGGCACGGGGGCGGGGCGAGTCCGCGGCGGCAGAGGCCGACGTGACGCTGCACAGGCCCAAGGCGCGCCGTGCGTTCTCCCGGGGAAGCTGTCCCTGGATCCCGGGACCCCGGCAGTGGCGGGCCGCACGGGCTCCCGGGAGGGCCGGTGTGGAGAGTGACCTGCGCTCGCACACAGGCCTCTTGGTGGTGGCAGCAGCAACCTTAGCGTCCGACACCCGTCTCTACTGTCCGTGCCGACAGACGCGGCTCGCGCCCGTTTCTGGAGCTCCTCTACGCGGTGTTCTTAATCCCCTCACCTCACACCCGGGGAAGCAAAGAGGCAAGAAAAAGTCTCTTGTCTCTTCGGCAGCTCCGCGCCCGCCCCTGGGGCTCCTTCAAGCGGCGCACTTAATCCCCTCTCCTCGCGCCCAGGCAGCAAAGAGGGAGGAAAAGGTCTCTTGCCTCTTCGGCAGCTCCAGACTTCTCCCGAACTCCCTCCCGGCCAGCCGTGGCGTACTAGCCCCCTTCAAGCTGTCTTCACTCTGCCAACTCCAGACCTTTCCCTGGGATCCGACTGAAGCCCGAGCCTCAGCTCCCGGCCCCACCCGCCCCGGCAGGCGAGCAGACAAGCCTCTCGGACTGGTGAGTGCCGGTCGGCACCGATCCTCTGCGGGAATCTCTCCGCTTTGCCCTCCGCACCCCTGTGGCTGAGCTCTCCTCCGCGGCTCCGGAGCTTCCCCCTCTGGCGCCCGCAGTCTCCGCCCGCGAAGGGGCCTCTAGTGTGTGGGAGACTTTCCTCCTTCACGGCTCCCTCCCACTGGCGTAGGTCCCGTCCCTATTCTTTTGTCTCTGTTTATTCTTTTTTCTTTTGCCCTACCCAGATATGCGGGGAGTTTCTTGCCTTTTTGGAGGTCTGAGGTCTTCTGCCAGCGTTCGGTGGGTGTTCTATAGGAGAAGTTCCACGTGTAGATGTATTTCTGATGTCTCTGTGAGGAGGAAGGAGATCTCCGCGTCTTACTCTTCCGCCATCTTTAAGCCGTCCCCCAGACTGGGACATTTAGGCATTTGTATTTTTTGCTCTTTATCGTATCATCTGAAGGGGAATTTTGAAAATATTTGTCATATAAAATTGGAAACCTTTCCAAAATTTTTGAGAACGCGTGTGGACATCTTAGAAAGTGTTACTTCCTGCACAGAGTGGGATAAACTGGGGACGGGAGAAGTCATGGCATGTACGTCACAAGTCCGAATTGAACAAACCTTCATTTCTTAGGGGGTCGGTTTTGTGTGAAGCTGTTGAAGAATGTGAAAGCATCTTCACAGATGATGCAAAGCACCTGTAAGATGGGCCCCCTTTCTTGGAATTGACAAGCTCTCCCCCCTGTTGGCCCTTGGCATTTGATTTATGTTCCCTAGGGTCTGTGAGCTTCCTTCACATCAGTAGAGACGCTTGCTTACCTATAAAGAAACTTAGCAAGGAGTTAAAAATGCAAATTGCTTCCAGACTTCCTATTAGTTGGTCTATTTTCTTAGCTTGAACTAAACCTACTGCTGTCTCATCTAGAATATGTACGTTTCTGAGGTGAGAGGGATGGCAGTACAAGCAATTTGCAGGTAAAGCCAGATGTTATTAAGCTTTGAAAACTCTGAACATACAGGTGTATGGGATGCATCGCCAGTACTGAGGTCCTTACCTTCCTGTGCCACTTTCTTCCTCAGATCTTTCCAGCTCTCAGGGAAGCTGGGAATGGAAGGGAGGAGCAAGCCACAAGCGCTGCCCTGAGGTGGGGTGGGAACCAGACGATATCTCACATCCTTTCAGCTGAGACAGGTGTTCTAGCTTCTTATCCGACAGTAGGACAGAGGGAGTTCATAGACGCATGGTATTGAAGTCTGCACTCCATTTCTTATTAGCTCCATTGCCTAATTCTTTTTTTTTTTTTTTTTTTCCGGTACGCGGGCCTCTCACTGTTGTGGCCTCTCCCTTCACGGAGCACAGGCTCAGCGGCCATGGCTCACGGGCCCAGCCGCTCCGCGGAATGTGGGATCTTCCTGGACCGGGGCACGAACCCGTGTCCCCTGCATCAGCAGGCGGACTCTCAACCACTGCGCCACCAGGGAAGCCCCTAATTCTTTTTAAAAATATTTTTTCGGTTTATTTCGATATGTGAAGCTAAACAATTCCTCTCACATAATAAAAACCTATAAAAATCATCAATAGAGAATTCCCTCGTGGTCCAGTGGTAAGGACTCCACGCTTTCACTGCCCAGGGCCTGGGTTCAATCCCTGGTTGGGGGATCTAAGATCCCACAAAACGTGAAGCATGGCCCCAAAAAACCAATCATCAATAGCTACAGTCAATGTTTTATAATTGTCACAAAATGCTTTCCCAATAACTTAAAAAAAATTCAGAGTCCCAAAGAATTGACTAAGGAAGCCAAATATGAATTTCATAAGAAACAGATTTGAACAGTCATTTGAAATACTAGACATTTTCCAAAATAGTAAAATACGCACTAGTAAAACTTCAAATTCCAACAATGCTATAATCTCCGTCCAAAAATAGTTGTTAAATATAAATATTACTGCTTTAGATAAGTAATGAAGATGGAACCATCTGGTGAAAATTGGTTATACGTTAAACACTTGAAATTTAAAAAATTGAAATCTCTGAAAATAAGTATATCTCTAGTAAATCATTAGAAACCTGGCTAGAAATAGCTCCCTAAATATGACTGTTAGTACAGGAATCTCTAACACTTTTTAAAATTGAAGTATAGTTGATTTACAGTGTTGTGTTAGTTTCAGGTGTACAGCAAAGTGATTTAGTTTTATACACACACACACATATATATATTCCTTTTCCGATTTTTTTCCATTATAGGTTATTACAAGATATTGAACATAGTTCCCTGTGCTATACAGTAGGTCCTTGTTGTTTATCTATTTTATACATAGTAGTTAATCCCAACCTCCTAATTTATATTGCCTGATTCTTGCTTGGTCCGTACAGATTTCTATTAGGCTCCACCCGTGAGGGCCAGCACACCTGCTGTTCTGAGTGGCAAGAGCTTGTCTCTTAGAGCTTTTAAAATAAATATGTAAATATATTATACATTATTTAAAGGATTTTATTTTCCATCTCCAGAGAGAAACACTGCAAAGTTAGAAGTTTTACAAAGGTCCAATAATAATCCTTGATTCTTAAAGACGGGGGCACAAACTTTTCAACACCATATAATCCTCAAGCTAAGCGTTGCAGAGGAGGGAAAATATCTTTTTCCTCTACCTTCTAAGTTCTCAAATGTCACTATAGACAGACTAACAGGAGGCAGGCATACATATTTATTTACTATTAAGTTTCAAGTGGCTCGGGAGCCTTCAGAAGGAAATGAAGAGTCCGAGACATGGTTACACCTGAGTGTTTTTACACTAGGTTTGAGGGAGAGGGGAAAGTTGGGGAAAGATGTGTAGGAAACTGGGAGGAACTTAGTCTGTTCGTCCAGATTCCTCTCTGTGTCCCTCTGTCTTTGGAGATAAGGATGCTGCTCCTCTCTGGGTTTGGGAGGGCACCTCTCACATAAGAGTTTTATGAACTCTTTCAGAAGGTCAGAAAGTTATTTCTGCTCATGCCATTTCTCAGATTCCTTCAGCCTGAAATATTTAATATGCCAAGGTGCCATATTTGGGGCAGCGTGTCCTGTATCCTGTCACTGTGCAGCCACTTCAGTGGGACTGGGTCAGCCCAACGGCTTCACTTTCTCCCAGGACAATGCAAGACCTCCTTTTTTCCAGAGGCAATGTATTCCAGCTCCACAGGTGAGATCTTAACTGTTGCAGGACAGACTGAACCAAGTGAGGGGGACGATCATTGCTTTGGTTTTGACCCTGAAAAAGACACAGATGGCACCTGGATAACCTGCTCTTAGGAAAGATTAAGGAAGAGCTTAGACTCTTCCTTCAGGGACTGTGGCCATGGCATACTTGGGGAACATGCCATATTCTGTTTCCATGGGATTGATTTTAGCAACAGTTGAGCTTCTGTATTTTTTAGCTGCAAGTGACAGAAAACTTGAACAACGTGACTGTAGCAATAGACTGTTCTCCTTCTTTCTCAAAAACAAGCTGACATAGGTGCAGATTTCCTGTCTTCCAGAATATATAACAGGGTATACATTCTAAAAGTATGCAAGCTATATACGACACAGTATTCAAAATTACACAGATATATAGATGTGTGTATGCATTTAAAAAATATTCACCACTATGATAACGAAGTAATTTATTGGGATTTTATAAGTGAAGATTTCTACATAGAAGACATTTTTAAACCTTTTTCTCCCCAAAGAAACATGTAGTATATCTTCAATCTGAAAAAAAAAAAGGCCAATAATAAAGAAATCCCTCTGTTATTAATGGGGAATTGAAGAGCCACCTACTTAGAATAATCGTTTTACATAATGAAGCAGACCTGAAAGGCCTTTCCTGTTAAGAGTGAAATATGCTAATTTTATATTCACCACTGTGGTCAACTGGAGACAACCGTGCGTGATGACCTTGCAGCCTTGTAAAAGGTTGGTCACCTCTTAGGAGCCAAAAAGTACCTCATTTTGAACTATATCCTCAAAATGCAAATCTGGTTACTGACTGTAATTTCTATTTATTACTGTATTTTTGCATTTAAATACAGAAGCAGTATATATTGATTTTCCACTTTCGGTCTTTTTGGGGGAGGGAGAGTAGCTTAAACAGCTCTTTCTTGAACCTTCAATTATTTCTTTCTAGGTGGTCCTGTAAAATGCTCTCATGTACATGTATTTTGATTGTATCATCTTGGTGACCTTAGTGGGTAAACGGGATCTCCGAAGCTTCCCCCCAGCCCTATTCTGGCCACATGGTCAGAGATACAGCCTGCATGGTCAAAATCTTCCTAGGAAGCCACCTCAGCTGCATTTGAACTCCCATGGTAGAATCTCTTGCTGCTTTGTTATTCAAACAGGTCCTTCCGTGTCTGGGTGTCAGTCTCATTGACTTTGATCTCTCCCTACCCTTTTGTCTACTGTGCTAAACTTTTTCTACTCTAAGGCCAAAGTTTCTCAACCTCAGCACTGTTGACATTTTGGGCTGAATAATTCTTTGTTAGTGGTTGAGGGAGGTAGGGGTGGAGGCTGTCCTGTGCATTGTAGGTTATTTAGCAGCAACCCTGCTCTCTACGCACTAGATGCCAATAGCATCTATTCCCTAGTTGTGATAATCAACATGTCTCTGGATATTGCCAGATGTCCCCTGGGAAGCAAAATCACCCCTGGTGAAGAATCATTGCTCTAAGCATGTGTTCCAGCCATTTCTCAGACCTCTTCACCATCCACTTCCTTACTTGTTCATTGTACTCCGTCAGCATGGTGGTGTCCAGTTTCTCAAATGGACCAAGCTCCTTCTTGTCACTGAGATATTCCATGTCGCAGCGCTGTTTTCTCCTTCTCCCTCTCCTTTCCCCGTCTCCGTGGGTTATTTCTCAGAATCTTTAACCTGCTAATATGCATTAGGAATCTCCAAGAATGTGAGCCAGAGTGATAAATGATAGAAATGAAGTGATAGTGGTTGAGGACCTCCTGTCCTAAATTTATTTACTTGACCATGAACTCTCTCCCAGCCCCCACACATGAAACGCGCAATTGTAAACATACGATTGAAAACATTCCATTCCCTTCTTTCCTTAAAGATGCTGCCTCCTCCATAAAGTCTCCTTCTTGTCCTTCAACTGGAAGGGACATTTTATTTTCTCTTCTAGATTTTTTTTTTTTAGCACACTTCTGTCCCTCCCTCCTTATGGACTGTTTATCCTGTCTGGTGATCGTGTGGGCACATATCATTTTCCGGGAGCACACAGCGCTTTGAAAGCAAGTATTCTGCCTCATTCAACCTGGTGTGCTTTCTTGCATGTAGAAGGGCTACATAAATATTCCAATCAGTCGACTGTCTTCATAACCCAGGATGAAGCCACTTGCTATTGTTCCCATTTCTGAGATCCATAAGATGATCACAGCAGAGTGAGACGTAGGGATGATTCTCAAACTGTAAAATAAAACCCTAAAGCATTTAAGCATCTAGAAAGCAGAGATGGCATCTTTCATATGTGTATCCCCTCTGTGGATCCCTGAAAGGAAAATAGGCACAAGTGATCCCACTTGTTGGAAGAATAGATTCTTTTTTATTTTGGTTGTGTCAGATCTTAGTTGCGGCACGTGGGATCTTCGTTGCTGCACGTGGGCTTCTCTCCAGTTGTGGCCCGTGTGCTCTGTAGTTTGAGGTACACAGGCTCTCAAGTTGAGGTGTGTGGGCTCAGTTGCCCTGCGGCACGTGGGATCTTATTTCCCTGACCAGGGATCGAACCGGCGTCCCTTGAGTTGGAAGGCGGATTCTTAACCACTGGAACACCCGGGAAGTCCTGGAAGAATAGATTCGAACTGATAGTTTCAACCTTCTCCAACTCCATCAGGGCCATCTTTTCATCGGAGTGGCTGCACCAGTCAAGAGCGCTACGTGTTTTATTTGACTTAGCCTGTTTTCCTGATTAGCCTCTGCTAGGGATGTTGATAAGCTACAGTTTCAAACTCTCAAGTGAGCCGAAGCCAAGTATAAGTATCCTACAAATTCAAATGGTAACTGGAATTTTACAACCGTGGCTTTTATTTTGTCTTCTTCCTGCTTAAACAGCTCCTCTCTCCTGGTTACAATCTCTGATCCAGCTTCTGTTTGTGCCTCTTTATCTCCTAAAGGCTCCTAGGGTGCTTGAAAACTGGAAAGCATGTTCTCTGTTTCTCCTACATATATGCCTGTGAATGATTTATATTTTTAAATGTGGCTTTCCTTGAATGTTGACTTCTGAAAACTTTTCTTATTTCACTTTATTTTTTTTTCTCCCTTGGAAGCTCTTCTTTGATAGCCAGCCTGGTCTTCTGTTCTTTCTACTTTCCTTCTGACTATTCACCTTTTGCCCACTTAAACGGAAGCTCTTTGGTGTCTGCTTGGAATTTTGGCAGTGCAAGTTCAAAAGAAAGCCCTCTTGAGGTAACCTGTACTGACATATCCGCATCTTAACACAAAGCTTTGCTGGATTAATGGGTTGGCTGGAAACGTCTCTTTGCTTCAGTCGTTTTCACCTCTGCGTTATGAGGGTAGCGTTCTGTCTATTCATTTGGGGGATTCTTTTTTTTATATAAAATCCATCTGAATCTAGAAACAAGTGTTATTTTATTGAATGTCCCACTTTCAGAGGTGTGTTGGAGAACAAAAATGTTGCCAAAGAGGCTGAACTCTACTACTGTATTTCCTTTGTTTGAATATGCATGCTTTTCCCATAGTTTGACTTTCTCTGAAGTAGAGGAAGCGGTTATAAAGTTGATGTTTCCTACAGTCTCTGTGCTCTCTCAGAACTGACAAAATGTGCTAGTAAAACATTTAACTATTAATAGGAAGCTGCTAGGATTGAGCTCTGTTGAGGAGAATATCAGGGAAATAAGGGGAGGAGTGAGGAGTTGATTTGCAATTTAACTCCCCTCCCCCTCCCTTTGCCTCCAAAAGCTGAGGGGCACCGCCTGTGTGTGGATGTGGACACACCCCATCACGGGACTTCACACTGCCTGTTCGCAGTGTCCGGGTAACCTGCTTATCTCAGGGCACAGAGTATTACACAGGTGCCTGACAAATCTGCTGAATAAATGCACGCACGAGTGACAAGTTGCACCATCAGTGCTGAAAGGAATTTTGACCATAATGTGTTCTTCCCTTTAGTGCGAGTAGTAGCGGTCCAATATATGTTATTTTTATCAGTTTATTTATTGAACCCATGACCATTTTCAGTGGAGTAATATTAACGAATGCCCATCCATGCCTCTTCATCATGCCGGGTGAATTCTAGAGATAAGTATATGAAGTTGATTAGCTACTGGCTTGGCTTGTTTTTAATAAGAGGAAAAACTTGCTTTTGCTACATCTGGCTCACAACATACAGGATATTGTGGTTCCAAATGGAAAATTTCTGGCAGTGGAATTAAATAATATCATCCCTTGAAACTTCCAAAGGTTCCCAATATCCTTCTTCGATATTTCATCAGCTAATACCAAAGCCAGAATCTCCAGTAAACTTATTAGTAAGTCCCCAATGGAATTAGTCGAGGCAAAAAAGGAAAAAGAAAAAAATCCTAATTATACTTTTTCTTTCTAAGTGCGGCATGCAAGCGCGAATGTGGTATTAACTATGATTTTCAACATGAAAGCATACAAGTCAGGTTATAAAGGTCAGTTGTACATATGTCAAAATTGAGGCATATTGGGGAGCTATTTGATGACTCAGGGACCACATCTGTGAAGCAGGTACACATTTATGCTGAGATGCTGAATCACGAATAGGAGGCGATAAAGAAAGAAATCAAATGTTAAATCGAGAGCAGAAGTCACAATTTGTGGTTGATGATTTTGGCATGTCCAGCGCAGCCTCTGCTACTTTTCCTTTGGCAAATGTGCATTGGTCATATCTGGGCTTTATGTCCTGTTGATCAAGTGATGTTCTCTTCAAATGAGAATTATGTTGTAGAGTGATCTTGAATGATTTCGTGACCTCTGAATTCCTTTACCTGTAACATGAGGATAGGTTAATCCTCATAAAGGATCATGATAATGCATGGAAAGCTCTTAGCAGAAAACCTGAACATGTAATTAGTGTCCGATAATAAGTATATGTATGTGGGTATCAATGTCAATCATCTATCTATCTATATATGTACCTATAAATATTTATATCTATACATCTCCATACATATATACAAATGTATTTATATATCTATCATCTGTCTGTATGTGTCTCTACACACACACAACACATGCATATAATACATACATTTAGTTTACCTTTTTTTTTTTAGCCGCACCATGTGGCTTGTGGGATCTTAGTTCCCCAACCAGGGATTGAACCCAGGCCATCAGCAGTGAAAGCACAGAGTCCTAACCACTGGACTGACGGGGAATTCCCTAGTTTACTTTCCTGAAGTGCTAATTCACTGGCACAAGTTCATGAACATTTCATCCCTTGTCTTTATGGGACTAAAAGAATTGTGCTGAGAAACAGCGTCTTGCCTCTTCTCACTGCCCTCCCTAACATAGATATTAGGCCCATTCCCTTATTCTTTTAGACTCAGCTAGCACGGATCTACTGGGTTTAGAAGCCTCTACTGACAGAAGATGGACTTAAAGCTTGGCCTGAGCTGTCCTCCTAATGTCCACCAGTCGTGTAGTTTATACTGACTTCTGATCCCTTGATAATTTGTAATTCATGTTGTTAATATTATCTCTCTCAACCAACGAGATCTTTTGATTAACCGGAACACAATCAAAATTCCAAAAAGACTGTTTTATTGTAGTCATTTAACTATGTTTAACGAGCTATTTCTTCCAAGGGGTCCAAAATGGTTTGTAGTGTGTTTTTATTAGAAATGCATTTTTCATTGAAAAAGTAACATAACACTATTACTAAACCCCTAATGGATAATTATGAAGAAAATAAAGATATTTGTCATAATAAAATCAGCATTAAATTTGTGGTATATTCCTTCCCATGTATTCTTTAATTTATGTGGCTTTGATCATAATGAGCATGAATTTTTAATTTTTTAAAAAATGAAACATTGTCTCATAGGTACCTAGTGATCTAGTTTCTATAGCCATAATTTTAAAGAGCTGTCAAATACTTCATTGTGTGTGTGTGTGTGTGTGTGCATAAAACTATAAAATATTGAACTGCTATTCTATTAGGGAGAATTAAATTTTACCTTTTTTATTCTAAATAATGTTCCAGTGAGCATCTTTTCATTTATTTAAGATTCTTTCCTTAGGCCAGATTCCTAGAATGCAATTATAGGATCAGGGAAAAGGGAATATTCTATATGGCTCTTGATATATATTTCCAACTTGCTTTTCAGAGGGTTCATACTAATTTACAAAGCTACTAGCAAAGGATATAAGTACTAGTTTCTCTACGTCCCCACCAGTTGTGGGTATTATAATTACTTTAACATTTTGCTAATAGGAATTGTATCATTGCTGTTTTAATTTGAATTTCTCTGATTACCAGTTAGGTTAGTTATTTTAATATGCTAAATCTCTGGGTACATTTTCTTAATAGAGATCTGCCTTGTGTTTTAAACAATTCAGCTGCCCAGATTACACTTAGCACGACTTAAAGTTCCGTGCATCAAACAAAACAAAAATGCGTGTGCATTTTCAAAGATTGTATATATAATCTGTGTTAGTCTGTGTTCTAATGTATCATCCAAAAATTTCTGTTATTCACTAGGATGAGCTTAAGCAAAATCAATATATGAGAATTGATTTACTTCCCTTATTCTCTGTAATAAGGGAAGTAGTGATCCTTCTCTCTTGATGTTCCGTCTTAATTTTCTAATAATTCATGCACATGGTACCAAATTCAAGATGTACAAAAGAGTATATAGTGAAAGGCAAGGACTGGCTTAAGACATTGGTATCTAGGAAGATGGGTTTCCAAACAGCAGCCCAAACATTTACCCTGATGGGCATGAATATTTTTAGAGTAGAGAGATATTTCTTTTTAAATACCAATATGAATGCTATAAAATAACTCTTCCAAGTTCTTGCTGCCCATGTGTGGCAAAACCACAAGTTTCCAACCTGAAAAGTTATTTCCAACATTCTACTTTGATGTTTCTCAGTATAGAGGCTGAAAAGCCAATATTTTTCTATCCCCAACTTTCTTAAAACTTCCTTGAGATAAAAACATGATAAAAAGGATTAGACAAGAGTGGTATGCCTGTTCCCTTTCCTCATTCTCCCTGCCTGGAGCAGAGAAGTGATGACTGGAGCTGTGGCAATCATTTTCTGTCCTTGAGGAAATGTGAGGGGGAACCACGGATACATCAGTTCTGACACAGCAACCACCTTCTTCCAGATGAGATCTTCTCTAACTTGGTGCACATAAAAATCACCTGAAAGCTTTCATTAAAGCACACATTGCTGGTCCCCTGTCCCAGAGATTCTGGTTCAGCTGGTCTGAGGTGGGATGTAAGACTTTGGCTTCCTATCAAAATTTCAGACAATGCTGATGCTCCTGGTCTACAGCCCACACTTGGAGAAGGAAAGTGCTAGACTTACATGAGAAAAATAAAGCCCTATATTTCAAAGCCACTGCAATTGATGTTGTTTGCACCTGAAGGCTATATTAAATGATTTGCCTGCTAGGTCCACTTATTCCTGCTTCATGTGCACCATTAACTCTAAAAAGACATGCGAAGGTGAATCTAATTGCATGTACACGAAGATGACAGCATTGGTCAATGGTCAAGAGTGACCAAGAGTCTCCCACTCCAGGGACTTCCTTAGTGGTCCAGTGGTTAAGACTCTGCACTTCCACCGTGGTGGGCATGGGTTCAATCCCTGGTCGGGGAATTAAGATCCCACGTGAGGTGTGGGCAAAAAAAAAAAAAAAAAAAAAAAGGAGTCTCCCACTCCAGGAAGTTTGGCCTGTTCCCAGTCTTCTCCACATGCCTCTTCGTTTCTGGGAAGTGATGAGCTATAGGAGGAAAAGAGTGGAAGAGTTTGAAGGTGATCTTTAAAAATGGAAGTAATAACAGCCACACCCCCATTACCTGCTGCTGAACTAGGAGAGTGTTTTAAAATATAATACTGTCCTTGTTCTGAAAGCTTGGTACCAAAAGCTGCAGAGTTTGAGGTCCACACAAGCTCAGCCCACATCCTCTGTCTCACCTCCTGGTTTGTCTTTGGAACATACAGAGCTTGGTTGTGAAGCCCTTTCTCCAAGGATTAATTGAATCAAGATCAACTCTATCTGGAATGTACATTTAATACTTGGGAATGATGTCAGTAATATATGTAAGAGATTTTTATATTAGATAACTGCTCATTAAAAGTCAGTCCTTTCCTCCAGGGTTTTAAAATAGAAAGTATTCACCTTTTGCAAATGAGGATAGTGAAATTTACTTTAACTCATGCTACAATGAAAACTGGAAGAAAGGGAATTGCTCACAATACAATATAACTCCACAAAATTTGCATAATTTAGGCATAAAATGTAATACCCTGCTCACACTCTTTTGTCTTGAATGAAATTGGTTTTCAAGTAACGGATGGGGAATCATAACCAGCTTTAGCGAAATGGATAATGTCAGAAAGCAAAAGTTCCTGTTAGCCTAGGAGGCATTGCCTAGTAGGAATCCAGGGAACCCCTTTCTGACAAAGTTTGTCTTGTGATTTTATGCAAAGGACTTTGTGGAATTAACTGAAACATTTGGGCCATGCATTTTGGATACTGAATGTAGTAATTAACAATTTGAAACCTTAATACAGTCTTTTTCTAGAATTCTTAGGATCATTAGGTGATCGTTATGCTAAAGATGTTAAAAATGACTTAAATTCCTGTAAATCCTTCTGTCCAAAGAGCACAAAATTCTTCTTGTAATTTAGTATTTCAAATAAATTTTCAGTGATGTAGGGGGAAGCTGCTGGGTATTTCCTACTAAACAGATACAGAAATTGAGGTTCAGAAAAGGAATGCATCTCTCTAGGCCATATGTGGAAGTGTTGTTAGAATTTAAGAGCACAGAATTTCTAATCTTGTCATGTGAACTGGTCCTTTCATTGGTAGGGGTAGTATAAATGTCTAAAGAATTACTCACTGAAAGCATTGGCCTCCAAGAGCATTTTCTTCATTAACCTCTTAAGTGGTTTGTATGAGGTTAAATGTTGTCATTTTCTATTCACTTGTCAGCTGTGGGCCTTGACCTTCACTTTTCTTTTCTTTTTTTTTTAAACATCTTTATTGGAGTATAATTGCTTTACCATGGTGTGTTAGTTTCTGCTTTACAACAAAGTGAATCAGTTATACATATACATATGTTCCCATATCTCTTCCCTCTTGCGTCTCCCTCCCACCCTCCCTATCCCACCCCTCTAGGTGGTCACAAACCACCGAGCTGATCTCCCTGTGCTATGCGGCTGCTTCCCACTAGCTATCCACCCTACGTTTGGTAGTGTATATATGTCCATGCCACTCTCTCACTTCATCACAGCTTAGACCTTCACTTTTCTTATCTTTAAAGTGGGGATGATACATATTCCTTCTGAGATTCTAACAGATGAAAGAGTAATAATATTATTATTGTCTCACATACCTTTCTGTTGCAGACACTCTTAGTTTTCAACACCAGGCCTCCTCAAACCTGCGTCAATCTACATTCCCTGGAGGCTTTTTAAAAACATAACCCCAGAGCTTTTGACTGGGTAAGTCTGGAATGGGACCTGAGAACTTGAATCTTTTAAAGTTCTCAGGTGATGCTGATGCTGCTCCTCTGGGGACCACCCTTTAAGAACCACTGTTCTAGCCCTTTCCATTCTCAATTTTTCTGTTTTTGTTAGGCATGACAGTGTTTGCATTTAAAACAAAACAACAGTGACAGACCTTGATTTCCAAGGATTTTTTGCCACTGGGGGTGGCCATGGAGCCAATGATACATAAGTAATGTCTGCAGGAAGCTTTACTAAGCTGGCACAAGCCTTCTTGCCACTTGCCCTTCCTCCTTCATGCTTTTTCTTGCGTGGAAGGAGTATTCTGTTCAGAAAATGGAGCAGCCGTCTCGTAACCATGAATCAGGAGGCCAGTTTGGGTAGGGACATGGGAACATTGAAGAATCAATTTTTTAAGAGTAGCTGCAGGAGCCACCTCCAAATGCCTGTTTTGTGACACAAAATAGCTAGGTGGTTGCCAACTATAAAAATCCTTCTCCAATGTATTTTTCATGCATACACACAAACCTTTTGGACTGTCTATTTAATAAAAGTGGAGATAAAGAGGAAAAGTAATTGGTATTTATTTTATTTCACTTTATTTATTTATTTATTTATTAACATCTTTATTGGAGTATAATTGCTTTACAATGATGTATTACTTTCTGTTGTATAACAAAGTGAATCAGCTATAGGTATACATATATCCCCATATCCTCTCCCTCTTGCATCTCCCTCCCACCCTCCCTATCCCCCCCTCTAGGTGGTCACAAAGCACCAAGCTGATCTCCCTGTGCTATGCAGCTGTTTCCCACTAGCTATCCACCCTACGTTTGGTAGTGTATATATGTCAATGCCACTCTCTCACTTCATCCCAGCCTAACCTTCCCCCTATCCTTGTGTCCTCAAGTTCATTCTCTATGTCTGTGTCTTTATTCCTGTCCTGCTCCTAGGTTCATGAGAACTATTTTTTTTTTTTTTTAGATTCCATGTATATGTGTTAGCACACAATATTTATTTTTCTCTTTCTGACTTACTTCACTCTGTATGACAGTCTCTAGGGCCATCCACCTAACTACAAAAAACTCAATTTTGTTTCTCTTTATGGCTGAGTAATATTCCATTGTATATATGTGCCACATCTTCTTTATCCATTCATCTGTAGATGGACACTTAGGTTGCCTCCATGACTTGGATATTGTAAATAGAGCTGCACGGAATATTGTAGTAAATGACTCTTTCTGAATTATGGTTTTCTCAGAGTATATGCCCAGTAGTGGGATTGCTGGGTCATATGGTAGTTCTATTTTTAGTTTTTTAAGGAACCTCTATACTGTTCTCCATAGTGGCTGTATCAATTTACATTCCCACCAACAGTACAAGAGGGTACCCTTTTCTCCACAGCCTCTCCAGCATTTGTTTTTTGTAGATTTTTTGATGATGGCCATTCTGACTGGTATGAGGTGATACCTCATTGTAGTTGCATTTTTCATTTCTCTAATGATTAGTGATGTTGAGCATCCATTCATGTGTTTGTTGGCAATCTGTATACCTTCTTTGGAGAAATGTCTATTTAGGTCTTCTGCCCATTTTTGGATTGGGTTGTTTGTTTTTTTGATATTGAGCTGCATGAGCTGCTTGTAAATTTTGAAGATTAATCCTCTGTCAGTTGCTTCATTTGCAACTATTTTCTCCCATTCTGAGGGTTGTCTTTTCATCTTGTTTATGGTTTCCCTTGCTGTGCAAAAGCTTTTAAGTTTCACTAGGTCCCATTTGTTTATTTTTGTTTTTATTTCCATTTGTCTAGGAGATGGAGCAAAAAGGATCTTGCTGTGATTTATGTCAAAGAGTGTTCTTCCTATGTTTTCCTCTGAGAGTTTTATAGTGTCCAGTCTTACATTTAGGTCTTTAATCCATTTTGAGTTTATTTTTGTGTATGGTGTTAGGGAGTGTTCTAATTTCATTCTTTTATATGTAGCTGTCCAGTTTTCCCAGCACCATTTATTGAAGAGGCTGTCTTTTCTCCATTGTATATTCTTGCCTCCTTTGTCAAAGATAAGGTGACCATACATGAGTGAGTTTATCTCTGGGCATTCTATCCTGTTCCACTGATCTATATTTCTGTCTTTGTGCCAGTACCATACTGTCTTGATTACTGTAGATTTGTAGTATAGTCTGAAGACAGGGAGCCTCATTCCTCCAGCTCCGTTTTTCTTTCTCAAAATTGCTTTGGCTATTTGGGTTCTTTTGTGTTTCCATACAAATTGTGAAAATTTTTTGTTCTAGTTCTGTGAAAAATGCCATTGGTAGTTTGATAATGATTTCATTGAATCTATAGATTGCTTTGGGTAGTATAGTCATTTTCACAATATTGATTCTTCCAATCCAAGAACATGGTATATCTCTCCATCTGTTGGTATCATCTTTAATTTCTTTCATCAGTATCTTATAGTTTTCTGCATACAGGTCTTTTGTCTCCTTAGGGAGGTTTATTCGTAGGTATTTTATTCTTTTTTTTTGCAATGGTAAATGGGAGTGTTTCCTAAATTTCTCTTTCAGTTTTTTCATCATTAGTGTATAGGAATGCAAGAGATTTCTGTGCATTAATTTTCTATCATGCTACTTTGCCAAATTCATTGATTAGCTCTAGTAGTTTTCTGGTAGCGTCTTTAGGACTATCTATGTATAATATCATGTCATCTGCAAACAGGGACAGCTTTATTTCTTTTCCGATTTGGATTCCTTTTATTTCTTTTTCTTCTCTGATTGCCGTGGCTAGGACTTCCAAAACTATGTTGAATAATAGTGTTGAGAGTGGGCATCCTTCTGTTGTTCCTGATCTTAGAGGAAATGCTTTCAGTTTTTTGCCATTGAAAATGATGTTTGCTGTGGGTGTGTCATATATGGCCTTTATTATGTTGAGGTAGGTCCCTCTATGCCCATTTTCTGGAGAGTTTTTATCGTAAGTGGTGTTGAATTTTGCCAAAAGCTTTTTCTGTGTCTGTTGAGATGATCATATGGTTTGTAATCTTCAATTTGTTAATCTGGTGTTATCACATTGATTGATTTGCATATATTGAAGTATCCTTGCATCCCTGGAATAAATCCCGCTTGATCATGGTGTATGATCGTTTTAATGTGTTGTTTGATTCTGCTTGCTAATATTTTGTTGAGGATTTTTGCATCTATGTTCATCAGAGATATTGGTCTGTAATTTTCTTTTTTTGTAGTATCTGGTTGTGGTATAAGGGTGATGGTGGCCTCCTAGAATGAGTTTGGTAGTGTTCCTTCCCCTGCAAGTTTTTGGAAGAGTTTGAGAAGGATGGCTGTTAACTCTTCTCTAAATGTTTGATAGAATTCACCTGTGAAGCCATCTGGTCCTGGACTCTTGTTTGTTGGAAAATTGTTAATCACAGTTTCAATTTCATTACTTGTGATTGGTCTGTTCATATTTTCTGTTTCTTCCTGGCTCAGTCTTGGAAGGTTATATGTTTCTAAGAATTTGTCCATTTCTTCCAGGTTGTGTATTTTAGCACAGAGTTTCTTGTAGTAGTCTCTTATGATGCTTTGTATTTCTGCAGTGTCTGTTGTAACTTCTCCTTTTTCATTTCTAATTTTATTGATTTGAGTCCTCTACCTCTTTTTCTTGATGAGTATGGCTAAAGGTTTATCAATTTTGTTTATCTTTTCAAAGAACCAGCTTTTAGTTTTATTGATCTTTCCTATTGTTTCATTCTTTCTTTCCCCTTTATTTATGATCTGCTCTTTATGATTTTTTTCCTTCTGCTAACTTTGGGATTTTTTTTTTCTCTCTAATTGCTTTAGGGGTAAAGCTAGGTTGTTTGTTCGAGATTTTTCTTGTTTCTTGGGGTAGGATTGTATTGCTATAAACTTCCCTCTTAGAACTGCTTTTACTGCATTCCATAGGTTTGGGGTCATTGTGTTTTCATTGTCATTTGTTTCTAGGTATTTTTTGATTTCCTCTTTGATTTCTTCAGTGGTCTCTTGGTTATTTAGTACCGTATTGTTTACCTCCATGTGTTTTTTTTTTTTTACCATATTTTTCCTGTAATTGGTATCAGGTCTCATAGCGTTGTGGTTGGAAATGATACTTGATACGATTTCAATTTTCCTAAATTTACCAAGCCTTGATATGTGACCCAAGATGTGATCTATCCTAGAGAACGTTCTGTGCACACTTGAGAAGAAAGTGTAATCTGCTGTTTCTGAATGGAATGTCCTATAAATATCAATTAAATCTGTCTGGTCTATTGTGTCATTTAAAGCTTCTGTTTCCTTATTAATTTTCTGTTTGGATGATCTGTCCATTGGTGTAAGTGAGGTGTTAAATTACCCCACTATTATTGTGTTACTGTTGATTTCCTCTTTTAGAGCTGTTAGAAGTTGCCTTATGTATTGAGGTGCTCCTATGTTGGGCGCATATATATTTATAATTGTTATATCTTCTTCTGGGATTGATCCCTTGACTATTTTTTTTTTTTTTTTTTTTTTTTTTGCGGTATGCGGGCCTCTCACTGTTGTGGCCTCTCCCGTTGTGGAGCACAGGCTCCGAACGCGCAGGCCTAGCGGCCATGGCTCACGGGCTTAGCTGCTCCGCGGCATGTGGGATCTCCCCGGACCAGGGCACGAACCTGTGTCTCCTGCATTGGCAGGCGGATTCTCAACCACTGCGCCACCAGGGAAGCCCGATCCCTTGACTATTATGTAGTGTCCTTCCTTGTCTCTTGCAACATTCTTTATTTTAAAGTCTATTTTATCTGATATGAGTATTGCTACTCCAGCTTTCTTTTGATTTCCATTTGCATGGAATATCTTTTTCCATCCTCTCACTTTCAGTCTGTATGTGTCCCTAGGTCTGAAATGTCTCTCTTGTAGACAGCATATATATGGGTCTTGTTTTTGTATCCATTCAGCCAGTCTATGTGTTTTGGTTGGAGCATTTAATCCATTTACATTTAAGGTAATTATTGAAATGTATGTTCCTATTACCATTTTCTTAATTGTTTGGAGTTTGTTATTGTAGGTCTTTTTCTTCTCTTGTGCTTCCTGCCTAGAGAAGTTCCTTTAGCATTTGTTGTAAAGCTGGTTTGGTGGTGCTGAATTCTCTTAACTTTTGCTTGTCTGTAAAGGTTTCAATTTCTCCATTGAATCTGAATGAGATCCTTGCTGGGTAGAGTAATCTTGGTTTTAGGTTTTTCCCTTTCCTCACTTTATCTATGTCCTGCCACTCCCTTCTGGCTTGCAGAGTTTCTGCTGAAAGATCAGCTGTTAACCTTATGGGGATTCCCTTGTATGTTATGTCTTGCTTTTCTCTTGCTGCTTTTAATATTTTTCCTTTGTATTTAATTTTTGTTAGTTTGATTAATATGTGTCTTGGTGTGTTTCTCCTTGAATTTATCCTGTATGGGACTCTCTGTGCTTCCTGGACTTGACTGACTATTTACTTTCCATATTAGGGAAGTTTTCAACTATAATCTCTTCAGATATTTTCTCAGACCCTTTCTTTTTCCCTTCTTCTTCTGGGACCCCTATAATTTGAATGTTGGTGCATTTAATGTTGTTCCAGAGGTCTCTGAGACTGTCCTCAATTCTTTTCATTCTTTTTTCTTTATTCTGCTCTGTGGTAGTATTTCCACTATTTTATCTTCCAGGTCACTTATCCGTTCTTCTGCCTCAGTTATTCTGCTGTTCATTCCTTCCAGAGAATTTTTAATTTCATTTATTGTGTTGTTCATAATTGTTTGTTTGCTCTTTAGTTCTTCTAGGTCCTTGTTAAACGTTTCTTGTATTTTCCCCCTTCTGTTTCCAAGATTTTGGATCATCTTTACTGTCATTGCTCTGAATTCTTTTTCAGGTAGACTGCCTATTTCTTCTTCATTTGTTTCGTCTGGTGGGTTTTTACCTTGCTCCTTCATCTGTGCATATTTCTCTGTTTTCTCATTTTGCTTAACTTACTTTTTTGGGGGTCTCCGTTTTGCAGGCTCTAGGTTCATACTTCCCATTGTTTTTGGTGTCTGCCCCCAGTGGGTAAATTTGATTCAGTGACTTGTGTAGGCTTCCTGGTGGAGGGGACTGGTGCCTGTGTTCTCGTGGATGGGGCTGGATCTTGTCTCTCTGGTGGGCAGGTCTGCATCCGGTGGTGTGTTTTGAGGTGGTCTTTTAACTTAGTATGATTTTATGCAGCTTCTCTGCTAGTCGGTGGGGTTGTTTTCCTGTCTTGCTAGTTGTTTGGCATGGGGTGTCCAGCACTGGAGCTTGCTGGCCATTGGGTGGAGCTGGGTCTTAGCATTGAGATGGAGATCCCTGGGAGAGCTCTCGCTGACTGATATTATGTGGAGCCAGGAGGTCTCTGATGATCCAGTGTCCTGATCTTGGCTCTCCCACCTCAGAGTGTTAGGCCTGACACCAGGCCGGAGCACCAAGAGCCTGTCAGACACATGGCTCAGAAGAAAAGGGAGAAAAAAAGAATGAAAAAAATAATAATTAAAAAACAAATAAAATAGAATAAAATAATGAAAATAAAAAATTAAAGACATTATTAAAATTAAAAAGTAATAAAGAAGAAGAGAGCAACGAAACCTGTAAACTAATCTACCAATGATAACAAGCACTAAAAACTACACTAAGATAAACATAAAAATCAGAAAGAAGTCAGTCACAGACAGCAAACCCCAAGTTTACAGTTGCTCCCAAAGTCCACTGCCTCAATTTTGGGTTGATTCATTGTCTATTCAGGTATTCCACAGATGCAGGGTACATCAGGTTGATTGTGGGGGTTTAATCCACTGCTCCTGAAGCTTCACGGAGAAATCTCCCTTTCTCTTCTTTGGTCACACAGCTCCTGGGGTTCAGCTTTGGTTTTGGCCCCATCTCTGCATGTAGGTTGCCCTCAGGCTTCTGTTCCCACCCAGACAGGATGGGGTTAAAGCAGAGGCTGATTAGGGGGTTCTGGCTCACTCAGGCCAGGGGGAGGGAGGGGTATAGAGTGCAGGGCGAGCCTGTGGCAGCAGCGGCCAGATTGACATTGCAAAAGCCTTAGGTGCGCCGTGTGTTCTCCCGGGGAAGTTATCCCTGGATCACGGGACCCTGGCAGTGGCGGGCTGCGCAGGCTCCTGGGAGGGGAGGTGTGGATGGTGACCTGTGCTTGTGCACAGGCTTCTTGGTGGCTGCAGAAGCAGCAGCTTTAGCGTTTCATGCCCATCTCTGATGTCTGAGCTGATAGGCGCGGCTCGCGCCAGTCTCTGGAGCTCATTTAGGCGGTGCTCTGAATCCCCTCTCCTCATGTACCCTGAAACAATGGTCTCTTGCCTCTTAGGCAGTCCCAGACTTTTTCCTGGACTCCTTCCTGGCTAGCTGTGGTGCATTAGCCCCCTTCAGGCTGTGTTCACGCAGCCAACCCCAGTCCTCCTCCTGGGATCCGACCTCCGAAGCCCGAGCCTCAGTTCCCAGCCCCCACCTGCCCTGGCAGGTCAGCAGACAAGCCTCTCAGGCTGGTGAGTGCTGGTCGGCATTTATCCTCTGTGCAGGAATCTCTCCACTTTGCTCTCTGCCACCCTGTTGCCGCACTTTCCTCCGTGGCTCTGAAGCTTCCCCCCACCATGCCCTATCTCCACCAGTGAAGGGTCTTCCTTGTGTGTGGAAACCTTTCCTCCTTCACAGCTCCCTCCCAGTGGTGCAGGTCCTGTCCCTATTCTTTTGCCTCTGTTTTTTTCTTTTGCCCTACCCAGGTATGTGGTGATTTTCTTGCCTTTTGGTAGGTCTGAGGTCTTCTGCCAGCATTCAGTAGGTGTTCAGGAGGAGTTGTTCCACATGTAGATGTATTTCTGATGTATTTGTGGGAAGGAAGGTGATCTCCACGTCTTACTCCTGTGCCATCTTGAAGGTCCTTGCCATTTATTTTAAATGATGTATACATCTTTGCCCCAAAGCTCTTTGAGGGCAGTGGGTAGATGTGACATGCAGAATAGATGCCTTTTTGGCCCATCGTAGTGACAGGCCATGTTGTACTGAAGTGTCAGCCTCTGAGAGGTAGTTAAGATAAATGATGTCTCCTTACCTTTTACCCTGGAGACCACAGTGTCATTCTCTGGTCTGAAAGGCCATTTGTAAAGCTCACAGAGTTGCCTTAGCTATGAAACAAAGAACAAAAATCAAAAGCTAAGCTCTTTCCACAAGGAAAAGACATTACCTTGGATGGTCTCTGTGCTCTTCTATGATGCCATAATGCTTACTATGCACAGGATGTAGAGACCCCATCTCTCCTGATGCTGGGTGTACAAGGACATTCCTTCGTCTTGTTTTCCCTTTGTGTATTGTCTCAGCGTTTCCACCGTACCTTTCGATTTGTGAGTTTCGAGATAAGTAAATGGAGACAGCTCATACTGATGCTCGTAAGGGTTAAGTCACACCCAAGAATGAATTTTGCTTTATGCGCAGCTCATAAAAAGAGATAAGTTGTTATTTGCTTTTTATGCATGTAGGGAAATGGGGCATGAGCTAATAGTACTTTCTGTAGAGGAGCCGGAAGAAATTTAGTATGTATATGAATTTAATGCAAAATACAAACCCAAATGTAAATATTGGTTTCCTTCCAGATTTTCAAGACTTCAGAAAAAAAAACACAGAAATGTTTTCTTTACTTGTAATAATTCTGCTGATGGAAAGTATCCTTCCAGTGTTGAAAAGACGGATGGCTTTAAATACAGAATATATGTATTTTAAACTTGGTGGTCTTTAAAATTAAGAGTGGAAACTTTTCATTGGATTGAATGTTGCATGTAGCATATTGCAGGTTTTGGAGTATTATTTGATCCTGTGAGTGTGATCCAAATCCCTTATTTTTAAAAAAAATAAAGACACGATTCTCCTTTTATAGTTCAACACAACAAAAAATTCCCCTTTATTCATTGTGCACTTGACTATTAATCTCTTTTTAAGTTGAGATTACACATATGTGATGGAAATAATATGAGGAAATTGTAGATGGTAATAAATATATTTTACCTTATCTTCTTCATAAAAGACTTTATAATGGTGCACAAATAGCATTTCCCTTTGCAAAAACAAGATTCTGGGAGCATTGAGGAAATAAATTCAATAAATTAATGATTGAAATGAATCTTTTAAACTCTTAAAAAATAATAATAATCACTGATGTCTATTGAACACTTACTATGTACCTGGTACTTTATGTATATTAACTCGTTTAATAATTATAACATTGTCAGGAAAATACTATTATTATTTCCATTCTACACATGAGGGAATTGAGGCTTAAACAAATGTGTCCCTGATTGCGCTGCCATTCAGTGGAAAGCTCAGAATTGAAGCTCAGGCCACGCCATTGTAGAACCTTTGTTCTTAACACAGTAGTGTATCAGTTAGCTTCTGCTACATCAAACTACCCCCAAACTTAGAGGCTGAAAACAACCACAAATTCAGCTCACAGTTCCATGGGTCAACAATTTGGGCTAGGATCAGCTGGGTGGAGGAACTGGGTGGAAGCTTAGGGAGGTCAGATGACAGAGCTGAGGTTAGAAGCTTAATTTCTTTACTCCCAACAATCCAAAGGGACTTTTATTTGCTTGATGGAGCAAGTATCTTATGCAGCACCTTCAGGAAAGAACTACAGGGACTTCCCTGGTGGCACAGTGGTTAAGAATCCTTCTGCCTCCTGCCAAAGCAGGGGACACGAGTTTGAGTCCTGGTCTAGGAAGATCTCACATGCCGCGGAGCAGCTAAGCCCGCGCACCACAACTACTGAGCCTGCGCTCTAGAGCCCGCGAGCCACAGCTACGGAGCCTGTGGGCCACAACTGCTGAAGCCCGTGTGCCTAGAGCCTGTGCTCCGCAACAAGAGAAGCCACTGCATTGAGAAGCCCTCGCACCACAACGAAGAGTAGCCCCTGCTGCCCGCAACTAGAGAAAGCCTGTGTGCAGCAACGAAGACCCAACACAGCCAAAAATAAATAAATAAGTAAATAAATAAATTTATTTTTAAAAAAAAACTATGCCCCTGAGTTGTGACCTTCTGGCAGGTGATACCCAAGGACATCATTAAATGTGGATGTGCGTAGGACAAAGAGGATAAAAATATGAGGGCAAGATCCTCTTAGAAAGTATGGTATTTATAATCACTGTAATTTGCTGACTTGGTCTTGTGCTGATCTCTATCCAAGCTGTGCTAGATGTTGGTGGAGAGTAAGGAGATGTGGTCCTCTGACGTTTTGGGGCATGTGGTCTGGGAGAAGAAATACTGATCTAGTAAACAGTTATACCAGTTACCACTTGTGGTACATGGTAGGCATAAAATAGAGTATTAAGATAAAAACCAGTTAGTGGAGAGTCTCTTTAGATCAGTTGGTGTGGAAAGCTATTTTTTTTTTTTTTAACAAAAGAGGGAGAAGGTCCAGGAAGTTTTTTTATTTTTAAAAATTTATTTATTTATTTATTGGCTGTGTTGGGTTTTCCTTGCTGCGTGCAGGCTTTCTCTAGTTGCGGTGAGCAGGGGCTAGTCTTTGTTGTGGTATGCCGGCTTCTCATTGCGGTGGCTTCTCTTGTTGCGGAGCATGGGCCCTAGGCGCCCAGGCTTCAGCAGTTGTGGCACAGCAGGCTCAGTAGTCGTGGCTCACGGACTTAGTTGCTCTGCAGCATGTGGGATCTTCCCAGACCAGCAATCGAACCCGTGTCCTCTGGATTGGCAGGCGGATTTTTAACCACTGTGCCACCAGGGAAGTCCCATGGAAAGATATTTTGGAAAAGCGATAATTAAACTGAAATCTGAATGTTGAGAAGGAAACAGCCACGCAAAAAAAAAGTGGAGCAGGTTTGCAGATGGAGGGGTGTGTGTGTGTTGGAAAGATGAAGTTGTAAGTGGAGGTTTCCATGCTCACACTCAGTGATGAGACCCCCCTGTGGCTCTTCTTATTTCCTTAAATTCCTAAAGAATCCCATAAGAATAGAAGGCATTCTGCCCAGGTGCTCTATAAAGATAAGGAGGGGTGCCTATTGTAGGTGTAAGGCACCAGATGGGGAGTAAGATTCTGCTTCCCCTCTTGGCTTTGACACTTATTCACCACCTGTCCTTGGGAGGCACTCCACCTATCAGGATTTAGTTGCTTGATCTCTAAACCTGGGTCACAGTGACGTCAATTCCAATGGTGGGTAAGTGCTATGTGGGTAATGTGGAAAAGTGAGTTTGAGGCCACTTAAGGTCTCTGTAGGCCAGAGTTCTGTAGTTGATTAGGGATGTCTGCCATGGACTTAGAATGAGGAGGTAGTGTGATGTGTGTTGTATATCTGCCATTCTCTGACAGCCTTCCCATTTTCCATCACAGTGTTTACTATGGATTTTACTGCTGATTGGAAAAATTTTGTAGCTTTCCAATGTTTTTGTTCTGATTTTTAAAAATGCAGCAATAATTGAAAAAATTAAGGAGGGGACTAAATACATCAAAACAATACTCTGCACACTCGCTTCAAAGGGATCAAACAAAGCAAATCATGCACAGGAGGGAAGTGGATTTATACTTCTCTCATTTGTAATATTATTAGTGTGATTAATGTACAGAGACCAATATTTCCTGAAATTCATAATTTGCCCTATTCCTTCGTGAGCTTTGTGTTTCCCAGAATAATCATACTGATCCATTTCCTTAAAAATGTATTGAATGCCTAAGAGCTCATTTAGCAAGGGAGCAGCATAATTGGACACAGTGGGGAAACATCAGAGAAGCGGTTTGCTTCCTAAGGAGATGAGAATGTGGTGTGAGTCCCAGCCAGATGGAATGTCACGCCAGGAGGGACCCCATCTCTGTATGGTGTCAATGAGCAAAATGTGCAAAGGCTATTTATGGAATTAGGGCTGGAGGACAGTGGCTCATTCTCAGATGAATGGAGGTCTTCCCTGGATTATAAAATGTATGTTCTTTTGAATAATGGGACAAAATGGGAGTAGAATGTTTCAGCATTTTTTCCCCTAACACGACAGCTTTTGGGCAATCCTGGTGATTTTACAACTGGATTTCATCTTCATGAATTTTTAGTGTGGGTGTGAGATCATTTCTACTCCACCCTGTCCCATAAGTAGCCACTTTAAAAGCATATCTATCTTACCTTTGAGATTGGCTCTCTTGTTATACAGGTGTCCAGAAAAGCATTCCTATATCCTCAGCTTTAGGAACTGGAAGAAAGGAGGGAGATCAGAGTCCTAAGGTCAAAACACATTTAAAGTTCTTGCTCTGTGATGTATCTGCATGCCTCTGTGTTTCGTTTCCCTCAATCCTGTGCTCTCTCCTTTTCCAAAATAACTTATTAACGCGGTGACTTTGGGGTCTCATTCAGAGTCGCTTCCACCTGGATTGGTAAGAAACATCTGAGACCAATCAACCTGTTAGATGTTAGAAGTGCTAACTATGCTAATATTCTGCATATTCATTACCCACAGGAAATGAGGCTTTGGAAAATCTAAGGATGATCTGGGCAGCCATGCTGCACAAACCCAGGGAGTGTCATTTCCGTTGAATTCCACAGAGCTTGCTTGGCACATGCATGGACCTGATACAGACCTACCAGGGAAATGTACATAGTTCACTGAGGCAGGGCAGAGGGCAAGACAGAAAGAGCTGAGGCTGGAAAGTAGGGATGGGCCAAATGAAGAAGTAGGTTACGGATCGTGAGTGAATTGGGGTTTTACCCTAAATTCACCTGATATCAGTGGCGTTTCAGAGAGGTTCCTTTAGCCACAGCTTAGAGGGTGAGTTGGAGAAAGTCAACACTGGAGGGATGGCAAATTAAAAGAGATGACTGAAGTAAGATCTTCTTTCCATCAACTTCTCTTTGGCACCACCCTGGACCAGATTCCGAGCCCGCTTTGAGCAGGTGATGACAGTGGACTCCTGAGAACCCCTGCTCCCCACTCATCCCAAGTTGCCCACACTGCTACTGTGTAATCTCATCATGTCACCCCGTTCGAAAGCCTTCGGGGATTAGGAGTTCACGTCGCTCTCCAGAAGGAGAAGGAGATCCTGAATGTGGCCAGCAGAGCCTTGTGGATGTCGACCTTGCTCCGTAAACTTAAATAGAAATCATTGAAGGGAAAGAACGTTGGAAAGGAGTAGAAACGGGGCACTCTTTGTGGTGAAGGAAAAGCCCTGCATCTTGACTTTGGTTGTGGTTACCTGAATCTATACATAGGATAAATTTTCACAGAGCTACACATATGCACTGTGTGTGTGTAAGGTCAGCAGATTGCACCAATATCGGTTTCCTAGTCTGAATATTGTCCTGCAATTGTGTAAGATGTTTCCATTGGGGAAAGCTGAGTGAACAGTCCATAGGATCTCTCTTTACTACTTTTGCAAATTCTTGTGAGCTTATAATGATTTCAAAATTAAAGGAAGAAAAAAGGTTTAGAGATTGGGAGGGATATTGGTAAATTCAGTTAGCAGGGCATTGAATGTAATTCGATCTCTACTGTGAAGACTTTAACTAAATCTTCAGCTCTCCTTGACTCAGATCTTGGCCATAACTCTTTAGGGGAGAGGAATATTCCCCTCTCCCCTTCTTCGTTCTTTCGGCTGGTCAAATCGTTAAAATGACATAAGGCAGATTAACAGGAGGAGATAAATTTGTTACGTATATATGGGGAATTCATATAAGCATGAGGACAGTAAGGCAAGATGAGGTATATATGTCATTCTGGACTAAGGAACAGGAGGTAGGGATCTGGGACTTCAAAGGGAAGTAAGGTAATTCACAGGAATATGGAAAGTGTTAATGGCTGGTAAATAAATGTTTGCTGGGCCACCTAGGGACAGTGGGGCAGAGAGGGACTTTGATAAAATGGGCCATGCTACCTTCCTCCCTGTCTGCCACCCCTAGTTCATATTTTACTATATTATCTATGGTGATAGCACCATCTTGGGACCGGCCTTTTATCTAAAATTCTTTTAGGCCGTAAGGGGGAGTCCAAAGGTTCTTCCTGAGTCTTTTGGGCCTTGCTTGGTTTTCAGCTGGAAATAATCCACAGCCAGAATGGCACATCTTGGGGTGCCCTGCCCTGAACCTCATCAACTCTTTCTTGGTTCTTCTTGCATTCTAACAGTTCGGGGTTCTGCTGACCTGTCCACCTGGCTTTATTTTCAACCTTCTTCTATGTGGACATTTACACTTCAGAAAGACCTGGGACTTACTGTAACTCATTTTGTCTTGGTCTCATTTGTGAAATAGGACTCATAAAAGTACCTACCTCATAGATCTGTGAAAATAAACTAAGACAATGAACTCAAAAAGCTTACCATAGTGCCTGAAATTAGTAAATACCCAGTAAATATTGGCCTTGTTGTAATATAATTTTTTCCAGGTGCTCGGTGTGTGTGTGTGTGTGTGTGTGTGTGTGTGTGTGTGTGTGTTTATTTATTTAATCCATAATAAATCTACTAGGTTGGATATTTTATCCCCATTGTACAGGTAAGGAAAAAATGGCTCAGATTGGTTAAGCAATTTGTCTAAGGTCACACAGCTAGTAAATGGCAGTATAGAGATTATATTTCACGTCTACTTGGACCCAAATCCCTGTGTCTGTCACTGCATTCCATTTTATCTCTAAACAAACTCAGGGGATCTAACCATTACAAATGCAAAAGGAATGACCTATCCAGATAATTCTTCAACAACATGAAGTGTCTAAAGAGTGCTTTGGATTTGCTTTTGTTCTGCCTGACCTATAATAATGACAGTCATTAAAATCTTGATGGCAAGGGTGTTTTTATTATAAACACATCTTCCTATAGATTTTGTTAAGTATTCTCTCTTTGTTATCTTGCTAAAACAGAAGGGTGTTGTACTGAGAAGAGAAATTCTGGAAATTACAGTGTTAGAAGATCAAAGTACACCCTACTTTCCTCGTGGAATAAGTTTGTGGGAAAGAAAATGGGCAATGTGGGATTTTTAGCTAAAAGCCAAATGGCCAGACATGCCTCACTTAGTCACACTAGCTATAGGTAACTTACCTAACATGTCACTTACCTCTCTGAGTTCTGCTTTGATCAGCTATAAAGCCAAAATAAAAATAACCTCTTTGGAATTAGAAATGTCTATAAAGTGCCTGGTATTTAGAAGGCATCAAAATGTTGCTATTACAGTGGTGGCACTAGATCTGCATCCAAACTGAAACCATGCTATAGTCAGGCATCTTAGAATGAAGGTTTTAACTTTCTTGGAAACTAAATTTATCCCTTTGGAAACCCTCTTCCTCTTTTGGTTTGCCCTTAATCCAGGAACCCATATCACATTACAAGTACCCAGCAGCTCCTCTTCATACTTGTTAATTGCTTTCCTTCCTGATGCTGGAGAATTTAAATTGTGCCTCACCTCACAGGATACCTCCTGGAGGGAGAAAATCCCCAGAAGAAAAAAGAACAGGTTCTACTGTGCTTTGTTTTGATTTCTCCCTATTTCCAGTTCCTATCCACAGCTTTCAAGACTCAGATCGAGTGTTACTAAGTATATATTAGAGCTTCTCCACCCTGACTTCAAATTAGAATCAATTGGGGAGAGTTTTAAAAACTATCAAAACTTGGACCCACTCTACACCAATTAAATTAGAGTCCCAGGAGTTTCATACCCAGGCATCCTTATTTTTTAAAAGCTCCCCAAGTGAGTGATAATATACAGTCAGGGATGAGAATCACTGAAGTATGGGAAGCTTATCCTAAACCCTGCCCTCTCTCCACCCTCAGCCATATGCAGGTATACTGCTTTCATGTACCATGTTCCTTATTTATTGATTGGAATGAATAAATTAATAGGAAGAATGAATGAATACCCATCTAGGTCATTAAATAACGGCCATCTTGTACTTTTTTCTTCTTTTTTTAGCTTTTAATTGAAGTATAGTTGATTTACAGTATTGTGTTAGTTTTAGGTATACAGCAAAGTAATTCTTTTTTTTCAGATTATATTCTATTATAGGTTATTATAAGATATTAAATATAACTCACCATGCTATACAGTAAATCCTTCTTGCTTATCTATTTTATGTATAGCAGTTTGTATCTGTTAATCCCATACTCCTCATTTATCCCTCCTTCCCTCTCCCCTTTGGTAACCATAAGTTTGTTTTCTACGTCTTTGAGTCTGTTTCTGTTTTGTATAAAGATTCACTTGTATAATTTTAAGATTCCACATATAAGTGATATCATATAGTATTGTCTTTCTCTGTCTGACTGACTTCACTAAGTATAATTTCTCTAGGTCCATCCATTTTGCTGCAAATGACAATATTTCATTCTTTTTTATGGCTGGGTGATATTCCATTGTGTGTATATATTACATATATATATCACACCTTTTACAAAATATGTATTTATTTGTTTTATTTATTTTTGGCTGTGTCGGGTCTTAGTTGCAGCATACAGGCTCTTCGTTGCAGCTTGGGGGCTTCTCTCTAGCTGTGGCACGTGGGCCCTCTTACCACATCTTCTTAAGCCAGTCAGTTGTCTATTGATGGGCATTTGGGCTGTTTCCATGTCTTGACTATTGTAAATAGTGCTGCTATGAACATTGGGGTGCATGTATCTTTCTGAATTAGAGTTTTCATTTTTTCCCAGATATATGCCTAGGAGTGAGATTGCTGGATAATATAGTAGCTCTAGTTTTAGTTTCTTAAGTAACCTCCATACTGTTTTCCATAGTCATCTTGATTTTGCTTTTATGTTCAATCTCCCATAGCCAACTTAAGATTCTTCTTAAGCTCTGCCTCAGGGTAATTCTTGTGGACCCCACAGAGCGGAGCACAGTGCCTTAGGGAGAGTACACACTCAGTAAATACCTGTCACATAAGTGAAAGATTTATAATGAATGCCTGTCCCATGACAGAAAGATTTATGGAGTCTGCCTGTTAATAATAAATTACTTTTCTCCCCCGACTTAAAAATTTTTTCTTCCTGTGAATTTGAATAATATACATTTTTCTACTTTTAAGAAAGCTATGTCCATGAGCGGTCTCTGAACCTACTAAGATGGTTCTAGAGCTTATCTCAAAGTAACCACTGGGTGGGCTCCAGCCCTGTAGTGGGAGGGGAGCAGAGAACCATCTAAGTGCTGAGTCACTTCACGCAGGACATTGGATTGAGTTTCCCTCCCCTTGCTGCCTCGTGGTGCCCTAGACCCTCGCTCAGACCTGAAGGCTCAGACTCACTCTTTGACGACCTGTCAAACTTTTTGATCTCATACTTTGTCTAGGGCACAAACTTCTACTAAAACCTCAACGCAGACCTTCTCGCAAGGTAGACCTTGCTAGACCACCTGCAGTTCCCTTCAATTACTGTGACTTCATTTGTTGTGATTTTTCACCTAAAAGCGCCATTGCTGTAGGAAGGGGTTTCCCACTCCCCAGAGCATCAGGGTCCTGGGTGTTTACAATTCAGTCTCATTTGGGCTTCTTTAGTCCAAGTGGTCAAACTCCAACTCTTTCTCGATGCACCTGACGTTTGCAGTCAGAAATATGCAGACAATACGCAGCTTCTCCTTTCGCATCTTACTTCCGTACCCTCAGTTCCCACTGTGCTCTGTGTATCCATGGTTCTCGTGACCTCACACACCCTGATGCCTTTCCCTCCTCCAGCACAAAAGACCCTCCTTCTGACCACCTTCCTTGATCAATACTCCCCATTCCACAGTGAGGCTTCTTGATGTAAATGTGTGCACAGCACCTATCATAACGACTTTGTCCTCCTGGGAAGCAAAAGCAAACCTTAACAGCTTTTGAATACAAACAACGAATGAAGAGAAGTCCCAGTACCTACCTCCACTGGGACAGATAAAATAAACACAAAAAGAAAATCTCCATTCAGACTGTGGACTATTGGAATGTCCAACGAAACCATGTCTGTTTTTTAAAAAGTGTGTTTAGCGTATGGACTGTTAGAATGTTGCTGCAGAACTCTTACTGTCCACGTGGGTGGTAGACTTTTAGAATGTCGAAGATCAAGCATATGGTTGTGAACGTTGAACATCACTTTATGAGTGTGTCCATGGTAGTTAATAAATTGTCAAAAATAGTAAGACTTCTGCCAAGAATAGAAGCTATAAATAGAAAAAAGATCAGACTGCTGTGAATTTTTTTGAAAGATAATTTTCCTTGTAAGTAATTTCTGTGAGCAATACACAGCTCTTCGGTGGTCAAATCTACATTCCCAGCTCCTGAAGTGAACAGCCTCTGAATCAGAAGGCTCCCAAAGACATGGAGTTAAATAGAGATGCAGCTACAGGGTGGCCATTACTTAAGTAATTTAACGAACACTGATACTGAGGAAATAAATCAAATGCAAACAATCAACACCAATCAAGGAAGCTGAGCATTTCAGGCACTTAAAATGTATTAAATGAGTGTTTCAATCACAGTGGGTACTTTTTCACAAACTCTCTTAATCAGCTAGCATCGTTTTACCAAAGTGGCCCCTGCATGTAAATATGGTGATCTGGAAAAAGCTGGTCCATTCACACACAAACACCATTATCTGCTGGGGGTTTTCACAGATAGGATGAACAGCAACAGATGAATTGGGAAAGGTCAGTGAAAGTCAAGTTTAGGAAAAAGATATGAAACAATATTTTGCAAGTGGTTTAAAAAAATAAGAATTTCAAACATAGAATAAAATTTAAGGTCTAATTCCAGGCGGCCAGATCACCTCCTACAGGCAAACATTTTTGGTTTCTTATGTATTTGTTCATGAAAGTTCAATTCATGTGTAAGTTCTTGTATGTGCATCTTTATTTGTATGTTTATTATGTGTACCTATGTTATATGCATGTATAATTATCAATACATAAAGCTTAATATGTAAAGTTCAGTAATGATTTTAAGTACATAAATCATATACATATATGGATTATATAATATTTCTATATGATTTATTTAGTGAAATACATGTGCATGTGTGTGCACGTGTGTGTGTGCATGTGTGTGTGTATATATATATATATATATATATATATATATATATATATATATGGTTTGTTTAAATAGGGATATACTCAACTCATTGTTTTATACCTTGCTTTTGGTATTTAATCATGTACCACGAAGATCTTCCTGTATCGGCCTTTATAGGTCTAGTGCATTCTGCTTAAGGTTTACATAGTATTTTATTGTATAAGAGTCCATCATTATTTATATAATCATTCCCTTGTATGGCAGTTAGATTATGTCCAGTTTGGGGAGCTATACTTTGCTAAACACACACAAATATGTGTACACACATTTGATTATATAGTTGGAATTACTTGGGATTTTGAAAGCCAAATACTTGGATTCCAAGTATATATTCTAAGTGTCCAAGTACACCTACATATACATATTCACATTCTCCAATTTACATGTATTATTTTATCTAATTTTCATTTAAGTATTAGTATTGTATATGTTTTACAGACTAAGAAGCAGAGGAACAGAGAAGTTAACTAATTTGCCAGAGTTCACCCAGATAATAAACACATGACCCTTCTTTTAAACCCAGGTCTCCTTTTAGTTTTGACTTTATTTACCTATTATCACTGCACTGCTGTTTGAGTTTTTGACCAATGTTAAAAGAGTCATAATATAATTGTATACATTTCAAAGAACGTGTATATCTGGAAATATTGGGGAAAATATCATATTTTTGGTTTTGTTTTCTCTCCAGAGTAAATGCTAAGTACATTTTTTTTTTTTTTTTTTTTTTTTTGTGGTACGCGGGCCTCTCACTGTTGTGGCGTCTCCCGTTGCGGGGCACAGGCTCCGGACGCGCAGGCTCAGCGGCCATGGCTCACGGGCCCAGCCGCTCCGCGGCACGCGGGATCCTCCCGGACCGGGGCACGAACCCGCGTTCCCTGCATCGGCAGGCGGACTCTCAACCACTGCGCCACCAGGGAAGCCCCTAAGTACATTTTTAACATCAAAAGTTGTCTGAATTGAAAGGGTTAATATTAGTGTTAACAGAAAGTAAAAGCGAATGTTCCTACTTATGTAAGGGTCTTATGACATGCTTATTAGTAGCTGCACTTGGGGAAATTTATATATACATTCCTAGGAGGAAGCATTTTCATTTGAAAATATTAGGTGAGTTAGAAGTGTTCGGTTTGTCCTTTCATTTCCACTGTACATCTTCTCATCTTTGAAGAGATTTTGTTCTTTGTACTTTCAAGGAGCTTTAGTTGATTTGGGGGAAATCAAAGTATTTTGATTCTTAAAATTCCAAGTAGGGCTTCCCTGGTGGCACAGTGGTTGAGAGTCCGCCTGCCGATGCAGGGGACACGGGTTCGTGCCCCGGTCCGGGAAGATCCCACATGCCGCGGAGCGGCTGGGCCCGTGAGCCATGGCCGCTGAGCCTGCGCGTCCGGAGCCTGTGCTCCGCAACGGGAGAGGCCACAACAGTGAGGCCCTCATACCACAAAAAAAAAAAAAAATTCCAAGTACTCTTGGAGGTTTGGAAAGCATAGTTGAAAGTTCTTCCAGTGATATGGGCAGTAAGTGCATCTACAGTAAGGGTCCTGTTATTTAAGAATAAGGTTTACAACTGAATATGCTTTCTTTTCCTTCCCCTTCCCATGCTTCCAAAGAAGGCATGTTTTATTTGTCTGCCCAGCAGTTATCTCTCCAACAGGAAGCAGGATACCCCTTCCTTTAAGTGCAGGCCACCTGAGATTGGGCGGGTGGACCACCTCAGATTCAAAACGGTACATAATCCAGGCCTGACCAGTCAAGGCATCCCACACCCTGGCCTCAGGACCTGGTTCAGGCAGACCAGTGAAACTCAATTCAGAAGTTGCTGGGGGAAATAGCATCTTGATGTGGCTGGTTAGGAATTGTGAGAATGGGAGCTTGGAGTAGCTGTGTGTACCGTGATGGGAGATACTGCCTACGATGAAGGACAGTACAGATATAGAAAGAGAACAAGTCCGGATGAAATCGTACAGACACCTGTGTTTGAGCTGTATCTACTACTGGATGTTTCAGTTACATAAGCCTGTAAATACCTTCCTCCATCCCCTTAATGCACTTCGAAGGGTTTTCTTGTACGTTGTCTCTTAGATCCCTGACTTACATAGCCTTCTCTCACACAGTTATCAGTGTTTCCATATATCTAGTCATCCTTACTAAAATCCTCGGAAATTGTTTGACCTTTTATGTATGTATGTATGTATGTATGTATGTATTGGCTGCATTGGGTCTTTGTTGCTGCACGCGGGTTTTCTCTAGTTGTGGTGAGCTGGGGCTACTCTTCGTGGCGGTGCGCGGGTTTCTCATTGCGGTGGCTTCTCTGGTTGCAGAGCACAGGCTCTAGGCGAGCGGGCTTCAGTAGTTGTGGTACGCGGGCTTAGTTGCTCCTCAGCATGTGGGATCTTCCCAGACCAGGGTACGAACACATGTCCCCTGCATTGGCAGGCGGATTCTTAACCTCTGCGCCACCAGGGAAGCCCCTGTTTGACTTTTTAATATAAAATAAATAATATCTGTCACCCCACCATCCCTTCTGATCTACCCTCTGCTCTCCTTTCAAAGTGATTTCACTAAATCTTCCATTTGGTTATGTCCCTCGCTTTATCAAAAACTGTTGGTGGCCTGTCATTTTCTGCAGAATGAAATCTCTATGTTTTAGCCTGGTATTCAAGGTCTATGGGCATCTGGTCAACCCAACCTTTGAGTCTCAGTGCTCCCACTTACCTCATGTAGTGTTTGTTGCAGAGAGATCAGAGAATTCACTGTCTCCCCCACAGACGGCATGCATCTTCATGACTTTTTGTCTTTGGTATGCTGTGTCCTCCTTCAGGGATTACTCTTCTCCCCAATATGTCTTGGCATATTCCAATCTCCTCGGGTACAGTGAGTGCTCATTTTTCAGGACTTCTGGAGCCTTTAATACTTCTGACAGTATGATATTTATTATACTGGATCAAAGTTAGTCATCAATATCTCTTCTTCATGCCCTTGTCTGAGGGTTCCCTGACAGCAACTGTGTCTTCATCTTTGGGTCCCTAGGGTGCATAACATTGCTAAATCATAGCAAGAACTAATGCATGTGCGTGAACTTAAAAATAAATGAATGATTGGATGAATGATACACTTTTTAGTCTCTGTTTCTTTGTAAGCAAGTCACGTGCATCCATGAATATAAGCAAAAATGATTTGTTTACTTTGCTTCTCATTTGTACTGTCTTGCAGGTTTTCACTCTTGCAAAATATATTTTATATATATAAGTGTGTATATATATGTGTGTGTGTATATATACATATAGACAACTGCCATGAGGATTCTTTTAATGCAACCTGGCCCTAATTACCTTACCAGATACATTTACCTTGAGGATATTGATAATGGCTGTTTATGGTTATTTAAGATCCCTCTAAGGCTATGTACATTCATCAGTGGTTTTCTTTTTCATTTATCTATTCGTTGACTGTTATTAAGCACTTCATAGAGTCCAGACCGTGGGCCAGATCACAGCAGGCCAAAGACAACAAAAGTGTACTTTCTACCTCTAGGGATACCATAGTCTCCAGTCCAACTCCTATCAGCTTTTACAGTTGGATCTCTTTGCTGCCCTCCACACACGAAAAATAATCACTATTTATTAATAACCTTCTGTGTGCCAAGGGTAATAGTAGGTGCTTTATGTATGCTCATGATGACTCTCTTAGCAACTCTGAGAGGTATTAGAAACCTTATTTCATGGAGGAAGAAATAGAAGCTCAGAAAGCTGAAGTGTCTTGACCAAGAACTCAGCAGTGGAACTGGTATTTGCACCATAATTTAATGATGCCAGTGCCACTACACTATAATGCCTTTCCACGGTCATGTTCTCCTTTCAACAAGAACTCTTGGGATGTGGAACATCTCTCCCTTTTTCCTTATTCAAAATTTTAAGCTCTCGCAAGCCCACTCAAATGATTATTTCAATGAAAATATGCTGCTGACCTTGACTTCTCCCCTTTTTAAATCCTCTTTCACGTAAATTTTTTACCTTTCTTAGAGGTTCTTTCCCATACCCATATTTTTGGTATCTATGTAATTAGAACTATCTTGATTGCAAGTAATATAAACCCGTTTCATGCTACTTTTAACAAAAGGAAGTACAAACACCTAAATGACCATAGAATATACTGGCTAATAGATTTGGGAAGATTTTTGTGTTCACCTACAAAGTCTAATAAATGACTGCAGGAATGAGGGTGTCAGAGACTGAACCCCAAGTTTTTGTGCCTGGAACCAATGGCTCAATACTGGGAGGACATTCCCTTTTTGTGCTCACCTTGCATCTCCACTTGTCTCTGCCTCTCAGTCGATTGGCATCTTCTCCTGCTGAAGATAAACTTCCTCTAAACAGCCAAGAAAGAATGAGGAGACAAATCCAACATTTTATCTTTTGAGCATTGTGATGTCTCCCTTCCCCAAAAAGCATGGGACTATCATCCTTGCTAGAAAAGCCCCTGGGAACAACCTCATTGGCTTGGCTTTGAGCGTATCCTTCACCTAACCTTTGAGGCTGGGAAGGAGAGCAGTGCTGTACTTGGCAGCTTTGTGGTGACACCACAGGTTGGAAAAGTAATAGGCTGAAAGCAAGAGGGGTGATTCCACCAGAAGAGAGGAAATGAGAAAATATGCTGGGAAACAAGATATTAGATGCCACAGCCCACTGTAGAAGGAAGAGTCAGGATTTGTACTAGTATAATTATGTGGACAATAGGTAGAGGGCATTTGTCCCAGTCTGTCTGGTACTGCCTTAGTTTATGTCCCTTCCTGGAATCTTGTCCAGTACAGCATTTGTCACTCTCAAAAATATCCAGGTTAAATGACACACGATATGGCCACTGTAACAATCAGATACAATACTTGAAATTGTGATTGTGGGAAACTCAGGGAATGACCTTCTTTCCCTTGCTCCTAGCATCAGTCCAGACATAGACCAGTCACTCAATCTTCAACAGATTGAGAAATAACTTGGAGCAGTGAGCCAGGCACTGGTCTGGAGTCAGATGGTCACCTCTCTAGTCTCGGCTCTGCCAGTTAATTGGTCACTTATGTGATTTGAAGTCCATCATAACTGTCTGAGCCTCACCTTTAAAACTGTAGAAGTACTAGATGCCCTGTTTCCTTCACAAAAGCATTAGGGAGAGGAAATTTGCTGATGCTTTGAACTGTACGGTTCTGTCGTAGTTATAATAGTAATACTAACAGCCAACATAAAATTCGAGTGTTAATCTATCTAGACATCTTGCCAATCTCTTTGCATGAATTACCTCATCTTATCTGCAGAACAGCCCTATGAGATAGTATTATTACCTCTATATTACAGATGAGAACACTGGAGCATAGAGCAGCAAAGGTATTTGCCTAAAGTCATGCAGCAAAGACTTGGCAAAGCTCAGATTCAAACTTTGACCAGGGCTTTTCACCACTGGCCAGTGCTGAATTACTTTCAGATATGGTGTGTGTGTGTGTGTGTGTGTGTGTGTGTGTGTGTGTGTGTGTGTGTGTGTGTGTATGTGAGGGAGAGAAAGAGAAAGAGATGGAGAGTTTTCTTTCCCATCTCTGCCTTATTTCACTGACTCTGCTCAGAGGAAATCTGCGGCCACGTTGTCCTGAGTAGTAGCCGTCCTCCAAGATGGCAGAGCAGAACAGCACTGGTTAATGGCTCTGGGATGATCCCATATTGAGGGACATCCATCCCTTTGTGCTCTGACATTGATGTTACTGTCAGTTGACAGTGAGCTTTATCATCAATCCCTTCAAGTACAAAAGGCCACTGTTTGGAAACTGTCATTAAAAGCAGCCCCTCTCTTTTTAAAAGCAATCTCTCCTTTATTCCTTCCATAATAGGAGCCAGTGTACCAGAAGAGACTGACCTTAAGTTGAGCCTGTTTAGTTTTTTAAAAAAAGAAGTAGAATAGGTTATGTTTGTAATGTATTTAAGATTGGAGGCATGGAATTAGAATGGAGCTGAGAGTAGGAGAGAATAGAAGCAGGACAGGAGAAAAGAGTGGTGGCCTTGGATTTTCTTTGCTTTTGGATAATGGGCATTTCTCGTTAAATCAACCCAGTCTATTTCACAGCCTGTCTCCTGGTGATGTATATACTCTTTGGGCAGGGTTGTGGGCTGCCTAAAGATCTCTTTTAGCCATAGGACATGGGTATAAATAAGCTTTATGTAGCCATAGCTGCTAAGAGTGATTATGGATAGAGTGTATTCTGAAAGGATGGGGCAGGATGTTGATTGTTATGGGGACTCAAGGAAGGAGGGAAGAGAGAAGATCCCAAAGGGAGAGAACGGTTCAAGTTCTATTGAACAAAGTTCCCCCGTGGTCTTTGTCACTTTTTAATGGCCCTTTGTGGAGGTGATTTTGTTTTAATTGAAAAAATAAAGGTGCTTGTGGTTGAGAAGTGGCTCGGTATGGAAGTTAAGAACACGGGTTTTGCAACCAGGCTTCCCAGGTTCAAATTCAGCCTTTGTCACATATGTACATCGTACAACTAGTGTGCAAGTTGCTTAACCTCTCTGTGCCTGTCTCCACGGCGATGACCATACATGCTAGCTGGGAAGATGAAATGAAACAAGTTGACACGTGAAAAGAGTTTAGAGGAGAACTTGACACAAAATAAGGGCTCAGCCAACATTTGTTCTTATTGTTATTTCTTATCCTTTACTTTTCTTATTATTTATTATTTGTTCTTCTTTTTATTTATGGGTTCATAGACATAAATAAGGCCATAGACAAAAATCAAAAATCGATCCTTCCACATTTTGAGAGTACTATGAAGGAAGCCCAGTTGGGATTTAATTTCCTTCCTACCCATCGTTCCCTACTTGAGGTTGGTAGGAAAAGCCTTTATGAGGAGGTAGCATTTGAGTAGAGACCAAACAGATGAGATGGACTCACTTGTAGGACAAGCATCTCAATTAAAGGAAATAGAAGATGCCTAGATTCTGAGGAAAGAAAAGAGATTGTTGTTTTGGAGGAGCTTATAGGAACCAGGGTGGCTGGAGTCTGGTGAGCAGGGCAGGGGGTGGCCTGAGTTGAGGAGAGGCAAGGAGGCAAAGGCCAGATCAGACAGGATGTGCATGCCAAAGTGAGGGCATGGCTTGTGTCTTAGAGCAATGAGAAACACTGGGAGATTTGAAGGGTGGCCTGATTGGATACACATTTTTTTAAATTAATTTTTATTGGAGTATAGTTGCTTTACAATGTTGTGTTAGTTTCTACAGCACAGTGAATCAACTATACGTACACATATATCCTCTGTTTTTTGGATTTCCTTTGCATTTAGGTCACCACAGGGCATCGAGTAGAGTTCCCTCTGCTATACAGTAGTCTCATTAGTTACCTATTTTATACATAGTATCAGTAGTGTATATATGTCAATCACCAGAGGAATGAAAAAAGAAGATGCGGTACATATATACAATGGAATATTACTCAGCCATAAAAAGGAACAAAACTGGGTCATTTCTAGAGATGTGGATGGACCTAGAGACTGTCATACAGAGTGAAGTAAGTCAGATTCACATTTTAAGATCACTCTGGCTATAGAACAAAAAATGGCTTGTGGGGTGGGGCAGAAAGACTGAAAGGAGGCTGTTGCAGATGAGTGGGCAAGTGGGGGTGTTGGTTTTCCGGAAAGTACCCAGGTTAGAGCGTGGCCCTGTCCCCCACCAGTAGAAGTCTGGTGCCCAAGCTATGTGTCCTCACCACCATGTTTACTTTACTACATTCATCTGCCATTGCTTATTTGCTGTTTGTTTTTACTAGGCTATAAGGACAGGGACTCTGTCTTCCTTCCGCTTCTTTATACACTCAGCTCCTTGCACAATGCCAACCCCGTAATAGGTGCTCAATACCTGTTTATCGGATGAATATGTACAGTACAGTGCTCATGGCAGTGTTTAATTTTCCAGTCTCTAGGATTAGAACATCCAGTAATCTCCTTCGTGAATGAGAAAGTCACTCCTTTTGAGCTTGCGGTGTTGGTGGTGGGGAGCTGGGAGTCTCGGGATCTTTGGGTCACAGGAGATGAGCAAACCATCGTGCACCTTGGACAGGGCTGAGGCAAACATGGCTCAGCTATGTATTTTCTGCAGCAAGATGTCCCTTGAGCCCCTCACTGGTGGCATCCCAACCAGGAGCCCTAGTTAATTTTCATACAGAAGAAGCCTTTGAAACCCGGGCCTCTTTCATGCTCTGGGAAGAGTTGAGAGGGGTCAACCCTGTTTAGATTGGTTCTCAGCACCAGTCGGGGGAGCCTGCTGGTTGTTCTCAGCGTGGAGTGTGTTGCAGAGAGGAGATGAGCCAGAAACAGACCAAAGAACCAGGGCACTTCCCAGCTGGAATCAGGCCTGTCTTGTGTGGATTCATTATTTAGTTGGAAATTAATCCCCAGAATGGCAGACATAGTATATTTGAATGCGAACGGACAGTGTGTTTCATGGCCAAGTGAAGGTGGTTTTTGGATTATCTACCCTCGTTGATCATCCTTGCCTCTGAACCCTCCCGTTAGTGCAGATAATTGAACTAGACCCGGTTTTGTGTTTTCACACCCAATTTGATGTCCTCACAGCATTTGGGGTGCGGTGCGGGAGAGTGAGGTGATCTCGTCCTGCTTGCTATTATTTACAATGGAACTGGTGTGGTTTACACACCCCAGTGACTCTAGCTCTCACTTAATGAGAGCATCCCATGCTCCAGACATTGCGCTCAGCACTCTCCTGGGATTGTCACATTCCATCCTCACAACGAGCCTACAATAATAATAATAATAATAATAATAATAATAATAATAATAATAATAAACAGTAATAGTAATAGGAAGAAGCAACAGAAGAAGCACTTATTTGGCATCTACTGTGTGCCAAGTGCTGTCCTAAGTGCTACCATGTATTAACTCACATAATCTTCAAAACAACCCAAGAAACAGTAACTCCAACCCCAGGGAATGGGAGTCACATGGACTAAGATCTGGATGGTATATGCTTGGTATTGAACCAGGTAGAAGCCCTGCCTATGCTGTAGGTACTGTTATCATCCACTCGTTACAGAGAGTTCAGCAAGGTTAAGTCACTTGCCCAAGGTCACACAGCCAGCCTATGGCAGGGTCAGGAATTGAATTTATATTTCTGTCACCAAAGCCCTTGCTTTCTTTTACTTATAGCTAGCTACTGAGAACCAAAAGCCAGATATTTATTATTTGTGAGCTTGGGACACTTGATACTATCACAGAGAAAGCATCTTCCAGATTTTTATTAAAGTACAGTTTTGCAGTTGAATATCGGGGTAAGTCAGGGTAAGTGTGGGGATCTGTTCGGTCCTGTATTTGTTTGGGAAAGTCAACCTGAAAAAATTCCAAAAACCCCAGTTGGTCGAAAGAATGGGATATTATTATAGGATGTTCTTGGTTTGTTTTCTTTTTCATGCCAAGGGTTTTTTTTTTGTTTTTTTTTTAACTTCTGTTCCTGACTGTGTATAACCAGGAGGCAGAAGGACAACAGTGCCTTTGTAAATTTGCAACAGATATTCAAATAAGATACGTACATAATTAGCATAGAGCAGCAGATGAGGTAGTCTGGAAGATTTAAACTCTGCATGAGAAATAAGCAAGTATTCCTGATGACAAGACATTCCAAATATGTTGTTCTCAGATGGGCGTGAATGGGGAGTGTGGGCACAGCCCATCCAGACAGTTAATAATAGAATGGATTGTTCAAGAACAACAATTTCTTGCGTGCTTACCATGTGACAAATAGTGTGCTAGACTACCTACATATATAATTTATTCCTCACAATAGCCCTGTGAGGTAGGTACTATTGTTATCCCCTTTTACAGATAAGGACATTGAATCTCTGATTGTTAGAAAAGATGACCATATTATCCTCTCTTGCTCTTTCTCTCCCCCACTCCCTTTTCCTCCCACCCTCCCTCCTTTGTCTCCCTCTTTTCCTTCTCTTCCTCTCTCTCTGTTACACACGTATATCCTTCTAGTAAATGGCCAAGCTGGCATTTGAACTCAAGTCTCATCTAACTCCAAGTTCTATTCTCTTAGAGGTCAACATTAGGGGTTTCAACAGAAAGGTTACTTTAAAAAAATTACTAATTACTTAATTTATGGTCTCCGCACAGCTTTCAGGATTTTAGTTCCCCCACCAGGGATTGTACCCGGGTCACGGCTGTGAAAGCGCCGAGTCCTAACCACTAGACCTCCAGGGAACTCCCAAAGTTACTTTTAAAAAGCAATCTAACTTATTTTCCACCATCCCTTAGAATCACCATCATTTTAGCATTGCCCTAAGTAATCACATCTGTGTTTGGTGTACCAGCTACTTTGGAATGCGAGATGGACTACACAACCCACATGCCCCAACTCCTAGGGAACTCACAGCAAACCTCTGAGATAGGAACCACTATGATCGTACCTGTGACTCAGATGGGAAAGCTGAGATCCGTCTTCCAAAATCACATACACAGATTGCACCAGTACCAGGCCTTTCTGAGCTCTAAATTTGCACTCTTAACCACATGCTATTTGGTCTCCCAGCCAAAGCTAAATAGATGGTTTGTGAATAGATAGATCGGTATGTAAAGATATACATATGTATATACATACATCTCTATCTCTCTCTCTCTCTGTCTGTCGATCTAAATTTAGAATTGGAGATTGTGCTGGCTGTCTCTTTCTTCAGAGTCATCTGATCGGTTCACTGCATTCGGAGCAGCAGTGCACTTAACTCCTTGCTTACATTGGTATTCCTGTTTGTAGCAGCCCCTGTCACGGTAGCAATTGGAATAAAACCCAAAGAGTACTGCCGAGAATATAAATGGGTTATTTTTCTCTTCAACTCTGAGTAGGACAAACCTCTCATAAAGAACCAGGGAACAAAGGTTCCGTGACAAACATACACCAGGGGACTGAGCTCTCTCTGATACAGCCTGTGAGACATAATGGAAAGAGAAGCTTAGGATAAAAGGAATTCCAGTGAGAATTTTAGGTTGCCTTCCTTGATGGAGGTTTCGTGGTCCTGTGTGTTTATAAGCATCGTCATTAATAGCATTGACTGAATACCTACTCAGTAAGCAAAGGTTTTGTAGGTTGCCTACGCTTACGATTCAGGAGTTATGGATGGATGTGAACAAAACAGATGTATCCATAGAGAACTTTTATCTCTCTATGTATCGATCTACATATTTGGTTGTTTCCATTAAAATTATGGAGGTAGTCATTAAAAGTCATAAAAATATACAGATGCCTATCATTGGAAGTAAGACCTTTTTGAATCATAAAAAACTGATGTGCAATTAAACCCTTTATTTTGATAGGTGGAATGGTGAAATGGTTGAGTTGGGGCTTGGTCAAAATGTTGGCTGAATTTGAAGCTTGATTCCAGAGAACATGATTGGGGCAAAGTGAGTGACCACTTTTACCTTCAGTTTCTTTTTCCATAGAAAAGAGGTTCTTTAATATCTGTGCAACCCTCCTAAACGCTTGATCCATATAATCCAGCCTTGTTACCGAACTCCAGTCAATGGAGTAGAGCAATGAATAATATTCAAATCAACTTCAAAAATGAAAATAATGTAAGACAACTTACTGATTTCTCCTGGAAAAAAACATATTAAAGGGAATCCAGTTTATCATCTTCAGTGACACTTCTCATGTCCTCTTTCCTTCCCTGCTCTCTTGGATTTATGCTGTGTCATAACCTTTCGCTGGCTGTGCCCACCCTCCCCCCACCTCTCTGCCCTCCGCCCATCAACCTTCACCCTTTCTTTCCCATCTTATTATTATAGGTGTGGTTTGTCCTTTCTCAGTGAGCCTTCCTATGCCTCCTCCTCCTTGTGTCATTCTCAAAGTCAGCATCACGTATGTCCAGACACCTGTGTGACAGATCAGCAGGCTAGGGAGGGGATACACTGAATGACAGATCTGTTGATCAGTGACAGAGATGGGCAGAGCTTGAGAATATTCCCATGCCGACACCATTTGGTTTAATCTCCTCTTGTGCTATGGCTTCCACTTGTCGGAGGTGCACGATGAAGACCAAGTCCCAGATTCTTCATTCCCAGTCACAGGAAAGCCCGGTTTGGCACTCCAGATGCAGCAATGTCCAGGTTAATTCAGGGCCACTTTCTCCAGCATCCTGCTACTCCAGGCTGGATGTGGAAGCAGGGTACATATTTTGCTAGACCAAGGGTTTGAAAGGACAAATGGCCTAAAAAGAATAGAAGAAATGAAAGTCGCAGCTGTGGCTCTGGTGAGGCTAGTGCGCGAGACGTGTGAATACATGATTGTGACTCTAAGAGCAAGGAGAGTAGCTCGTCATACACCTGAGTGCGGGTAGGTGCCAGCAGGAGAAGGATGCACTGCTCGGCGTCCTGTGTAGATGGTGATCGTGTTGACTTCGAGATCCACTGAGAAGGTCATCCTGAAAGGATGATAAAATATGGCAGTCAGGTAGAAAGGACAGTCCAGCAAGGGGCAGAGGATGAGTAAAAGGACTGAGTCAGGAGAAGGCAGGTGTCCCCAAGGTACGCTGAAGGCACTAGCCATTCGAGAGATCATATAGCACCAGTGGGGACACAGAAGTGAATCAGAGGAGCTGGTGACACCAGATCTTGTGGACGTTGAAAGCCAGTCTCAGGCTTTGAACACCAGTTGCACTTGTGAATTTTGAAAAGCGTTTTGACCAACATAATCCACCTGTGTTTAGGACAGGTGTCTTCAGCCTTGGAACTATCGTTTTCCACCAGACGATTCTTTGTTGTGGGACCCTGTCCTGTGCATTTCAGGAGGCTGAGCAGCATCCGTGACCTTACTAGATGCCGGTAGCATACTCCCTCCCTATTATGACGCCTAAAGATGTCCCCAGATATTGCCGTATGTCACCTGGGGGAGAAAATCACCTTCAGCTGAGAAACTGCTGTTTGGGAAAGTGTTGCTCATAGAAGTGTTTTGGGAAGAAGAAGGCATGTGGGACCAGGAGCAGGGAGCCCCCTGAGAAGGCTGTAGTACACATTGGAGAGGGAAGCGATAAGGATGTGTGGACCCCAAAACATAGCCTAGCGCCTCTATCACCAGCAGGATTACCATGAGTATATGTCATATTTCTAGGAGCTCTGAGAAAGGCTCTTGGGGTTCTGGGGTATTTAGAAGGAAGTGCGTGTTTCGTGTGTTGATGTATTTTATTTTTCTGACCTGATCAAGATGGTCTCACAGTCAAAGGAACAGTATATTTACTGTAAATTACAGCAGAGATGTTGGCCAAATCTCTCTTCCCACCCTCCACCATTAAAAGGCAATGTTAGCAACATCTGATGGTGAGTTTCTGAAGAAGATTCACACTGCCCTTACCCTGGCATCTTTTGTAACATTTTATTTATTTTTAAAACTCCTTAGAATTGTGCATTTTTGTCTATGTTCACTCGGTCCTCCACAGCCAGCTGGCCATTAAAGAAATTTAGAAAGAAAATTGCTGAAGCATCTCTGCTCTTGTTTGTATTGCATAATCAACCAAAATAGCCCCAGAAGTGATTATACTTGAAGTTACAGCGATAGCAAAGATGTTCTGTCATTCACCTTGACCCCATTTAGGACTATTATCATTTACTCAAATTTTATTATCTGTCTAAAGCAAGGATTTCTCTTAAGAGTGTGTGTGTGTGTGTGTGTGTGTGTGTGTGTGTGTGTGTGTGTATCCACTGATTAATTTTGTATCCCGTTTCCAAATAAATCTTCCCCAGTCACATCTCTGTTCACATCATGCCTCTGCTGAAACACTTTCAATACGTCCCTACTGCCTTTCGGATCAACTCTAAGCCACTAAGTGGCACTGAATGCCTGCCATGGTCCAAACACTCATAGTTTTCCAGTCTTATCTTCCCCTAATCTGTTTTGTGCATTTCACTTTTTAATTAAGCTAGGTGAATTTTTTTTTGCATGATATAAAAAATAAAGAATCAGTGAATGAATCAACAAGATTCCAAGTCCATTTATAATATTTGGGGAACGATACAGAATAATAAGGCACGGACTTTTCTCATACTTACTTTCTACATCAAAATTGTTATTTGTTTCTGACAGGACATCTGGTATTTAATTTTACTATGTCAGACAGGAGATCTCGAGCTGCACATTCCAAGTGTGTGCATCTATGAATTTTTCATTAATTACTCTGACTGAAATTGGATACCAGCCTAGCTTAGATGATCACCCATTGTTTATTTATTCAGTTTGTTATCCAGGTCACCTACTATCCAATTAAATCTATAATTATTCCTTTGCTTTTGCTTCTTTCATTTGCAAAAGGCTTTGCCTGAGGTCTTTTCAGCATCCTTCCTACCCCTTCCATCCTTCTTGTGGAGTTCAACAATGGAGCTCGTGGAAAGTTCCACACAACTCATATCCCAAACGAGCATGACCTGCTTCCTTTTTGATAAATGTACACAGACATATCTGCGTGTCTCCATTTCCACTCCCTTCTCTTGAATAAGCTCGTGCAAGATCAAGGCAAAATATCTTCCTTCTTCTTCTCTTCTACAAAGTCGCTTAGCCTTCTTGATTCACCACCAGTATTCTCTTTCACGCTATCTTAGGGTACGGGATTAGAGGCAAAAGCACAAGTGAACTGGTGATTTAAAAATGTCTGATGAAAGTAAGAGCATTTCCCGTTTTCAGATCTCTAAGCATGGTCCTGTTTCAATAATTCCTTTGTCTTTGTGAGAAATGGCATTCGAGAGTTGCAATTCTGGTGAACAGCCACCACCATCAATCTGCAGGCTTTTGATCCCAGATGCCCATTACCTCTACAAAATCTGTTGAGCCGGGAGAAAGTTCTCCCATTGAAAATAATGCTGCACTTTATATGCAGCCTGTATTCTATGACACTTGATAGATTGCCACGGGATTAAACATACTTTGTCATTGCTGGACAGAGGCGACTTTGGTTTACGGATGCCCTATATTACTTTCTACCTGCCTCTCTTAGCGAGTACAGAGAAATTTCAGGATCAAGCTCCTCCGTCTGATTCTAAATGACACATGGTTGACCTCAAAGTAGTGCCGCTAGAGTTTTAGATATTCTAAGCCCTTGGATGTATAGGGGCCCAGCCTTCTGTACCCTCCCTGAAGCTCTGCGTGGGTTTGATGAACTCTCTCTGGAAAGGCTCCCCTGGGAGGTCTTGCAGGCAGCATGAGGACCCTTTTTGCTTTTATAGCAGAGGGAGTTCTGGATTCCTATCTCCTGGGTTCAAAGCACATCCCTGTGACCTATTAGTCTTGTGACTGGGTGCACATCACTTAATCACTGTGTGTGCCAGTCTCCTCATCTGCATAATGAGGATGCTAATGTGTGCACATCTCGGGGCTCTGTGGGGACAGAAAGGGATGATACATGCAAAGGGCTGACCGAATTATTGGACACAGGGTAAATGGTTCATGTCCCCTTAGTTATCACATGCGTGGTTGGTAAATACATGCCTTGAGGGAGGTTGAAGGAACTGTCAAGTCACACAGCTCCATCCAAACTGCACATGGCCTAAATTGTGGAGTGGAGTGGACTGGACTGGAGCCATGGGGCAAGTGGCATAGAATGGAATGGCAGGATGGCAGGGGTGGGACAGAAGGGCAGGAGAAATCTGTTCATAGGTTTTCTTTTTAAAAAAAATTTTTTTATTTTATAGTGGAGTAGAGTTGATTAACAACGTTGTGTTAGCTTCAGGTGTACAGCAAAGTGATTCTGTTATACATATACATGTGTCTATTCTTTTTCAAATTCTTTTCCCATTTAGGTTATTACAGAATATTAAGCAGAGTTCCCTGTGCTATACAGTAGGCCCTTGTTGGTTTGTTCATAGGTTTTCATTAAAAGCCATAGAGAAGGGCTTCCCTGGTGGCGCAGTGGTTGAGAGTCCGCCTGCCGATTCAGGGGACACGGGTTCGTGCCCCGGTCCGGGAAGATCCCACATGCCGCGGAGCGGCTGGGCCCGTGAGCCATGGCCGCTGAGCCTGCGCGTCAGGAGCCTGTGCTCCGCAACGGGAGGGGCCACAACAGTGAGAGGCCCGCGTACTGAGCAAAAAAAAAAAAAAAGCCATAGAGAAAAACTATGTCACATATCTATACTAAGAAAACATGCATCCTTTGAGGAAATGAAGATGGTTTTGCCTAAAAGAGCAGTGATATTGATTCTTCCTTTGCAGAGGGACAAAATATGTATCTACTAGAATTATGAAAAATATCTTCTCCTTAGAATGCCGTCAACTTGTGATGTGTCAAACCCCTGCCCCAGAGGTAGAAATTATTTTGGAATATACAACAGAACATTTAAGAGAAACAGACTGGAGTCAGTTTCTGCATAGGCTTGTCTACAGGCCATGGGAGAGAGTATGGTTCTCACATCCCCAGTGGAAGAGAGGAAAATGGACAACTGTCACTTCCTTCCAAAAGGCAGAAAAGCCCTGGCACAGTCCCATAGCTTGTGTTTTACCAAAATTGATATCTCTGGGTCCTGGTGTCATTCCCGCATTTCTCTTCTTCCATCTTGAGCAGAGTTGTTTTTGCTCTGACTACCTACTTCCAAAATAGTAGGTCAAAGCAAAAGCTGCTTTCAAACAACTGGCTATTCCAACCTCTCCCAGATGTCAGATGACGACTGCCATCATTTCCGTGGCTCCTATATGCAGCGCGAGAGTCATTCTGACCGTGGAGCAGACTAACAGAAACAGAAAGACGAGCCATTTGCTGGGTCATCGTCATCCTGGGAACCAGGACTCCAGTTCTCAGCCATTCCACCAAGGTCCACCGATTTCATTTTAGAAATGCCTACATTAAATTTTTTTCTGAGCCCGTTGGATCAGCTAGGGTTAGGTTAGGTTGCAGAGTGATAGAAAACCCGAGAAAACAGTGGTGTTAACAAGTTAGGAGTTTACTTTTTTCTTGCATTAAATGAAATCCAGAGATCAGAAGGGCAGGGCAGGGCAGGTGCAGAGATTCCTGGATGGTCCTTCTGTCCAGATACTCCACCATCCTCACCCCCTTGTCCTCCACCTTCTGATGCAAGATCTTCCATCATCATATTCTCGTTCCAACAGGCACCAAGGAGAATTGAGGAAGCTAGGTCTCATTTCCTCTTTTTAAGGCCTTTCTAGAAGTTGCACATACCAATATCACCTACATTTAATTAGCCAGAATTTAGCCACATGGATACACCTATCTACAAAGGCAGCTGGTAAAAGCAGTATTTATTCTGTGTAACTATATGCCCTGCTGAAGCATTGGGTTTCTTCTTAAGAAATAAGTGGGATTTTGGAAGAACATGAATACCCCTCTTGGTCACATCCATCTTTCTCTTTAAATTGTCTTTTTCGTAACCTTTATTCAGTTTCTAAGCTTCATCCAACTCCAACAGAAAGATGGGCTGGAGTTATAGAAGGATATAGAGGAAATCAAAGTTTCACCTTTAAAAAGGTTGTGATGTCATCTCAGGAGATCAGGGCAGCATCCCTACAAAGACAGGTTATTCAGGAGAATAAAAACTAGGTGAAGTCTGGGTGAAACATTCTGATCATTCCAGAATTCTCTCATTATTCCTTTTAGATGCAAAAAGATGATATGCTAGAATACAGCCATTTCTGTCACACCAGAATTTGATGGTTAATTTAATTGGCCTGATATGGTAGTTAAAAATGTTGCTTGAGGGCTCCCTGGTGGCGCAGTGGTTAAGAATCCACCTGCCAATGCAGGGGACATGGGTTCAAGCCCTGGTCCGGGAAGATCCCACATGCCGCGGAGCAACTAAGCCCATGAGCCACAACTGTTGAGCCCATGTGCCTAGAGCCCATGCTCTGCAACAAGGGGAGCCCCAGCAATGAGAAGCCCGTGAGCCACCACGAAGAGTAGCCCCCGCTCACTGCAACTAGAGAAAGCCCGCGCGTAGCAGCAAAGACCCAACGCAGCCAAAAAAAAGTGTTGCTTGACACAACTCTGTCACTTTCCTGTCCATCTCATCCTTCCTGCCTTCTTGCTTTTTTATTTTTTTAGATTTTTTTGTTTAATGTGAACCATTTTTAAAGTCTTTATTGAATTTGTTACAATATTGTTTCTGTTTTATGTTTTGGTTTTTGGCCCCGAGGCATGTGAGATCCTAGCTCTCCGACCAGGGATCGAATCCTCACCCCCTGCATTGGAAGGCAAAGTATTAACCACTGGACTGCCGGGAAATCCCTTTTTAATTTTTTTAAATTGAAGTATAGTTGATGGTCACATCCATCTTGATGGAGACGGTGTTTATGGCAGCAACATCTCGTAAGCGTTGGTTGAAAAAATTTTTTGTGGCTACTTTACTGTCAACTGGATTGTGAAGTCTTTTACAACAATTGTGAGCTCACGTTTATTTTCACCCCATTATTAGGCCTGGATTATCTTAGATTCTGGGGAGAATTACAACAAAGGGCTGAGAGCTGTGCTTACTTTATTATTTCTGCTCTGGGTGGAAAGAATAGGAAGCCTAATTAATCCTTTGTGAGCAGGGATCGTGTCCTGCTCATCTTTGTTTTTTTTTTGTCTTCAGTATCACTTCATCCAAGAAAGCACCAGGGTTACAGTACGACACAGGCTGGCTCCCTGTCATAGAAATCACAGATCTCGGTTAGCACGATTAAGGAAATAAGTGGGATGAAATTACAAAGAGGCAAAAAAATGGGTCGGGGAGCAAGCCAGTTTAGATATGGGGTAGACAGGGAAGGCCACTTTGAAGAGAGGACAGTAGACTTTGGCCCAAAGGAAAAGGTAAAGTCCCCCAATCAAGGAGGCAGGGAAAGAGTTGCAGCCAGGAGGACTGGCGTGTGCCAAAGCTTGGCACAAGGATGAGGCGGGTGTGTTCAGGAGAACACGGGAGGCCAGAGTATTTGCACAGCAAGGGTTAGAGGGGAGGCGAATGCCCCAAATAAAGAAGGTGGCCTAGGGTGCTGCTCAATATCGGAGTGACAGACTTTCTAACCCTTCAGGAAGTTTATGTCAAATCCCTTGTGTACAAGTCCTCAGTCACCCCGGTCTTTCCTGGAATCATTCCAGCATAGAGTGTCCCTGTGAAAACTGTTATGCCGGCATGGGATGGTAGGGAGAAGGAGGTTTCTATTTTAATGTGGAAGTACGGCAGGAGAGACTTTGATGAAAACATTCAACTGATTGGGGGGAAAAATAAAGCTATTTGGAGGTACATTTCTGAAATTGCCTGATTGGAGCAGTGCAGCCTCCAGTTAGGAAACCATTTCCCTGAAGTTTTTTTTTTTTTCACCAGTCTGTCTTTTCACTCTGACAGACGTGGTGTATCTTGTGCCTAATTCTACAAGAAACAGCTTCTTCGTTCCACCCCCTCCCTCCTTCGCCCCCACCCCTCTCTGTTTCATTGGAGCTTAAAGCTTCTGCTGCTGTCTGCTGGCTTCCTAGTTGGCATGTGTGTCACTCCATTTGTTTTTGTAATTTGGGGAATTTTCTTTTTGTTTGCAAATTTGTCATTATCCTCCACAAAGCTCCCTGCCATGATTTGGTAACTATCTTGATATCTTCCCATGGAAAGCTCCATTCCATCTGCGAACTAGTTGCTTTCATCTCAAAATGCCATTCCGGAGGAGAAAGTTGGAACCTAAAGAATTGGCAACAGTGACCACCACCAGCAACATCCACTATTACAGGATTAATAGGAATTAAATCTGCTGGAGCCGTGAAGTGAGCCAACACTTTACTCGCAAGTGGGGCTAAGGGGAAAAAGAAAGGATTTACATCAGGACAATTGTCCTTGACTGTGTTTGACCTTATTTTGACTGCTGGTGAACTTGTACTGGAAGCTCAATAATAGTACCCTCATGTTATCTTAAGACTTACGGTGATCCTACTTCTGCAACAGGGCACACATCACTTTTGGGGCCTCTTCTTTCTTTCTTTTTTTTTTTTTCGCGGTACGCGGGCGTCTCACTGTTGTGGCCTCTCCCGTTGCGGAGCGCAGGCTCCGGACGCGCAGGCTCAGCGGCCATGGCTCACGGGCCCAGCCGCTCCGCGGCATGTGGGATCCTCCCGGACCGGGGCACGAACCCGTATTCCCTGCATCGGCAGGCAGACTCCCAACCACTGCGCCACCAGGGAAGCCCGGGGCCTCTTCTTGTAAAATGTAATTTATTGGGCTTTTCAGTGTTCTCTTGGATAATCCATGCACATCACTCTTTGAATGTCAGCTTTGCAGCTTCCTACCATGAGGGAGAAAAGCTGGAGTCCGAGGGAGTGGGCAAGCCCTTCCATAATGCATTATACATGATGCATGGACTTTGCTTGACTTTTTTCCAGCAAAATTGCACAATGTAGGCAATCAGTTCTAGGGTCACTGAAGTGGTAGTTCTCCTTAAACAGTCAATGGATTATACTGTTCTCTTGTTGAAAGCCAGTCAAATAGTCTTAAAATGAAATCCAAGCCCTCCCAGTGGCCTCAAGGTCCTGAACAATTCGATGGCATCCAGACCCGTCCAACCCCACCTCCTTGCTCACGTCACTCCAGCCACACAAGCCTTCCTCCTCAGGACCTTTGCACATGCTGCCATTCGGCTGGAGTGCTCTTCCCTTTCTACCTCTTCAGTGATTTGGATCACAGGTAGATGCACATCCTTGGGGAAGCCCTGACCTCTGAGTGCTCAGCATGCTGTTCTCAAGCAGAACCTGTACTGTTTCTTCCTCTTATCATGGCACCAGATCTTTTAATTGTTTGGTTAGTTTACTTTTTTGATTTCTGTCTCTCCCAGGGACTTTATTTTCCTTGATTACCACTGAGTCCCCAGCATCTAGCACACTTCCCAACATGTGGTAAATGTAAAATGAGAATGTGACGGATGATTGAATAAAAGAATTCTGAGCTCTGTGTAGGGGGCCACCTCCAACCCAATGTGAATCCATGGATAAGAATCAATACATACCCTCCAACCTCACCTTACCCCCCATTTCATTTCATTCTATCTTAGATATGACAAGTGAATTGTGGATGGATGGTCCAAAGATGCCCCTCATTCAATTTTTTCCTATGAGTCATTCAGCAAGCAAGTACCTGGGGCAATACTCTAGGTCATAGGCACCAGGAACCCTAAAATGAACATTATGTCATTAGTAATTCATATTTTGTTTGGTTATCCTTTGTCCTTCCTTATGCCTCCATTTATCTTGACATTTTGGACAGCTTACACCATTTATTACTTAAAGGGAAAGAATCTAGTTTTAAATATCCATTTAAAAACCTGGACACTCCTTTACATCAGTGCTTCCCAAGCCCTTTCTGTGTGGGGCATGTGTGTCCACCACCAGATTTGCTTTGGGGCATCCAGAGTGGGAAAAGGAGCTTTTCTTTGCATCCTTTCTTCACTCCCTTCCTTGCACTCTGTGCTCAGCCTTATTTAACTCCTTGGAATTCTTCAAATCCCTGTCTCTCTCTTATCTCTTCCAGAGGCTCCTCCATCCCTCTCCTCCTGTCTCTGTTTTGCACTTTGGAATATTCAGTCTTATTATACTCACACCACCTTCTTTTCACACACAGAGCTCTAACTCATGTTGTGGATCCATGGTAGATTGATTATTCCTCACAAAATGTTCTGCGTTCTCTCCCCCTGGTATTTCTCACTGAAGGAGGATTTTATACACTCAAATTAAAAAAAAATCAGGAATGGCCATGCAACTTGCTTCAGCTGATGAAATGTCGGGGGAGTGAGATGTGTCACTCTGGGCAGAAGCTTTAAAAGCCAACATATGATTCATCACATTCCCTTTTCCTTTTGCTGAGAGACCAAAGAGTCACTTTTCCATCAGCCTGGGCCTTCAGGAGAAGATGATGTATAGCAGAACCGCAGTTAAGCCACAGATGACACACAGCCTGAGTAAGACGTTGACCTTTGTTACTGTAAGCTACTGAGATTCCAAGGTCATTTGTTATAGCAGCATACCTAGCCTATCCTGAATGATACTGGGTTTTAGTTTTATCTTAGAAGCCATTTCTTTACAGAAGCTTCCTCAGACCTTCTAAGTTTGGGTCTGTTGCTTTTTGTGTGTGTTCCCGTGGCAGTCCCTCGTAGCCATCATCACATGATGTTATAATTACTTTTTCATCTACCTCCCCTATTAGACTGTGAATTCTATGCAGGCAGGGGACTTCTGTAATTCACCTCTGAATGCCTCACTTTCAGCAGAGTGGCTGGCCTTTGATAGGTATTCAATAAATACCTGATGGATCAAAGTAAAAAGACAAGTGCAGAGACATCCACTTCTCCATTGCCATCATGAACGTTTTTGGTGGGATGGATTCTAGTGACAAGAGTGACCATGTCCATGTAAACATGGTGGTGTCAGAGGAGTCCCATGCTGCAGTGGAGAATGTGGACACCCATGTGAGATGAATGGCTCATGACAAACCCTAATCAGGATCCTGGTTAGGAAACTGAGCAAAGAGAGAAAATCTGGGGCAATGCTGATAGGAAATATCTTTAGAGTGTATGAGCAAAAACAAAATAAAACAAACAACACAACCTATCAGCTACATTTATTTAAATTCACAGTTCAGAATCTGATATTGAAAGGTCATGTTTCCCAGGCCAACAAATTGAACTCATATTTTATGGCAATTTGTTACACCCATCACAATTTTACATCTGATAAACCCTAAGCACTCCTATCCATCTATATATCCCTGCTCTGCTATTACTTATGAGCCCGGAGGGGTTTTCGGGACCTCGTGTCTCTTCCTCTATAGGCTGCAAGGAACAGAGCATCACAATATCCAGTTGCAACCTAACTGGATTCTTTGGTTAAAACCAGTAATGGTCCTTTATCAAGCAGAGAAGTCACAGCCTCAAATAACAGCCTTCATTTTTCACCTCAAATTTTTCTGAAGCCACTTGTGGAAGACTGGAAAACCCTGAACATCATGAAGCTTCAATCCTACAGATACTAGAATAGATCCACACTTAAACAAAAAGTCTGTTTTCTCCTCTTGCCATGAAGAAGTAGACCTAATTCAGTTAAAAGTGACTCAGACTTACCAGGTGTAAAAACCAGGTGCCTGGCTTCTCTGAGCATCCATAGGTAGAATCCACAGGTGGGACACATGACAGTTTCTCAGCCTGCAAAGAAGACTGAACTTCATAGCTTTAAATGGGCCATTACCTTTTTCATATTATCCCAAATTGTTAAGGTCAGTGTTAAAATTTGACCTTTTCCCTGCCAACCCGTTAGAAGTAATTAACCCCCTGTGTCTTGCAACACAAGGAAGCTATGACTTTGTTATTAAATTCTCATAAAGAGCCTATTAAAATTAAAATTGCTTCACTCTTGGGCTGAATGTATTAACGGTCTTGCACTGGATAAACACAAACCTTCAGTGCAGTGTTTTAAAATGCATGAGTTGAGGGCAGAGCAAACTCTTCCAGCTACCTCCTCTGTAGCAGAATGTTACGCATTTAGTGACCATTTCTCCTCATATTTGTTCAAATGTTTCCATTTTAAATCTGTGTCTCTAGATTTAAATCTGTATGGGGGAACTCAGTTCACTGTTAGCACTTATGGAGCAGGTCCAGGGAAACAGAATACTTATAATGACCCCTGCTCCCTCACCCTAATTGTTAGCTCTGAGGACAGTGCTCAGACCCTAAACTTCTTGGTGGGGAGCACAGCTTGGGATTATTCTTTTAGCTAAGTCCAGGATAGCTGTGTATCACCTGCAAAATGTGCTTACAAATGCAGATTTAAAGAACCCACCATAGACCTCCTGAATTAGAATCGGCAGAGGTGATTCCTTCCTGAATCTACCGTGTAAACTAAATTCTCAAGGGATTTACTATAGTGACGTCTACTTTGAACACTGCTAGAATTCAGTTAGTTAATTCTGTCATTCAAAATATGAATTGTACAGCTGTTATGTGCCAGGGGTTATGCTAGGCCTTGGGGACACAGTGGGAAACTAAAGACCTATGTGCTTGTCCTTATGGATATTACAGTTTATTAAAGAAACACAAAGTAAACAGAGAGTAAATAAATAAATATAGGAATAAGTGGATTTCTGCATCTGGGAAGATAAGGTAGACACACTTTTTCCTGTTCCTCCTAAATGCAAATAAAATCCCTAGACATAAGCATACAGATTCAAATAGCTGAGAAAACTCCAAACAGGATGAATCCAAAGAAATCCACACTGAGACACATCATAATCAAACTTCTTAAAACTGAAAACAAAGGAAAATAATTTTGAAAGTAGAGAGGAAAAGAATACTGTGCCTAGGGGGGGAAAAACAATTGGAAGGACAGCAGATTTCTCATCAAAAGCCATGGAGGCAAGGAGGGAATGGTGTGGCATTTTTCAAGTGCTGAAAGAAACCACTTGTTAACTCAGAATTGCATTTCCAGGACAAATATACTTCAGAAAGAAAAGAGATATTGCCAAATGAAGAAAAACTAAAAGAATTACTTTCCAGCAGACTTACCTTAAAAGAATGGCTAGAGGAAGTTCTCTAAAGAGGAAGGAAATTATAAAAGAAGGAATCTTAGAACATCAGAAAGGAAGAAAACAAAAATAGGGGTAAATACAATAAACATTCCTTCTCTGGTGTTTTTAAAATTATACTTTATGATTGAAACAAAAACTGTAACACAGTCTGATATGGTTCAAAATGCACATAGAAGTAATATTTAAGACAATTATATTACAAATGAGGGAGGGTAAAGGGAAGTAAGATTTCTATGCTTCACTGAAACTGCTAAAATGGTTCCATGAGTAGACTGTTATAAGTTGTGTATGTATAATGTAATACCCAGAGCAACTACTAAAATCATCTTTAAAAAGAGATTCACTCAAAAACACTATAGACAAATTAAAATTTCATTATAAAAATTATTCAGGTAACCCAGAGGAAGGCAGAAAAAAGAAAGCAGAAATGAAAGAGCACAGACAGAAAAAAAAAAAAAATGGCAGAATCCAGCAATAATATAACAATAATTGTATCTAATGTAATAAATTAAAGATTGTTAGAGTGGATTCAAGTATACAACCCAACTCTATGCTGTCCAGAAACTTCTTTCAAACTTAATTATATGGGTAGATTGAAAGCAAAAGGATGGAAAAAAGATACAACATGCAAACACCAATCAAAAGAAAGTATAAGTAACTATATTAGCTACTACATTAATTAGATGCTACACTAATATAGCATCAAATAAAGTAGACTTAAGAGTAAAGAAAATTACCAGAGACATAGAGAGACAGAATATAATGATAACAATGTCAATCCAACAAGGAGAACAGCAATCCTAAAGGTCCATACATTAAACAACAGAGCTGCAAAATATGTGCAGAAAAGAATTATAGCAGTAAAACGAGAGATACTCAACCCATCAACAGCAGAAAACATGTCCTATTGAAGTGTCCATCGGACGTATGACAAGATATATTGTAGCCTGGGCCATGAAATAAACTTCAGTAAATTTAAAATAATTGAGGGCCTCCCTGGTGGCGCATTGGTTGAGAGTCCACCTGCCGATGCAGGGGGCGTGGGTTCGTGACCCAGTCCGGGAAGATCCCACATGCCATGGGGGCGGCTGGGCCTGTGAGCCATGGCCGCTGAGCCTGCGCCTCCGGAGCCTGTGCGTCCGGAGCCTGTGCTCTGCAACGGGAGAGGCCACAACAGTGAGAGGCCTGCGTACCGCAAAAAAAAAAATAATAAGAAATAAAAAATAAAATAAAATAATTGAAATCATATGGAGTGTGTTCTCTGACCACAATGGAATCAAACTCAAAATCACTAACAAAAAGATAAAAATCTCCAAACAACTGGAAACTAAGTAACACAGTTCTGAAAAATCCATGCGTTAAATAGGAAGTTTCCAGGGAAATAAATAATTACATGTAATTGGATGAAAATACAACATGAGAACCTGTGGGACACAGCTGAAGTAGTGCTGAGAAGGAAATTTATAGCAATGGATGAAAACATTAGAAAAGAGGAAAAGCCTCAAATTAATAATCTAAACTCCCACCTTAAGAACCTAGAAAATGAATAGCAGAATCAACCCAAGGTGAATAAGGAAGGAAGTAATAAAGATAAGAGCAGAAATTAATGAAATTGAAAACAGTAAGGCAATAGAGAAAAATCAATGAAAGGAAGAGCTAGCTCTTTGAAAAGATCAATAAGTTGACAAGCTTCTAGCAAAACTGACAAAGAAAAAAGGGAGAGGACACAAATGATAAATATCAAGAATGAAACAGAGAATATCACTACAGACTTTACAGATGTCAAACGGATAATAAGGAAATACTATGAGCAAATCTACACACACATATTTCACAGCTTACGTGAAACGGATGACTTCCTTGTGAAATACAAACCATCATAATCCCCTCAGTATGAAATACATAAGTTGAATGTCCCTGTAACTACTAAGGAAATTGAATTTCTAGTTTAAAATCTCCTAATAAAGAAATCTCCAAACTCAGGTTTCATCAGAGAATTCACCAAATGTTTAAAGAATTAACACTAATTATATGCAGTCTCTTCCTGAAAAAAGAAGAGAAGGGAACACTTCCCAATTCATCTTGTGAAGCTAGTATTATCCTGATACAAAAGCCCTACAAAGCTAGTACAAAACAAGAAAACGATAGACCGAGATCTTTCATGACCATAGACGTAAAAACGTATTTTTTTGGTCTATAACAAAATATCAGCAAATAGAATTCAGCAATATATAAAAAGAATTATACACTTGACCAAATGGGATTTATTTCAGGGATGTAAGACTGGTTCAGTAGTCACAATTAAATCAATGTAGTCAACCCTATTGACAGGCTAGAAAAAAGTCATTTGATCATATATGTCAATGTAGAAAAACATTCAATAAAATTCAACACCCGTTTGTGACAAAAACTATTGGAAAAATAGGAACAGAGGAGACCTTCCTCCATGTGATATAGAACATCCACCAGAAAAACCTGTAGGTAACCTGTGGGCATGGAAATTATAAATACAATATCTTTACGATGACTCAAAAAAAGATACTTAGGTAAAAATTTAACAAAATGTATACACAAATTTGTTTACTGAAAGCTATCAAATGCTGACAAAAGTAATTTTGCAGCACCATTTACAATAGCCAGGACATGGAAGCAATATAAATGTCCATCAACAGAGGAATGGATAAAGATGTGGTACGTATATACAGTGGAACGTAACTCAGCCATAAAAAGGAATGAAATTGTGCCATTTGCAGATATGTGGATGGACCTAGAGCCTGTCATACAGAGTGAAGTAAGTCAGAAAGAGAAAAACAAATATTGTGTATCTCTTTTATGTGGAATCTAGAAAAATGATACAGATGAATTTATTTTCAAAGCAGAAATAGAGTCAGATGTAGAGAACAAACATATGAACACTAAGGGGGGAAGCGGGGGGTGAGATGAATTGGGAGATTGGGGTTGACATATATACACTACTATGTATAAAACAAATAACTAATGAGTACCTACTGTGTAGCACAGGGAACTCTACTCAGTGCTCTGTGGTGAAGTAAATGGGAAGGAAATCCAAAAAAGAGGGGATATATGTATACGTATAGCTGATTAACTTTGCTGTACAGCAGAAACTAACACAAAATTGTAAAGCAACTATACTCCAGTAAAAATTAATTTAAAAAATTAAAGGAGAAACTTACTATGTTCAGTGTATTAGAAGACTCAACATACTAGAGATGACAATTCTATACAAATTGTTGAACAGATTAAGTATAAAGTGAGAAAAATGAGTCTACCCAATCTCAAGACTTATTATGTAGCTACAACAATCACAACTATGGTATTGGAAGAAGAATAGACACATAGGCCAGTAAAACAGAATATAGAACCCAGAATTAGACCTACACAAATATGCCTAACTGATTTTTCACAAAGGTGAAAAAGCAATTCAGTGGAGGAATGATATCCTTTCAATGTGTGGTGCTGAAAAATTGGGAATCCAATTGGACACCCTCAACCTAAATTTCACATATTATAAATAGATTCTGAACTTGAACATACAACATAAAACTATAAAACTTTGAGAAAAATATAGGAGAAAATCTTTGAGATTTTAAGCTAGGCAGAGTTCCTAGAATTGACATGAAAAGTGCAATTTATCAAAGAAAATGATAAATTTGATTTCATCAGAATTTTAAAAAGAATCTTTTTCTCTGCAAAGCATCTTGTTAAAAAGATGAAAAATTAAGCTATAGACTTTGGAGAAAACTTTTGGCAAAGGACCAGAATCTATAATATATAAAGAACTCTCAAAACTCAACAATAAAAAAATCAAACAACCAAGTTACAAGGTGGACAAAAGACATGAAGAGACATTTCATGGAGGAAAATATACAGATGGCACATAAACACATGCAAAGATGCTCAGCTTTATTAACTATTAGGGAAATGCAGATTAAAACTGCAATGTGATTTTGGTGCACACCTATTAGAATGGCTGGAATAAAAAATAGTGAGCACTTAATGCTGGCAAGGATGTGGAGAAATTAAATTGCTCATACATTGCTGGAGACAAGTGGTTTAGCCACTTTGGAAAATAGTTTGTTTCTTTAAAAACTAAACATGCAGCTACCATGTAACCTAGCAGTTGTCCTCCTGGGCATTTATCCTAGAAAAGTGAAAACTTATGCTTGCACAAAACCTGTACAGGAACGTTTATAGCATCTCTATTCATAATAGCCAGAAACTGGAAACAACCCAGATGTTTCAAGGGTTACACAATACAGTACATCAATATCATGGAATATTACTCAGCAATAAAGGAATAAACTATTGAAACATGCAACGATCTGGATGAATCTTCAAAGAATTATGCTGAATAAAAAAAAAAATACAATCCCAAAAGGTCATATACGGTATGATGCAATTTCTAGAAACATATTGAAATTTCAAAATGATAGAAATGGAGAACAGACTACTCATTGCCAGGGATAAGGAGAGAATTGGGAGAGGGAGGAAAGTATGTGTGAGTATTAAAGGGCAACCTGAGGAATCTTTGTTTGATGGGAATATTCTGTATCTTGACTGTATTAATATTACTATAGTACAATATCCTGGTAAACTACAAGGGTTTTGCAACTCTGCCCATTGAGGGAAACCAGGTAAAGGGTAGACATAGGTTCTCTCTGTATTATTTCTTAGGACTTCAGGTAAATCTACAGCTATCTCACATTAAAATGCTTAACTATAAGTAAAATAAAATAAAACACTTAAAGCAATAAAAAAGAATACTTATCAGGTTAATAGAAACAGGAAGTGCTATGAAGGGAATGAACAGATAGACAGCAGCTAGGCAGAGCAGGGTAGCAACGTTCAGAGGAAGCCTTTGTGAGGAGGGAACATTTAAATCTAATCGGTGAATGATGAGAAGGAGCCAGCCATATAGAGTAGGAGAGCATAGCAGACAGACGGAAACCTTCAGAGGCCCTGTGCTGTGAAAGCTCTTAGCGGAGGCCCTGTGCTGTAACAATGACTGCTGCTATTTAGGCAGTGCTACACTTCCCTCAGAATTTTGTCACACGTCTTATCTCATTTGAATATTAAAACTACCCTGTGGCATCGGAATTATTGACTCTTTAATTTCCCTTTAGCGTATGAGGATGATAGGCTGAAAAAAAGTAAAGTGATGTGTTCAGATGTGCTGGATATGGCGAACTTGGGACTCAGATCTGGTGCCTATAGTTCTAAAGTCTATCTTTCTTCCACTGTGCGCTCGTGATGGTACTGTATTATTTACTATAATAATGGAAGGGGCAAATACATAAAACCTGCTTTTTAATAATGAACAATTTAAGGAGATGTAATTGGCATAATATTAGCAAGAAATAGAAAAGCCTTTATTTTTTTGCTGCCAACTAGTATGGTGAGGGTGATTGACAGTGTAAAATGCAGAAGGTTATTTTAAACAATTTTCTCAACACCATTTACTAAATAATCTTATTCTCTCTGCCTCTCTCACCCCCACTCAACTTGCTTGTGCTGGCAACTTTATTATATTCTAAATTATCACCTGTGCTAGGATGGGTTTCTATACATTCTGTTCCATTAATTCGTGTGTTGATGCTGGTGTCAAACCCTTTTGATTATTATAATTTCATAGTTTATTTTAATTTTGTATATAGCAAGTCTTCTCTCATTGGTGAAAGGGATGAACTTTTTTTAATTCTTATTTTTCTTTAAAACATCACCTCTCATTAAATGAATACCTTTTCACCTGCACTGAAGAAAAAAGATAAATTCAGATAACTCAAAGTAGAAGGGAAAGAGTGATTATATTACAATCTTTAGGACCGTGGCTTGAATCCTTTTTTTTTTTTTCTTTTTTTTTTTTTTGCGGTACGCGGGCCTCTCACTGTTGTGGCCTCTCCTGTTGCGGAGCACAGGCTCCAGACGCACAGGCTCAGCAGCCATGGGTCACGGGCCTAGCTGCTCCGCGGCATGTGGGATCTTCCCGGACCGGGGCACGAACCCGTATCATACCCTTGCATCGGCAGGCGGACTCTCAACCACCGCGCCACCAGGGAATCCCCCTTGAATCTTTTTAGATCATCACAGGCTAGGCGCTCTCCTATCCTCTCAGTTTGGGGAACATGCTAATTAGGCAATAACTGCATGTTGGATGATTGAGTGTCCTTTTTTTCATGTTGGATTCCAGTTTATCTTGTGCATTAATTGGTGATATAGATATGTCACATTAAGTGCCCACGTAGTTCTGTCCTGTTATTCTTCATCAGAGCATCCTGTTTCTCTTCTTCCTAGCACTTATTACAGTCTGTAATTATTTCTTTTATTTGCTTATTATCTGTGTTCCTTACTGGAGTGGAAACTCCATGAAGATAAGGGCCGTGCTCATCTTATTTCACACTTTATATTGTTCTTAGAACAGTGCTTGACCTCTGACAGGTGTTCAGGATTCCTTGAAAAAGTTGTTCAGTGAATTTAGTGTAAATAAACTTACTTTTCCAGAAGGATTGGGAAACAAACTCTTCTCTTACCTAGACATGGGTTGTCAATTTGTAAAACAAAAATAATGCCATCTCAATAGAGATGAATCTGTCAGTGATTCAGAAAAATAATTCATGTTTTGTAATGACTCATGAATTGGATCATCAAAAAATCAATTATCATGGAGTTCTGGGGAAACATACTGAGACCTTGGGTTCGGAATGCTGTCTATAACTGCTTGTATGCATATCCTTTAATGTGCTGTTTAGGAGAGACGGGTGGTGAGTCAAAACAGAAAAGAGGTAACTTTAGTAACTTTCCCCTTGTGTGGATTGAGTCGGGGTGTCGTAAAGCCCTTGAAGAAATGTCGTTACCAACATAGCACTGTCTTTCACGGCTCACTTTTACTTGGCCAGAAATTTAATTTCAAGTAATCATTGGATAGGTGATGATGTTCCGCTGCCCCCTTGAGCTGAACGAATTAAAATGTGATGTTCTCTTAGTTTGTAAGTGGGTAGGAGTTCATTGGACATAGCCCATTAGTCACTTAATTTTTATGTGGTATAAATGGGACTTCTTTTTGCCATTTTGCATGAAGGGACTTTATGGCAAGCCATAAAGAGGGACAGTAAATTTGCAGGCATATACTCTGGGACCACGTCACCCTTGTTGGCTCAGTCCCTTTTCAGGGATGATTTCAGTCAATTTCCTGCCCCGGTGCCAGGGAGTAAGTGTTCACCTTAAAATCCTTTCTTTTAAGAATGATTCTTCGCCATGCAGTGTTCTTCCAAGTCCTTTTTTTCCCTCCAGACAAGGGATATTGTGGGGCTCAGCAAAAAAATGGAGACACAACTCAAGCAGAGTTTAGTGTGACTGCATAAAGCATAAATCTATGCATCACTTCTTACCTTAATAAACTGCACTTTTGTTTCCGGGTTGGTGAGTCTAGATGGGACCAAAAAGTGAAAAGGTGACAATTTCATCATTATCCATGAATTCTCCTCTGATCTTTTTCTTACTTTCTTGAGTCTTTACACAGATTTTGTTTTACTTTTAGGATGTAAAAGAGTCACAGTGTCCTTTTTTTCTCTCTCATAATCTTTTGTATGTAATTTAAGTGTAGAGAATTTGTAGGTACTCACATATAGCTTAGGTGGGAATTATTTTGGTTTGTATCAGAAGCTCAACAAACTACTCTTGACATTAAACCGTAAACTATTGGTGATTTTCGGGGAGATTTTTTTTTCCTTCATGAAGGTTGAAATCTGTCTAACCCATTATGTGAATCTGAATCAAGGTTGGTGTTTTATTTGTCATTCCTTTGGTCCTAAATTTCATTAGACATTTTCTTAGGGAAAAATTAATTGATCCTGGGGGTGGTGTTGATAAATCATTGGAGGTGAAGCCAAATTAATTTTTGCACCACCTCTGACTTTTCAGTCTTTGTGGAATTAACTCTATTAGGTTCTGAGAATGCTTATGGGTATTATAAAACATTTACATCTTGATATATTAAGGTACTTGAGTCGTTTTTAGCCATTATTAAGGGAATTATATTAGGATTAGTCTTGTTATCAATCTGTGCATCTGGCACCTAGCTAAGAAATGGCTGTTTTATCCTCATTAAAGCCATAAATAGAACTTTATTAACTAGCACGCGGTAAGTGCCAAGTCTGGTGGCAAAAACCCTCTCTAGTTGGGAGGAGACCTGGATTCCTGAGCATCCAAACTTGAATGAATAAGTCTTTGACATTTTGTAAAGAGCTTCCTCTGCAGAGAGGTGCCCTGCCCCCATGGGGTTTCAAGATACTGGAGGAGATAAAGACTCCATGGAAACTTAAACAATTGGGACTGACAGATTTAATCCCTTTGACATACTTGTGAAATTCTCACTAAATACAAATCTGATTCTGTATTAGTCTTGAAGAAAGAATGCTGAGAGTGACTGTATGCAAGCTTATTGTGGAGAAGTGATAGATAAAATATTGATGGAGACAACATTTTGATGGTCACCGAGCAATATATTTGCTCTCGAGTGAGGCCCTGGATGTTGGGGTTTGGTTTTATTTATCTGAATTTCCTTTTGCCATCAAGATTAGTTCTAATTGGCTTAGATGAAACCTGGCTGAAAGATTATAAACAAAAGATAATGATAAATGGTAATGTTCCCACTTGGCTGGGATCTGGGGTGAGTGCAAGAGCGATTCATAATAGCTTGGTATAGGTGAGGCTTTTTTAAAAATGATCTGGAAGAGAAAGTAAATTGCATGCTAATGAAATTTGCAGACAATATTAAATTGGAAGGTGTTATAGACAGGAGTGTGGATCAAGAACATTATACAAGCCTCCCCTAAAGAGGTTAGAAATAGTAGAAAAGATGACAATGAGATTACACTTGGAAAAGACAGGCTAATTCCTTTTTTGGGGGGGTTGGAGAGGGGAATGAGAGGAATCCTGAAATGGAGCTGGTGGGAAAACTCTGAAGAAAAATATTCTATGCAGTTTTCAGTCTTTTTCCAAAGACTCTCCTTTGTTTCCCGGCTGCAGTGGGGTGAATGGCAGGCCCCCCAGATACAGAGACAGCAGCCACGCCGTCCTCCTTTCCCCCAACTTCCGGGGCTGCCCCTTTGCTCCCTCCCTTCATTTTCCTCTCTCTTCCTTTTTTCCTTCTTTCGTATCTATCAGCTCACCCACCCCTAGTCTGGAGCATTTATTTCTGGTACCTTCAGTAGGAGAAAGATGGAGACAGATTGGAGAAAGATTGGCAACAGAGAGTGAAACAGATTAAAGGAAGGGAAGGTTTGATTTATCAAGAGATTAAAGGCGTTGAATTTGCATAGCCTGTCCAGGCAGCATCTAAAGGAGGACACGTGCAGAGGCACTTTGGTGATATAAACAGGAAGGTGGTCATGACACTATATAGCCCCAGGGGCAGGGGTATTGCCAGAAGCAATTAAAATAGGGAAATTATATAATCAGAATTCATTGCAGGAGAAAATTAAGGGTTGGAAACAGTGTTCTACATGTCTATCCCAGTCAGTGCCTGAACCAGGGACATCCCAAGGGCTTTGACTATGTTGAACGTGTAGCCACTTATGAACAGGAAACCCCAGGAACAAGCCCAAATGCCTGAGCCTTCATATGTAAAGTGGCTATTTCTTTTTGCTTTGAGTTTTTGGACGTATGTGTCTAGGAAGGTGCTCAGCCTAACAGATCTACATGTTGATAGCCCACTGGCACACAAAAAGACAAGAGAACTCACATCAATTGAGCATACGGTGGGGGATGTAATGGGCTATAAATTATAATAATATTGAGCAGCTGGCATTCAGAGATGCTTACTCTGCACCAGATGCTGGGACAGGCAATTTACAGATACTGTCTGACTGAATTGTCACCATAACCTTATGGAATGGGCACTGTCACGGTCCCATTTTACTGACGAGGAAAGTGGATCTCAGAAGGTTATGTACACTGGCCACTGTCACTCAGCATGGGGGAGTGGTAGCGCTGGGAGATTGCGAAATGACTCCGGAGCCCAGACTTTAAAATAATATGTCAGGTTAGTAAATATGTCATTGAGAAAACCGTCATGAATGTGCCAGGGGAGAAGTAGCTTCACCGAGGGCGTGGGCCTTGAAGGGCTTTGTTCTGGAATTCATAGCAGAGGAGGGAGTGTAGTATCCAGAGTAAAAGAAACAGACATGGAGTGGGGCCTTTGCACTGTTTTATGTGGCAGCATTGAGTAAGGAATAGCACTGGTGGTGTTAATAGGAAGAGAAATATTCCTAATAGTAGCAGCTGAATTCTGTGGGTGCTCACTGGGTACCATGAATTGTGTTGATGCTTTCTATGTATTTCTCACTGAATCCGCATACAAAACACCTGAGGGGCATGAAGATGGGAGTGATTCAATAACTTGCCTGAGATCTCACTGCTACTCTGTGAACTGGTCCGAGTGTGAGCCCAGGCAATTTGACAAGCTGCCCTGCCTCCTGCCTGACTTGAATGGAGAGAAAGTGGAAGAAAAGTAGGCCATAATGGGCATATAGGGACAGAAATGGGTAAGTGTTTATCAGCAGCCAAAACAAAGACTATTCTTTGTATTCTCTTTGGAGTGGTAAGTTACTATGCTTCTGAGTAGAGAAAGAATATTACCTGCGTATGCTGAGAAGTAAAAGCTCTGAATTAAAGGTATCACCTCTTAGTTTTAATTATGAGAGAAGCTGTCTTCATCTAAATTCCTGAGTATTGACTAGTTCTTGGGAAAAGTTCCAGATTGTGCATAGATCAGCGTACCCGTCCTAAAGACAGATGGACGTGGTGTAATCTCAAAGTGAAAAATCTAAGGGAAATTTTAACAAGGTAATTTTCGTCTCCTTTTCTGAACAGTGAATTTTACAGCTGGCTATGATTCCAGGGCCTTCTCCACAACTTGTACTGGGTCCCTTCTCTTAAGGGACATTTAAGCAACCTGTCCATCAGATTCCTTTCAACCGGGAAGTCTTCAGAACCATGGAGAGCGAGCTTTGCATACTAATAATGCTTTTTCATTTGCTGAGCATTCCCTGTATTCTATAGAAAAAAAAAATTTTTTTAAAGAATTCAGAGAGATAGTGGCTTTTAAAAAATATTTATTTATTTATTTGATTGCACTGGGTCTTAGTTACAGCAGGCAGGCTCCTTAGTTGCGGCTTGCTGGCTCCTTAGTTGTGGCACACGAACTCTTAGTTGCGGCATGCATGTGGGACCTAGTGCCCTGACCAGGGATCGAACCCAGGCCCCCTGCACTGGGAGCACGGAGTCCCAACCACTGCACCACCAGGGAAGTATGCTAGAGACTTCAGGAAGCACTTTGTGTTTGTTTGTTTGTTTGTTTGTTTATACATATTTATTAGAGTATAATTGCTTCACAATGCTGTGCTAGTTTCTGTTGTACAACAAAGTGAATCAGCCATACCCATACATATATCCCCATATCCCCTCCCTCGTGGGTCTCCCTCCCACCCTCCCTATCCCACTCAGCTTTGTATACATCGTTTCATTTAATCCATCCTTACAACCTACATGTTATGTAGGTTCTAGTACCCTCAGTTCACAAGTAGGAGAATCCACACTTCAAGAGATTAAGAAGTTGTATACGTTGTCACACTGTTGCAAACTGACTAAGCCAGGATTTGATTCAGTATCTAGGTGATGCTAAAATCCTCACTTCTAACTATTTGTTTTATACTACAGAGAATAGGTTAAATTTTCTGTGTATTCTGGTTTATCCCATTTCTTCTCAAGCAGACTCTGCAGTTGAAGTGGAAACATCAACAATCCATTTCTTGGTTCGGTTGCACTGGCTGAACTTCAAATAATATATATAGGTATCACTGAGCATCAAGAACAGGAAGAAAATGAACATTCCCTCCAAAAGCTGGGTGATTTTAAACCAGGAAGGGTGTCTACCTTCATAGATTTTGCCCCAGTTCATCCAAATGTCTCTACATGCCATTAGTCAAAGAGTGACAGAGATTCACAGTGACATACTGTAGGAGGATCTACAATGGATACATCTACATATACACATACTTTTCCTTTCTTTCTTTACCATCCTCTCATTAGAAGTTGCATATCTCTGGAAAGGCCTCAGTAGTTTGACAGTGAGTGGCAGATGTGGCCAAATTACCTGCAGTGGCGTTTTAAATTTATTGCCTACTCCTGGCTTATCTAATGTGAAACCAGCTTTGTTCCTGAAGCTGTTCTTATTTGGAGGGAAAGAGAGAGGGAAGGCTTTCCAAGTACATGACTGAAATGTAGGAAAGCAGTTCTTTGTGTTGATCCTTGTGGGGTGTGGATAGTGCTCGAATAGATGGAGGGAAAGAGCGTTACCTGTGTTTGTTTTGAATGTCATTCTATAAAGAGCATTGACTATTAATTAGATTCACACAACATCTAGGCCATGGGTGCTTAAATGGTGGATGGTAATCATTTCACCCCATTATTCATATTATCTGCTTAGCAGATAGAAAATATAATTCCTCTTGCAATTTTATCCCTGTTCATTCTTTGGCTTTGCTAATGGCGCTAAAATTAACTAGTTCGCTCAATCTCTTTGCCTACGCCATCAGGGCAGCTCTGGGGGTAGTTCAGAAATCAATTTTCAACCAGTTCACACCTGTACCTAAAGCAAACCCCAATGATGCTTGCTGGTAAGCTGCCAATATTTGGAAGAATCACTGTGCTAATGAGGCCATAACACACACTATCCTGTCTAGATAAAACATCACATTCAGAACCAGTGGTGGAGATGCTGGCTTAAGGAACTGCAGAACTAGAGCAAATGTTTTTATTCGTTGAATGCCATTTGCTTACCTGTATGCCGGAGGAAGAAACCACCACAACAATATTTATAGCTTTTTTTTTTTTTTTTTTTTTTTTTTTTTTTTTGCGGTATGCGGGCCTCTCACTGTTGTGGCCTCTCCCGTTGCGGAGCACAGGCTCCGGACGCACAGGCTCAGCGGCCATGGCTCACGGGCTTAGTTGCTCCGCGGCATGTGGGATCTTCCCGGACCAGGGCACGAACCCGTGTCTCCTGCATCGGCAGGCGGACTCTCAACCACTGCGCCACCAGGGAAGCCCTATTTATAGCTTTTAATATGGTGTTAGTGTTTTCCTTGAGTCAGGGCAGGTCGGGCATGATTCCAAAAAGTGGGGAGGACCTTCATTTCTTTCATGCCACCTTGTAAACTGGACAACGATTCAATCATGGAGCAGAATGCCCCTGACCCTGGAGCCTCTGGCGGGAACAGAAATTATTTCCCCTGATCAGTCATTGGTATTCAGTTAAGTGGCATTCATTCTGGGTTGTCTTAGAGGTATTGGGATCCTGTTCACATTATATACGGGTGCATGAAGAAAACATTGTTCTTCTTATTAAAGGTTTATTAACTGCAGTTTGTGAAATGGGGTGAAAACAAATACACTTCCAAGTGGCTAGCATGTTTGTCATTCCCTTGCCTGACACATAAAACCCTAGAGTATGGGGGAATTTGCTGAAACAACGGTTTAGAAGAAACATTCAAAATAGGTAGGCTCACGCTGAAAAAGGCACAGAAACCTCAGAAATTTGGGTTTTTATCATTGTAGTTTTGCTTCAGTACTTACTATAGGGAATCAAGAGAAAGTAAAATTAAAAATAATGGTTAATGGGACTTCCCTGGTGGCGCAGTGGTTAAGAATCCACCTGCCAATGCAGGGGACACGGGTTCAACCCCTGGTCTGGGAAGATCCCACATGCTGCGGAGAAACTAAGCCCGTGCGCCACAACTACTGAGCCTGCGCTCTAGAGCCCACAAGCCACAACTACTGAGCCTGTGTGCCACAGCTACTGAAGCCTGCGTGCCTAGAGCCTGTGCTCCACAGCAAGAGAAGCTACCACAATGAGAAGCTCATGCACCACAACGAAAAGGAACCCCCGCTCGCCACAACTAGAGAAAGCCCGCGTGCAACAACAAAGACCCGATGCAGCCAAAAACTAAATAAATAAATAAACAAACAGACAGACAAACAAACATAAATAAAATTTTTAAAAATAATGGTTAAAAATATTGAGGGATCTGTCACGATAGTACTGGGATGGGATGGGGGAGTTCTGTTCATTTGCAAGTTTGGAATTCTGGATACTAAATATATTAAGCTCAGTACTGATAGTACATGTCCATGTCTGTGGGAGCCCAGAACCCTGAAATCCCACATCTCTGTATATGGCTAAAGGTTTTCATTCCCCAGACACCTCTTGGGCATTGCTGAGTGCTGATTCTAATGCACAATGAGAGAGATATGTCTGTCTCATGCATTCTGAAGCAGTGAGACCTTCTACTTGTCCTTCTGGTGAGAGTTTGTGTTTAAGGATGCAAATGACCATCCCCTTGGCTTGGATCTCCTCCCTGCTTATCCGGTTCCCAAGTACTAGCCCATCAACCTTCATATTTTGCAGTCTCCACGGCCAAGAAAGGAGAATAGGGCCTGTCAGCAACGTCAGAGGGGGCTTTGATTCTAGGTAGATTCCATTCTTCCGCTGTCCTCTTTGTGAAAGCTCTAGTTGTACTGGAGACATCAGGGTCTACCAAGAAGCACCTTACTTACATGGATGTAAACGTAACCTGAGGAGGAATGCAGCAATAAATCATCAGTCACGGAATTACATAAATGGAGGCTTCTTGTCTAAAAGTGGTATAACATGCAGTCAGCGAAGCATTATTTATTTCAAACCAAGCCAGTATTATTAGACTAAGCTCAAGGCAGGTGAAATGTATTGCATCAACATATTAATTATGCACCACCTTGGCACCAATAATAAATGTTCACGTATGGCCTTCTTTCCAGGGAAAATGCTGAAATAGGTTCCAAAGCAACACTCTGAATAATTCAAGAGAGCCTGAGTCTCAGCAGGAGGGCTCCACTGACATCAGTGCTATGGCATCCATTTCTACTCCCACCACGGTTTTCCTCTCTTTTCCAAAGGGCTCTGAGTGCTGAGTCTCCTTGTATCTTAAAATGTGTCATTAAAGACACATTCCCAGTGACAGTAACTTGGGAAAAGTTCAGAGTCTTGACTCAGACATGCAAGAACTTTTGAAATGTCTGACCTTGGTGTGAATCCAAGCTCTGTGACCTTCCTTCTTCCTGGTTGCCTTGGATGAGTTTCTTCAAGTCTGTACCTCTCTTTCTCCTTAATATTAATAAACTGAAGATGCTTGTACCTGCTTTTCACGATTGCTGTAGGAATTAGACTTATTTACTACACTTAGGACACGGTAGTCTCAGAGTTAACATTGTAACTCTGATAATGAAACCATGGTCATGAGGAATGTAAGCTTATGTTTTGTGAGTTCTAGGAGTTCAGCAATCATATTCTTAATCAGTGCTATCTGAATTATCAATAGACACCTAAGCAGATGTCTCTTGTGCTATTGGTAATTTCCATCAGAGTCTTTTTATTTACCCATTGAACTGGAGAATGACCCGAGGCTACCCCAAAGGGGGAAAGGTGACTCCCCAAATACTGCATAGGCTTCCCTGTGTAGCAGAGGCTTCCTCTGGCGACGTAGGTCTTGGGTGACAGATATCCCCCCAGTGTGTCCCATTCAATAGGCTTTGATACAAGGAAGACTGGACTTGGGGGAAGCTCATTACCCTAAATGATATTGCTGATTTCTTTGTTCCATCTCTGGATCCCTGCACTAGAGTTCAAGGTCTGTGAGGGCAAGGACGTGTCTTTTCCACTCCCGGCAATATCTTCTCCACACCTAGGATGGAGCCTGGCACAGATTTGACAGGCAGGATATATTAGAATGAATGAATGAAGAGTGAACAAATTGGAGAATTAGATCAAGGGGTCTAAACCCAAATGCCTACAGAAATCTGCACATTTTGAGTTGGGCTGGGTCTAAAATGCTAAGGCAAGGCTGAAGCCCATGACAGTCCGAACACCCCACCCAAGGGTGTTTAAAGTCATTTGATACTAACAGGTGGCATCTAGAGAAGACACATTTGCATGCAGTCTCCAAGAGTGAACTCAGTAACTTTATTATTCTCAAGTTGAGATGGAGGGTTAAGGGAACAAAGTGACTAATCCGTATTTAAGATGTGGCCAACGAGCGCTGCCCAAAATAGTTGCGGTGTTACTTGCTCTGTCTCATCCATCTGTTCAGACTCTGAACTACACTGGCAATATTTTCAGGAGAAAACAAACATGTTAACGGTCCTATATCATAGTTGGTATATGGCAATATGGTATTCATTAAATTAGCCAACGGATGTGTTTTGAGTGCCTACTGTGTGTCAGACATGGTGCTGGGCATTGTGGCTACAGTACCAAATACTACAGCATTCACAGTCTCCTGGATTTCATCCAGCATCATTCTCACCACTGCTAACACAGTGCACATTTGGCCTGGCACATAGTTGGGCTTCAATAAACATTTGCTTGAGTAAACATTTAATAGCAAGGAGGAAATGAAAATCTTTGCAGATTGCTAGCTCAGAGTATCTGTATATGTGCATACATGCACATACACCGAAACACATACATGTGTAACATATAACATGGCATGTTAAAACTTTTCGCCATTTCTCATGTCTGAATGTCTAAAATTAAGCGTATTTACTTAAATGTTAGAGAAACTTAAAAGTATCATGCTATTGTTTCTGAACTAGAAACATCTATAGGAAGTATTGGTAGAACTTAAATTCTTCTGGAGATTTTCAATTTAGCTTACACACATTTCCCTTTCCTATAAAAAAATTAAACTCCAATTTCTTATCAAAGGAAAAACAGGCAGTGTTAAGTATCAGTGCACTCTGCACACTCCAAGCTTTTGTGTCTAGAAACAAACATCTATAAGGCATTTGGCCCCTACATTCCACTTCGAGACTTGATGTAACTCTTAGCTGCATGCGGTACCCAGATGAGATGTGTGTGCTCTGATTCAGTATACAAATAGTTTTATCTCTAAGTTGTTGAAATTTATGGAGAAAATGTTTGTGGTCAACAGTGCTTATCAGAATGATGTAAAAAGTTATTTGTAGCAGTGTTTCTCAAGCTGTTTTGTGCATACAGATCACCCGGGAGATTGTGTTAAAAATGCAGATTCTGATTCAACAGGTCTGGGTGACAGCCTGAGATTCGGCTTTTCTAACCAGCTCCGCCATGATAGGAGCCTGTCAGCCCATGGATCACACTCTGAGTAGCAAGGGTTTTTGAGCCTGTGGGTGCCACGCCGTACACTTACTACTGGATGTCTGTAATTTCATTCCAACCCATGTGAAAATCCTAGGGTGGGTACCGTGATGGCTTTTATTATCTCTAGGTTGAAAAAAATGAAACTCAGTGAGGTAAGGTGCACTTCCAGGAGAAAGCAGAGCTGGGATTTGAATCTGGGAACTCTGGCTTCAAACTCATGCTGTTATGACTGTCCACTGCCTGTCTTCACTGCTTCAGTAGCAGAAGCAAAGTCTTAGGTCTGTAATCAGACAGGGGCAGAACATCTCGATATGCCTCTGTGCTGGGGTGAATTTTAGAACGTGCTTTTGGTAGTCCCTGGTAGGGATTGGTGGATTGTAATCCTGGAGCTTTACAGTCTGCTGGAACCATCAGTAATTCTTGGACATTAGTTTTCAAGGTAATGCTTCTTGTTAATACTCTGTCACCCCGGGAGGGTACAGAACCACTTACTTTAGCTCCCAGTAGTGTGAGAAAGGTTAAGTAACATTACGTGTGGGTCCTGACTTTGAACAGAATGAGCTTTTATCGTTTTAACCAGAGATGCCCTTTGTTTGTACACAAGTTATAGAATGACTTTTGGGGAGTTATTTTTAGATTAATAAGGGAAGGTACTCATCTGTTTAGTAATGAGGATGATCTTTCCTTCAAATCACACCATTGAGCAGTCTTTGCAGATGTCAATGTCAGAGGTATCGTTTCACTGATTTGTTGGGAAGAGTGAAATCAGATTGATGGAGGAAGTTGACTTTCTACCTCTGACTGGTGCCGCAAAGAGTAAAACCCCACCGAGGCATGCCTTTTGTGTAACCACTAGGAAATGAGGAAGTCATTCATTTCGACTTAGATGCTAACTGGTACCATCCCAATGAGCTCCCATTTTAATCACAACAGTAAGAAGAAGGGAGACATCCGTGAGCACGGCAATGCTTGTATTATAGAACTATAGCTGTTCATTGGAAATTGCTCGAATGCTGCTTTCTTATGCCATTTTGAGTAGCTTTCCATTTAATAGCATGACCAGCACCTGTCTTATGCACAAACAATACTAATTTTGAACCAAAATATAGCTGCAGTAAAAAGAAGATGCAGAGAATGAGAGTTATAAAATGGAAAGGTAGAGATAGATGCATCCATCCTGGGGAAAAATGCCTCCCAGGCAATTTGAAGGAACAAAATAATGCAAATGTTTTCTGAATGTAGTAAGGATTTGAGGCCATTGGTAAAGAGAGCAAATTGAATGAGTAATATAAAGAATCAGCCTACAATAAGAGAATAATGATTTCACGAAGCAGTGTAGGAAGAGAAGGGAGGACAGGGAAATCTGAATACCTTTGATAGTTGAGAATGAAATGGAAATATAACAGCTTAACGAGGGGAATAGAGAGAAGAGGCAACAAGATCATAAGAGAGGACCAATGCTTTTAAGCAAAATGAGGGGAAAAGTGTAGAAATGTGGAAAATTGTGGCCACAGCATTTTTAGACAAAGGGGGAAACGGCGCTTGGATTATTGCGTTTAGAAACTACCTTGTCATGAATTCTGCCAGACTGCCTGAAAGTTACAATTAGTCACGTGTGATAAGAGCCGGCATATTGTGATGGTAAACAGCAGTAATTTCAGTATGAATAATATGTGGAATGTGGAAAACAAAGGAGAGTAACACTAGAGCACTGTTCCTATTGTGGTTAAGATGCATTTAACACACTTGGGGGACAAAAGGATTTTGTACCTATTAGGTGCGCAATTAATACTGAAAGTGTCTATGGTGGTGAGGGGGCAGCTTTTATTATAGTGTGAAATGTACAATTACAAATAAAGGTTATGATCCTTTCTACTCTAGACACTAAATTCTTCTAGATGAAGGTCATGCAGTCTCTTGCCAGGGTTGCACCACAGGAGGTGGTGGAAACTACAGGGATGAGATTTGTTTTTTCTACTCCCAGTCTCTCCCTTATTCACCTTTTTTTCCCTTCCTAAAGTTTAGGATCTCCTAAAACTATAGACTTCCTGTTGGAGAGAGAGAGAGAGAGAGAGAGAGAGAGAGAGAGAGAGAGAGAGAGAGAGTGTGTGTGTGTGTGTGTGTGTGTGTGTGTGTGTGTGTTCAGATCTAAACTGTATAGGGTAAAAGAATGTCTTTTTCTTTTTTAAAATAAATTTATTTATTTATTTTTGGCTGTGTTTGGTCTTCGTTGCTGAACGCGGGCTTTCTTTAGTTGCGGCGAGTGGGGGCTGCTCTTCGTTGTGGTGCGTGGGCTTCTCATTGCAGTGGCTTCTCTTGTTGTGGAGCATGGGCCCTAGGTGCATGGGCTTCGGTAGTTGTGGCACGTGGGCTCAGTAGTTGTGGCTCACGGGCTTAGTTGCTCCACAGCAGTGGGATCTTCCCAGACCAAGGATTGAACCCACGTCCCCTGAATTGGCAGGCGAATTCGCAACCACTGCGCTACCAGGGAAGTCCCTAGAATGTCTTTTTCTTTATGACCAGTATCAGTGAATCCTGGTGTGCCTTTGAACTCTGGCATCGAAGTAAGGAAGGTGCAGTTAATAAAGAAATTGGTATTTTTCCAATGAAGTATCACATAGAATAATCTGGTAGGAATAACTCTAGTGGTTTCTCATGGGAGGAAAGAGTTTCAAAAAAACTTTTTTTTAAAGAAAATGTAATTATATGTGAATTTTTCTTTGGTGGGAGGTAGCTCTGAGAATTTACCAAGAAATTAAAATTGCTCAATAATCCAGTGTCAAACAGAGATATTCAAACATTAAAACCAACCTATTAATATTCATGTTTCTGCTGGCCTTAAGTCCTGCTTTTTCCTGTAGAATTTTAGATAGAGTCTCAAAGAAACCAACAGAATGATTTGGAGAGGTGACCTCTTCTCATCCATTTGTGTTTCATCCCAGGAAGTTGCTACACTGACTGATTTTTTTGCCCCTTCCTGATGAGTGGTCTTATTGGCACACTGTCGAAAAGTCACTGAACTGTCCATGCCTCATGACTTCACACCTCCCTGTTACCAGCTTTGCTGTCCTCCAGATGTGGGTAGGAAATGACTTGCCTGAAGTAAATAGTTAACTAAACCTCAGCTTGGGAGCTGCATCCCTGAACACTCCAGTTCTCTACTTCTTACAAAACGCAGTTCAAAAAAATTCTAGACTGACATTCAAAGTCCTCTTTGATGTGGCTCCAGCCTGTTTCAACCTGTTCTCTGCTACACACAGTGACATACTGAAGGTTACAACATGGTTGACTCTGGGCTCCTACAATTCTCTTCCTCCCTGACCTCTGTTTTCTCCCCCACCTGGGGGATGTCTCCCTTCATGTCTAAATCATACCTACCCATCATAATCCAGCTCAAATATGAATATGCTTTACATATCCAGAAGGTTTTGGAACTGGAATTTAAACTCAGGCACTCTGGCTTCAAAGTCTACATTCTTAGTTCTACACCAGACACCCCCTCAAAACTTAACATCTCCCAAGAAACTGTGCTGATCCTTCTTAGCATTATTTAAGCTCTGCCTCTTCCGAGCATCCTTATGACTCTGTCTGGGCTCATCATTTTCTGCTTTAAATATGTGTTGACCAGGTCCTTTGATAAGCTCTCAGAGCACGAAGTGGAAGAATTTCCTCCCTTCAAGAAGCTCACAGTCTAGGTTTGGAGAGAGGCAAGCAACAAATATCTATGAGATAAATCACTCTGAGATAACTCAGATACACTGTTATCTTAGTGGGGGCATGTGAACATAGGATCGTAGAAATCCAAGGGAAAAGAGGCTAGTTTAGCCTCCATGGGCTGGGAAGAGATACTTCCAACTCCACTTGGGAAATGATATTTGAATTGTACCTTGAAGCATGGGTGTGGTTTTCCTCTACAGAGGGTCAAGGAATGGGATTCCAGCCAAAGGAAAAAGGATGAGTAAAACCTCAGATACCAGAGGAAGTAAGACATACCAGGGGAAGACCTAGGAGATGTGGCAGTTGGGTGGTAGTGGGCAGCATGAGATGGTCAAGAGACAAGTCTAGAACCATTGAGAAAGGTCCGTTTGTTCTGTAGATGTGATGCTGAGGAGTTTCCTAGCATTCTGCAGGCTGTGGGGGGGCTGCTGGCTGCAAGTCGTATCTACGAGTGAGTGATGTGATCATCACAGCTACAGTTTTCAAAGCTCAGTGTGTTGGATGAGATCTCTCCCCCTTTGGAAGATTTCTGCTATTATAATGAAAGCAAGAAGGGGAAATCTGCTTTACTACTTGGAATGTCATCAGAGTAAACCTTTTATTCCCTTCTTGTGGCCAATACGCCTGCATGGCTTTGTACCATCTCAAAATTCCAGGCGGGGGCGGGGGGTGTGGACAAAAGGAAGAATTGCATAAATTTTTACCCTAAGAGTGAAGGAAAAGCATTTCAGTGAATAAAATGAAGCTAGAATGTTTGCCTTACACTCTAAGTAGTTAAACCAGACATCAAAAACCCAAATGCCTATGGAGAGTCGAGTAGGTAACACATCTGAGTGACATGGCTCGAGGCAGCTGAGATGGGTGGACGCTGGGGAGAGCACACACCTTTTCTAAAGGAAGCAACGACTACTCAGCTCGTGGGATTATTGCCATGCAAAACGTGGTCTCAGTGCAGTTGGATATTGCGGTTTACCAAGTGAGTCAGAATTCTAGATATTTAATGTTGGTTTTCAAGCATCAGCAACTTTTTTCATAAGTTATTTTAAATGGTGAGTGGTTCAACGTTATATACATATGGGCCATTTACACCCGTCGACTTCAAGTTGTGGTCTCTGATTTAGAGTAAACAGGCTTAGTTCAGAATTTCTATAAAACAGGCAAAACTAGGTATGAATGCGCCTGCTGGGAGAGTAAGTCTAATCCATCAGCAATGACTACGCGCCTACTTCATGCTAAGCCCTCTGTGAGATTCTGTAGAGGCTGTCAAATTAGCTAGACAGGGTAGAGACTTCTTAGGTTAATGCATGTTGGAAAATTGTGTTTTGGCAATTGGCACATAAGTACCAGACTGTCCTTTGGCACGTCTCTCTGTGATGATGTGTAATTCCAGAAATGTTCCTCTTATTTTGAGTCCCTGGTGGGGAAAATAATGAGCATGGAATATGGTGAATTGAAACATAATTATGAGCTATTGTGCTGTATTTTTAATTTATTCCCTATCATTTAAGGAGTCAAACTGTTAAGCAATATACATTTTTGTTTAGTTATTTTGTTTCTTCTAAGCCCCACTAGCACCACCACCGTCAAATTGCTGTACTGCACTGGGGATTTTCATGCTGATTCTGCCTTACTTGTTTTCACCATGACTCTGCTCTTTCCAGTCTTTCTCTCTCTTTTTCTCTCTCTACTCTGGCTCCATTTGTGGCAGAAAGCCCTTAAGTGAGTCTTTACACTGGAGGTTTGTATGCTCAGCCCATCAGTCTGTGTGCTATTACCGAGTTTTATCCTCTGAGTACATAGCCTGTAGTTGGGTTTGAATATTAAGTGTCAAACTCCAATGCACCGGTGAGAGATTTGCAGCGACCAGCAGGTCCCTTCCACGTCCCTAAAAGCAGCTGGGCACTCTCCTCATTGATAAGCGGGCTCATTTCACACGTGTCGCGTTACTGGGGTGAAGCTGCTGATACAGTGCATGATGCTGAGGGGACCAGTACCTGCATCTGGCCTCTTTCCTGAGATGAGGAGGGGAGAGGGACACCCACTCAGGAGAAAAGCGTGTAGAGCCGGCTGTTCACAAATGTGAAGGTTACTTCAGAGAGCCCTGGGAGCATTTTGTCAGTTTTGTTTGCAGAGAGATAGGGAGTGAAGGATTATGATCCTTGGCGCCAATCATGTCCCCCAGGCCACAGGCTAATCCAGCAGGACACCAGATGTAACATAACCATTTTCTTTGCACATTTCTGTGTGGTTATCGTGGAGGGCAGGAAGGGAATGAAAAGGCTTAGCTTAGGAGATAGTCATCAAACATCTCTCCCTCTTCTGCAAAGGAATCAGCCCTGGGTTCACATGCACTGAGTCATAGCAGCAGTCATTCTTTGCACAGACATTTATTGAGCAACCTGTTGTGTGCTGGGCACCTTGCAAGATGCCGCGGGTACGGATGCGAAGGTTCCACCTGACTTCACAGAGATCGTCTCCACGGATCTAGTCATTTATCCACTCATCCAGTCACCAATCACTGGTTGTCAGCTTGGTGCCAAGTTCAGCGCTAGATAGTCAAATAAGAAAGAGGGCAAAAGTTTGGTTCTGGAAGCACAATCCTAGCTTTATCACTAAAAAAAAACCCTGGGTGAACTTTATCTTCAAAGCCTCACATTGCTTATCTGGAAAATGGATATTAAAGCAGTTCCTGCCTTGTAGATCAATGTAGTGGTCAGGGGAGATGATATTTTAAGAATGCTTAGCACACTGCCAGGCACTAAATGTTAGCGATTAGAGTGCCGTAAGCTCACCATCTAGTGGGAGGCCACAAATGCGTGACTGCTAACAGAGCACAGGGTGACAGCCGTGGACCTGCTGTCAGATGGTGGCTTAAATCCCAGCCTTACCACTTACTGGTGACCTTACAATTGTGGTGGTCTTGGGCATGTTACAAAACTTCTGTGAGCCTTGGTTTCCTCATCTGTAAAATGAGAATGATATTAGTGTTTATCAGCTCAGTTCTCCGGCACGGTGTCCTCAACATAAGCCATCACCTGCTATCATTTTCCATCCCACTAACGGAACTCAGAGTAGCACACAGAGCTCCCCACACGCCTCCCATTTGTATGTACCACACGTAAATCGTGTAAATCGTGTATCCCTGAGAGGTCGAAAACAATGATCGATTTAGTTGACAAATTTTTATTTTGTCTTTAGGTTTTCAGAATAATCAGGGTGTAACAGCTGCCAAGACTTGATGATTCCTTTTCAAATCAAGTTCAGTGCAGCTGCAAAGTATCTGAACTTTGCCTTTTGCTAAGCAGAACCTGACGGGTTCAGTTAATATAGCACACGCATGTGATTCACCAAGACCTTTTTTCTGGGTCGGCAACAGTGCTTATTAAAAAGTAAAAAGACCTTTGGTGCTAATGTACCAAGCAGGGTTTGAGAATGACAAGCCAGCCATCTCAGGAGAGCATTTCCCAAAGGTTAGCCCTGGAAATGAAACAAATCATGGTGCGTTCACATATTTGTTGGATGCAAATACAGTGTGATGTTTAAATGTATCACATTGCCCTTTGGGTGTTCATGGAAAATTTGGAATTACAATCTGTTTTGGTTCCTGGGTGACCAGGCATCCCACACACAGTAATTTGGCACTTAAGAGGCCAAAGAGTTTTACTGGGAGGGCACATGATGGAATTGGTAGTAGCAGATGGAAGAGACTACAGGGACCTTGACCCATCCCCTGTTGTCTTGGCCCTCATCTCTGATACCCTGTCTTTGTGCCCAGGTAAGGAGCCTTTGCAACCCACAGTCTGATCTGGAAGCTTCCCGGGGGATGGCGTAGGTGGTGGGAGCTTCAAAAGGGAGGGTCAACTGACTACTAACAACGCAAAGAAGAAAATGCAAGTGCCTGAAGCATTTGACATCCCCAGGGACTCATCTGAGTGGGCTGATCTTTTTCTCTCTTTCTGTTTCAGTGTGTCTTATTTTTTAGGAGATGATAAACTAATTAACATCGTTCTTAAGTGGCTTCAATTAACAAGGCAGATCTAAAGACTCTAAATACATTAATTCATTTATTCCTCAAAACAGTCTTCTTGGGCTTCCCTGGTGGCGCAGTGGTTGAGAGTCCGCCTGCCGATGCAGGGGACACGGGTTCGTGCCCCGGTCCGGGAAGATCCCACATGCCGCTGAGAGGCTGGGCCCGTGAGCCATGGCCGCTGAGCCTGCGCGTCCGGAGCCTGTGCTCCGCAGCGGGAGAGGCCACAACAGTGAGAGGCCCGCGTACCGCCAAAAAAAAAAAAAAAAAAAAAAGTCTTCTTGAGATGAGTGGTAGTATTACTATGATTCCCATATTACAGATAGAGACCTTGAGGCTCAGAGAAGTTGAGTAACCTGCCCCAAGTCACAAAGCCAGCCAATGGTGAGGCAGAAATAAAAGGCCGGATAAAGTGGTTTCAGAGACTGCATTTTCCAGTAGCTCCCTGAGCCTCTATCTCCATCTTCTCACTTCCAGCCCTTTCTGTACTGTGTGGCCAGTTATTCTCCGAGAAATACAGGTCAGAATATGTCCTACTCTTCCTCAGACATCCTTCATGGATCCTTCATGACTACCAGTTGAAGCCTAAACTCATTTATTTACAGTGGCCTAGAGCCTGGCCTTTGGGGTCTGACGGGTTTGATTTAAGGGCACAGCTCCCCTTTTTATCACTTGGGTGTCTTTCGTAACTCTCTGAGCTCGCTTTCCTCAGCTGTGAAGCTGGCGTTAGAAACTCCTACTTCACAGATTTATTGGGCAGACTCCGCCCTCTGTTAGTGTATGTAAAGCATTAGGCACAGTGCCCGGCACGTAGTAAGTGTTGCTTACATTGGTGCTGTTATTAGGTACATCCAGTGAAGCCTTCTCCACCTGGTCTCATCTTTTTCCAGGATCACTCCCCTCACTAACCTTCCCACATTCATACTGGCTTCTGAAGATCGCTCAGGATCCCCCCAGGACACCATGGAGTGGCATGCCTCCACCTAGGTAGCCAGAGGCTCTCTTTAAACCGCAGTATTTCCAATTCTTCAGGCTCCCCTTGTCTGACCGCAGAATAAACAAAACCTAATTATTCTCCGTGAGTCATCTCAGTTGTCACTTTACTGTGTCTGTTTCCTCCACCACCACCCCCCCCGAGTCAGAACATGTCCCTCCACCCTTGCTCTGCTTGGAACCTGGTTTTGCTGTTGCTTTCTATCAGCTATTATTAATGCGAGCTCGTTTAGAAAATGGAGCATCACATTCATCTCCGAATCCCGAACTGTACCTGGCCCCATGCTTTGATGGTTTTCACAGAGCCGGAGCTCAGCAAATGCCGAATGGATTAATGAGTGGATGCACACATTCAAATGAATAAAAATAACTTAAATTATGTTCCCTTTAAAAACATTTACTTCCTCTGAATTGTCACTGAAAAAATCCTTGAGGATTAGAAATAGAAGCTGGAAACTTTTGGAATGTAGATTTTTTTTTCCCTTTTGCTTCTTCAAGTTGTAGACTTAAGATGCCTACATATTTTAAATCTGAAGGAAATTCTGCTCACTCAGACTCCAAAGCCATGTGGAATTACCAGGAGTTTCGTATGTATGAATGCTGTATTTTGATGGCTGTCACATGGTCTAGAAGAATATGGACCATGGGTGGAAATTAAGTGAATCAGTTTTTCCTGGCTGGGGGTTTGCTTTAGGATTAAGGACTATTTTCTTACTAAGTGATACAGACCTTATTAAAGCAAGTACCTTTCTTAATATGATCCTTTTCTAATTTTTTGTGAAAGATTGGAGCATTTTAGGGTAAGTTGGTACCTTCTCTGTGAAGTGAGTAAAAGTAACTCATGACTGTTGTTGTGAAGATTCTTCAATAAGAAAATATTACAGAGAAAGTTTAGAAGAGGGTCTGGGGGCTTCCCTGGTGGCGCAGTGGTTGAGAGTCCGCCTGCTGATGCAGGGGACATGGGTTTGTGCCCCGGTCCGGGAGGATCCCACATGCCGCGGAGCGGCTGGACCCGTGAGCCATGGCCGCTGAGCCTGCGCGTCCGGAGCCTGTGCTCCGCAACGGGAGAGGCCACAACAGTGAGAGGCCCGCGTACCGCAAAAAAAAAAAAAAAGAGGGTCTGGAACTTATAGTAAATGGTCTATAAATGCTCCATCTGAGCCCAAAACATGAGGCTTCACATAATAGAAGTTGCTCACATTTATCAAAGTGGTATGTGTGTGCAAGCGTTTTGTGAAGTGTTTTACAGGCATTATTTCCTTCAATCTTCAGACAAGTCCTCTGGTGTGGGTGCTGCTCACCACATGCCAGAGGAAGCTGCTGAGGTTCAGAGAGGTCCTTAAACGTCCCAATGTCAGACACAGAGGAAAACTAGAACCCAAGTTTTTCTTACTTTAGGTCTTGAGTTCTTGCCATGAAATGTTATTTTTTCTCATGACAAAAATCAGAGAAGCAAATATTTTTGTCTTGAATATTTTGTCCTATATCTCTTGTGGCTGAGTCTACAATATTTATCACTTAATTGAAATCATGCTGTAAAGAAAATATCACCCAAAACAAGTTTGGATGAGGTCTCACATTAAACACATAACTTCAGATGATGACCTGATGTGGCCCTCGGAACATTTACCAAACTTTTCATGACTTCGGTCTGGTTTCATGACATCCCCTTTTCCCTCATGGAGATGCTGAGTGCTCTATTGCTCTACCTTTCTGCCTAGCTTTTTTTCCTTCATTTCATTATCTTTGTTTTTCTGTAACATTGTGCCACATGGCTTAGTGGTGCTTGGCTGTGAAGGCTTGGCTGTGGGGACTTTTCTTGTATCTTCAGAAATCCATTGCATTTCTTTTAAAATTAGACATTTCCTTCTGACTAGATGTGTTTTCTCTATTTTTGTTTAATTTGTTGGGGGGGAGTTTCATATGAAGAGGTACACGCAGTATATTTTATCTCACTATCGACTCCTGTTGAGACTTACATACACTTTAAAAAATATAGATTTATTTATTTATTATTACTTTTTTTTTTGGCTGTGCTGGGTCTCCGTTTCTGTGCGAGGGCTCTCTCCAGTTGCGGTGAGCAGGGGCCACTCTTCATCGCAGTGCGCGGGCCTCTCACTGTCACGGCCCCTCCCGCTGTGGAGCACAGGCTCCAGATGCGCAGGCTCAGCGGCCATGGCTCACGGGGCCCAGTGGCTCCGCGGCATGTGGGATCCTCGCAGACCAGGGCTCGAACCCGTGTCCCCCGCATTGGCAGGCAGACTCCCAACCACTGCGCCACCAGGGAAGCCCTTACATACACTTTTTAAAAACTGAAATATAGTTGATTTAAATGTTGTGTTAATTTCTGCTGTACAGCAAAGTGATTCAGGTACACATATATATACATTCTTTTTTTATATTCTTTTCCATTAAGGTTTATCACAGGATACTGAATATAGTTACCCTGTGCTATACAGTAAGACCTTGTTGTTTATCCATTCTACATATACTAGTTTGCCTCTGCTAATCCCAAACTACCACTCCATCCCTCTCCCAGCCCCCTCCCCCTTGGTAACCAAAAGTCTGTTCTCTAAAGACTTACATACACTTGTAGGGTGTCTTTGCTGATGCACTCATTCATTTTCCTTCTCATGAGAATGTATGTGAACCAGATCATCTGGAGAAATTAAAAGAGCAATTAAAATCATGAAGGTCCAAACCCTTTCTTTTGCAAATGAGGAAACTGAGGCTCAGAGTTTAAGTAAACTAATCAAGGCCAAACAGCTAGTTAATAGCAAGGATGGGATTAAAACCCTGTTAGTGACTACTTTAGGAGACGGTTTTTTTAAACCTTGTGTTTTCCAGAATACCAAATTTAGGAGGAGGGATTTTTAGATGGAAAGAAGGTAGCAGTGCATCTTTGAAAAGTACTCTCAGCACTAGAAAAAAAAATAAATTAACAGTATTATCAGCAAAGGCATGTGATGTATTTTACATAGAGGTCTCTCCCAGACTTGGGAGCAGACCCTGCCACAGTGATTCTGTTGGGATCTGATGCTTACTGTTCTTATACATAAAGATAACTGCACCAAGCTTACCTTGATAGTTTTACTATTTCCTTGAGATTACATTCTTGAGATGATGAGACCAGCTTGAATTTTCAGTGTAGTTGTGAGGCCTTTCTTAGGTTGAAATGAATTCTCGTAAGCTGATTATCTCTCTGAAGAAAATATGATGTCCACATTTCGCAGCCTAGTTCCTATCTTGTTAGTGCCATTTTTATTCTGAGACATCTACCCTGGTCTGAATTAAATAACGTAATAAGGCGCTCTGGAGTCCAACACATATTAAATAGATTTTTTTTTTAAAAAAATTGAGACTTACAGAGAAGAGGATGGATTTTCTTTATGGTACATTTTCCTGCTCCATGTTGAAGTACGTGCTTTTCTTTTATAGAGCAATGAGTTATGAAGCTCAAAAATAAAGTGTTCTCAGTGGTGTAAATAAAGGAGTAATCTGAGCAAATATATCACACCATGTACTAAGGGTTTTTTCATTACCTTTTGTTTTGGTTTCAGTTTTTTGGTCTCTTTTCCCCACTTCTCCACGACAGGCTGGTTTATGCAATGGTTAGGGTTGTGTATTGTTAACACATTAATCACGATAATAGAAATGGAAAGCTACTTTTCATCGAGAAACAGATTCAAAATAAAAGGTGATTAATGAACAAAAGTGTCATGCAGTCCCAATGACGTGCTTTGTACCCCAGCTCTGTAAATCTGTTTCTATCTCAGCCTCTTGTGAGCTTTTTGATTCCTGTATCCTTTCCCCATTTTACATCAATGGTTCGTTGATCCACCCCACCCCTCCAGCCTACCAGGTGTCTTGGAAGGAGGCCCATTCGAATCATGGGAGCATCTTTCTCGTGGTGCCATATGTCTGATGGGACTCCAAAGGCTGGGGAGCAGTGGTTGCCGTTCAGGGGGAGAGACTGCTACTTAGAATCACTATGTCTGAGAGGCCTCCCTTTGTAAGCCTTTGCTTGTACCTGCACAATCTCTCTCTCCAATGACAGAGATCAACAGAATTAGTGAGAGGATGGATAGTAACCAATGTGGATTGGTGGGGCGGGCATGGTCCATTGTGCTGAAGCTTCTTCGGCGAGTGAGAGCTGATCGTGGCATCTTGACCCATCTAAGCTCCTCTCTTGTAAAAGCATATCACCATCTCTGTGACATCACCCACCCACCCCCCTGCCCCCCGCCCAGGTCCTGGGCCATCACCAGCAAGCGATGTTGCTTGGAATGGGGAACATTGTCTCTGAGAGCAAATACAGCATAATTGCCGTTCAGATCAGGGTTCAAGTTCTAATTTCTCCATGGGAGCTTGCACAAATTCTTAAGCTCTCTGAGTATCACACTTCATCTGAAAATTAGAAATAATGATGCCCACAGCCTAAGGATGTCCTGGGAATGCAGTGGAATGTGGCGTGCAGATTGCTCATCACAGTGCGTGGCACAGGGAGAGCGTTGGATACTGCTTCTCCCCCTCCTCCTCTTTCCTATTATCATTATTACTATTCTCCTGTTGTTATTATTGTCTTTATATACATTCACATACATATGTCTCTATTTGTCTCAAATCGATATTTACTGAGTTTCTTTAAGTTACAATATTTTACATCACTTTACTTCTTTAAGATCATCTTCAGCTTGGGAGGAGGACTTGAGTATGATTACAGTAGGTACAGCTCTTTGAACACCCCATGTAATTACACTCTAAACCCTTTCCCTATGTTATCTCATTTATTTTATTTTTTTTTCATTTAATCATTGAAAGAATCTGCAAAGAGTCATTGTCATTTCCACCTTATCCACGAGGGAACTGAGGCCCAGAAATGTAAAGGAATTTAATCAAGGTCACACAGCTAGGAAGTGCTGAAGCGGGATGTATACCCATGTGGCGAAGACTCTCAATGTCAAAACCCTTCCTTCATGCATACACTGGTCTCTTCAAATGTGGTCATGGGTCCTCTAGTGACTCGTCAGAAGCTGAATGTGGGATCCATGGGGAAATTGGGCTTAAAGAAACAGCTTTCAGTGATGTGATGGGTTAGTGAAGAACCCCTGGGTCGCAGATGGAGACCCTTGCAATGCCAGAGGAGAACGTGATTCCATTCTAGAATTCTCCACTCATTCATTCATCCATCCCACAGATATTTAACGAGCACCGGTTTTGGTCCAGACCCTGTGTGAGGTGCAGAGCATTCAGTAGGGGACAAAACCCTCCGTGTCTGAGTCCTCGCGGAGTATTCAGTGGAACAGGAAAGGCAGATGCTGATCAAATGGTTATGTTTTGCTGTGTGAGTTATAAGTGACGATAAGGGAGCCGGTCCTAGATCTGCTGGTGAGACAGATGGAGGAGGCTTTGCTAAGGAAGCGATATTTGAGCTGAGAGTTGAAACCACACAGGGTAGAAGCCACAAGGGGAGGGGATGGTCTCCTTTCTCTCTGAGCCCTGCTCCTGGAGCCTGGCGAGTTGCAGGTGACACTGAGCCCTCTCTCTAATCAGTTTTCATGCCTTTGAAGTAGCAGAGTTTTCTGTATCAAATTTCTGCAGACGTTGGTCCTCTCTGTCCATCTCGAGTCTATTTTTATGCGTGAGGTTTGGTGGCTTGTACGTGGATGAGATCCTTTGGTCTCCCTGATACCAAGTATGTACCAGGCCAGCTCCAGACGCCGATGGATTTGGGTAAACTCAGTTCATGTGAACTCATGAACATTTGCTGAGGAGCCTCGTTCCTCTTGGTGGAATGAACTCACTGGCTGTGGGTGCTGTGATGGGAAGGGACATTTCTGTCTCCCAGGCAATTTTGTGCGATGCCAATAATCTGCTTGCAATCCCCATCCATTTCTGCTAGTCTCTTATCATTCAACCTGAGTCTGTCTGCAGGAATTAAAAATCATTCCTGTCTCGGGTTTACTTTGCCCATCCTCCCCTCCAGTACCTTAAGAAACCTCGTGGCCCACAGTTCCCTTTAAAGGGTGGAAATGTGGAATTCTCTAGGTTCGTGGGAGGAAGCTGCTCCACGAATCTGATGGTCACACTTTTTCTCCTCCTGCTAGAAATGAGCCTCAAGGCCCTGCCAAAAAAGCCATACTGGGCAATTTCTCTACTTTTAAAAAAATGATAGGTATACAAATATTGGTTAAAAGTATGAATTTTAGAGCCAAACAGAACTGGATTTGGATCGTGGCTTTGCTGATTACTACTAGCAGTAAGACCTGGGGCGATTTCTTTCAGATCTTAAGTGTCAAGTTCATCATCATAAAAAGGGAAATAAACCTTAGTACCTTCTTTTGGTCCAATTAACACTGAATGGAAAATCGAGAGGGCTCTTCATAGCTTTACCTCTGCAATTAAATGATGTGGCCTGTCAATTATTTTCAGGGCCTTGTCCAACAATTACCCGCCCCCAAAAAAGATAAAGAAAAAGGAAAGAATGAAAAAAATAAAAAGGGGGGAAATAATGGATGTTGTGCCCGGGAGGGGGGTTTTGTAAGTAAAATGCCTGGTAAGGGGTAAATGCTTAGTACTGGATAACAATCATAGCAATATTACTATCTATTATTATTATTCATATATTTATTTATTTAGATCTTTGTGAACATGTATGTGAATCTGTGTAAGCTTCTATATCAAGGGTGGCAATCTTTCTCTATAAAGGGCCAAGTAGTAAATGTTTTGGGGTCTGTGAGTCAAAGAGTCTGTCACGACTAGTCAATTCTCTTACAGCGTGAACACAGCCATGGATAATACACAGATAAAGGAGCATGGTTGTATCCCAATAAAACTTTATTTACAGAAACAGGCCATGTGTTGGATGAGACCCACAGTCCATCTGGTCCACAGGGCAGGCTTCATTGGTACAGTTGCCTGGTCTTGCACAGCCTGCCTGTGTGGTCCTAAATAGGTCTCGCCCGGATCACTCAGTCACCAAAACATGAGCCGTAAGCGACAGAAACCCACTCACCATAGGCTCGGCCAAAGGGGCACTTTCTCAGGAAGGCATCCCAGTATCTCGGATTCATCCTCAGTGTACGATGTTCAGCGAGGCATCAGCAGTGAAGGCACAGAGACACAAAGGTTGTCTGGAGCCCAGGCGGCGAGTGGAGAGCTCTGGGTGGGTCCTCTGCCGCCGCCCCCCCACCTCGCTGCATCGGCTCCGTTCTCCCTGCTTTCCAACGGTGGACTTGCCCTGCTGTGCTGTCTCCTTGTCCCGCATAACTTCTCCCAAAAGGTGCACTGGCCCTCAATCTGTGTCACCATCCAAGTGCCATGTCCATGAGCTGACAGCAGCATGTTGCCCTCTTGTCCAAGTTGTAAAATCCTAAGGTAAGGGTCCTAGTGCCTATCCCAGAGTCAGGCCTTGCCTTCTTCCAAACATCTGTCCAGGGAGAAAGGAGGTGGGTAGGAGCGAGATGAGACACCCCCATTCCTGGGCAGGTGCCCTTCTTAGAAAAAGGGATGGGGGTGCAGAGACACAACAAAACATCCCCCTCTTCCTTCCTCCTAAACAAACCTTTGCTCAGTAACACCTCTAAGTGACACTGTTTTGACTCCACACCATATTTCAACTGCCTATTCTGGGCCTGGCCACAGGGACAGCTCCTCTCTGCTTACCCAAGAAGAACCTGGTGATATTTCCGAGCTGAAAGCACATACCTCTTTCCCTCACTCTACACCCAGAAAGTTTTAATTTTATCGAGATTGAAATAATCAGGTCTCGTGTGTATATTTCCTTTCACACAGTTGCTATCGCATGCTCTGAATGCAATGTCCTGTCTTATGTACTTGGTGGAAAAAAAAATAATATAAATACACCTTGAAATTTCCCTAGAGTTCAGCTTCCCTGTTTTCATACCGAGTCTAGCTAAAGTTTGGAGCAGAATAAAAAGCGCCTCGTTGCCTTACACCCTGTTATCTCTGGCAGGTTCAAATACAGTTTCTCCAAGAAGGCTGTGATACCTTTGCTCTTTCTGGCCTTGATTCTGAGAGTCTGAGAATTTCTTTGGAGTACACACAGAAGCATCTTTCTGACAGACAGTGCAAATTAAAAGATCCTGTGCGGCCCAGGAACCGGGGACCCACACGTGCCCCTTGGGTTTTCATTTACGGTTAGGCAGTGCAGACACAATTATTGCTGACAGGGAAGCAGAGGCTGGTGGCATAGTGCATGTGACAGGAGGCTCATGCTAGCCCATAATTGGGAGGATTATTTTTAATCAGAACATACCCTACAGCCCAAACATTAGAAATCTCCTGTAATGCCAAGACAGGAAATTAAACACACCAACAATAAGCCTCAAAGCGGGGTGGCGTATAGGGTGTAATATTGTTAGTCTCTCAAAGGTCCCTGGAGCTTTAGGGGGAAGTTTGCTTCCCTGGGGAGGGAGAGCAGGAAGCATCTTCCCACAGAGCAGCCACCGATACTGTACCTGAGCCCTAACTGGACAGGGTGAGTGCAGCCAAATTAAATGCAGCAGGCAGACTAATTGATGCTTATTGCATTTAAACAGTATGACAAGTCAAATATAAGCCTTGGAGCAGCAGCTACAGTTGTATTTCATCAGTAAGGGAAGAGCCCCATTGGTTCTTTAGTTTGGGAAATCTTAAATGACACCTACTATGTGCCAGCTGCTGTGTTGGCCAGTGGTCTACCTGGGCCCTGCTGTCAGAGTCACCTGGATAATGTCACTTACTTGGCAAAATTTTGCAAAGCATGTTTCGACTTTGTTTATTGGAAGGACTGTTGTTGACCAAGTAGGCATCATGGTTGGGCTTCTGGCATGATCAACATTTATTGACTAGCCATGCCAGGTAGTTATATTGTGTAATCCTCACACCAGGGCATTATTACCCCCATTCGATAGGTAGGAAAACAGAGGCTCAGAGAGGTCAAGCAGCTTGTCCAAAATTACATTGCTAAATGAGTGGGAGAACTGATTTCGAACCCAAGTCCATGTCCCACATGGCTGTAGTACCATCATTCATGAATAAGGTAAAGTATGGCCTGGGGCTGTAAAGTGCTGATGATCCAATGGAGAGGACAGATAAAGCCACTGATTTCTGCGAGCCATGAGTGCTCAGAGGTACCAGTGGAATTCTGAGAGCAGGGAGGTGGGAGCTCTTTGCTGTGCTTGGCAAGGGTGCCCCAAGGATGTGAAGACTAGGTCTCTGTTCCCCAGGCAGAAGAAAAGAGAACAGACTCCCAGGCAAGGGAACCAGCCAGGGCAAAGGCTGGTGAGGTTGGAGTGGGGTGAGGATTCCATTTTAGCTTAGAACTCTTGGCTGTTGGCCTTTGTTCTTGTTCAGCTCAGTCACTTATATTCAACAAAGGCAAGAGGGCAAGAACAGGACCTTTGGGGGAATACTCAATACAGAGACCAGGCATCGGATGTGGGGACGGGGTAAGATGCAAGAATACATGGTGCGGGGCAATCAGCTCAAAGAGTGTCCCATGCCGGCCTTGCTGCATGGGTGCTTATGCATGATCGCGGTGGGAGATGGTGCTTTAACCCACGGCACCCCTTAGAAAACAAACCACGAGTTCACAGTAAATTGATGCATTGGTCTTGAGTCTGGAGCTCAGGTGCTCAGGTCCTGCAGCGAATCCAGGGACACGGCAAATCATTTGCATGGCCGAGCATGGCTGGGCAGATCACTACTGCAGTGGCGGCCAGTGGTCAGCAGCCTCATGTCATATAGCTGAGAGTCACTGGATTCCCTTGGGGAGGGTCACCGTCTCCACCCTAAGGAAGCTGCCGTGCACTTCCCGGTCTGGCCCGCTTGCCTCCCATCCCAGGAGTGACTGGCATCTGCCTCTCCACGCTCCACCGTTGCCAGATAGCACATTATTAAGCCCCTATGGTACCAGCTGCATTACGCTGTGCTGATGCGGCTTCAGGGCCCCTTTAAGAACAGTTAAGCTCCAGACATCCGAATAAGGTCAGGAGCCGCTGAGAAGCTTAGAGAGAGCGCACGTGGTCATGATCACCGATGTGGTCAAGATACAGCGGGCGTATTTGAAGGCAGAGCTGGGGGAGAAGCCCCCCAGCTGGGGGAGATGCCACCCTTTGAGACACGTGATTCTTTTGTTGGCAAGTAACAGAGACCCACTCAAAATAGCTCAAAAAACGGGGACATTCATTCCGCAGCCCAGAAGTGAGTCTCAGCCGTGAGAGTCGGGAGGTGCGGTCAGTACCAGGAAGGTCAGGCATCCTGAGCATCTAGGTCATCCGTCAACGAGGCAGCCCCCACGCCCACCCAGAGCCCTCTGCCTCTGGACCCCTGCACTCTTGCCTGTTTGCCTCTCTGCTCTGTTCTTCCTGCTCCAAAGCTTGGCTGCTTCCGTTCTTGCCGAGAACATGGCAGGGAACAGTGACACCACAATAAGCGAGTTCTCAGTTCTGGGAGCCGGCGGAAACTTCGCAGCGCTGTGCAAATTCCCGTAAGAAAACTGAACTTGGATCAGGTGACATTTTATCCCTACTCAACACAGCCCTAAGGGAACCAGGGTCAGGTACCTCAGACCTGATTTCTGGACTGAGCTAGGTGGAGATGAGGTGGGGGAGGGAAATAGCTCTTAGAGAAACTGGTAGTCACCGGAAGTGTGTCTAAAGTTAGCCACAGGGTGAGGAAGCCTGCCTCCCTCTCTCTTCCCCGACTCCCTCCCTCCCTCCCTCCCTCCCTTCCTTCCTTCCTTCCCTCCTCTCTTCCTCTCTTCTCTCCCCTCTCCCTCCCTCACTTTCATCCTTCCTTCAGCAAGTACTATCACATGCCTTCCATATCCACTGCAGTGTGGTCAGAGGTAGAGTTATAACGGTGAGCATGCACACGTGGTGTGGTCCCTGCCCTCATGGAGCCGACATGCTGGTGACACAGGCAGACTTGAATTAGAGCCTTTTCGGCTGACTGTGAAGTGACAGCTGTGAGATGCACTATGAAGGAAAGACAATGGGCTCCTGAGACCGTGTGTCCGTGTGTCCGAGGTTTCCATGAGGAAGTAAGGATGAGAGTTAATTGGGTGTTAAGAGCATCCCAGGTCAAAGACACAGCATGCAAAGCATCCCTGTGGCTGGTGGGGAGTAAAGTGTGACCCAGAACTGGCAGGTCCCCGGGGCTGGTAACACAAGGGGTCTGGAGGGAGGGTGTACCTGTTCACTAGCTAACAAACAAGGCTGAGGCTGTGGCCAGGAGCACACCATGTGGGGCATCAGCCTGTGTCCCCCACCGGTGTGAGCTTTGTCCCCAACGGAATGGGCAGCCATCCACCTAGGGTTGAAACCATCAAGTGACGCGGGTGCATTCATAGCTTGGAAAGATTGCTCTGCCTGCTCCGTGGGGGGCTGAGAGAGGGCAAGTGTGGAGACAGGAGATCTCATCAAGGTCACCCGCGTGCGGAAATCCATGAAGCAGTGCGTGGCCGAGTCTATGGAAGTAGAAACGTTGCAGTAGCCAGCCCTGTTGAGAGAGTCTGAGTTAGAAGCTTAAACTACACACTGCCTGCCCAGGGGTCATCAACTTCAGCATCTTGGAAGTAATTGGTTCGCTGTCTGTGCATCCATTTGGATGGAGTGCCGAGGTGACTGCAGCTAATGGCGTGGAGTGAGCAGCTCGGCCTGACTTTGTTCTGACGTCCTTTCTGTTCCCTCCACTCACAGCTCTTTAGCTGGTGCATAGTCTCACTGCCGTGAAAATTCCATCAATTTCACTGGGACCCAAGATTCTCCCTGGTCACAGATTGCTCTTTAGGTAGTTTGTGAGAGTAATTACAAACTCAGGGCAATCTTAGTTTTGTTTTGTTTTATTTTAAGTGACATCACTGCTTTGGAACTCTAGATCCTTAGATTTTCCTTGCTGTCTGGTGCCATTGCTAATGACCATTTCTATTCTCACCTTGTGACAATAGTTCTCAGCCTTTGTTTTTATAAAACAAGCCACCTATAGGATTTGACAGATTCTTATTAGTGTAAAGGATGGGGGGATATAAAATTCATTTCAACTGCAGGTTGGATTAAAAACAGATCCAAAGGTGTGGGCATGAAGCTGACATGGATGTGAAATTAATCTTATCACCTGCATGCCAAGTAGGGGAGCACCATAGAAGGCCATGATGCTCAGAGAAAACTTCTTTCTGGAGTCAAGTTCAGTGCCCTTCCTTGGTGCTGTACCACTTTGGGTCAGTGAGCTTCCTAGGCTTTCCAATGTGGTGAGCAGCTGCTAAGAGGCTGGGCACTGTGCCAGGCGGCAAGGCTACTGGGTTGGATAAAACATTGTCCTTGCCCTCCAGGAGTCCGCAGCCTGGACAGGCCAGTGCTGCAGTGGGTTAGAGAGAGTGTATGATTCTTGTTCAGATAGAGGAATGTGCAAAAAGCCATGGGACACCTGGAAAAAAATCAGTCCAGCTGGATGGGTCAATGAAAGTTACAGAGAGAAGTTTACATTTGGGTGGATCTTGAAGAATGAGTTCAAATTGGGCCAGGTGATGGGGAGCTCTGGAAGGAAGATGTTGCCAAAGGGTTGGAGGTGTCTAGTGCTACGTGTCTTTCAAAGTAGTTCAATTTAGCTGGATCTTCAATGTGAGTGTGTGTCTTAGGGGATGGAGGAAACAACTGGAGAGGAGGAGGGGCAGGGGTTAAGAGGTTGAACTTGAGTGTAGGACCTATAATAAGTATATCTATGGATATATGATCAGTCTACCTAGGATCTACTACTACTACTATTTCTATTATGAGGGCACAGGTCATTCTCCAGCTGAGGCATACTATGAATTTATAGAAGATAACCATATAGTTTGACTCTTCATTTCCTAACTGTCCTAACTCCTCTTTGCACTTCTTCTGGTTGCATTCTTCTCATCATTAAGATCTCAGCCCCACTGCCACTTCCTTGGCAAGGCCTCCCCCAGCATCCCTGACCAAGATCTGTCTTCCCCACTAGACTGTGGGCATCAGGAGGACAGTGTTAGGCATTAAAAAAGACTTAATAAATAATAATAAAATTTTAAGCGGCATCGACTTTGTACCAGGCACAATGCTAAGTGCCTTACAAATATTAACCTAAAAAAAATAAATTTATTTATTTTTTTGTTTTTTATTTTTGGCTGTGTTGGGTCCTTGTTGCTGTGCACGGGCTTTCTCTAGTTGCGGCGAGCAGGGGCTACTCTCTTGTTGTGGAGCATGGGCTCTAGGCTTGCGGGCCTCAGTAGTTGTGGCACACGGACTCAGTAGCTGTGGCTCACGGGCTCTAGAGCACAGGCTCAGTAGTTGTGGCGCATGGGCTTAGTTGCTCCATAGCATGTGGGATCTTCCCGGGCCAGGGATCGAACCCCTGTCCCCTGCACTGGCAGGTGGATTCTTAACCACTGCACCACCAGGGAAGCCCCCAAATATTAACTTATACTTACCTCTATCCACTGAGGTAGGTACTATGTTTATTCCCATTTTACTGAGACAAAGAAAGGTTAAGTGACTTATCTGTGGTCACAAAGCTAGTAGGTAGTGGAGATGTGGATGGATGGAAGGAAGGAAGGAAGGATGGGTTGAATGAAGGAAAGAAGGATGGAAGTGTGCTTGGATGGATGGATGTGTCACTGAACCAAACTGGTCCATTCTCCCACTGACAGTAAAGCCAATCTACTGACACTAGGCTGTGGTGAAGGGAAGTACTGCGTTCGCTGTGGGCACCAGACAAGGAGGGCAGCTAATGCTCAAAAACCCGTAACTCCCCTTATGGATTTCAGGGAAGAGTTTTTAAGGGCAAGATGAGGGAGGGAAGTCACAGGGTGTGTGATCAGCTTATGCACAATTCTCTGATTGGTTGATGTTGAGGTAACAGGGTGGTGTCACAGAGGTTAACATTATCAATTCTCAGGCTCCAGCAGGTCTGGAGGTTACATACTCATGGTCATCATGTAGTTAACTTTGTCCATTTGTTGGGGGTTTTAGTACCTGTAAAACAACTCAGGAATGCGCATCAGATACTATTATCTAGGTACTTCAGGGAGGAACTAAAGATTCTGTGACTGCCATATGATTGATTTACTGTTTAAATTGTTTCTAGTTCTCCTGGCCCAACTCTACTTTTGTCCCAACATGTTTACAACCTTTCAAACATTAATTCTTAAGCCAAGCTTTTGTGACTCAGGGGAGACCTGGAAGACTGGAGCTTTTCTACAAACAAGAAGCAGGCAGAGGACATGGTGGGGGTCTATCCTGGGAAGGCCCCATAGGCTCCTGCTTGGTTACAGATGGATAAGCACTATTACCGCCATCCTCAAGCTTCATAGCTGTCTATACCCTCAGGCCTCTCCAGCCACTGGTCTCTCTCTTTCCAGTATTTTGGAACCTCTTGATGTTATCAGATATTCTAATTTATCAATACCAGGTGCTAGTGAAGTTTAAAAAAAAATGTGAAGTTTAAAAAAAATGTGAAGTTTAAAAAAATGGTTCATATTAAAAAGGGGAAGAGTATTTTTAAAACATATATCTGCCAATAATGTTTATAATTGAGCTCCGAAACTTGTGAATTGCATTGAGTCTGGGTATAAGTTATAACCCTACTTTACAGGAGTAATTGAAAGAGCACTGGATCAGGATTCTAGAACACTGAAAAACCAGTCCCACCTGTGCTACTTAAGTTTCTTCCAGAGAGGGAGCAAGTCAGGGCCAACTCTCTTTGGTGCAAGGTGCCGTATACATCTTTCAGATTTATTAGTAAATCTTTTTTAAAAAATTTATTTGTTTATTTATTTTTGGCTGCATTGGGTCTTCGTTGCTGTGTGCAGGCTTTCTATAGTTGTGGCGAGTGGGGGCTACTCTTCATTGTGGTGCACGGGTTTCTCATTGCGGTGGCTTCTCTTGTTGCGGAGCGCGGGCTCTAGGCACGCGGGCTTCAGTAGTTGTGGCTCACAGGCTCTAGAGCGCAGGCTCAGTAGTTGTGGCACACAGCCTTAGTTGCTCTGCGGCGTGTGGGATCTTCCTGGATTCCCGGACCAGGGCTCGAACCCGTGTCCCCTGCATTGGCAGGCGGACTTTTTGTTTGTTTGTTTGTTTTTGTGGGTTTTTTTTTTTTTTTTGCGTTACGTGGGCCTCTCACTGTTGTGGCCTCTCCCGTTGCGGAGCACAGGCTCCGGACGCGCAGGCTCCGCGGCATGTGGGATCCTCCCGGACCGGGGCACGAACCCGCGTCCCCTGCATCGGCAGGCGGGCCCCCAACCACTGCGCCACCAGGGAAGCCCTGGCAGGCGGACTTTTAACCACTGCACCACCAGGGAAGTCCCTCTATTAGTAAATCTTGATTTTTCTGGTTGACGATGACCTTTCCCCCTGCTCATTGAGTTATATGATATTATAATGGCCATTTGCAGCTCAGGTGATATTTGGTTTATTTAAATATTAATAAAAATGAAACCTCCTCCCTCTGATTGGGTGACAATAGCCATGTTTATAGAATTTATTATTGATGGGACAACTTATATCACAATTTCATTCATTGCAAAATGAAGTCACTTGGAACCTTAGCTATCACGGGATTGAGCATTACAGAATCTTTGAGTTCTAGAATTGAAAGGAAATTTAGAGTTGGTTTCATTCTGCCTAACTCAATTCAGGAGATTCTACAGTAGTATCTCTGAAAGATCAACCTCCCATCTTTCCTTGAACACATCCTGTAACAAAGGGCTCACTGTGTAAGACAGGAGTATAGCAGAATGGTTCTAAACTTGGTGCCCAACTGCCCAGATTCAAATCCAGGCTCCCCTACCTGTATGCATACTTTGTTCAACTTACTTGAGCTGTGCGAGTCTCAGTTTCCTCTTCTGAAGTAGAGAAAATAGTAACACCTTCCTAATTGGAGTGTGAAAGCATGCTATGAAAATATATACATCATCATCGTCACCATTGTCATTGTTAAGTTTACCATATAATCAAGCACCTGTTTTAGAGGTTAACCAGATATTACTATGACAAGAAAAGATACAGACACAATTCAAGGATTCATTCCTCGAAACTAAAGTCTTCCCTTCTCTTACTCCCTAGGAAACTGCTCAAAGAACTCATGCAAGTGGAACCTACAGCTTCCTTGATCAGACTCAACATTCAGTAAGTGCTACCGCTTTTGGAAGGTCATTACAAAATTCCATCCATTGCTTTGATCCTGTTTGTGATGAAAAGCCTCTTCTGCAGGCCTGGGGTTCCCACAAACACTTTGCTGCCTGCCTGTGTCTGTCTTTTTTGCGCCACTGTGTTGGATTCAGAGATGAGAAGAGGCTTTGCTAGGTAGAACCCCGGAAAAGAATAGAGAAAATGTCTGAGAGTGTGGATGGGTTAAACCTACCATTACTGCCTGGGGGTTAAATTAAATGTGCTTTTGTTTTCTTTCTGTTCCCTAAATTTTTCTCATCAGGAGACATTGTCCCCCTCTCCCAGTCACAGAACTCTGCAAAGTCAAAAGAAATGGCAGCAATCGGAGGAGTTAGTGAGACCATATATTTCTTGAAGCATTTAAGAACAGTTCATTTTGCTCTTTCTGAGCCAGAATATATAACTCCTATATAGAAATTACTTCAAAAAAGAAATTCTGTACTTTAAAATGCTGGGGTACATTTTGGAAATTTCATTTGTTTTTAGCAAGTAAGCACTTTCTGCCGTCTGCCTGTCTTATTGGACTCAAGGACTTTATTTTTGGTGAAGCTAGCAGTATTTTGTCCAATTTCTCCAACTCTTGTTTTTTCTGATACACCAGCATTCGGGGTAGTGGTGACACTGCATCTCCATAAAGTCTCTGCCATCAGCTCTCCTCTGCAGGAGTTCTGCTGGCAAGCAACTTGTTTGGGGAAGAAATCTGTAATAATGTAGCCATACATATCAAAATTTAAAAAGGCTAACTTAAGGAAATATTTAGTTTTTTCCAAGATGTAGCTTCCTTCATAGGTTTCAGAATTTCTTAACATATTCTACTTCTGAGAGTGGCGGTGACTAATTTGGCACATCAAATATCATAAAGGGGCAGGTTGAATTGGAGGCTGTGGGACTCCAGGCCTGGGAGAGGCTGATCAAAGGGAATTCTTTCACCCTCAGTGGTATTTCAAGACTCCCCTTATTGCTATGGCATTTGCATATGCGAAGGGAGCTGGGAAGGCAGAGGAGACGGAAAGAAATAAAAAGATGGTGTATTCGCCGCTCGGCACATCAGAATGATTTCCTGTAACCCTGATCAGCTAAAGCTTGTATCACACAGGAGATTAGACCCACAGCTTTTGTTCCCAATAAGAAAGGAAACTTCATGTCTAATTCCCTACATGCCACATCTATCCGTTAATGCCTTTGAATTTCGGGCTACAGCATTTCTTGAAAACTGGGGGATTTTGTAAGCGAAACAAGGAGGGGGCTGTTTGGCATGCAGTCTGTTCAAATCTATTTGGTGTGAAGTTAAATATGCATGTTGCTTTAGCTGTTCCTGTTTCAAGTAGTTTCCTTCTCCTGGATGCCTTGGTGGTGCTGGAGCAGACGGGGGAGGGTTAGAGGGAGGAAGGTTTTGAGGATGGGTTTTCTGATGATCTATGATCCTCCCAACTTTCTCTTTGCCTTCTCGACATGATAGAAGTTCCTGCTCTCAGGAAGAAACCCATGTTCCTTTCCTAGGTTGGAGCTGATGTTTCTCACCTAGGGGAGGCTCTAGTCCCTGAGATAATTAGTACAGTGTTGTAAGGAACTCATGTTAATTTGTCTTTGGATATGGTATTTCCATATCTAGAACTGCAGTTGGAAGAGAAAAAAATTATTAATTTGCTGCTCCAAACCAGTGTGCAGATATCCGATAATTTTTTGAAAAATTAAAAAGGAAGAAATGGAAAATCTCCTCACTGGGGATATTTAGAGCTGTTGCCCAGTCTCTGTGCCTAATAGATTCCCATGCTTTCCTTGTGATCATAGCTTCTCTAGCACAGAGAATCAACTCCCAGGGCCAACAAGTCACTTCTCCTAGAACATAGATGGAGTTCTGGGAGGTTGCTTGGTTACCAGGAAAGCAGATGATCTGACATCTACATTGGGCTACGTGCCTGGTCCTTGTGTCCTCTTCACCAGTCACATGTGTGGTACCTCGTGGGGGGTCAGGAAACTGCTCCAGCCCCTCATGGGATTTGATGGGGAGCAATGATTTTGCAGTTGGAATTTGCTCAGACCTAACGCTGTACCTGGACTGATGTTGTGGCTAAAAATCTTCCCTTGCTCTGAGACAGGGTTTGATGTCTCTGTTGGCTTCAGAAAAATCAATGTCCATTTCCTGCTTTGAAAGTTTAGCTATCGTGTGTTGTTTATTTTTTTTTCCAGAATGTTCCATCTGTACTGGGGCCCCTTGGACACAGATTGGCCAATGTACATGATGCAGAGAGTTAGCTCCCGTGACCCTACGTCCATGTAGGCTTCTAGCTCCCCACATCCCTTTATGACCTGTGTCTAGAAGGAAAGCTGCAGGAGGCTGGTGGTAGCAGGGTCATTTGTTGAACTTCAGCCTCAGAGTAATTTCCTACAAACTTCGTTTGTTTTTGTTTGTTTGTTTTATTCGGCTGCGTTGGATCTTAGTTGCGGCATGCGGGATTTTCATTGAGGCACGTGGGCTTCTCGCTGGTTGTGGTGGGCAGGCTCTAGAGCACACAGGCTCAGTAGTTGCGGCGTGCAGATTTAGTTGCCCTGTGGTATGTGGGATCTTAGTTCCCTGACCAGGGATCGAACCCACGTCCCCTGCATTGGAAGGTGGATTCTTAACCACTGGATCTCCAGGGAAGTCCCAAACAACTTTTAAATTTAACTTGCAGTGGAAGCCTTCCTTTGACCTCTGTCTCATGTCAGATTACACTTTCATGGCATGCTGTATCAAAATTATAATTAATTCCTTAACTGAGCAAAAATTAATCTAATGTTTGTCTTTTTCTTTAATCCAGTGCCATCCAATAGAAGTTTCTGTGATGTTAAGAATATTCTTTATCTGTGCTGTGCAGTACGTTTACCACTAGCCAGATATGGCCATCAAGCACTTTAACATGTGGCTACTGCAACTGAGGAACTAAGTTTGTGATTTTACTTATTTTTAATTAATTTAAGTGTAAACAGCATCATGTGGTAGTAACAGCCTACCATGTTGGATGGAGCATCCCTAGATCATAGGTCCTCTGAATAAAGGGGCCTGGTCTAAATTGTCCATTCTTGCACTCAGGCTGATAATAATCAGCTGTTATAGCTCAGTGTGGACATGGGCTGGTAAACTCCTTCTGTCCCAGATCCGTAAGCATCTTTCACACCCTGCAATTCCATATGCCTTATCCCCCCACATGGACCCTTGATCCAGAACTAAAGGGTTAATGACCCTCCTGCACCATCCTCCAGCATGCATCCATTCTAACTGGTTGGTGCCTGACTTATGCTGGTTGTTAAATAATATATAAGCTCTGATTATGTCCACAATGTCTACTGTAGTAGCGGCCATAACAGACAATCAGTACTTGTTGGATATAGTGATGGGTGAGCACATGGAGAGGTGGGGGGATGAACAGATAAATGAATGCATCTCACCTTCTGATGGAGCGTTATGTAAGTGGGAGAAACAGAACTGACATTAGAACTGGGTCACCCTAATGGCTATTTTTTGTTCTCTACTTACCACTCAATGTTCTTCTTCAAAGCTTCTACCTCTGCTTTGTCAACTGCTAGACCTAGAGCAAGTGGCTCCAGATCTATCACTGAATTCCAGTGCCATGTGCAGCACAGATTGCTGTATCTCTCCACTTACTTCCGGCTGTCATTTCTGACTCCAAATGTCCAACCCTACAATCAGACCAAACCCCACTCACTCACCCAAGGACACCATTCTCTCCCCAGGTACCCCAGTCCCAGGCTTCAGTCACCACTGACTTTGTCTTCTTCATCCACCAGCAAGAGAGGGATGAGTCTTTGATCTGGGCCTCCTAAAAGCCTCACTTCCACCCCCTCTGTTGGCTTACCACTCCACAAACTTCTTCTTTACATGGGTGTAAACTCTTCCTAAGCGGTCCTCATGCTACCTTCCCTTGGATTCCATCCTATATGTTGAAGGACTAACATTCCTGAAGCATGAATATCATCTAGTTACTTTTTCAGTAAGCTAGTTCCTACCTAACACTTTAGGGATCTCTCCAAGGATCCCCAAAGACCTTCTGTTCCAATTGGGCAAGTTGATCTCTGGACTTCTAAACGTGTTTATTTCCCAACTCCAAGCATTTGCTATCCTTGGTCTCTCACCTGTGCTCTTAGTATAGAGACGTCTATACTTCTGGATACATTTCTGTTAAGACCCTCCTGGTGAAGGAAATTTTCCCTGTGTGCTTGAGTTCCTTGATTCCCCTTTGTAGGTAAAGAAAATGCTAAGTCTCTTTTCTGTGTAAAAGGATGACCCCCATGATAATATTTTTAGAATCTGGAGCTCAGTGGAGCAGACAAGAGTAGAACAATGCAAGGGTGAATAGGAAGAGAAAGAGCAATGATCGTCACCCAGGGAGGTCGAATTCTCTCCAGTTAAAGAAGTCAGCAGCTTGGCTGGAAATGGGAGAGGTCATGCATCCTTTGGAATTCAAGAGGGAGGGGAAGCAAGAGCAGGAACAGCATAAGAGCATTAATTTAATTGATGGCCAGGCCTAGGGTGGGTTTCATGCCAGTTGATTTGGAGTCCCATGGTCTAGAGGGCACAGAAAAGGATGCTCACTGACCTTCTCATTTGCTTTGTCGTTTGACCAGCCACCAGCTACCACCAGACACCCTTTTTCACACATTCCGTATGTGTCTCTCTTGTTTCTCTTAAGCTGCTGCAAAGCAGAGCTCTGATAAATTCTTCCTTCTCTCCCTATCTCCCCTCTGCCAGATTGGGTGTAGGAACTCAGCGAATAGTTTGGATTTAATGAGTATGTGCAAATGGGAGGCAATAGAGGAGAGTATAGGCAGAGAAACAGAAGAAAAACATCTCCTGCTCCCTCATTGTTGGAACAGGGGAAGGTAAGAGAGAATGAAAGCTATAAGGAAGATTTGTGTGATAGGATTTCAGGACCATGGATAGAGAAGAGAGAAGGCTGAAGTGGCGCCCGCAGGCTGCCTTGTGATTCTCCGTCACTTCACCTAGTTTAAATCGGCCATGGCACTCATCATGACTCCAATTATCCGATTTATTACTTGCGTATTATCTTGTCTCCTCCATTGGGCTGGAAGATCTAGAAGGCATGGTGTGTGTCTGTCTCACTTACTGCTCTATCTCGAACACCTCCCAAATAAGAAGCACATATCTATTTTGAATGAATTTTTGAGTTGCATGGATTAATGCTGTGAAAGATGATCACCCTATTTGTACTTTTAACCATTCTGTCATCCATAATCCCCCACAGTCCACCTCCACCCCGTGTCCCAATCTAGACCAATCTTTGAAAAATCAAGAGAGCCAGGCTCATGTCCTGGCATTATTAATTGACTGTGTGATTTTTTTTTTTTTTTTTGATGTGGACCATTTTTAAAGTCTTTATTGAATTCGTTACAATTCTTGCTTCTGCTTTATGTTTTGGTTTTTGGGTTTGGGGCTGTGAGGTAAGTGGGATCTTAGCTCCCTGACCAGGGGTTGAACCCGCACCACCTGCATTGGAAGGCGAAGTCTTAACCACTGGACCACCAGGGAAGTCCCTGACCCTGTGATTCTTAACAACGCATTTGACCAGATTTAAATTTCCTCATTAAAATAATACTAATACTACTAATAATGAATTGAACTCAAATAGTCTGTAACTAAGGCCCCTTCTAACTTGGAACTTAGTGAAGAAACAAGAAAGATAAAACTAGGTCACAGAAGAGAAGGCTGAAGGGGAGTGTCGTTATCTCAGCAAGGCAGAGATTGATGAGTTATGACCAGCAGTGGTTCTTCCCTGCCCCCACCTGTGGGCAGAAATGAGCCCCTTGTCTCCTGGACAAGAAAATGCACCAGGTAGGTTTGAGACTAATGCAGTACTGATATTCTGCTTTCTCTTTACTGCCTTAATAGGTTGATATAGTTTGGTCCACACTCACAGGTTGCATTAGAGAATTAGAGGAAATAAAAGCGGGTTTTGCCTGCAACCTCTTATACTGGCTTGAACACCTAAGAGGCAGAATCTTTGTATTCATCTTGATTATTCATCAGTTCCCAGCTGACTGACCCAAGGAAACCGGTGACTTGGGATTTCTGCTAAATCCCTTCACTTAAGCTGAAGATTAGATCTACTTGCTGTTTCTATTCAACATGGTAATGTGAGGTTTTTTTATGTAAGACATTGGTGAACCTGTAGTGATGGTTGGAAATTGCAAAGGACAAACAAAAAGTTTGGTAAAATGGCTTGTTAATAAATTATGGAAACAAGGAATTTGGTGTCTCCAAATGGAGGAGGCTACCGATTTCTTCAACTTTGGAGAAGCTCCAAAATAGAAAGATAAACTTTCTCCAAGGGCTGATAACCAGAATATTTTTTTAAACATGTGGCTGGTTTCTTTTGAATTCAGGTAATTATTCCCACAAATGAGGATTCTTGCCTCAGAAAGTACCAATCCCAACTCTGGCGTGGCATACAGTCAGCACTAAATAAATGGTAACAGTGATTATCATTACTGTTATTCAGAACAATTACATATCTGAGAAGTTATCTCTTCTCCCATTGACTGACGTGTGTGCATGCGTGTATGTGTACATTGGCAGGTTCTTTAATTCATTGGACCTCAGTCCCCATATTTAAGGATATATCATCTTGAAAAACTGTATCGTGGTACATTGCAGCTCAGGGTGCTAAGACAGTGACATATAAGTGAACATTCTTACCCTGCTAATGTCATTATGCACTCATTCATTGACAAATAACTGAAAAAATTGGATTCTTGCCGGGTGCTAGGGATATTACAGTGAACAGACAGACACAGGGCCCTGAATTCATGATAAAATTTTAAGATAAAATTTAAGTAACTAAAACAATCCAAGTTATATTAACTATCCTGGAGCAGCCAATCACAGAGAAGAATAGATGTTGGACTCAGAATGCAAGGGAATGATTAGATCCATCTCAGATGTGGGAGAGGCCAAGAGTTAGCCCTGTTAGAGGTAAATTCTTCTCTTCCATCTTCCCTGGCCAGGTTTGTTCGTTGTTGTTGTTGCTTGTTTTCTCCTTTTGGAGCTGGCTGGCCTTCCTCCTGGGCCTTCCTTACCCTTCCCCAAAGTATCAATATGATGCCCTTGCAGGGTGCTTGCTCCCCCAGAAGTGACCATTGACACTGCACAGGGCTGGGCTCTCCCGACCAATAAACCATAAACCTCCGTCTGCAGAATCAATGCCCATTTACAGCTGCTAAAGCATTAATAACAGAAACGTCCCTGGCCATGACCTACCTGAGTCATTACACACTAATCATCGGAGGCAATTTCAAGCAGATTGACTAGTGATCGGTGTCCTCCCCAGTGTCCAGGCAGGAGGACACATGGCTGCCTTCACAGCGCCTGAGCAGATGGCTGGGAGCGTTGATCGCTCACCACAGCCGGTGCGGGTCTGGCTCCAGGAAGGGGAATCTCCACGTCTTGCATGCAAAGCTGGGCTCTCTCACCCAGAGGCTCTGTTCCAAGTGCCTGCCTTCTGTTTCAGAACAGAATCCAAGCTATCCCTGACCTTCTTTGTGCCTATTTGAAACTTACCACCCAAATAACTCTCTAAAGATGGCGAGGAAACAAGGTTTACCTGCCCCTCAATCTTTCTTATATGCACCACTGCCATGAGCTGTAGCAGTGAATTCCTTACCCACTTTTCTGTGTCATGCGTGTCCAGATACGTGGTCCAGTGCCATGGCCATCATGGGCTTGTGAATTGGTGTTGTGATTTCTTCATTTACGTTTTAGCTTGAGCATTTGTTTCCATGTTGCTCTATCACTCCCTACAATCGTAATTTTGAGGGTTACACGATATATCAGCAGGATGATGCTTTACTTTTTATTATGGAATATCTGGAGGCTTCCGTTCTTTTCCCTAACGCCATTACTGCCAGAGTTAATTACTTAGGATCTATAGAGTTTTCCTCCTTGAGATAACTTCCTGGGGATATACGCCTGAGGGGAATTGCGCAGTCAAAGGATAAGAACATCTTTATGACTTTGGATGCATATGGCTAAGTCTTTTTTTTTTTTTTTTTCTTCGTAAATGGATGGTGTTAATTTACAACCAGCTCATTGTATTTTGGGCTTTCTTAGCTGCCTCTGTTTTATTAGCCCATAAAGAGGATTCTGATTATATTTAAGAGGAGCTAGACAATGGAGTTGGAAATGTGAGTTAGATCAAATCTTTACCTTCAAGGAGCTCACAGAGTAGAGGGAGAAGCCAGATTAGGAAATAACCCACTGCTCTCTCCCAAGGAAAATGGAGCTTAGGAATCCATGGATTCTGGCACAGGACATTATTTCTGAGACTAGCGTAATTCAAGAACTTCTCCCTTTGAGTAATCTGAGATGAATGCCATGTTATTTCTTGACACATGGCTTGACACAGGGTTTAGAGATTCTGGAAATCGGGAGTCTGATGGTTCTCCAGTCCCATGTATCCTTGTTATATCCGTAAATTCATTCATGAGAACTCTGTTACATGCACTGTGTTCTCAGTCTAATTTTATGGGCCATCCACTCCAGTACACGCTGAAAATTCTGTGGGTAGCAGTTCATAAAAGTTGTGCTGCATTGCTAGGCCAAATTGTGAGCCTTTTGGCTGTGGGTACTCAGGAGACCCAGTGGGTTACATCCAGTAATCTAAGTTCATTTCGATTCAAGTAAGGGAAGCAGCAAGTCATGGTGGAAAAAGCACAGATTTTAAGACAAATAAATGGGGATTCAAATCTTGGCTCTCTAATGATCAGTTCTGCAAATTTGGGGAAAGTTACCTAATCTTTGTCAGCCCCAGTGTCCTCTTCGATAATGAGGACAACAGTAGTAACCCATAGGTTTCTTGAGAAGGTTAAATAAAAATTCCTCTTGCCGGGGAGAGGGTGTCTGCTTGGGGAAAGCCTTTGGGCTGGGGAGCGGGATGCTGAGAGCAGAATCCTGGCAGCCATCAGTTCAGCAAAAGATAGTAGCAAAAACACTGCTCTGTTTTAGTTGGGGGAGACCTGGTTGTGGTCTCATGGGCAAGAAGCTGGGAGGAGAACTGAGGCACAGGATCCAACCAGAAAGTGTGCGGGGAAGGCCCCCAGGGAAATCAGTGGCTCGTACAAAAGTTCAATTTGAAGTCGTTTGCTTTGTCATAATCCAGTCGTCCACTCTGTCTGCCCCGTCCCCCTGACTCCAAAGAGTAAATAAAGCTAACCTCTCCCTTCATACACTTACGTTTAAAATGTTTTTGAGAGCGAGATTTTTATGGACGTTTCATGAAGTGCTGAGCTCCTGCCTGGGTCCTTGCTGAGGAAAACAGGTGTTGTCCTCAATCATTTTGAAGGTCACAGCTAAGGTGTGGGACATTTGCTTACATGCCAGGCCTTGGGCTAAGTGCTGTGTGTGCATCGCCTCGTTTCATCCTCGTGAGGACCTGTGAGATGGGTTCTGCTAACTTCTGCGGTTTTGCAGATGAGGAAACCAACCCTTGAAGAGGTTGCATGGGTTGCTGGTACTCAGATGACCTGCAAGTGGTGGGGTTGGGTTGGGTTGGACTCCAGCCACTTGATTCTGGAGTCCACACTCTTTTTTTTTTTTTTTTTTTAGGGCTTTATTGAATTTGTTACAGTATTGCTTTTTTTTAATGATTTTTTATTTTTTTGGCCGTGAGGCGTGTGGGATCTTAGGTCCCCGACCAGGGATCAAACCCACACACCCTGCATTGGAAGGTGAAGTCCTAACCACTGGACCACCAGGGAAGTCCCTGGAGCCCACACTCTTGGCCACTGCACTAAGTTCTTTCGATGTGCAGGACCCTGGGTCAAAATTGCCAACGGGGCTGTGCATTTCATCCAAGAAATAGTGACAAGGACTTTTGGCTTCAACAGGGATTGGAGGCTTGTGGTGCCTGAAGATCTCAGCTAATGTTTAGGTTGTTTTTATAATTCTATAAAGAAGGTGACATTGATGACCGGTATGATTAAAGATAAACTTCTGTGGAGCTTTCCTTCCTCTTCCTCTTTCTCTCCATGCAGGGAAAGAATGAGAAACATCAAGTATACTACACTGTGAAAATAGAAAGTGAAGCCTTCTCTGTGGTTACCAGGGACTCTGCTATCAAAGGGGCATTTGGTGGTGTTGAAAGAGTGGACAGGGAGAGAGATCCATCAAAGTACAGATTTCTTGTTAGTCAAGGAAAGTAGAGCCACCAAGAGCCACAAGCCTACGTCCTTCTGATGCTCAACGTGCTTGTAGACTCAAAGTGGTTCGACTCTCCCATCAAAGTTTTCACTGGGTTGCAACTGAAGTTCTATTCTGAGAAAAAAACAGAAAACAAAGGTGGAGGACTAACAAGCAAGGAACTGAATTGTGCCTTTGAGATTTTATATGTAGTGCATATATAAAATATACATATAGATTGTTTAATACCATGAATATTCATGTGTGTTCACAAATATTTTAAAACAGAATTATGGGGATAGGGAAGCAAAGAAGGATTATATCTATTTCAGTCTAAAGTAAAAAAGACCTTGTTATTCAGAGCACGTGGTCCTACCTCCGCATGGTGGTGGCTGACACAGGTTACAAGCTCCTTTCTTAAGGCTGACTCTGCAAATGTGATTTTGAAGAGCCAGGAGGTGCCACATCTGCACAGAGCTCCTGAGAAGGCTTGTGCATCCTAGCATCCTCCTCAGCAGCCCTCACAGTGCTGAGCTCAGAGCTGCTGACGGTACGTGTCAAGCCCTCTATTCCCCCTGTGAGAGCTTTGATCGGGGATGTGGTCAAAGGAGAGGCATCAGAACTGGTGTCCCACTGTCTCTGTGATCCTTGTCCTCATCTCTTCCCTACAGGAATTGCCGTCTCACTGTATTAAGCAGGTGGCTGGAGCCGTGCTTTCATGCACTTCGACAGATACACATTGAATCCTCTTCTATGCCAGGCATGGTGCTAGCTGCCAGGGACGTAGTGCTAAACAAGACAAGCACGTTTCCCAGACCCATGGGGCTTATAGTCTCCAGAGGAAACAAATATAGACAAACAGCCATACAAATAAATGTATAAGTATAAATTGTAGTATCTATTGTGAGATAAACACACAGCATGTTTTAAGAGTCCGTACAGAGTATGGTAACTTAATTTGAGTGATCAAGGAATTGATATTTAAGTTGAAACATTCTAGGGAAAAGTCTCTGGGGGTCGGGCAAGACATTTGGGGCTTTTGAAGAATTAAAAGAAGGTGTGTTTGGAATGAAGTGCTATCAAAGGGGCATTTGGTGGTGTTGAAAGAGTGGACAGGGAGAGAGATCCATCAGAGTACAGATTGCAGATTTTATTCTAAATGCTGGGGGCAGTCATTAAAGGATCTGGAAAAGTAAAGAACATGATTATACTTGTGTTTTTAACAATATTGCTCTGGCTACTGTATTGAAGATGGCTTGGACGGAGGCAAAGTGGAAGCAAGGACAACAGTTAAGAGGTGTGTTGAAATAGTCTAGGGGAGAGGAATGACCTTGGCTTGTCATGGGGTTGTAACTACGGGGATGGAAAAAAGTTCAAGGATCCTATCTACCTGTCTGTCTATCTGTTTGCCCATCTGTCTGTGTAGTTCTGGATCCATCCATCCATCCGTCCACCACCATCATCATCTATTGCATGTTGCATAAAATGCATTTGCTCAGTCCTTTCATGCATCAGTGAGCAGCACCACTATATTCTAAGTCCTGCAGAAATCACAAAGCTGTTTTTGTTTTGTTTGGGTTTTGTTTTTTGATTTTCTGTTTTGCCCCAGGAATGGGTAAATCGTTTCTTCTCCCCCTGTTAAAGTCCGCTTGGAGGCAATCCTGCTGGCTCCTCCATTTCCCTTTGCCGCTGTCACAGGTTTTACCTCAGATGACACCATTTGCTTTACATAAGTTCCTCATGCATTGAAGGCTGACATTCTTAATCGTTCTGTCACCTGTGTTACAACAGGCTGCTGAAAAGATACAAGCGATGCCTGCAGGAGATAGGGCTGTCACAGCAGTTTGTGTAACACCAATGGAATGTGAGGTAGCAGGGAAATAATTAGTTTAGTTAGATGTAAACGGAAGAATAATGAAGACACTACTAACATGTGGATTCCTGGGAGGAGGGGTGGCCAGCTTCATTTCAGATTTGCGGAAGAATAATTGAATCAATAGCTATGAAAATGAAAGCAGTATTAAGAGACTTTTATGGCAACGTATAAGGCAGGAAGAGCTAAATTCAATCAACCTGCATTTACTGAGTGCTTATTATGTACCTGTCACTGTGTGAGACGTTTTAGCCAAACAAAGGGGAAAATAATTGCAGGACATAAATAAGTCTTTACACTCCGTGGGGAGTCAAGATTTCCGAACATGTGGATGCTCAAGCATGTGTTAGAAAGGTCGAGTAGCAATTATAAGCTACGTTAATAGGCAGCATTGTCAGAGATAGCTTTGACTATAAGACTCTGTGACTATGACTAATTTACTTAACCTCTCTGAACATCAAGTCTCTCCTTTATAAAATGTTCATATGACAACATCGAGTACCATAACATACATACATACACACACAGACACAGACACACACACACACACACACACACACACACACAGAGAGACAGATGCTGGTTAGGGCTTCTCAGGGCTGCACTCAGGTACTGGACCAGGAAGGTGGGTGAAGAAGATGCCCTTCGCCAGCCATTTGGTTTTTCAGGGTCTACTATTTTAGCGAATTATTTAAAATATTCCACCTTTTTAGAGAAGAGTAAGTCAGCGTAAACCTTGACATGGACTAGAAAAGTTAGATAGGTGTTGAAAAACATAAAAATAAGGTTTTTCTGAGGATGCCCATTTCTTTCTATAGAAGTTATGGAGTGTATACAAGTCAGTATATTAGCTGGACTTTTCCAAAGCCTGGGCCATTCTAGTAGATCTTAGTAGTTATGTGAAAACATGCTAAAGTATTCATTGTATTCCATCACAGACTCCATTGTCACACACTGAGGTTCTCAAGGTCCTAAGACGTGTGTTCTTGCATGTTGTTTAAAGCTGTTTTTTCTGTATCTGATACTTCTCTTTTTTTTTTTTTTTTTTTTTTTTTTTTTTTTTTTGCGGTACGCGGGCCTCTCACCGCTGTGGCCTCTCCCGTTGCGGAGCACAGGCTCCGGACGCGCAGGCTCAGCGGCCATGGCTCACGGGCCCAGCCGCTCCGCGGCACGTGGGATCCTCCCGGACCGGGGCACGAACCCGTATCCCCTGCATCGGCAGGCGGACTCTCAACCACTGCGCCACCAGGGAAGCCCTGATACTTCTCTTTTTTAGTCCTAAGACTTCTCCATTTCTAGTCTGCTTTTTAATTCAGTTCCTCTTAAAAAAATCTCTATCATCCTAACTTCTCTTTTGTCTCAGTCATTTGTCTAATTTTTCATTAGCTTTTTATTCTTGATGTTTTTCATAATTCTCTCTGTAGAATGGGTCCAGTCATTTCTACACACCTGAAAACTCTTAAAATTTTAATTTAAAAATACAGATATTTTCTTGCATGTCTTAAAAATAAGACCACAGACCCTAAATGGAGTCACTTAGCTAAGCTTCGGCTCTCTTGGAAATGGAACCTTAAACAAGTCAGTCAGAAATTGCCTGATCAACACTAGTTAAGTCATCTGACTGATAGAACCTCATCCCCTAAAGGAAGGTAACTTTGTAATAAACAGTCCCCTTTTTTGCCTAGTATAGCTGCCTTGTTCCTGCTCCCTTCTGCCTATAAAGTCTTTCATTTTGTACAGCTCCTCTGAGCTCCTTTCTGTCTGCTACATTGGATACTGCCCAATTCATGAAATATTGGATAAAGCCAATAAGCTCTTTAACGTTTATTCCATTGAATTTTTTAAATAGTTTCATTAAGTGTAAAATAGGTGATACATATTTAAACGTATAATCTCATAGGCATTATAACTTGGTTTCTAAAATATATTTTATAAATGAATGCTTAGAAACTTGGAGTGTTTTCTTAAAAAAAAAAAAAAACCTACATATAACCTGTCAGTTTCATTATTTATCAATTAATAGAAAAGGGATTTTTTTCACGTCACTAGATGATTTTCTACTTCCTCATTTGTTGGAGAAATAAAAGAACACCACCTTATGCTAATCCTCAGAAAGGCATAACTACTTAATACCCTGAAGGCTAAAGAACAATTTAAGTGAATTAAAATTACCTTATTTTTAGAATGGTGGAGTAGGAAATGGAATGGTTGGACTCAGAAGGGTTTTTCTAGAGGTAGATTTTAACAGTTGAATAGATTTGCCTTGATTAAAGAAGGAAATAAGAACTTGGAGAGGAAATGCAAGTATTACTTTAGGGTTATTGAGAAATACTGGCTAAGGGTGCCGAGGAAGATAAGAACAATTTGTCAGCCACTTGAGAGAAGTAGTTTTATTAAAAGTCAACCGAATGTTTCAGAGTGGTCATTATACAGTTAGAAAAGGTTCAAGATCCCATGGATTTAGGTACTTTCAAATCTGAGTATCTGGATTGAGTCATAGGGAGTTTTGTGTCTAGGCTTAGTGAAATCAAACTTTAGACAGAGGGCAGGCAAATAGATTTCTTCTTGCTTGCCAGTTCTGATTAGGAAAGGCACCCTGTAGTTTTGTTGAGAAGAATGCATCTGAGCTCAGCAGGAAAGTGCTGTGATTGATTAGCAATGTCTTCCAGGGGTACAGGAAGGGGGAGTGATAGAATGTGTGCCAAGTGTTACCATTCTACCCTAGACAGGAGAACATTTTCCCTTGTGGTCAGAGAGGGGAGCTGTTTGCTTCTGAAGACTGTATCTACTTGACTTGGTGAGTAAATATTAAGGTGATTTCATTTCATATTACTGTCAAGCAAAAGGGAACTATGTCATCCTAGAGCCTCATGAGGAATGTTACAGTTCCGCTGGGGATACCTATTAGGATTTCTAACCAAATTCCTTTTCAACACAATGGTTTAATTGCAAGAAAAGTTGTTTAGGGAATACCATTTGATGGGGTTTAATCAATTTATGCTATTGGATTCTGCTGCAGATTATACTGTTCAACACACAGGGTGGACTGGGAGACTTGGTTCCATTAATTTCAGGGAAAGGCGATTTAGAATGGAAAATGATGGCTTTGAAGCTGATGTTCTCATTTTTGAATTTGTATGGGTCCCAGGTGGAAGGCCTTGGCACTGTGTGCTTCTGTATCCTTCCTGAATCTCTCTAAGCAGATGCTTTATCAGAGAACAGAGCCAGCAAAGGAAGTTGTAGAGATGTGCTGTTGGTAAATGCATCTAGGGAGACATTTTCTTAACCACCCCTATTAATTATAATAAAAATGGAGTGAGTTTGAAAATTTAAAAATAAACAAAAGTGGAAAATACGTCATAAAAACATGTAAACTGCCTTGTGATATTTTACATCTCTATCATTACTCTATGCGCATCACCTTGTTTTCCAGGTGCATAATAAGCATCAGTGGTGGGTGAGGAAAGCAGGGAGCCAGGGAAGGAGAGCTGATGGATGGTAGAATCAAGCTGCCATCTTTGAAACCAGCCTCCGATGGTTGGCAGCTTCTCGTCCTCTCTGAGCTTTGCTTTTCTCATTTGGAAGATGGATCAACAAATCAGAAGACTCAGTGACTGTTATCGATTCTTAGTCCCGTTTGTCGATGAGGACACTGGCTCAGAGAAGTCAAGACCCACAGGTAGAAAGTGCCAGAGCTGGCTTTGTCCTTGGGAGCTCCTGAAGAGACAGTACGTCATGAAGTGCTGTAGAGAGGACTGGATTTATAACCCACAGATGGGCAGGATTTTGAGTCTAAAACTGTTGCTCTGGCTCCAGCCTCAGCACACAATACCTGTGAGATCTTTGCCAATTCCACACTTCCCTCGGCCTCAGTCTCCTCATCTATGAAAGCCATAAGGTTCTCGAAAGAGCTGGTGTGAGAATCAGATGATACAGTAGATGTGACAACAGTTTTCATAGCAGAACACACCATGCAAAGGGAAGGTAGCAATATATAAGCAAGACCAGATCCGTAGCTGCAGCGGAAGGTCAAAGAGGACGTAGAAGATCCTTTAGCCCATTAGTGCAAGTGATCTAGAACAAACATTTCAAGGCTGCTTGGTGCCCAGCCAGTGTTATATCATATCTGATAAATATCAGATTCAATAAATATCATTTATTGAAAGTCGACTACATGCAAATCACTGTTCCCATTTTCTTTTGTGATTAAGGGCAGCTTCTAACATAATCCCTATCTTAAAGGAACTTAAAATTGCATTGAGAAAAGCATTTTTCAGTCTGACCCATTTTTTGAAACTTAAAAGCTTAGAGCACTTCTTATTACTTTATATTGCTTTATATTTATCTGTATAACGAACTTGCACGTTTTTCAAGAAATGTACACTCGGCCACATTGGCCCCCCTACCCTCACTCCCAAAATTACCAAAAAAGGATGTCCCTGTGACGTCTAATGGTCTTCTCAGTGATTACAGTCAGAGATGGTGATGCCAAGTCTTGTCTGTATCCTGCTTTCCTGACAGGGATAGTTTCTGAGAAGGGAATCTGGGGTGAGAGAGATGAATCACTGCCATTTTTGTGAAAAGCCAAGGTTGTACCAGGGCGACCCAACCTGAAGCAAACCTAAAATATAAGCAAATGATAGAATGAGGATACAAATCTATGCTGTGGGCTGAGAGAGTCAAGATCATAGAGAAGTTGAAGTGTATGGATGGATGAAAACAAGTGATTCAGAAGTAAGTCTCTGAGCAGAGTGTATAGCGGATACCACTCTACTCCATGCAGCCCAGCAGAGGCAGGCATGCAGGCTAAAAGGACACATGCTGTAAGGCAGCCAGTACCACTTATTTTTTCCATTTTCTCTCTAATTAATAAATGTCTTAGAAAGGACCAAATAAATATTTGGCATCATGCATCTTTACAAGACCATCTCTGTGAAAGATGTTTTAAAGTAGCACTAGCAGAGACCATCATAGGAAAAGGGTCCTGCATTAAGAGGACACCTTCTCCTTTTGAATATCCCTACAAAGACACCTTTATATCTTCCCGGTGGGCCAACACCCTTTGGGTATGAGCTAGCGCTTATAAGGAAGGCAGAATGCTCTTATCTCAATCCCAACTCATGCCAACTCACTAAGTGGGTCAGAAAACAAGATTTTTATTCTCACATTTTGTTTTTATTCTATATGAGGGATAGGCAACACTAGACATTTTTATTCAGGAGGTCTCTATTCCACATATCAGATACCTTTAGGTAATAATATCTAGCAGTGACAATAGCAAGATTTTTTCTTTTGCCATTAAATATAATATTTTATGAACACTGTATTCTCTCCACCCCCTTCCTTGAATGCCTTCCCACTCCAATCCATAAACATATACATGCATCTTTGCCCCATAATTATAAGCTTTTAAAGGGATTTTATCAAGATTACCTATCATTTATACCGTATTGCTCCTTTGACAGCTTTCCATGCTTTAAAGTTTATTAAGGTGCTGTCCATGGCAATCCCTGAAGCTACTTACAAGAAAACCAGTTTACAGATTCTAAAACAAAAACTCCAGGGGTGTGGCTGAGCAGGAATCTGAATTTTGAATAGGCACATAACATGATTTTTATTTACATTAACATTTGAAAACCACAGCCTTATACAGATAAAGCCAAGACTAGTTCTCATACAACTTGGACATTGGAACCAAAAAAAAAAAAAAAGTGTAAAACTTGGTCGCTGGGTGAAACTTAAGTTCTTGCTTTTTTAAAAAAAGGAGTACTTCAAAGGTTAGAAATCCCCAGTAGAGAATACCTGGCCACATCATTTTGAATTTATTTGTCTTTTAAGATACAAAATAGCACCCAAGAGACCTGAAAAAAATTCATTCTTCTCCAAAAACCCAACTTTTCAAAGATGGTACCATTATCATAATTTATGTTCATTTTTGAGAGCACAGAATATTTCAGACGTTATAGAAATTTAATCAAAGGCATTTAACATTTGCTTCTGAGGTAGGTACACAATAAAGATTTGTTTCATTGAATGATTGAGTCAAGAACCCATTCTCATCACACAGGAGAAGGAAGCAAGATTAGCTGGGGAGGATGGTATGTGGGGACATAGCCCTTGAGGGACTGACATAATCACAGAATTGGGTAACACTCAGGATGTAGTCACTGGGGACAAACTTAGATGATCAGATAGAAGTATAAGAGTGGAAGGGAATAGACTAGAAACGTGTGTGCCTGCAGTAAAAAGTGATGAAAAGTGAAATCCATTTATTCATTAATATTTTATCAAGTATCTACTATATGCCATGCCCTGTGCTGCTGAGGAAGGCCGAGTTGATAAGGCAATCAGATGTCCCAGATTTCCCAGAATTGAGGGATTTCCTGAGAGGTGGGACTTTTACACTAAAACCAGGGAAGTGTCATGCAAAGCAGGATGAGTCCAGCACTCTGGACTTGAAGAAGTGCTAACAAGTATGATGGATGTTATGGGTGCTAAGGGATCATGAAACAGGGGTATCTGAATCCTCAGTGAGGAGTCAGGAAGGAGAGGGGTTGTGGGAAAGTCAGGCCTCACTCACCCATAACTAAATTATGAGCAGAAACAGGCTGGAAAAGATGGGGAGGGGAGGCCAAGGGGGGGAGGTCACAACATCTTTGGGGGACATGTGACAGCACGAGCATGAGAAAACCAAGAAGAAAAGAGACAAGGGGTGAACAGAAAGGGGTACAAAATGAAGGTGCAGAGCTGGGCAATGTCCAGCCTCTGTAGGGCCTTAGACGGCAGGTATTAACTTCCTACTGCTGATGTAACAAATTATCCAAACCTAGTGGCTTAAAACAACACAAACTTATTAGCTTCCAGTTCTGGAGGTCAGAAGTCTGGGCTAAAATCAAGGTGTCAGTAGGGCTGTGTTCCTTTGGGGGGCTGCAGGGGAGAATCTGTGGTTTTGTCTTTTCCAAGCTGCTGGAGGTAGAGGCTGCCTGCATTCCTTGGTTCCTGGCCCTCTTCCGTTTTCAAAGCCAGCAATGGAGGGCTGAGTCTTTCTCACATCAAATCACTCTTGACACTGACTCCTCCTCTCTCTTCTACTTTTAAGGTTTCTTGTGATTACACTAAACCCACCTAGATAACCCAGAATAAGCTTTTCGTCTTAAAGTCAGCTGATTAGCAACCTTAATTCCGTCTGCAACCTTGATCCCCTTTGCCATGAGAAACATAAAATAGTCACAGGTTCTGGGAATTAGGATATGGACAGCTTTGGGGGGAGGGGAGAACATTATTCTCCCTACCATGGGGCATATTAAGGATTTGGTGCTAGATTGAAGACGATTTTGATTCGGAAAATGATCAAAGCCTTTCTTGACGGGAGAGTGATGGTGGTGGCCTATTTGCATTTTAAAGTATCACCCTGCTGCAGTGCGGGAATATAGAGCAAGCCTGTGTAGAGGACACCTGTTGGGAAGCTGTTGCAGGGCTGCTGGTGAGAGGTGGTGATGGTCTGGACTAGGACTAGCATGGTGGAGGTGGACAAATATAAATAAACCACAGCCGTATCCCACAGGTAGCAGTAACATAAATTAGAGATAGATTAAGGACAGGAGACAACGAGGAGTCCCATGCTTTTCCGTGTGTGTGTGTGTGTGTGCACACGTGTGTGCGTGTGTGCATGTGTTTTAATGAAGAAGACTATTCCCTTTATAAGGGGCCAGTTTGAGACCTTGCTGTGGAGGAGATAACGAATTCAGGTTGTCTTTGCTGAGAGCATCAAATAGACGTCCATTTGGGGTTAGGTATACACGTCTCAGCTTCAGAATGCACGTTCCCGTCTATTTCATCCAAATATAACATTTATTCCCCCAAATGCTTTTGAGAGATGTGTTTGGTATTTGATAAATCTCTCCTGTGCATATCTTCAAATCTAGAGATAGGAACCTTATCAGAGCCGTTTCTGTTCCGTGCTACTCATGGACCAGTCTATGCTAATCACCTTGACATTTTGTTTTCATCATGTGTGAGAGGAACGCTTTATCCTGAATTGATGGGGACACTTGTTTCTAATGAGAAATCTGATGAAATCAGGTGCTTTGAATACAGAACATCTGCAAACTTTTGTAGCTGTAGAATTCTGAAGTTTGTCTCTTCCCTTTAGGAGAAGACCATAGTTGGTTTCAAGGCAAAACTACATGGGATAGTGATGTAGTTTTTCTGTCTGATAAGGATTTTACTTTAAAACCCATCAGACAGGAGAAGTGACATTTTCCAGTGGGAAGATGGGAAAATGAGTCTTGATCTGTCTTGAGGTCTGATACCTCTCTTCCATTCTGTTTTTTTTTTTTTTTTTTTTTCCACAAAAGATCATCTCATCAGAAATTCTGGGAGGAAAAGAAGGCTTTTCATTCTTATTCTCATTTCCTGATATTCTTACTCTAAAAGTCATTATTAATGGAGAAAACTCTGCTGGTTAGGTAATCTGTGTCTTCCCCTAGCCTGGTGATATTTCATTATCATTTAAATATGCCACCCACTGCTCCTTCTAAAACCTTTTGAATGGAGGGTCATTAGTAGATTTTTTTCCCCCCTAAATTATGCTCAGCAGTTGTTAAAGCTAGATGGTCTCCAGTGAAGCTCTTTCCACATTGAAAAACTGAAGTGGGGATTGAGAAAATTATCTGGATAATTCAGCCTCCTATTATCTCTCTTGAAATGGAACATCCTCTTTCTTTCCTCTCTTCTTTCATCCCTTGTGTGTTATCTTTGCCAGAGAAAGGCACTCATGTTTCCATGCTGCCTATGGAATGTAGCAGGATTTTTAAAAAAATGTTTTTTGAAGTGTTAGCTATTTTTTAAAGGCATGTCAAACTTGTAATGATCCATTTTAAAGCAGGCCTCATCTTGTAATTTGGACCAGCCTTCTTTCTCAGCCATTTCAGGGGATTAATTCTGTTTCCATGCATCAGATTCCTTCTGGATTGAGGATTACTGCAAACCTGGACTTTGTCATTATTCTTAAGAATCACAACCACCCTGAGAATTAAAGATGCTTCTTTTCATGTAAATTGCTGAAGGTTTTCAGGGAGTCTCTTGCCATTACAAATGTTACATGAACACACTCTAATTTTTATTCATTTATTTATTTATTTTTTATTGAACTATAGTTGGTTTACAATGCTGTGCCCATCTCTGCTGTACAGCGAAGTGACTCAGTTATACGCATATAGACATTCTTTCTTTCATATTCTTTTTTTTTTTTTTTGCGGTACGCAGGCCTCTCACTGATGTGACCTCTCCCGTTGCGGAGCACAGGCTCCGGACGTGCAGGCTCAGTGGCCATGGCTCACGGGCCCAGCCGCTCCGCGGCATGTGGGATCTTCCCGGACCGGGGCACGAACCCGTGTCCCCTGCATCGGCAGGTGGACTCTCAACCACTGTGCCACCGGGGAAGCCCCTTTCTTTCATATTCTTTTCGACTATGGTTTATCATAGGTTACTGAATATAGTTCCCTGTGCTGTACAGCAGGACCTTGTTGTTTATCCATCCTATATATAATAGTTTACATCTGCTAATCCCAAACTCCCAGTCCTTCCCTCCCCGCCCTCCCCCTTGACACCCACAAGTCTGTTCTCTGTGTCTGTGAGTCTGCTTCTGTTTTGTAAATAGGTTCATCTGGAGCACACTCTTAATTTTATCTTAGCAGAGGAACCTCTTCTGGGCACCCATGACTGCTTTGAATGGAAGTGGTCAGCCATTCTTGAACTCCATTTCCCATACCCAGTACCAGGGAGTGGTGACACAGAATATGGAAACTGTCACTGGAGGACCTACTTCTAGGGCAGGCACGTCCCTGTCTTAAGCAATTTTTCTGAGCCTCAAGTTTTCATCTGTAAAATGGGAACAACAAACGCCAACATTTAAGCTGTTGTAAAGATAAAATGTGATGAAAAAAATGAAGAAACTGTAAACATGTGACACATTCACCTTTTTGTCTTCCCCTCTTGAGTAGACCCAGATGAGCAGCTTCTGTCATCCTCTTTACACTGAGTCCCAACAATGTGGCAGACATAATCCTAGGAGTTGTCACCTACAAATTGGCACTCGCCATTGGCACTTGCCACCTACCTCTACAAGGATCAAATTATGAGCCTCTGCAGCTGCTGACCTTCAACACGCCCTGAAAGGAGTTCAGGGTGGAGATCAGGAATGGAGCACTCTTTGCTCTGGGAAAAACTGGCAGAACAGGTCTTCAGATAGTTAGATATTTTCAGGAGCCAATTTTAAGAGCCCAATTCTTGTATCTCCTCATATCTAGAAAAGCACTAAAATCCTTCATGGTGATTAGCAGTAACCTACACGAGACTAGCAGAAACCTTCTGTAAAAACTATGTGCTTGATTGCATGTACTCCCCCTTCACCAAAATCATTTATATACTGACCTTCCTCCCCTAGCTCTTTGGAGCAGTTTCTCAGGGCTATCTGATATGCTGTCTCCTGGGCTATAGTCTTCATTTTGTCCCAAATAACACTTAACTCACAACTCTCACATTGTGCAATTTTTTTCAGTCAACAGAATGAGGACATATTGGGGAACAAAACAAAACAAAACATGAGTCCCTACCCTCATGGAGTTTACACTCCAGGAGAGAAATCAGAATATAACAAATAAGCAAGCGAATATTTATTAAAATGCCAAATAGTGCTAAGTGCTCTGAAGAACGGGAAATCAGGGTGAGAGGATGGAAGTGTCTAGAAGGCATTATTTTAGACAGTATCTGTTAGTGCAAGTTCACATGCCCAATGCACAGTGAGGCCAAACACACCAAAACATCGGAGTTTGAAACAGAGAAAGGTTTATTGCAGGGCCATGTAAGGAGACGGGTGGCTCGTGCCCTAAAAAGCCCCCGAAGGGTTTCGGCAAAGCATTTTTAAAAGCCAGGTGAGGGAGGGGGTCCGCAGGCTATGTGATCAGCTCGTGCACAGTTTTCTGAGTGGCTGATGGTGAGCTAACAGGGTGGTGTCACCGGGGTTCACACGATCAGTCCTTAGGCTCCAGGAGGCCTGGAGGCTGTGGGCTCGTGGTCATCAAGTAGTGAACATCTTCTATTTGGTGCGGGGTAGGGGGGGGCTCACATCTGTAAGACAGCTCAGGAAATGTGCATCAAATACTGTTAGCTGGGTACTTCAGAGAGGAGCTAAAGCAGAGGATATGGGAGAAGGCTGTCCCGGGAAAGCCCCATGGGGTCCTGCTTGGCTACATATCTAGAGTGTGTCAGGGAGGGCCTCTTTGGCGACATGGCATTTGAGAAGAGAGCTGAAATAACTCCATAACCAAGGCTCATCTTGAGATTGTTGATATTAATCACGTCAGATGATGACTTTTCCCAGGCATCACCAGAACAACCTCTCAATAAGATGAAGCTAGGTTTACTACTTAGTGAATTAAGGAAGAGTATAAGCTACTACTTAATGAATTAAAGAAGAGTATAAGCTACTACTTAATGAACTAAGGGAGAGTATAAGCTACTTACAAGCTACTTCAACAGAGTGTTAGTTGGAGATGGGCAAAGTCACAATATTTATTGAGATTTAGAAGTGTGTTGAAGGTGGGTCTTTCCATGCAGGGACTTGCTTAGGAGAGAGTGAGGATTATGATATAATAGTTTAGGATTGGTGGACAAAACAAGGCAAGGATACTGGGATGAGGAGTTCTGAGTGTCTTGGGGTGGAAAAGGATGTTTGATACTTACTGTTGAAAAGCTGATGGGTCTTTCAAAAAGTTCCTGAAATGAGCCATAACGTTATTTGGACTTCTTACTTCCTAGGCAAGAGTTTCCTGGAGTGGTAAGATTATACGATGAAGATAGTTAAATAATAAAGTTACAACAATGTAGGGAGCAGTAGATGGCTCTGATTTTCAACCATCATCATCATCGTTATCTGTTAATGTTTATTGAAGACTTACTGTATCCTGAGTACTATGCTTGGTACTAAAGGTACAGCTATGAACAAATAGGCATGTTTCTTCTTTCTATCCATGAAAATAGACGCAACTATCCATGGAAATAGACGCGAAACAAATACTCATGCGAATAATTAATTACAAATATGACTTGTCCATGCTGTGAAGGAAGAATGTTACTTGCTAGGACAATGACGTGTAAATCAGAGGGTCCTGAAATGGTCTGGGGTGCCTGGTAAAACGCTTCTTGCATAGATGCTGGCTGGGTAAAGGAGGCAAGGAGAGGGTGGGGTGAAGGAGACTGAAGTTTATCGTAGGAGCAGGGAGAAACAAAATGTCCCTGTATGTCAGTAAATATTATATCCCTGTGTTCACACACACGTTGGCACTAATAAGATTCTAAGATATATTCACAGTACACAGTGACAGTGTCCAGAGTCATCCAAATTGACACAGTCCGTCAGCAATTTCTTGGGCCATTCTTCTAACTAAACAGCAGTTGTTTGTTGAAAGAATGAGTGAATGTTGAATTAATCAGCACTGTTTAGTTCCTCAGTGACCTCCAACAGATCATTTGCTTATGCAAAGCATACAGAAGCTTGATGGAAGACAAGTTTGCATCTCAAACTAGCCCACTCAGGAATGCAAGGAAGCAGGCACCTCTCACAATCAGGCCTAAAAAGCAGGATGGATTATACATTCCAATTCCCACTCCTACTAATTCAGTAGATCTGGGATGGCACCAGGAAACTTGTATTATTTTTTAAAAAGTTCCTGGAATGATTCTGATATTCAGCCAGGTTGGGAACATTTTCTATTTGGGATTTGCCTTCAGCGACCCCTGATGGACTTTTTCTGACATCTCTGGGTATTCCTAAACAAACCAACCGACCAACCAACCAACCAGTGCAAGATGGAGATAACACAAGCTATTCATACCAACTGGTCCCTTTTAGTTGGGGGCTGGGAAGAAGGAGGAGCTGGGAGGACTCTGAGAGAAGTTATATCTTAATGAATTGCTCTGTGTGGTTTGAAATCTTTGCTTTTTTTTTTTTTGCGGTACGCAGGCCTCTCACTGTTGTGGCCTCTCCGGTTGCGGAGCACAGGCTCCGGACGTGCAGGCCCAGCGGCCATGGCTCACGGGCCCAGCCGCTCCGCGGCATGTGGGATCTTCCTGAACCGGAGCATGAACCTGCATCCCCTGCATCGGCAGGCGGACTCTGAACCACTGCGCCACCAGGGAAGCCGTCTTTGCTCTTTGAGTACAGTTGGAGATGAGCTTGCCTTGTGATGAAATATAGGGCATGAAATATAGGGGTTAGACTGTCTAGGTTCAAATTTAGTAGCTGTGCAAACTTGGCCAAGTTCTTTCACTCCTTCTTGCCCCACCTGTAATAGAGAGGTGATGTCAGCAACTTCATATGGTTCTTGAAGGGTTAAATGAGATACTACAATGAAAAGCACTTAATACAGAGCCTAGGTTATTGTCAACATGCTGTCCGTGGCAGGTGCTGCCCTCCTATCATGGGAGAGCTCTCTGCCCCGCTGTAGCCGTACACACACCTCGTGAGAAGGCAAACAAGGAAGAACTGATTTCAATTGTGTGGTGTGCATTGCCAGGCATAGAGATGGGCAGAGACAGATTTGCTTGTATTTGGAAATCAAGCACTTGAAAAGTGATTCTTATCTTGAGATTTGATTCCTGATTTTATCAGGATCTTACAGCAGGTTCCTTCATGGAAAAGAATAGCAGTTGGCATGGATAGCTCATGTTATGCCATGGGTTATTGGTTTCTCTTTCAAATTCATGTCTGAAGTAACCTCTGTCTCTTTAAGGCTGAAGCAAACACATCTGACTTACATATTAGACAGGTTTAGAGCAGCCAGAATAAAGCAGGAAAATGCACTTCAGGACTCAAAAGAGATAAAACTTTTGTCATTCCCTACCTTGCCAATGAGTTGAGTGTGGAATTCACTTAGCTGATAAGGATGGTGACATTTTTCCTCTTTGAAGTTTTATCAGATAAAAGTCTTACAAAGCCATATTTACCATCCACTCTGAATTTCAAATGTTGGATAATGGATTAAAAGAAAAACCCTTGAAGATGTGAAAATTGTGGTGAAATAAGAGTTTGGAAACTTTTAATGAGCGTAAAACCATGATATTGGTAAAACTACCCTATAGAATTGAAATAATGAGGATGAATTTAAAACGCAAACTGTTCTAAATCCCTTAAGAGAAATCCTTAGAGAAAAGCTCACTGCTTGGCATGTGTCATTAATGATTAGTAAACGATTTCGTACATATCATTTACCAGGATGATACCAATATTCCTGATACTCAAACTCCAGATGACAGACAGTGTAGGTGCAGTCTTACGGAGAGCACACCTTTGTCCCTGGAGCACAACCCTGGAGTTAAAGCGAAGCAGAAAATCATAGCATTTCCCCTGAGGAAAAGAGAAACATGAGTTGTGGACCCGTTGTTGAGTGTAGCCTTGGAGACCTCCACAATTTCTACTCATTGTTTTCCAGTACTTTACAGAAGAGGATGATTAATGAGATTTCCAACCCAAAGATTTCAGAGGTTCATGGAGGTTCTTAAAAGGAAAGAAACTTGGGGCTTCCCTGGTGGCGCAGTGGTTGAGAGTCCGCCTGCCGAGGCAGGGGACACAGGTTCGTGCCCCGGTCCGGGAAGATCCCACGTGCCGCGGAGCGGCTGGGCCCGTGAGCCACGGCCGCTGAGCCTGCGCGTCCGGAGCCTGTGCTCCGCAACGGGAGAGGCCGCAACGGTGAGAGGCCCGAGTACCCCCCCGCCACCCCCCCCCCCCAAAAAAAAAGAGGGAAAGAAACTTTATTTTCTTAACTAGAGTTCTTGTCATCTCCAGAGAATGGCACTGGGGGCAGTGTTGAGTTCAACTACCTGATATCTCCATGGTGAAGTTATGTGTGTCCCTCACTGACAAAATAAATGGAGAAACGACTTTAGTGTTAATTACATTGGCATCCTCAAGTATCTTTTTCAACATCCTTACAAATTCCAGGAAGTCCTAGATTCGTGAGAAGAATCATGCAACTGATACTGGATTAAGTTTATTTGTGGCATACAGACAAAACACAAATGTGGAATTCTTCCAGAACATAGATAATCTAGAATATAGTCCCCACCAGCTCTGTAAGTACTTGTTTTGATTTAATTACTTATAGGGAATGTTTGCTTAACTAAGGTGGTACTTGTCTGCCAAGACTGACACCGATATAGTTATATCTATACCTATCTAGCTATGAACAACCCTTTCCTGCTGACTTTCTAAATCCCTTCTCTGTGGTTAATCACCACCATTTTGTGAGTACTTCATGGACACCAGAGCATTTTTGTCATGTATTCTCGTATTTAATCCTCATTAACAACCCTAGGGAGTAGGTGGCATTAATTCTGGTTTACAAATGAATTCAAATGAACTTTACGAATGAATTTGAACCAGGGCCCGCAGAACACTGAGGCCCACGCTTTCAGTCAGTGTGCTCTTCTGCCTTCTGTTACAGCTGGTTCCACGGCCCCTGGTCCTCCCAAGGAATCGGCGGCTGACGTGTAGGAGCCAAAGCAGAGTTACATTGTGTCGTCTGTGCCTCCCCTTTCCCTCTTGCCTTTCAGCCACACTATTGGGCAAAGCATTTGTGAAGGAGGGAAGTTGTGGTGAAAAGGAGGAGGTGACGGAGTTCCCATCTTCTACTGGCAGAGTTCGCTCGCATGGGAATATATGCAACCCTAATGAGAGAATGTGCGTGTGCACAGAATTATACACAACCGTGCATCGTGGGCATGCGGGCACATATGGTTGAACTGCACTATAGTAAATTAAATCAAGTGTTGGCGTCGTTCAGAAATGGGAGGAAAGATGCGGACATTAGCACCTCTTGAAGCCTACAAAATGCCTGGTTCTTTGCACACGAGAATTCATTTACTTCACAAAATACCTGTAAGATATGTACTATTTTTGCCATTATACAGCTGGAGCGTACAAGACAGATTAGGTAACTTGTCCAAGTTCACAGAATTTCATACATAACAGAGCCATCATTTGATATCTTGGCTGTATTTTCTCAAACCCACCCTCTTTCCTACTATACTTCTCTGCCTGCCAGGCAAGGAGAGTCATTAGAATGATCTAGAATATGGCAGATAGATCAGGTGCAGTTGATAGTTGATAGAAGTTGTCTCCAGTCAGTCTACACCATAAAAGCAGCTGGGTATCTGAAGGCTCTGCACTCCCTGCCCTGTATTCTCTGCTTTGTTTTTCTCCTTAGCTCCTACCACCACCTTGCATATGATGTATTAACTTGTTCCCTCCCATTGGGATATAAGTACTATTTAAACAAGGCCCTTGTTCCCTTCATTGCTGGGTTGCTTTTGCCTAAAATCATACTAGGCATTGAATATGATGTTCACCAGCTATCTCTTGAAATAATGATCATATCTGTGATTGAACGGTTTCTTGACAAATGACCAAAATTTAGTGTTTATGCTTAATGATGATGACCATTCATGATCAGTCACAAATGATGAAGACATTGGAACTTTATTCTGAAAATTTCCCAAAGACCTTTTTTTTTTTAGCCAGCGGAACGAGGGAGAGGGCTGTGAGCTGTGAGTGGAGGGAGACAAAAGCTTCAAAAAAAATAATCATCTATTTATCCTGTCTGTGCTTTGGGTTAGCATGCAAAGTCGACAGTTACTTTGAGAAATAATTCATACAATGCTAAAAAAAAAAGGATATCCTGTGTGTTTGGAAACAAGGGGCATTCATCATATTGAAACGGCACAAACTTTTCAATCCCATCCATTAACTCACAAAGCTGCAAGTCGATGCAATTGTCTATTGCCTGTCTATTAGTATTTCCAGACAATGACGGTACAGTACAAAGCAATTTGCGTTTATATAATTTCCTTCATGCTTGCAAACACAACAAGCATCACAGGGAGAGCCAATCATGAGCTAAAGAGAGAAAGGGATGATTTAAAGCAGGAGAGTGGTTCCTTTGCTTTGGGGTATGAGAAACAATTATTTCAATAGGCCGGGGCTTCTTCAGGAAATCAGGTTCAATAAGAATGCTTGCCTGGCCTGCTGCTTTCTCCGGATTGCTTTGCAATCCGGAGAAACTTTTTCTATTTAAAGGATTTCTTATTGAGCCATAGATGCTTTTAACATGATGAAGTCTAGATTTGCCTCCTATAACCCTGGAAGCAGTAGTTCCATTTCCCCCCACTTTTCCCAGAGATCATCTGCTCTAACATTGAGCCACAATGGGAAATACTGCTACTTTTATCATAGGTCCTGCAGTTGAAATGTGCTTGGATTTTAGCCACGTTTGAGAAGCCAATCTTCAAATAAACTCCTTTTCAGCTCTATGAACAGTTTTCATTAATTAATTAATTAGTTAATTGATGGATATATTTGCTTGTTTTGGAGAGGATTAGCTTGTTTGCCTTTCTCGAGGTATATATATATTTTTTTCTTTTTTTTCTTTTTGAAGATGTTGGGGATAGGAGTTTTTATTAATTAATTTATCTATTTTTTGCTTTGTTGGGTCTTTGTTTCTGTGCGAGGGCTCTCTCTAGTTGTGGCAAGCGGGGGCCACTCTTCATCGCGGTGCGCGGACCTCTCATTATCGCGGCCTCTCTTGCTGCGGAGCACAGGCTCCAGACGCGCAGGCTCAGTAGTTGTGGCTCAGGGGCCTAGTTGCTCCGCGGCATGCGGGATCCTCCCAGACCAGAGCTCGAACCTGTGTCCTCTGCATTAGCAGGCAGATTCTCAACCACTGTGCCACCAGGGAAGCCCGAGGTATATATATATTTTTATAACGTTATTTATTTATTTATTTATTTTTTTGCTGTGTTGGGTCTTCGTTGCTGCACGCGGACTTTCTCTAGTTGTGGCGAGCAGGAGCTACTCTTCGTTGTGATGCGCCTACTTCTCATTGTGGTGGCTTCTCTTGTTGTGGAGCACGGGCTCTAGGCTCACAGGCTTCAACCATTGTGGCGCTCGGGCTCAGTAGTTGTGGCTCACGGGCTCCAGAGTGCAGGCTCCGTAGTTGTGGCGCATGGGCTTAGTTGCTCCGCGGAACGTGGGATCTTCCCAGACCAGGGCTGGAACCTGTGTCCCCTGCATTGGCAGGCGGGTTTTTTTTTTTTTTTTTTTTTTTTTTTTTGCGGTACGCAGGCCTCTCACTGTCGTGGCCTCTCCCATTGTGGAGCACAGGCTCCGGACGCGCAGGCTCAGCGGCCATAGCTCACAGACCTAGCCGCTCTGCGGCATGTGGGATCTTCCTGGACCGGGGCTCGAACCCGTGTCCCCTGAATCGGCAGGTGGACTCTCAACCACTGCGCCACCAGGAAAGCCCGGCAGGCGGATTCTTAACCACTGCGCCACCAGGGAGTACCCTCTTGACATATATTTTTTTAAACTTCCTTTGTGTTTTAACTGACAGATATAACTAGGCATTTATTAGGTTTCTGTAATAAGCTGCAAAGTAGTAAAGGTGCCTTTGAAGTATCAGGTGTTGCACTAGGGTTTAGAGCTAGAGAGGAAATAGACACAAGCATGGCCTCAGGAAGCTTCTTGACCCTAGAGAGCTTAGGAAGGACGGGTCCTTGAGCCCAGATCCATTGCTTATGGGAGATTCAAAGCCTTCTCCATGATTCCTTTGAATTCAAAGGGGCTTATATCATGTGATTCCCCTATGTCTGTGGCTCCTTGTTTTCTGCAGTGTCTCCTGGGTATTTGAACTCTGACATCCAAATTCTTTGTGACACTGGATTCCATGCAATTCAAACACACTGATGATGAGTTGAGCAGATGTTGATGAAGATCTGAAGGACAGGGCTTCCCTGGTGGCGCAGTGGTTGAGAGTCCGCCTGCCGATGCAGGGGACACGGGTTCATGCCCCGGTCCGGGAAGATCCCACATGCCGCGGAGCGGCTGGGCCCGTGAGCCATGGCCGCTGAGCCTGCGCGTCCGGAGCCTGTGCTCCGCAATCAGAGAGGCCACATCAGTGAGAGGCCTATGTACCACAAAAAAACAAAAAAGAAGATCTGAAGGACACTGGGGGGCTTGTGTCTCCTGAGGCAGAGTCCCCATGACACATCGCTGTCCTCCCAGCTTTTCCTCCCTTCAATGAAGAGCCCAGTTGTATGGTTTGCCCTTCTCGCCTTCAGTCTCCTTTTCCAGAACAAAAAATACGCAAACATACAAACATCCTCCTGCACACACTGTGGAGAGGTTTTGCCTTCTGCTGTCTCCATACTCAGTCCACCTCCCACCTCCAGTAGGACCTGCCTACTCCCCACCCCTAGCTTCCCTCACCTGAATTTCTTCTCTAAACATTTGCCGTCTCTCAGCCTCTACTCTGAGTCTGCTGCAGGCTCTTCTCCACTCCACAGGGAAACTGATGCTCCAACATGCAGATCAGGTCCGGTCCATGTCCCTGATGCATAGCCTTCAGAGGCTCAAGATGAAACTCCTTTCAAAGGACCCAGACCACACTTTTCCGTATGACCTCTGAGGTCTCTGCCCACCTCTCCTTTCTTCTCCTCTTCTCTGTATTCCAGCTGCACTGGTCTTGCAGTCCTTCAAAGTACCTTGCTTCCTTCCCTCACCGAGATTTGCACAGGCTGTTCCTCTGTTTGGAATATTCCCCACCCCCCTCTCGCCAATCTCCAAATCCAGTGGTCTCTGTAATCTGGTGGTGCATCTTCAGTGTTTAACACAAGGACCAGCACCTAGAAGACACTCATTAACCTCCGAATGAATCAGTACATGATCAGTGAATGAATGGAACGAAGTGAGTTCCGAGGTTGCCGTAGAGATAGCGTTGTCTATTCGATGAGGTGCGAGTGCTCTACAGATTCATGCCCCCAAAGCCATCGGATAACCACAGGTTAGTTTGTGCACATGTATTTCCTTCCTCTGATAGCTGTGGGGACCTAGGAGCAATGGCACCCTACTAGCAATGATCACACCTCACATCCAGAGCTGGGTTTCTAATACCATTTTCCAGTAACTCCTTGAAGAAATAGCTCTCTCTAGGACTAGGAGAGGAAGGATACAAGGTGAGCCAGGAGGATGTTATGCTGCCAAAAAGTAAGCAAGTGCTCAGAAAACAGAACAGTGGGGATTTGTCAAAGGAATTAAGGAGCCTGGAAAACTCCCAATGGCCAAAGCTGGAACCCTTTGCACGATAAAAATGGAGTGGTTTTGGATTATAACCCAAAGTATAAAATAAATATCCATAAGTTCATACTGATATAAATAAATGCTTGAATAAACTAATACATGGGAGAGAAGAAGCGAATCTCCTGGGCAGAAGAATTCCAAATAATTTACTTACATACTCCATCCTCAAAGAGGTGAAGCAGAACTCTGCACTCCTGAGCATTGGCTATGCACTGTGATTTTTTCCCCAAAAGAGCAGTGTGCAAAGGGGAAGAGGAGAGAGCAATTTTACAGTGGAGAAACCTGACAGGCACCTCCTCAGCCAGGAGATCAGAGTCACATCAGCAGCAAAAACTCATGTTGACTGTACGTCCCCTTGATCGGAGGTGATGAAAATAGAACTTTCCTTGTGTGATCTTCCTCCCGAGACCTATAACCCTAGTCTAATCAGGAGAAAAATGTTAGACAAATCCTGATTGAGGGATGCTCTACAAAGTCCCTGAGCAGTACTTCTCATAACTGTCAAGGTCTTAAAAAATAGGGAAAAACTGAGAAACAGTCGCAGCCAAGAGGAGCCTAAGGAGACATGATGGCTAAGGTGCCATTACTCTGATATCTTGGGTGGGATCCTAGAACAGGAGAGGGACATTAGGTGAAAACCAAGGGAATCAGTCCCAAGTGTGGGCTTTAGTGAAAAACAACGTGTTGATGTTGGTTCATTAATCTGACAAATGTACCCTACCAATATGATGTTCATAATAAGGAAAATTATTAATGGGTGTGGGCTCTATGAGAACTCTGTGCAATTTTTCTATAAATCCTAAAGTGCTCTAAAAAAATTAACTCCGTGAAAGGAAACTAAAAGTCATGGGCAATCTCTCTTCTAGCAGCCGGTGATGGATCCCCCCTTCCTGGTGCCCTGGGCCAAGACTGAACTGCGACTCTGCCCTTCTGCACCTGGAGGCATGGGCTTGGGGCATTGCTCACACAGCAGCAAAGTCACTCTCCCTAGTTCCTCCCCTCACGCCCTGCCTGCGGATTTTATTTTCCTTTGCTTCAAACAGCACTCAGCGGCCCGCCACAGGCAAATATCTGGCTGCCTGGCACACTGTTGTTCAACACACCAACACACCGGGGAGAAAAAGGAGACTTCTTGCTGGAGACTGGGTCTCTGAGCAAATAAACAGAAAAGAAAAATGGTGCCTGTGGTGGGGTGACCAGGTCAAGAGAAAGACTGGGGGCCAGGTGATGGAGAAGTCTGTTGCTGACTCTGCTCGGCTTTTGGGGAAGTCCTGCCCTCTCCTCCACTATTCCCCAGACTCCAAGCACCACCCCCCGCCCCACCCCCCACCCCCCCACCCTGCAACCCACCCAGATTATCAGTGACTGTAAGGAGGGTGTTGTTGACACTGGCGGTTTCCATTCCTAGGGTGTAAGAGTTGGAACAAGCTGTCTCCGTCTCTAGCTTTCATGCTGGTTTTAGATGCTCTGCATAAACTCTCTATTGCTTCTTGCTTTCTGAATTCCGTACTGGGCACCGGAAACACATTTGAACTGAAAGTGATGGTGCCAAAGACCTTGGGGAATCTCAACGGTGGTTTAGTAGCAAAATCAGAGGTTTCAGCTTCCAAAACTTCAAGGTGAAGAGTGGGTGCTGGGGCTGCCTAGTTCACCGTGCAGCTGTGCGACTTTGGAGAAACCATTTAGCATTGATGAACCTGACCTGTAGAATGGGGAAATACTAATAATACCTGCTTCATGAAACTGTGTGAAGATTAAATGCATCAGCACAGATAAGGGACTTTAACAGTGCCCAGTGTCTGGAAAGCTCCCAATCAATGTGAGTCCCCATGCATATTAATTGTGTATGCTTAAAATGTGAAGCAGTAATATTTCCCATTTCACCTCCTCTTGATCAAGCCTTGTCTTATCTTAGAAAAAGATGAGAAATCCTCAGCCTAAATGTGATATTTGTAATTGAGCAGAAATTTTGTCCAGATTATTAATTCCCTAATCAATTCCATAGGTAAAGTTCAAACTGAGAAGTCTCATTATTCTCCATTATTAATAATTTGAATATTCCATTTACTGAGTGAGTATTACATGCCATACTGTGGTAAGTGCTTTATGTGCTTAATGCCTTATCTTCCCAATGGCAGGAGGTAGGTACTATTATTCATTTTACTGAAGCTAACATCCGAGAGTTTAGGGGACATTCCAGGTTTGCAGAGCTTGAAGCTAGGTTTCAGAACAGGGCTTGCAGATTCCAGAGGTAACCTCTCCATTGCGATGCTCTCTTGCCTCTGTTTGTTCAATAACTTAGAAAAGAGTGGTTAGAGACATCTTGTATCTCCCTGTTTTTATGGGGAGAGGGGCTGAAGGAGAGAAGGTGCTGTTTGCACAGGTATGAAGGTGATTCAATGCCAGAAGAGCCTGGAGCATTTGAAATGTATTCAGGCAGCAAGTCTAAGACCCTGGAGTCTCTTTTCTTCCTTGTTTATCCCTAAGCTCCGTTGGTTTCCATGGAAGGTGGATTGTTTGAGTTTTCACTAAGCCGGGGGTCCGAGGAGTCAGTCTCTAATAGTAAAATGTTCAGCTTGTGGCTGAGAAGGATCTTTGGAACACTCATGGGCTTCATGAATCACTAAAGATGGAGATTTTCAGCCACTTAATGGGAAGATTTCCGCAACGTGTTTTATGGTATTTTTAGGGCTAGAGTATATTCTCAGAATGAGAGAAGCCCCCAAATGTTGTCACTCGTTAGCCCCCTGCTTTATTAATTATGCCTTGCCATTGGTGTATGAATACAGTGAAAATCACTTCATCTAGAAAGGATCATTCCCTCACATCCTGTTGACTTGTATACCTATTGCTGGCTGCTTCCCTAATTGAGGTTTTACAGACCTTCAGTCTACTAATCTCTTCTACCCCAAATGGATCTGGTGTGTCCTAAGCCATCCAGGATTTGACAACCTAATACGTGTGCCTCATGGCATCTTCAAAGTCAACAAAAGCTTTGAGGATGTTTAAAAAATACACTTGACGCAATTTAGTAGCATTTATATGAATTACAAAACTTCATCTGGTGGTTAAAATTAACACTGGGATATTCGATCATTAAATTAATGGGATGTGATCTGTGTCTTCCAAGATTTCAAAAACACCATTCTTTTAGTTGTTAATTAGGGAAAGTACTGATCACGGAGCATGAGGAACAATTTTGCTTATTTTCGATGTGTTGTGTGTGATTATGTGAATTATTAACTCTGAGTGGCATTCAATTTAGTTCATTTCTGTGGCTTTATGAACTATTTCCAGTCTGCAACTGTTCTTGTTTTCAATTAAAAAATATGGCATATAGATTTCAGCCTGTACCTTGTAATGAAAATAAGAAGGAAAAAAGCCTTTTTTATACTTTTACATAATTGTGTAATGTTTCTTTATAGGATTTGTCCCACTGTGTACCTGCCTTAAAGACTTGCCTTTAAGAGATCGTGATATGCCAAAATTTTGGCCAAAAAAAAAAATGGGGCTTTTATTGACTGTATAGTTAGTGCTATTACACCTGCACTGCTGGAACAAAAAGTTCTTATCAAATTTACTGAGATTATTTTAACAATCTGAAACAGATTGTCCACACTATATTTGGAAAAAAGTCCAAGTGAAAGATAGATGCATTTGCAGCTTACATCTCAAATTTTATTATAGTTGTCATTGGATGTTTTTGAAACTCTCTACTCTTCTGTTTTATAGAAATGGCAATGTCACTCAGTTCCATCCAGTATTACAGTGCAGTTGTAACATTCCAGGGAAGGATGGACTACCTATTACTTGACAAAACCTTTGTAAAATAGATGATGCAATTTCAGGAGCTTTGGAAATAATCTTCCCAGAAATGCAGTTGCTCATATAGGTTTTAATAAAAGTATGTTCTGGTGTTGAGACTATTCACTTGTGTTTCTAAGATGAAAAGGGAAAGGGCCACTCTACTGCACAGTTCCGTGGATACCTTTACATAGACTGCAATATAAACAGCGCCCCCTACAGTTGGGCAGTGTATAGCCTGGGGTCTCCACAAATCCAAGTTTCCCCAGGTTATTTAATCTGAAGACCAGCATCTTTGCTTTAATGGGGGTCCTGCCATGTCCTGTTGTCTACTTTTCCTTTAGGCAGGTATAGCTTGCATTTGAAAGTACGCTGAGAAGACCAGGCTGAGCCCCATGTCTAAAATTTTCATCTTTAGGCATTCCTCTCAGCAAAGTATTTTCTCCTTCTAATGTATTACAAATATGTAATATTGGCAGAGTAACTGATAACCACATTGCATTGTCAGGTGAATTTCAGTCACTTAAACAGGCTCAGGAGAGATGGGACATGGTGTTGAAGAGAAGAAAAATAGCAAAGATTTTGACACCCAAAGCACTGCTCAGGTGGGAAAATTTGCTGGAAGGGTATAGACACAGAACCTCAGACACTGGGAACAAGATCAGGGTGCTGAGAAAAGATACTGTTCAGTGGTTCCAAAAGTTGGCGAATCAGTATGACCTGGAGACCTTTACAAACTGCCAGCACTTGGAGCCACCTCCACTCCAGGCCAATTGAATCAAAATGTCTAGGGTGGGGACACTGGCATGTATAGTTTTCAAATTTCTCCAGATATTTCTTGTGCAAAGAGTGGAGAACCACTGGTCAATAGAAGCACTAAGAAAGGAAAATGAATACAGGGACCCTTTCATCCATCCATCCACGCATCCATCCATCCACCATTCATTCCATTTATCCATCCATCCATCCATCCATCCATCCAAACACCATTCCATTCATCCATTTATCCATCCATCCATCCATTTATCCATCCATCCATCCATTTATCCATCCATCCATCCATCCACCCACCCACCCATCCACCCATCCATCCATCCATCCATCCATCCATCCATCCATCCATCCATCCATTTAACAAACACTTATTAAGAACTTCCTATGTGCTACCCACTGTTCTGTGAGTTGGAGATAGAGATGAGAACAAAACAGACAAAACCCCTATCTTTAGGAGTTGCATTCTAGTGTACTTAATCAAATCCTTCCTGATTCACTAGAAATCAAGGCTGGGGGGTAATTACAATATACAGCCTTTCACCAAAAACACAGCAGAATCATTTTCATTGTAGTATTATTTTAAACCACAAAAAGGAAGTCTTGCCCCCCCCCAACAAAATCTAAATTTTAAATAATAAAAAACTTTCTGTAATAGATTCATTCCACTTCTATTTGTGAAATTCGCCCCTTTTGAATGCCCACCTGACCCCCACGCACTCCCTACTTTCTTTTGCCTAATTTGTCAGGTTAGAACTTGTACCAAAAGGCAACACTCTTACAGATGCCCTGATGCTTAGATCAGCTTCCCAAATGCTTTGGGAATTTCCATAAAATTGAATCAACATAAAGAATACATGGTCAGGGGTTCCTATACTGAGGCAAGGTGCTGAATTTGTCTGATATGAGGCCACCTGCTCGTATGTCATCTGTTGGCACCAGCCCATGCATTTGTGTGCCAGGACTTATGAAATTAAGTTTACCTGATGCTCCCTGACAGCAGATTTCTGTTACAACGTGCAAATTAGATTAGGTTAAAGTAGAGGGCAGAGTAAATGGATGGCTTCATAGAGTGATACTAGAATAGTGACGGCCTTAACCAGAAGGTGACTGGTTATGGTCCAGCTTGGGTCACTGGTGATCACACGTTCCTGTTATTGATGCCCGTGCAGTGACCTGTGCAGAAATGCATGGTTTATTCTTTATTGGATTTTACGGTACAGCCAAACATCACATTATTGGTGGGACTTCCCTGACCTTTACTCTGGACTTTGAGGAAGGAAGGTCAAGCAGTGAATAAGTGATGGGTACTAAATAAACTAGTTGTCTCTTAAATGTTGCTTGGTCCCCAGTCTGAATGTGTGACATGAGTTAGGAGACAAGGTTGTACGTCTCCACCCCGCCCCCTGCCCCGGGAATAGCATCCCTTGGACAAAAAATGACATGATCATCTGGGTATCTCAAGGCGTGTTTGCATAGGATTCTGTCCATAAAAAATGACCTAATACAGACTTGAAAACTTACTAGAAGAATCATTTTTTTAAGTTAAAGGAAGCTAAAGTTGCCTCTGCCTCATTAAATAGTGCAATTGACTTCAAATGCAGTTTTTACTTGTATTGAAAATACAGAAATTCTCAACTTCATCTGATTTTTGAAGATTATTGTTCATAATGTGGTATTCAGTTGAGTAATAAACTTTAATAAAGCATCTCTAGTGCAACTTAATGACATCTTATCCAAAGCTATGGTTTAATGGCATAAACAAAGGGCCAAGGGGAAATAAATTCAGATATTTAAGCATAATATACACACAAACCTAAATCTTTCATCGGAAAGTTGACCAGTGATGCACAGGATGAAACAGAAATAACTGTCAAAGGGATCAGAGAGTGATCTAGAGCTTTTCTAGGATGCAATTGGTGGGTTTATTAATTTACTTAAATAATTGTTTCGTTTGGAATTGTCTTTTACATTACTGTCATTTTAAGTAAAGTTCAGGTTGTTTCTGGCAAGAATGCGTGTTGCATTTTCAAAGGGACAACAACAGAAACATTCAGAAAACATTTTAAAAGTTTTTGAAGATTAAATAGGAAAACACTTTGGGGCTTAGCTAAGAGGCTAAAGGGAGAAACGGATTTCACATAAAAATCAATCGCTCTGTTCGCTGACACCCAGTGACAGAAATAATAATTGTGTCCATGTAAAGTCAGACCCCCTTTTTACTTTTTAATGAAGTCTGTCTGATTCTGTGATATTTTTGGCCTAGGAAATGAAAGAGATGTTTTATTAAATGAAACTAGGTCTATATAGGTAAAATATCTGAACACGTGTGTAATCTTATACCATATGCCGAAAAGCAAATACAAAAAATTAATTAGGGAAACACGCATGTAGTTCAAATAGACTTATTCCCCCCAGAAGCCTTATCTGTGTTGTCAGTGGCATAGTGGCCCGTATTTTGCATTTGAACAATGGCAGGAAGCCATTGGAAGGGAAAGAAAGGTTTTGCCTACCCCCTCTTGAATCCTTATGCCACAACGTCTGTTCCCTGCTGTAGTGAGAAGTCCCACTCTCCTTGGCAAGCCAAGAAAAATAGGACCTTTTTCAAATTACGTGCTGCTAAGATGCTGGCAGAATTCAAACGTGCTTTCCCCAAACAGTATAAAGCCCTTTACCTGCTTAAAGCTGTTAAAAGCTGGTTAAAGCTTGGTTTGCCAAGGTGGAAAGTTTTCTTAAAGTCTTTCTTGCTTTTTCCCTCTCGGCCTCTCTCGTTTCTTCTCTCTCTCTCTCTTCCTCTCTGTCTTCCCCCTTCTGTCTTTCCCTCCCACTTTCCTCCCAAAAATGAAGGCATTTAGTGCAAGCTCAGCATTATTATTTTAAACACTCACCTTGCCAAGGGGCATAGAACTCCAAGAAAGCTTCTTTTTAAAGCAGACCTCCTCTCTTTTAACCCTAGTGGGAACCTTCAGCTGACCATTTTTCCTAGTGTTCATAGGGAGGGTCTATATGGTCCACTGAATTCTCAAGTTTCAAATATAATGGGTTTAGTCAAATGACTGAAACAGAAACATCCTCGTGTGTAATTCCTCACCCTGAATTACACACTCAACTCCATAGTTATCAAAGGACATCTAACAAATTCCTGTGGGTTAAGAGGCTAAACCCTTTGTTTCTCTCTGCCTTGTTTGTTGACCTGGAGAGAGAGGAGAGGGCAAAGAGAGTGGCCACGTGCAGAAAATTCCCATAGGAACTGGTGCAGGGTGCAATGTAGTCCTTTTATAACCATCTCCCAGTTCTGAGTGTCCCCCTTCCATCCAAAAAGGTGAGAAGAAATATCAGTGTGGGTGTGTGAAAGTGTGAGTGGGAAAGGTTACCTCCTGAGATTGTAGCATCTCACAGGTAGAGATGTTGGCAAGGGCACAGTCATCAAAATTGATAATCCTAAAATGGGATTCACCTTTTAAAAGGAGAGATTTTGAAAAAATTAGCTATTCTCCTAACAGTCTGGCTGTGCTATTAGAATAGGAGCTATAAATCTGTCTGGTAGGGTCCTCTGTTCTTAAAAGAGATAGAAGAAGGATGGATGGATGGACGGATGGGTAGGTGGATGGATAGATGACTAGATGGATGGATGTATAGACACATGTGCCCACATTTACATGCTTCAAGTAGGTATGTCTTTGCTCTTCAAGTCTCCTGCCACTGGGGAGTGGGCATGGGGGTGGCAGCATATGCAATATTCTCTTGTAATAAGACCCAGAGAATGATGCCACCTCACCCCCATGTTCTCCTAGGCATGTTTTGATGCAGCATTGTTCAGTGGAAATAACACAAAATTTTGAGTCACTGAAGCTAGATTTAGATCCTGGCACCACCACTTCTTAGCTCGAGTAACCTTGGTCAAGAGAGTTAACCTCAGTTTCCATGTTTGTAAAATGGCAGAATAATTTCTAACTTGCTGGATTGTTGAGAGAATTAAAGGATATCTATCTATATCTGTATATCTATATTTATATCTATATCTATAAATATCTAGTGCCTAACTCACTGCCTAGAATATAAGAAGGCACAGGGATAAATGGAGCTGCAGCTGGTACTTCCACTGCTACTGTCTGTCTTATGCTCACTGTTTCCTCCTCCTCTTGACATTTTTTCGACATACTCTTTAGAAATAAAAGTCACATCCTAACTCCATTGTCTCCTTATACAACTTTGTCCCAGTGTCTGGCTGTCAACAGTGGCCATTTTATATATATATATATATATATGTATATATATATATGTGTGTGCGTGTATATATATATATATATATATATATATATATATACACGCACACACATATATATATATACATATATATATATATACACATACATACATATATACATATACACACACACTGCTGTTCTACACTCAACTTTGCTTTTGGATATTGAACTCTAAAGACTGGTCTACCTTCATAATTTGCAGAGTTAGAATTGCAAATATTTTAATCAAAATTCCTTTGACATTTCTCAAAGACTACAAACACTATGTCATCAGCCCCTTTCCCTGAGGAGATATATGAGACCATGATGAACAACCCCAAATTAAGCTAGAATTTTTTTTTTTTTTTAAGATGTTGGGGGTAGGAGTTTATTAAATTAATTTATTTATTTTTGCTGAGTTGGGTCTTCGTTTCTGTGCTAGGGCTTTCTCTAGTTGTGGCAAGCGGGGGCCACTCTTCATCGTGGTGCCCGGGCCTCTCACTATCGCGGCATCTCTTGTTGCGGAGCACAGGCTCTAGATGCGCAGGCTCAGTAGTTGTTCCTCATGGGCCCAGTTGCTCCGCGGCATGTGGGATCTTCCCAGACCAGGGCTCGAACCCATGTCCCCTGCATTAGCAGGCAGAGATTCTCAACCACTGCGCCACTAGGGAAGCCCTGAGCTAGAATTTAAGGATATAAGATAGACTTGTTTTCCAAGGAACAAGGTTAAGTCATTCGTATGCATCACCCTTCAGGAGGGTGGACATGGCAAGGACCACTGATGCTTATGTTGGAGCACTAATTATTTTTGTTGTTGTTAGTTTTTTATTGTAGTGTAGTTGATTGGAGCACTATTTTTAAATTAATTTTATTGGAGTCTGGTTGCTTTACAATGTTGTGTTAGCCTCCACTGCACAACAAAACGGCTCAGCCATACACATACAGATATCCCCTCCCTTTTGGACTTCCCTCCCATTTAAGTTAACAGTGCGTTAGGCAGAGTTCCCTGTGCTATAAGGAGCACTAACTGTTAACAGTAGCTTATCATGGGCTGGATTCAGCTGTAAGCACTTTACATAGATTATTAGATCTTCACAGCAAACTTGGGATTTAGGTACTACTATTATCCCCATTTTACAGATGAGGCAACTAAGCCGTGGGTAGCTGAAATACCAGGCTCAAGTTTGCAGAACTAGCATGAAATGGACACCAGTTTCTTGTGACCTCAGGAATCTGCCCTCCTGCCCTTTTCCGTCTTACAGGAATATCAAAATGTCTTCCTGTACGGTACATCACCTCTGCATGCCACTTTGGGGTCTTGTCACTGTGTGTGTACCATCAACAGTAAGCACTTCCTGCGTCTGTCCTTTAAAAGTGCACGTGACAAGCATGCACTGCTTCCTGGGACATCTCCTGGCTTTTCCATGCTGTCCGCTGGTGTGACCCACTGCTTCCTTCCTCATTCCACATCAGCAGCTTGTGGCTCCCGGCTGAGCTTTGGAAGGGAAACCTGAAGTTTCATCTCAACCCAGGTGATAAAACCAGGGCAGAACGAATAAAGCGGGGACCCTGATGTTGGCAGCTGGGACCCAGACTTGGGTTGTATTGAATATCAGCAGGTCCTTATGTCAGTGCAGACTTACCTCTTCTTGGATTTCCTTATGCATTTGAAATTAGTAGGAACAAGGGCAGGGGAGATGGAGCTGGGGTGTTTTGCTTTCATATGATGGAAACCGATGCCTGCACGTTGTACCTTTTGGACAGGTAGGATGATTGTAATAACAAAAAAGGGAATATGATGCTGGGAAGAGAAAGCAAAAATATTTTGAAAGAGTCAGAAAGACTGTTCCAACCATAAAACCATACCTATTTTCCCCAAGCGACTGAGATTGTCTAAACCGTCAACTCCTACTTAGAAACACAAACTCTAGTTGTTCTGACTTTTTCCTTCAAAATGGCTTAGGAAAATCCAGAGTCAGTGTGGCCCGTAGAAATAGCCCAAAGTAAGACTTATTAGTGTATTCTTTTGGGGAACACACACACATAAAGATGGAATGGTCCACCCTGCACGACCTCTTTGGGGTTGTTTCCAGCCATCTTGTACCCCTTTTCTTCTTCTCTTTGTAAATTTAACATTTAGGTTCACTGACTGTATTATCTCCGAGGGTTGATCTTCAAGGGATTACATGTATGAGGCTTCTATTATATACCCTCGATGATGAATACTGAAAATATCTCACAGCTGTCTGGAAACCTCTTAATCTAGCATGCAAAATGGTGCTGCAGCTAACCCTGGAAACCCAGCCTGTCCATGCCATGTAGATTTTCAGTCCGCTAGGGAAGAGCCAGGGAGGGGAGGTGGCATGTTGGCAGAGAGTAGTTCTCTGATCCAATCACTGCTGCACAGACCAAAATACTGCATGTTAGATCTGGGATTTTTTTTCTTGTGGTAACTTTCATGGAGCTGGTTCCTGAATCGAGCTTTCTGGGTGTACATGTCTGTATCCATAGCTGTATTATTACCTTCTTTAGTTCTTCCATGCTTGTAGTGTCCATGCTCTGATGGAAGCTTACACTCATATTCTTGCTCTTCAGATCTTAAATTCCTGGAAAACACATGTTCATCTATTTTACTACTTCGGGGGCTATTGCATGCCATAGGTTTATTCACTGTTTATTCTACAGATATTTACTAATTAGTCATATGTGCCAGGCCAAGATTATGCACAAGCGGTACATCGATATAATAAGAGACAAAGAGCCCTTGCTTTCCTTTTTAATGTTTGTAGTAACGTAGCTTGTAAAAATTTAAAAAGTTAGAAACAACTTGAACTGTCCTTGGAATGAGAATGTAAAAATGACAGATGGTAAAGTAAACTAACGGAACACTGTAGAGCAGTGAAAAATAAACCAGCAGATAAATCTCAAATTTTAATGTTGAAGAAACCCACAAGTAGCAAAAGGGCATGTTACCATTTATGTGAAATTTAAAAACATGAAAAATAGTGTGAAACGAATTAATATATTTCTTAGGAGTTATAGGATGTATATGTATATACATGTGTATATACATGCGTATATACGTATATGTGAGGGGTAACTAGGGGGCTTCTAATCTATTGATAGTATCTTATTTATTAAACTGGGTATAGGAAACAAGTGTTAGTGTATTATAATACCGTTTATGTGTCTTAAATATTTTATATGAATTCTTTATAAATAAAAATGTATATACTCACTCCAAATTCACACAGTCTTAAGGAATTCATGGATTATTGTTCTCTGCTGAACTTGGGTGGGATAGTGGAAAGGTTGATGGGATTAATTAAAATAATGGAAAAGGGATCTGAAAGGAAAAGAAAGCTGGGGCTGTTTCTAGAACTTTTGCCTTAGACGCATCTCTACTCAACATGCGCCTCTTAATTAGCTCTAGCAGTTGGGGAAGAATTGTTAACTTTGGTGCAAGTTCTAGTTTATGTGAGTTGCTCTCTTTAGACCTAGTTTTTAGGAAAGACTAGATCCTTCCATGCCCTTGAGGGCTGGTAGGAAAACTCAGGTTTTGTATTGATAATTACCTAAGAAGGTCATATTCCTTCTCCTTCCTTCTTTAATAGGTCTTGCTTATCCTCCAAACCTACCTCTCATGTGAAGTTTTCCAATACCATTCATTTTCCTCCACGAATCCTTGTTTTCCAGGATCTTTGTACTTTATATCATCCTAAACCACAAAACGTTAGAGCAAGAAAAAGCCTGGAGGTTATATGACCAGGTTTACTTCGTGTTATAGGCAAGGAAACTAAGACCTAGAGAGGATGAATGACTTGTCTTCTGGTTCTCATTTACATCTTGCACATACTTAGATAAATTTTTAAATGTGAGTGTGATTTCTAACTTACGGAAAGATTTCAAGAATGGTGAAAATAGCTTCCATATACATTTTACCTATTTCACCAGTTGTTTAAATTTTCACTATATGCTTTATCCTTCCTCCTCTCTCCCTGTCTGTCTGTCTGTCTGTCTCTCTCTCTATCTACTTATCTAGCTATCTGCTTATTTAACTGTCATTTCCATCTCCATGTCTATATTTATATACACACATACTTATTTTTATTCCTAACTATCTTAGTGTAAGTTGCAGACATGGTGCCCTGTTGTCCTTGAATACTGCAGTGTGTCACTCCTAAGAAAAAGAACATTATCTTACATAAGCACAATACAGTATCAAAATCAAGAAATTTAACACATTTAATAGTCATCTTAACTAATCCACAGTTCATTTTCTCTCTTTTTTTTTTTTTTTTTTGTGGTACGCGGGCCTCTCACTGTTATGGCCTCTCCCGTTGTGGAGCACAGGCTCCGGACGCGCAGGCTCAGCAGCCATGGCTCGCGGGCCCAGCCGCTCCATGGCACTTGGGATCTTCCCGGACCGGGGCACGAACCTGTGTCCCCTGCATGGGCAGGCGGACTCCCGACCACTGTGCCACCAGGGAAGTCCCCACAGTTCATTTTCTAAATTCATCAGTTGTCCCAAGAATGTTCTTGATAGCAATTTTTCATGGCCCAGAATCCAATCCATCATGCATTTCATTTAGTTGTCAGGTCTCTTTCAGTCCAGAACAGTAGTAGCACAATCTTGCTCTGTCTTTCATGATCTTGACATTTTTTTAAGTGTACGGGCTAGTGATTTTGTAAATAGCCCTCCATTTAGTTTTCCAGCTGTTTCCTCCTGCTTTGAGTCAGGATGCGCGTTTTTGCCATAGGTATCACAGGAGTGCCCAAGCCCTGATTTTCCCAGTGAACCATATCAAGAAGCATGTGATGATGTGGGTATGTCCCATTATTGGTGATATCTTCAATCACTTGGTTCAGACGGGGTCTTCCACATACCCCCACTGAAAAGTTTCCCATTGTCATTAACAAGTAGTTTGGAAGAAAATACTTTTAGAGTTTGTAAATATCCTGTTTGCCATCAGTTCTTCCTTCACCAGCTTTTACCATTCACTGGTAACTCTTGCCGGAATCAATTAGGACCATGATGGCTTCAAATGGTGGTTTTTCTAACTTCATCACACTCACATTTATTAGTTGGCTTTCTATTTCTTTTCCCTTATATATCCATTTAATCATTTATATCAGTGTGGAGTCATGAACTCATATTTTATTCAGTGGATTACAATCTGTTGCTGTCATTATTTGTTTCAATGCTCACATTGCCCCCGATTTGATCACTACGAGCCCCTTTAAACTGGTTCCTGTGTCCTTTTGATATATCCCCCCTCGTTCTTTGACGACATCCTTATTTATTGGTACCACCACACGATGTTCCAGGCTCATCTTGTACCATCCCGACCCCAATTGTGGAACCAGATATTTCTCCAAGGAGCCCTTTTGCCTTTTAGTGGAGCATGGTATTTAGAAACAAAGTCCTGGGTGCTCATGTTTTCTAGGCTCTTTAAATGGACAATGTGGACAGATTCAGGTAAACGCACACACAGGCACATGAACATCTATACCTATCTATCTTTGAAAATCCATGAACTTACGTGATATCTCAAATTCTAATATTATATAATAAGCCTTCCCATATTCTCAGTTCTCTTCTCCAACAACAAGAACCTGGCTCTCATAGTTACTTACTTGCTTGATTCTAGAGTACCCAGAAAATCATTTCTGAAGTGTTAACCCATGCTACTTTGAAAAACAAACCTACCAACTAGTGTTCAATATTTGTTTACAGTTATTTTATCTTCAGTATAAATGTACATAGTCAAAATGTTCTGTTCTGAAGTTATATGGATTCGTTCAGTTTTCCTCTCTCAGTGTGCTGTATTATTCATTTGAAATACAGATAGATTCAATTTTTTCTGCTTATACTTAATTTGAGTACCGTTTCCTTCATCTGTGTAGATTTTATTTAATTTTCATTTTTGTGTGTGTCAAACATTGCTGTCATTCCAAAAGTCAAAACCATTCACAGGTTGCGCTCACAAAGTGTCACTCATCCATTCCAAATACTTCTACTCTGTTCCCACTTAAGTAAGCATTTTCATTACTTTTTGATTTATTTTCCTGTGCTTTTTTTCCCCTAAAATTAACAGATGTACACCCTTTCTTATTTCTCCCTCTATCTTATGCAAAGGGTGGTGTGCTGCATATACTTTTTTATACCTCTTTATTTTCCCTTCTAGCATGAACATTTATTAGCAAGCAAGCACAAACCAGTCACATGATCTGTGCTTTTTCAGCCCTATAAAATCTCAGCACCCTGCATCTAAGGCACTCCATCTAAAGCCTTGCATAAAAGGTCCACCTGAGGCCGATGTGACAATACTTTTTGTAGGACTAAGCATTTCTTTTAGTTTAGAATCAGAATGCACCTTGATTTTATCCTGGAAATTATATCCTAGAAATCACTCCATGTCAGTCCACAGAGATAGCTCTCATTCCTTTTTTTTACAACTCCATAATACTCCATCCTTTGAATGACCATGGATTAATGAACCAATCTCCTATGTATACATGTGTGGGTTGTAATTGTAAACACTGCTGCAATAGATCATCTTGTCCATATGCTTGTTTGTTGTTTTGCATCTCGTTGGGGGGATACCTTCAAAATACATCCCTAGAATTGGGATGGGTGGATGAAAACAAGGTAAATGAATACATAGTTCGTTAAACATTGCCAACTTTTCCTCTGTAAGGATTGCATTCCATTTGTAACATATGGGAGTGCATATTTACCCAGAGCATTCCCAGAATGTATTATATAGGTTAAAATTTTTTTCTTTGCCAATCTGATAACATTTATTATTCCTGTATCTTTTGTCAATCTTACAGACTGTGAAATCATTGAGGAAAGAGATTCTATTTTTTTAGTCATGTTTGTATCCCCAATTCCCAGGACAATGTCTGGTATAGAATAGATGCTCTAATATAAGTTGGTAGGAATATTGGGTGGCTGGTGGGAGGGCCGTTAACTGGGTGGGTGTTTAGTTGAGTGGGAGAAAGGACAGTTGAGTGGAGGAGGTCTGTATGTCTGTTTTATCAATATATGACTTTTTTGTTATACTTCTGTGCTCATTGAGACCAAATACTGTTTTATATACCATTTTAGTTCCATTTGGCCTTGCAAAGAGTAGTCACTCAGAATCTTTTGATTTTCTGAAGATGGCAGTCAGGACTATGGCCATCACCTTTGAATTCATATCTACCATAGTGCTGGGCACTTAGTACGTAGTGCTTAGCACTAAGTACTTAGAAAGTACTTAGTATTCAATTTGTCAGTCAGTCAGTCAGTCAGTTACAAGAGCGAAAAATATTATCTCCTCCAGCTTTTCATGGAGAGTGAAGCTGCTTTATCAGTTTTTTCAGCACTGAGAATAGGCTTGATTCATTCTCTCTGGACAGACATTTATTTGCTCTGAGATCGTTTAAAGAGTATTCTACTTAAATTAGCAGGTATTTTAAGAATGGATGGGCGTTCTGTAGTCTTGTAATTATTCACTGGATCATATGATCAGGGGACAAATTTTGCTTTGGAATCAATGTCTAACACCCCACCTTTGGAGGTTGTTTCATGATCAGGCAACAGAACTGGCTGGAAGGAATTCATCTAGGAGTCGATAGAGGACATACTTGTTAAATGACTCACATCCTGAAATACCTGTTTTTAACCATCTCTTTTTATTTTCTTCCACTAATGAAATGAATAGCAAATTCTTCTCACACTGATATTATAAAAAGAAAGGAATCCTAATTTTTAAGATATGTTTTCTTTTCTTTTCTTTTTTTTCCCCTTTTTGGGTTTATTATGCGTTTTGGGATCTTAAGAGAAAATGTTCGTAATGAAGCTTAGACCAGAAGACAGGATGCTGTGTCATGTGGATAAGAATGTGTAGAGACATAGCTTCCACTGAATAATGTCTTTTCCCAGGTCATTTACATCCTGGTCATGTGTTCTTGTGCAAAGGTAGCATTTTCCCATCCAGATCCAAGACACAAGCTGTCGTTATCGCCGCTGGTTGGTATTAAGGAATCATGCCTGGGTGGGGTGGGGTGAAGGCAAGCTGAATTATAAAATGCCTTCCTTTGAAGTCAAATCAATTTTTATTCTTAATCTGTGAGCATGAGATGGGAACAAATAACTTCTGAGTGAAATAAAGATATCTTAGGCTGTCAAGATTTGCCTTATCAGTCTGAAGAGGTGGGTTTCCTGTTAGCAACTGGCAGTTGCCTGAGGAAGTGTGAAAACAGCCTGCAGGACAAGGACTTGTAGCTCTGGCTGTATCGAGTTCCTATTTGCTCCTTTTCTTCATTCCCTACTTGAGACTCTGCCAGGTCCAACTTTAAAACATTTGCAGGCCAATAGGAGCGTATACAGGGAGTCTCAGAAGTCATTTCTTTGGGAAGGAGGAGTTTTATGGTGCAAAATGGTTGTTCTGTTGCCAAAACACCAAAGGAAATAGGGTATTTTCTAGGAACTTCACAGGGGGCCTTCACAGCGAATTCTTCATGTCAGTCTCCAAAGCAGAAGCCTTTTATTGGCGCTGGTTGGCCACCGTGGAAGAATCCACGTTTCCCAGGTTAATTTCTCCTTTAAAAATAAAGCCAAGGGGCTTCCCTGGTGGCGCAGTGGTTGAGAATCCGCCTGCTGATGCAGGGGACACGAGTTCGTGCCCCGGTCGGGGAGGATCCCACATGCCGCGGAGCGGCTGGGCCCGTGAGCCATGGCCACTGAGCCTGCACGTCCGGAGCCTGTGCTCCGCAACGGGAGAGGCCTGCGTACCGCAAAAAAAAAAAAAAAAAAAAAAGAAAAAAGAAAGCCAAAGTAGACAGTTCTATGAACAAATTGAATAAACCTTTGAGTTTGGGGTATAGCACTAGAGTATGTTTTCTCCCCTAAGACAAAGCCAAAGGAAGAGAGCCTGTGCTATTTCTTGGATCTCTTTGGGCAGATGATTACTTCTGGGCAGGGAGAAGATGACAAGGCCTGTGCAGTTTTGGCTCACTTGAAAATGCTTTAGGAAACACCACTGTGTATTCTCTGCCCGTTCTCCTGGAATGTGTAGAATCGCACCATCGCCAGGCAGCCCCTTGGAAGCTGGCCAGCCCTGCCTCCTCCTCATCCAGATGGAAACCCGGAGGCCCATCTCACAGGACTGTTGATGGACCCAAGGTCACTCGGCTCTGATTGGTGGCAGAGCCGGAATGGTACCCAGAGGTTTCCAGCATTTCAACACAAAGGGCATCCATTAAGAACAGAGTCCTCCCTACCTCTTCTCCCTCCTGTCCTGCAAATAAACTGTGAGAACACACTGCCCCTGACTGGCCGTGTCCAGGGAGAGATTACTACACAGATGCCTTTCGTGGTTTGGGGGACCAGCAGGTGGGCCTGGGCCGAGGACTCCCCTTCCTGCCACCCTGCCTCCCCCAGCACCCACCCCCCTTGCGTTAATGTGACTCTATCTCCCTGTTTGAGCTCAGTGATCCCACTTCTATGGGGATCCGTACCATGACTCCTCTGAGCAAACCAAGCCCCCTCCATAATGAATTCTCCTTCTATGGTGAGCTCTCTGACCGCAGTTATCCCGGTTGCAATTTTATATTGATTTCTGTGATTCTTTGGTTTGTCTCTCCCTCTAGACTCCGAGTTCCGTAAGATCAGTAGCTTTGCTCTTCATATTCTCTACCGTGTCCACGGCACCTAGCCTGGCACTTAGTGGGCAGATGTATTCACTTCCTAGGGCTGCTCTAACAAAGTACCTATATACTGGGTGACTAAAGCAACAGAAATTTACTCTCTCACACTTCTGGTGGCCAGAAGTCTGAAATTAACGTGTCAGCGAGGCCGCACTCTCTCTGAAGGCTCTCGGGGCGATCATCCCTTTCCTGTTCCAGCCTCTGGGGGTTGCTAGAAATCCCTGATGTTCCTTGGCTTGTAGGCACATCACTCCAGTCTCTGCCTCTGTTGTCACATAGCATCCTCCCTGCGTTTCTTCACATTATCTTCCCTCTGTGCACGTCTCTGTTTCTAAATGCCCCTCTTCTTGTAAGGACACTGGTCTTTGGATGAGGGCTCAGCCTAATGGTTTTGTGACTCCTGTATTAGTTTCCTTGGGCTGCAATAAGAATGATCACATACTTGGAGACTTAAAACTATAGACTTCCTCTTCTCACAGTTCTGGAGGCCATAAGTCTGAAATCAAACTGTCGGCAGAGCCACGCACCTTCCAAAGGCTCTAAGGAAGAATCCTTCCTTGCCTCTTCTAGACTCTAGTGGTTGTTAGGGATCTTTGGCATATCCCTTGACTGGTAAATGCATCTCTCCAATCTCTGCCTGCACCTTCACATGGCCTCTCCACTCTATGTCTGTGTGTCCTCTCTTTTCCTGTAAGGACATCAGTCATTGGATTAGGGCTCACCCTAATTCAGTATGACCTCATCTTAACTTGATTACATTTGTAAAAATCCCATTTCCAAATAAGGTCACAGGTTCTGAGGTTCTGGGGGCGGGGCGTGAATTTTGAGGGGATACTATTCAACCCAGCATGGTAGGCAATTACACATTTGTTGAATAAATGATAATGCCTTGGCCTCCGGCAAGTCTCGGCCGAGGAGAACTGCGTGGTCACGTCTGAGCAGAGGCGAGTCTGACATCCACTCCAGTGGAGTTTCGGGGGGTCAAGGTCTGTGTTGACAGAAATGAAAAACCTCACCAGAGCACTTCACCCCCTCTTAAAAGACCCCTCAAGATTGCTTTGCTGTCTGTCTGCCCTCTGCAGCATGTTTTTAATGTCTATTTAAATGCAAATTTTGACTTTCTGTCTGTAATCATATAAAATGTTTAGTGCTAAATTTTTAATCAGGAATGTAGTTTTATAGAGAGGTGGTAAGGGAGTGGTAGGCCACACATAACAGAACGAAGCATCCCAGGCATATGATTCCTAGCGCACGGAGCTCTGACCTCTGCTTCCCATTGAGTTGGGAAACCCCTGTCTAGCTCAGCAGGCTGCTTTCGAAAAGATGTGTCATGCTTCTAGGCGTGCCCCGTGTATTGTCCCTAATCCTAGTACTTGATTGTCCTTTAACGCTGCAGAAGGCCATCAGGTACTGTCTTCCTGTGTCCTCTGGTCTCCTCTGAGTCCCCACAGACCATGGGTGTGGAAAGAGGGGCTCTGCCCTGGTCTAGTCTAAGATGATGGCTCATTTGTCAAGATGAGGCTGGAGGCTCGGCCACCAGAGCCTCTGTTGTTTGGGACGGTGGCTGCCAGCAGCAGATGTCTGTCAGCCCCTCAGTTCCCTGCAGCCTTTGAGCTCCATCTGCCCCGAACTGAAGCGCAGCTGCCAGCTCATCCCCCTCTGCCCTAGCCTGTTCACCTCTAAGGAAGCCTGAGGCTCCACGCACCTCGGCCTGTTTGGAAGAGGGCTTCCCAGACCCGGCAACCCTTGGTGCCACCGTCCTCGACAGCTCCCTGGGCATCTTTCTGTATTTTCCCGATGGTGTGTTTAAAGTAGCCCTGATCATGTTTGTTGAGAAAGGTCGGAACTGCAGTCCGTCACTTTGGTCTCGATGTCCCCACTCATCACATCAGGGGTATCAGACTGCACGCAGCTGTCTCCCAGGTGGGCCATCTGATGGTGTGGGTGTGTGTACACAGTCTCCCATTTCTAAGTAGGCTGTTCAACTGCCTCAGGGCCTTTGCAGTGGCTGTTCCCTAGTCCTGGAATGCTCTTCCCCATGGGTCAGCTGGCTGCTCATCCTTCAGACCCCAGCGCAGATGTCACCCCTTCCAGGAGGCCGCCCTTCCACTCCCCGATTAAAGTATACAGCCCCCTATCATATGTGATCTGAACATCCTCTTTATTTCCCTCCTTGCCATTATCCCAATGTATAATTATCAGATTTATAAAGTCTCTTGAATGGTTCTTTAGGAAGCTTACTCCTCCTAGAGTATGCAGGAGGGTTCAAGGGTGGGAGCCGCTGTGCAGACATGGCAGTAAGGGGGCAGGGTTGGAGTCTGTAGCTTTGATCCCACTGAGAGAAGACGGGCCCTGGAAACAGAAAGTAGCAGCTGAGAAAGAAGTAATTAGACACATGTGATCACTTTTACCACCGTAGATGAGAAGAGCTGGTGATTGCATGTTAGGACTGCAGAGGAGGGAGCACGATGCCTGGCTTCCCAAACTGGATATCTGAGTGGATGGGGGGGGCCTTTGTGCTGAGCATAAAGAATAGGTTGGAGCGGGGAGATGATGAGCTCATTATGGAAATGGTGGGTTTGGCACTCCTGTAAGAGACCCAGCTGAGGTTTAGACATAGGTGTCTGATTGAGAGTTCATCAGAGGGGTGAGGGTGCTTGAAGCCATGGGGATGGAAGGTGCTTCCCTGGGAGAGAGGCAGAAAGAAAAGATAAGGTCCAAGAATTAGGGTTGCTGTACATCCCAGGGAATCGGGCGATTCCTGCCATATGCCTGCTGCTTCAGCTTCATTTCCAGTAGCGCCCGTTTCATTGTCAGTCTGTCCCAGTTTGGAAAGTAAATTATGTGATTGCCCTACCCAAGCAAAAGGCTGGGGAAATCCAGAGTTTCTAGGAGGGCAGAGAAAGAACCCGCTAAAAAACAGAGCATGGGCAGAGGTGTAGGAGGAAAACCAGGAGCGTGTTATATTGTGTAATGGATGTCAAGGGGATAGAATTTACAGGCTGAGAGGCAGTAATGCATGTCAGATATTTCACAGAGGTAGAGCCATGTAAGGATTTGGACACACCGTTGGATTTAGCTACAAGGAAAGTATGGGTGATGTTGTCATGATGAGGACAGGCAGATGCCAGATGGTGGTGGGTTTGAGAACTGAGTGGAAAGTGAGAAAGTGGAGACAGTCAGTCTCACTAAGCTTTGCTGTGAAGGAAGGGAGAAACTTCAGATGAGCAGGCAGACGTAGGCATGAGATCAAGAGGAGGTCATTAGATGGAGATACTTGGGTGTCTCAATACTGGGAAAAGGCCAGCAGGGGTCTGAGGGTGACTGCTTCAGGAGGGAGAGTGTTTTTCTGGGGCTCATAAGGGACAGAGAGGATGTGCGAGAAAGGACACCTTCCCCCGTGTGATAGAAGAAAGTTTGGGTATGAGGAAGTCCATAGTCTTTAGAGCAGGCATTTGGAGAGCGTTGGTCTCCGTTGGCGTTTATTATCTCTTTTGCAGTAGGAGGCCTCTGACAGGTTGGGGAGACCAAAGATGTGAGGAGAGCAGACAGTGCTTTAAATAGCCATATGGAAAATGGGGGAGGAAATGTGCTCATTCAGAAGAGTTTTCTTGGGCGCCTTCTGTGCTCTAAGCCCTGGGAATCCAAGTGTGACTACAACAGTCAAGTTGATCCTTTCTTCTCCTTGGGAGGGGGCTGGTAGCCATGGTGCAGGCAGTGCTGGGCACAGAGGAGGCTGTGGACCCCACGCTCAGAATGATGTAGGTCCGCGTGGTGCGTGGTTTTCTTTATTCCAATAAAGAACAGCTCAGTAGCTTTGGTCTAAACCCAGAGGAAACCAGCAGCTGGATGGTCTAGAAATGGAAGCACAGAGGGCATATGAGTTGAAGTTCTAGGGGGAAAATAAATCGTGGTTAAAGCTATGGACCATTAAATCAAATCTGGATGTGGAGTAAAGTGCCCATTTAGGCCGTTTCTCCCTTTCTTTTTTCTTTATTCCTTTGGACAAGCATTGCTATAGTGAATGTCCTTGAACAAATCTCTTTGGGGGTTTAGACAAGTATTTCTCTAAAATACATCCTAAGGAGAGGAATGTGGGGTTCGAAGGAGAACACATAATACATTTTAATAAATATTGCCAAATTGCCTGTCACAAGTGCTTCACCACTGTGCACTCCCATCAGCAGCACTCGGAAGAGCCTCTTTGAAGGCACCCTTGCCAACACTGGATGGTATCAATCTTTCTAATTTGAACTAGTTCAATGAGGAAACAAGAGGCCCTCACATTCTTTTTTTTTTTTTTTTTTTTTTTTTGTGGTACGTGGGCCTCTCACTGCTGTGGCCTCTCTTGTTGTGGAGCGCAGGCTCAGCGGCCATGGCTCATGGGCCCAGCCGCTCCACGGCATGTGGGATCCTCCCGGACCGGGGCACGAACCCGTGTCCCCCGCATCGGCAGGCAGACTCTCAACCACTGCGCCACCAGGGAAGCCCGGCCCTCACATTCTTATGTGCATTGCAGGCATCCTTCTGTGGGCTTGCAGGGAGACTTATGGTCACAGTGATGATCGAAGACATATTTTAGAGGACACATAAGAGAGAAGAGACGATACCTGCAAGGTTGGGGTTGGGGGCATGAGGGAAGTTACTGGAGGAAATAGGATGAGAGACAAGAGGACTGATATAGTCAGATGGAGGGGTTAGATTCTAGAGACATGTCAGGAGTGACGCATGGGGTCTTGGTGATCCTTCGGGGAAGCAGGAGAGAGAGGTCAGAGCTGGTGGAGGTTGGCAGCTTGCTGGTTTGAGTGACTGTACTAAACTCTCTTCCCAGGAGGGATAATGCAGAAAGAGATGCAGGTTTGGGGGCGGCAGGGTGTAATGAGCTCTTTTCCAGCATCTGGGCTGCACCTGTTGGATGTCAAATTCTATCCATTGATATCTCCTAGGGCTAGGGCTCTCCAAACGTTTTCTATAAAGGGCCAGGTAATAGGCTCATGAGCCATAGGGTCTTCATTTCCTCTCAGCCCCGCCGTAGTAGCATGAAAGCAGCCAGGGATGATAAATGAATGGATAGGCCTGGCTGTGGGCCCAGCCGCTCCACAGCATGTGGGATCTTCCCAGACCGGGGCACGAACCCGTGACCCCTGCATCGGCAGGCGGATTCTCAACCACTGCGCCACCAGGGGAGCCCCTGGCTGTGTTTTTATAAAACTTTATTTATGGCCACTAAAATGTGTACCTCATATAATTTCCATGGCATAAAATATTATTCTTCTTTTGATTTTTCCCCCAACCATTTAGAATTGCAAAAACCCTTCTTAGCCTGTGGTTTGTACAAAAACAAGCAGTCCGCCGGTGGCCCGAGAGCTATAGTTTGCCAACCCCTATCCTAAAGCATAGCGTGGTGCCTGCAACATGATAAACATCCATTTCGTGTCGTGGAAGAAAGAGAGGGAGGGGCGTAATTCGTCTTTGCGCTTTCTTCTTCCTGCAGAGTGGGAAAGGAGCCGCATCGGAGAGTAAAATGAACAGTGGATTTGGTGTCCGTAATGAGCCTCCGCTAATGGATGGCGTGACCTTGAGCCTCAGCTATCTCATCTGTGTAATGGGGAGAAGCCGGGCTTCACTGAAGGGGTTGAAAACAGCTCACAGTCCCAAGCACATTGACAAGGGCAAGTTATTCCCTGAAGCAGGAGTCAGGGCACAGGTGACCTGGAAAAGTCTAAACCCTGACAAGCCAGCATGTAGGCAGTGGCCAGCTCTGGCTCAGCTGCAGAGGCAGCTCATTCCCAAGAATGGGCAGGAGTGTTGGACATCCAGTGCCCACAAAGTGCGTGGAGGCTGCCTGGTGACTTGGCGACACGAGCTGGCTGATTCTTGCGCTTTCTCCAAAAGAAGCCTACAGTATGAGTTTCACTCCCCACAATCCTGGTTAATATTGCAAGAAGATCTGGCTTTATTATTTTTAAATTGAGGATTTTAATGCAGCCTGGATGAAGTAGGTATCAAACCTGAGTGATGTTATGGCCACAGTTAAACTAAAGCTGGATCTCTTAAACTTGGCATCCTTTACCTCTCCCCCTCCTCTGCCAGACACCCTTACACAAGATGCCATGTGGTGTGGGGGACACAGAGGCACAACGTGTGTCTTTTCTTTCTGTCCTGAGGCCATCTGTGCAGTGATGTAGTTTTCTTTTTCCATCTTGCTCCCTTTACTTGGTAGGGACAAGATCGGTGCACTGAATATACTACACGGCCCCTAGAAAAACAGCACAGTAGACAAGATAAGTTCAGTGGTTACAACCAAAGATTTTAAACCAATCGTCAAGAAGTTACTCTGGGGGTTGGGGGATCTGTGTTGTTTTTGTTGTTGTTGATGTTGCTTTTTTGTTTTTAAACAGAATGGATCCTCTACTGCACAGGGGTTTTAAGGGAAAAGACAGTTTCTCCTTCTCTGTGGTACATTTACTGCTGCTGTCACTCTCCTGCTCCAAAATGTTTCTGTTTCATCGCCATTCATCTTTGCTGATTGGTTTTGCTTTTCTTCTTCTAAGATGCTGCTAAATTTGATTGTAAAGTTTTGTTTATTCATTGGCACTCAGTTGAACAGTGCTGGATCATTAATCTAACTATTCAAGGTTAACCATGCTTTATGCTGAAATTGCCTTTTATGGAACAGACTCCAAGGTTTTGCAAGAGTTGAGTGCTACCTCATTTTTGACATTTCAGCAATGAATCCTGTTTGAAATGTGATTTGAATCCAACCATCATCTTATTTGTGGAGAAAGATAAATATAATATTACAAATATTGCAGCCAAACTGCCTTCCTCCTGTACCTCCAGCATATTCCACGATTCAGCTAGCTTTTGCCAGGGTGGCACCGAGCAATGTCATTCCTACTGTACTTCTGTCTTGCATTTTTCTCCCTGTGTGTATTTCCCTCCCAGAAGGCTTAAACGTGTTTCCTTTATATCTCACATGAGTTGTACAGGGCTTCTCAAGAACGTACATGGAGGAAGAAATGGAGCTCACACGATTACTCCTGCACCTTGTTGTAGAATCTTTAGGATTTTACAATAAAGGACTTTAGAGGTCACCTAATTCATCTAGTTATGCAATCACAGAATTTTGTCTTTGAAGGAACAAATAAAGAATTTAATCTCCCAGGCCTCTTTGGAAACGTGTGAACAAGTTTTTAAGTGCCTCTGTCTCATAGTGTTTGGATGTGGCGTTTTAATTAAAAATTGAGGCAGCAAGCTTTGCTGTTTCTTATGATCTGCTATAGCCTGCAGTTCCTACCTAACCCTGTGGAGCTCTCATTCAGCCCATGTCCTGGAATGCTTGTTTTCTAGCTGAAGAGTGCCCATCCCTGAGAGCTAGCCTGCAGGCAGCCACCCTTAATAAACTCACACTGGAGGTGGCACCATTTCTGTATAAGTTATAGGCATATCCAAGTTTGTCTTACTCACCCTCCTTCCTGTGTGCTGTCCATAAATGCTCCCCATCTCTCCTTATAGAAGCCTGCCCTTCGAAAGCTTCTCAAACTCACATTTACCGTAAAATGTTAATGGACGGATAACACTCAACCTCACTTGGGTATTCACATGGGAAAATGCTAATGGCGTGGATAAGATCAAACCAGTAGATCAAACCAGGCTTCTTTGTTTGTATAATGGAGATTATCAGTGTTGCCTGGTGGTTAGGGACCTGGGTCTGGGTTCACATCCTGACTCTGCCACTTACCCGCTGAGTTCATTCTGTAACTTAACCTCTTTTTGCCTCAGTTGTCCCATCTTAAAAATGGGGATAATAATAAGCCTATCTCATAATGCTGTTGTGAAAACTCAGCAAGTTAATGATCGTAAACCTCTTAGTACAGAGGCTGGAGCATCACAAGTTCTCAAACAGTTGTTAGCAACAAGGCAAGGAAATGATCCCCTTGCTGTAAAATATCAAATTCTATTACCAGGTGGCTGAAATGCTAGTTTGGGGAATAGTATGTCCATGAGATCATCGTGTGGTACAGCCTCCCATTAACTACCCTTGGGAATTCCATTTTGGGACACATTTTTCAACTTCATCTGTCTGGCATGTTCTCGTGATCATATGATCATAGGTCAAACTTATGGCAGCTTCATTTGGGCAGGCCACTTTGGCCGGACAAACTAACACCCATAGGAGTAATTCCTACACTCTTGTGTGGGCCTTTCCTTAACCTTTGAGATTATTTCCTACTGTCAGTTCTTATCCATTTCTTATTGTGTATTAGCATGAGTGAGTCCAAGTCCTTCTCCATTCATTCAGCGGATAATTATTGAATATCTACTTAGTCCCAATGATGTCAATACAGCAAACACAATGCCTGCTCTTATACAGCTTATGACCTAGTGGGAGGGACAGAAAAGCAACCACAAAAATGGACACATAAATAAAGCAATCACAAGATGTGAAATGTATGTGAAAGAAAACCAAGGCATCACAAAGAGAAACACAAGAAGTTCTTTCAATATCTCTAGTTCCTAAAACAGTGTCTGACACCTAGTAGATACTCAGTAATTATTTGTTAAATAAATGTTTGTAGTAGATGGGATATTTTGGGTAGGGAACTCCACAAAGTTCTCTGAGGAGCTCTTTGAGTGGAAAATGAAAGAGCTATTCATGAGAAGAGAGAGGGAGGAAGGGTAGTGTTGATGGTGAGAGAGGCAGAGAGCTGGAAAGAGCTTGGCTTGTTTGAGGAACTGCAGATTAAAGAATCTGTATGGTTGAAGGGTGCAGAGAATAGGGTTAGGGTTGTGGGAGGTGCCCAAAGATGAGGCTTGAGAAGTACCCAGAGGCCATGTAGTGGGGCTCACAGTGAGGTTTGGGAGAGGCACTCAGCCTTTATCTGCACTGCAAAGAGAAGTGATGGAAGGCTTGGTACAGTCAAGTGACCACCCCAAACTTGAGCCTTTTAGGTCCAGTGACACTGAAGGATGCACACCTTGTCTTGAGAGTAAGGGGATTTTATAAGGCCAACTATGACTTTCAGTTACAGCCTTGATCACATCACTAACCTCCTATGAGGTTCCATATCCCTAGTTTCCAGTGGGATAAAAGAAGTTAAGAGACACAGCTTCCCTGTCCTATTGTGGCACAAACCCACGTGCCTGTGGTGGGTCTCATTTGCATGATGTTGTCATCGTGCAACTTGACTTATATTTACAAATCTTGCTCATAGGGGAAGACCCATCTCAGAAGTGAGAGGACTTGATCAGGAAAAACCTTTTAAAGAGAGAGGTCTAAAACATAAAGCCATTCACATCAACTTAAACTCAAGATATTCAAGGTGATAAATCTGCTTACAGGCTCAGAAAACAATCACCAGCTCAAGGTTATTGGAAAGGAAGCAAAGATCAGGCCTGCTCAGCTGCTTTGGCTACCTGATTATTATATTATTAACCTCTTTGCACTCAGTATTCTAAACTCCCTGAAAGTAAGGTGTGTTTGTTGCTTGAGTGTAGAGTGAGCACCTGTCAGTTCTGCAGCCCAGAATTCATTCCCCCTACTTCTGTTAGGGCCCAGGTTCCTTCAGGGACCTCCCCCCCACCATCACTCTTGGCTCCTGTGACTTCTGGTCCAGCTCCCACTATGTCAGTCTCCAGGGAGGGAACATGTGACTTACACCTGCCAATCAAAGCAGCGTGAACCCCGGTCATCAAGATTGTTGGAAGCTGAACACCTGTACCCACTGGAACCAGTACCATGAAGTCTGTGGGATTTTAAAATTTTACTTGAACTTGGGAGGATATAGGGCCAAAGCTGCTTGCAGCCATCTTGGCACCATGTGGAATCTAAGAGTGAAACCCACATTCCTGGAGATGCAATCATGAGAGAGAGAAAAAAACAAGACCCAAAGATATCATTTAAAAGGTCCCTGAAGCCAGCCAAGCCTGAATTCCTCTACACCTTGAGCTATTCAGCTACCTGAACTAGTAAATTTTCCCTTTGTTTTTTTTTTCTTCTTAATCCAGCTTGGCTTTGCAGTTTTTGCCAGTTGCAACTGGGAGAGGTTTTTTTGTTTGTTTGTTTACGGTACGCGGGCCTCTCACTGTTGTGGCCTCTCCCGTTGTGGAGCACAGGCTCCGGACGCACAGGCTCAGAGGCCATGGCTCACGGGCCCAGCCGCTCCACGGCATGTGGGATCCTCCCGGACCGGGGCACAAACCCGTGTCCCCTGCATCGGCGGGCGGACTCTCAACCACTGCGCCACCAGGGAAGCCCCAACTGGGAGAGTTTTAACTTTTGTGGAGTCTCATTAGTACTTTTAGAGCACCATGGGGGACTCAGGATGTGCACACCACAGGGACCTGGATGAAGGGTTGCCGTTTTCATTCTTTTCTGTTCCTGGAAGCACTGGCAGGGAAAAGGAGAGAGTAATGTAAGAATAGAGACAAACGCACACAGGACTCTGCAGAGAGAGTGTGTGTGTTGTCAGCGCAGACTAGCTGTCGCCACATGGCCTTTGCTTGTTGTTTAAAAGACTTTTCAATCATTAACCAACACCGTATTTGTTTTTCCTTGATAGTGTTCAAGAAAATAAGATCATTAAATACATCATTATGAAAGCAGACACCTGGCTTTCGAAATATTAGATTTCTTACTTCCATCCCCTCTGTGGCTCGATTCCCACAACTTTAAAATGAAAGTCCACTTACTCCAATTACTAGTCTAAGAACCTGTGATGTTTTGATCTTGAGTTCCTCCCTCCAGGCTATGGTGTGAGGGTGGTGTATTAACAAGCACCCAAAACTGAGTGACAGAAGTAAACACGAGATAGGTTTTTCTCTGTGCCCATCAATGATGACCAGCCTGCTCAGACATTCAGCTCAGGTTACAGCTGCCAGACAAATGACCCTGGGCCAGAAGGCACAGGGACGCCGCGGGCATGAGGCTGCACCCAGGAGAAATCAGCCTGTGGACCAGTAAGGCTTGTGATAAAAATTGATGCTGCATTCTCCAGCTTTGGGATCCTGGGATTGTACCTCTTCAGATGACTTACAAGGACTGCCGTCTGAGTCACCATCTCAACATTTCTGGCAGAAATGCAACAGTGCTGGGGAAGCGTGGCTGGTGGATGATTCGTCACCTCTTTGGAAGGCCAAGCAAAGTGTGTTTGGGCTGAACTGCTTTAGGTCTGGGACTCTATCTGTCCGTCTTCTCATGGCTGAGAAGTGAGGGATGCGTGGGAACAGCCCGGGCTGAGAGCACTGTCTCCTCTGTTATCCTTTAGTGGACGCTAATCTATTAATTAGAACGTTTGCCGTAATCATGGGCGCTTTATGCCTGTGTACATTAGTGTTTCTATTTATGCTCGTGCATTAGATATATTTGCATATCCATAAACCCAAGTCTTTCCACTTAGCTCTTAGAGGTGCCCTTCTAATTATTTTCCGGCTCAGAAGTGGAAAGTCAAAATCTGCCCCCCTCACCCCAAATTCTGAACTTGAGTGAAGTTGTATTAATAACATTGACCTTAGGGACAGTTCAGGGACCTAGTGTTTTACTTTGAGAAAAGTATTTATTATTACATCTGTTAATTTTTGAAAAAATGTATTGAGTGCTTCAAGTATACCAGGCACTGTGTTAGTTTCTGGGACTAAAACAGAACACAAAATAGAGAATGTCTCTGCCCTCATGGAACATTTAATTTACTGGGCGACTGAAATAAATAAATATGTAAGAAACAGGTGGTTATGATTTAAATTGTGATTTAAATGAAATGAAAATAAACTATGGATTAACATTAGTTGATGTGACAGTAAGTGGCTAGGTGGGGTTTTAAACTTGGGGGTTAAAGATGGCTTTTACAAAGAGATAACTTTTAAGCTGAAATTTACACAACAAAAGAGAAACACATGTAAATATCAGGGGGGAAGCATTTCAAGCTGAAGGAAGAATTAGCACAAAGACTGTAGGGTGGGAAGGAGCTTACATTGGTACTGGAACCAAGACGGAGCAGGTGCTGTGACTTTGCATGGAGGGAGAGCAGAGTGTGAGATGTACTTGGAGAGTTGAGTGGGTAATAGATCTCATAGACGAGGGTTTGTCAACTTTGGCACTATTGCTATTTTAGCCCGGTTAGTTCTTTGATGTGGGGCCCTTCTGTGCACCGCAGGATATATTCCAGCATCCTTGGCCCCCACCCACTAGATGCCAGGACACTGCACTTCTGCAGCTGTGACAAGCACAAGTGTTCCCATACATTGCCATACGTCCCCTCCAGGCATGGCAAGGCCTCCCTCGGTTGAGAGCCACTGAAGTTGGATTTGCAAGCCTCTGCCTCTGAGAAGTTTGTATTTTTTTCTGAGTTCCATTGAAAGGCAGTGAACATTTTAAACAGGAGGGTATCATGATTTGATTTACATTTTTAAAAGATCACTAGGTCTATTATGAACCAATGGATGGTAGGAGGGCAAAAGTGGAAGAAAAAATAATCATCGCCCCAGAAAGAGGTTATAATGCTGTGATGAGAGGTGATAGCCATGGAAACAAGTTCTGTTTTGGGTAAAGTCACAGAACTAATTTATGAACTGGGTGGACCGGATGGGCAGGGAGAGAAGGAGAAGATGGAAGAGAATTCCTAGATTTTTTTTGGAATAACAAATAAGATACCTTTCCTGTCTTCAAGGCGCTCACACTGAAGGGAGGGAAAACAAATATATATATATATATAATATATATACATATATATATATGGTGCTTATTATGATGTGCTCTAATAAATGCATATACAAAATGTGGCAACACTGAGGAGTGAATAATTCTTTCAGGGAAAGTCATGACAGGTTGCTCAGAGGCTGTAAAACTTTTGAAGAATAAGTAGGATTTTTCTAAGTGGAGAAGCCATAGGAGGTAACCCTTCTCCAACATTCCATACTGTTGTCCGGAAAATTATGCCCAGAGTAATGCTGTCCTATGTCTTGAGTGGGAAGTTAGCAGAAGCATCCTGCAAACTGTTGTCTTTGAAAAAACTATTTTCTAAATTTGTGGGTCAAAGCAGCCTTTTGCTGGTGAAGCTGTGTTTAAGATGTTTTGCCAGTGTTTTCACTTAAAAGAGGACAGTCTTATTTTGTTTTTATTGAATTTCAAAAGAAGCATGTGCTGTAAGAAGTAGAGTTACACAGTATTTCTAGGTAATTGTTTTCTGGATCACAGAGTATCTTAAGTACATCAAATCCTATAGTTTAATAGTAGTAATATGGTTTCACTAAGAAACTAGAGCTAACAAATTTTAGATTGTTCATTTGAACCTCAGGAGCAATAATTATTGTTTTCATTTGTGTAAATACAAAGATATAAAGTTAAAGCTAAATTTTATCATGTTCTATGGAGTCTTAAAGGTCAAAATATATAGTCCTTATGGAATATGGTAATATCCCCTTTGCTTCGCTCTTGGTGTTGTGGAAACTTTCCCTGAGAACTCATAGACGGCCCCCCTCCACCTCATTAATGAGATGCAGACAGTGACTCAGAGTAGATGGCTTTCCATAAATACTTGGGGGTACTCCAGACTGAGACCTTGAAAAAGTAGGTGGTATGTTAAATTCCCTCCTTCCTTTGCAGGGAACGTCTCTCAAATTGACAAGAAAATTGGATAATAAATTAATTGTTTACAGTTTAGTAAACCATATGCACAATTGAAGTTACACATCACAGGTGTATTTTTATCAGATGAAACACCAGATGAGGGGTAAACCATTCTCCCCACCCTCTTCTGCATTGAAGGAACAGTGGACTGAAGTCTTTCATAATTGCTTGTTTCAAGATGCTCACTAAATCAGGCATGCAACTCATGACTTTTGTCTTTAAGGGATGTTGACCAGTAAACCAAGCAGGGACACTGGAGTCAATTGAGTACTCTGCCTCTCCTATACGTTCTTTGAAATGCATGTTTGGGAAGTTTTAGCAATAAATATAGTTTGCAGCCAGATGCTATTTGCTTTTTGACTGCTGGAGTTGGTATGAATTTGAGCCTACCATATGTAGCTACAGAAAATGTCACATTATTTTAAAAAGCAAATGGTTCTGAGGATCCAATCACCAGAGTTTTGAGAAATTCAATCACAGCTGTTTATATGGGGAGGGGATGGACACTGTTGCTGTCCATATATTATGTCAACATTCATCGGTGGAGCTTATGAAAGCTTGGAATATAGGGAAGGACCATTAGTCTATGCGGCCTCATGGGCATTATTGGGAGGATTATTATTAAACCTGCCCAGTTCATTTGAAAAGGGACTGCTCTTGGGCTTCCCTGGTGGCGCAGTGGTTGAGAATCCGCCTGCCGATGCAGGAGACACGGGTTCGTGCCCTGGTCCGGGAAGATCCCACATGCCGCGGAGCAACTAAGCCCGTGAGCCATGGCCGCTAGGCCTGCGCGTCCGGAGCCTGTGCTCCGCAACGGGAGAGGCCACAACAGTGAGAGGCCCGCATACCGCAAAAAAAAAAAAAAAAAAAAGAAAAGAAAAGGGACTGCTCTTTTAATTCTGTGCCACACTTGGAACAAGAGACATTTGTTGATGCTTGGATACTCACCTCCACATATCCAAACCCTTGAGGGCCCACCAAAAGCCCCACACCCTTCTTAGTTCCCTTTTAATCTTGAGAATCTCCCCTTTCTCAAAAATCTCTGCTTCTGCCAACCTCCTGTCACTTATTTCTTTCCATCTTTTCCTGCTTTCTCACCATCCCACATGGCCTCTGCTCACTGTTTCTTTGGACACACATTACCGTCCTCTTTCCTGGGTTTTGGTTTTGGGGAAGGAAATGGCTGCGTTTTACCTAACTGATCATGTTATGCTAGTGGTCCAGGTGTTTCATCGGTAAGGTGACCAGTTAACTTTGTCTTAAGTGTGGAACACTGTCGAGAGAAAAAGGGGGCTCATTTTCATAACTATGCCAGAAAGCTGGTTTACCTGGAACTGTCCTAGGTAACCTGGGAATTATGATCACCTTATGTAGGGAAGGAAGAAATGAAGTAGGAGGGATAACCTGCTATGTTGCCACCAAGAATATTGAGAAACAACTTCATTTTGGAAACTGTTTACAAGATGATTGTAAGTGTCACTCCCGGGCTTCCCTGGTGGCGCAGTGGTTGGGAGCCCGCTTGCCGATGCAGGGGACGCGGGTTCGTGCCCCGGTCCGGGAGGATCCCGCGTGCCGCGGAGCGGCTGGGCCCGTGGGCCGCGGCCGCTGAGCCTGCGCGTCCGGAGCCTGTGCTCCGCGATGGGAGAGGCCACGGCCACAACAGTGAGAGGCCCACGTACCGCAAAAAAAAAAAGTGTCACTCCCTATTAGCAGCGTGTATAACGTTGTTCGTCAGATGCTCTCAACAGTGCACTTGTGTTCACAGACTTGTGTTTCCATCCCAATCTTGAAACTATGGGATTCTGAGTTCAAATTGGGCTCAGATACTGACTCTCCATTTGACCTTGAGCAATCTGCTTAATTTCATAGTGTTTGTTTGCTCATCTGAAAACAAAAGGGATGATGCTGATCCAAACATATTGTGAAGATTAATTAGTTTCTGAAGTGCTGAGATCAACAGATGAAAGACTTTGAGTGGAAATTATCTTTTTTAAAGGAATTATCGATGTGGGTGAATAAAAGAACTTAGTGAAATGAATTATAGGCACTTGGCTGCAGGAGGGAGTCGGGGAAGAAAGAATATTACTTCTCTCAAAGAACCCCCAATTCACCCTCAAAATAACAGTGGGAAAAATTGCTTTTTTTTGTGATTCTGAAAGGAAGAAATCATGCAAAGGAAAAGAGCTAGAAGAATAGGACAATAGACACAGTTAAGACACATTTCAAAGTAACTCTCCTGGATAAACAACTAGGTACCAAAAAAAAAAAAAAAAAAAAAAAAAAAGCTCTGCCAATCCTCTGTGATTAGGTCATTAGCCAAATGCTTGTAAACCAAAATGGCTCAGCCAAGATCCCCCAAAGAGGCCTAATGGCCCATATGTCGTTAGTGAGAAGATCAGGTTAGGAATGAGAAACTATCCATTTAAAAAATCATAGCTATTTATCATCGCAAGATTACGAGCACTTATGAGTGCGTTCCTATTTAAAACCAGTTTTGCTCTTGTTACATTTGGTCTTTTCTCAAATAAATACTTGTATCGCCTCTGGTGTAGGGATAGAAAAATGAGTCTCAGAGAATTAGATGACCAGTCAATAGCCATTTGGTTGGTTAAGTGGTACAGGCAATGTTCTGGCCAAGGGCTTCTGACTCAAAAGATTCTGATCATTCCACTGTAACAGAAAAGTCTGCTAAGGATGCAGTGATAACCAGACAGCATATGGAAATGAATTATTTCCTAAGGATCACAGAAGAATTGGCATGAAGACAAGATATTTTTGTCAAAGGAAATCAAATATTCTGAGTATTAAACTAATGCAGTTTTATCATAGAAATGATGGGAAATGCCAACAGAATAGAATTTTAAAGTTCAAAGTCCGCTATGTCAAAAGCAAACGCCAAGTTCTTCTTTCTCTTTTGTCCGTGCATTTTTCTAATATAGTTATAGTCATGTTATTCCAGATTCTTTTAAAGTATAGCTTTAATGGCTCCATAACTTTCTACCTTATGGCCATTGCGTGATTATCTTGGTCTTTCCCTTACATTTTAGAGATTTAGTGTTCTGTATAAATAAAATAAATAAATAGGGCTTCCCTGGTGGCGCAGTGGTTGAGAATCCGCCTGCCGATGCAGGAGACACGGGTTCGTGCTCTGGTCCGGGAAGATCCCACATGCCGCAGAGCAACTAAGCCCGTGAGCCATGGCCGCTAGGCCTGCGCGTCCGGAGCCTGTGCTCTGCAACGGGAGAGGCCACAACAGTGAGAGGCCCGCATACCGCAAAAAATAAATAAATAAATAAATAAATAAATAAATAAAAATTACTAGATGTGAAAAGAAATGGAAAAGTATAACCCACGATCGTGAGATAAAAATAGTTAATACTGACATGACCATGATGTTGGAGTTAGCAGACAAGGACTTTAAAACAGTTATTATAACTTGGAAGAGGAATTTAAAGGAATGCATAGTCAAACAGAAATGAAATTTTTTGAATTAAAAATAAATTATTTGAAATGAAAACTTCACTAGGTGGGTTTAATAGCAGAACGGAGGCAGCAGTACAATAGATTGGTGAACATAATAAAGATTACTATAAATTATTCATTCTGGGGAACAGAGAAATATGATTAAATTATTAACAGACCAGTGACCTGTGGGACAGTATCTAGTGGTATAGCCTATAGGTAATTAGAGTCCCAGAAAGAAGAAAGGCAAATGATGTGTAAATAATAGTTGAAATTTCCCCAAATTTGGTGAAATACTTCAAAGTTTACAAATTCAAGGAGCTCAGGAAACCTCAAGCAGGGAAAATATGAAGAAAACCACACCTAGTGTGATTTTAGTATACATATCATAGTCACAGTGATAAAGGCAAAAGATTTTAAAAGATGTTGAAAGCAGTCAGGAAAAAAAAAAGAAATACATTACATATAGGGAGCATAACAATACTAATAATGGTCAACTTCTCATCAGAAACACTTGAGGCAAGAAGACGATAGGATGAACCTTTAAATGATTAAAAAAGAAACCTGCCGACCCGGAATTCTAAATTCATCAAAAATATCCTTCACAAAAGAAGGTGATATAAAGGCATTTTTAGACAAAACCAGAGATTTCATCACCATGAGACCTGAACTACAAGAAATATGTAAGGAGGATCTTCAGGCTGAAAGGATATAACCCCACGTGAACTTATATTTAAAGACAGGAATGAAAAGCATTGGACATGATAATGTATGTGGATAAATATAAAAGACTATAATATTTCTTTTGTTATTTTTGAAAATACATATAACAGTTTAAAGGAAGAATGATATCACTGTTTTGGGGGGGTTATGACATATGTAGACACAAAGGATGAGCATGTTAAATCTATATCATTGAAATCTTTTTACACTTTACAAGAAGTAGTATGTTTTAATGCTAAGTAGACTATGCTGTGTTAAGGATACATATTTAGTCCCCAGAGCAACTACTAAAAATAATACAAAGATGGATAGTTTAAAAGGTAGTGGAGAGGGACTTCCCTGGTGGCGCAGTGGTTAAGAATCCGCCTGCCAATGCAGGGGATACAGGTTCGATCCCTGGTCCGGGAAGATCCCACATGCTGCAGAGCAACTAAGCCCATGTGCCACAACCACTGAGCCTGTGTGCTACAACTACTGAAGCCCATGCACTAAGAGCCTATGCTCCACAACAAGAGAGGCCACCACAATGAGAAGCCTGCACACTGCAATGAAGAGTAGCCCCCGCTTGCCACAACTACAGAAAGCCGACATGTAGCAACAAAGACCCAACGCAACCAAAAATAAATAATAAAATTGATTCTTTAAAAAAAAAGGAGAACTTTATTATTTAAAAAAAGGTAGTAGAGAAACTAAAATGGAATAATATAAATTTTAGTTAACCCCAAAGAAAACTGAAAAGAATAGAGAAACAGCAACAAAACAACAGCAACAAAAATAAAGGATAAATAGAAATAAAGAGTAAATATAAACCTAAGTTCAGCTATACCATTAACTGCACTAAATGTAAATGGACTAAACATTCAAATTAAAAGAACAATCTTCTCAGACTGTTTTTGTTAAAAAAAGCCAACTATATGCTGTGTACAAGAAACCCACTTTAAATAAAAAACACAAAAACATGTACTATGAAATAAAAGGACAGAGAACAAAATATACAGTAAACATAGCAAGCACAGGAAAAGCTATATTAATGGCTTTTATTAATATCAAAACAGTATACTTCAAGACAAGGAGTATTACCAGACATAAAAGGGAAATTTCATAATGAAAAATATCAAGTTGTCAGGGAGACATAATAATCATAAATGTTCATGCCTCATAACAAAGCTTCAAATAAGTGAAGCAAAAATGTACAGAACAAAAATTAACAGTAAGTAAAGATGATATGAACAACACTTTATACCAACTTGACCTAATGGCATTTGTAGAATAGTATATTCAATAACTGCAGATTATACGTACTTTACAAGTGCACATAACATATTCTTCCAAGATCTTAATCCATTTCAAATTTTGAAATATTATTGAGTATATTTTGTGACAATAGTGAATTAAATTAGGAGTCAGTAATAATAATATATCTAGAAAAGTCTGAAAGTTTTGGAAATTAAATAGCACACCTCCAAATGACTCTAGGATTAAAGAAGATATCATGGGGGAAATTATATTTTGAATTGAATGACAATGAAAGACAACATGTCAAAATTTAGGGATGCATTGTATGTATATACCATATCTTCTTTATCCATTCATCCATCGATGGATGGAGACTTAGCCTTATCTTGGCTATTGCAAGTAACACTGCAATGAACATAGGGATGCATGTATCTTTTTGAATTAGTGTTATTTTATTCTTCGAATAAATACCCGGAAGTGGGTAGCTGGGTCATATGTTAGTTCTATTCTTAATTTTTTGAGGAATCCTCATACTGTTTTCCATAGTGGCTGCACCAGTTTACAGTCCCATCAACAGTGAATGAGGGTTTCCTTTTCTCCACATTACTTCCAACATTTGTATTCCTTGTCTTTTCAATAATAGCTATTTTAACAGGCATGAGGTGATATCTCATTGTGATTTTGATTTTCATTTCCCTGATAATTACTGATGTCAAACATCTTTTCGTGTTCATGTTAGCCATATGTAGGTTTTCTCTGTAAAAATGTCTATTCAGATTCTCTGCCCATTTTTTAATTGGATTGTTTGTTATTGAGTTGTATGAGTTCTTTATATTTTTTGAATATTAACCCCTATCAGGTATGTGATTTGCAAATATCTTCTCCCATTCAGTAGGTTGCCTTTTCACTTTGATAATGGTTTCCTTTGCTGTACAGAAGCTTTTTAGTTTGATATAGTCCCATTTGTTTATTTTTGCTTTTGTTTCTCTTGCCTTTGGTATCAGATCCGCAGAAACATCCCTAAGACTGACGTCAGTGAAGTTGCTGCCTATGATTTTTCTTCTAGGAATTTTGTGGTTTCAGGTCTCAGGCATAAAAAAGAATGAAATTCTTCCATTTGTGACAACGTAGGTGGACCCTGAGGGTATTATGCAAAGTGAAATAAGTCAGACAAAGAAAGACAAACACTGGTATGTGGAATCTAAAAACAACCAAAAAATAAAAATCCACAAAATCAATGAACAAACAAAACATAAATTCAAAGATACAGAGAACAGATTAGTGGTCACCAGAGGGGAAGGGGGTTAGGGGGTGAGTGAAATGAGTAAAGGGTGGTCAACCCTATGGTAATGGATGGTAACTAGACTTTTGTATTGATCACAAAAGTTGTTCACTGTAGTGAACACAGATGTTGAACTATACTACTGTTCACCTGAAACTTATATAATGAAATATATATATATACACACACACACTTTTAATTGAGCAATCCCAGTGCTATGATTTTACCTATGGATATTAAAGTTCCTTAGGATATGAAAAAAAATTATGGGATAAAGGACAGAGGGAAGGTGTAGCTATAAATGCTGTAAGTTTCTTGCTTTGAATGTCAGTTTTGCAATTAATAATCCTTTTATTTGGATTTGTAAGCCTTGTGATACTTAGTAGAAGGCAACTGTTAGCCATAAGTTCATTATTTATTTTTAACTAAAGTATGATTATTATTTAGCCATTTGATAGCCTTTGTTTTCTTATTACCCATTTCACATATCATATACAATGGAAGCCACTATTAGTGTTTCCAGAGTGATTCCATTATTCTTAAATAGAGAGAGGAGAGGAGGAGCTAGTCAGGTGAGTTTTAAGTCCGGTGAATTTCCTTAAGACGTTGGTCTAAATGTCCTAAATGTCTGAAATTGATCTAAGTTCATTATCTCAATTTAAATTTATTTTTTAACTTATAGAAATAATTGTAAAATGGAAAACATTAAACAGTATAAGATATTATAATTAAAAAAATAGGAAATGGACATTTCTCGATCACCTGTTATGCTTATGTGATGCTATTGTTCCTACTTTAGTGATGAGAAGAAAAAATACTCAGAGGTTGAGATTCCACAGCTGCTCTCGGCTGGGCCAGAATAGCTAACTCTGTAGAAAAGTGCCACTGGCTCCATCAACTATGCCTTTGCCCGGCATGGGGCGGGGGAAGGAGGAAAATGGGAAGGGTGAGGTGGCATGGGAGAAAACAACAGAAAAAAGCATTTCCTTCTGATTCCCCTCCTGAAGAAAGGCCATTCATTCATTCCGCGAGTACTCTTGAGTTCATGCAGTATCCAGAGTTAAGCTGGGATTTAGAAAGGAATCATTCATCCCAAACCACTGGTCACTGGGGGCAGAATAAGCTTAAGGAAGGTTTCCAGGAGGGGAGCCCAAGGTTGATGAGTGAAATCTCACCCTTTGGTATCATACAGTAGGAGAAAATGAAAAGAACATGGCTATTTAGGTTAATTCTTTCCCAAGCCAAACAAAAACAGACTTGTTCTCTATTTTTCTTTTCCTTCTTAATTTTTTAAAGGAATTTCATTGGAATTCAGTCCATACTTACTGAATGATGGTTGAAGTTTAAATATAGGCTTTTTCTCCAAATAGCACCCCCCAAAAAGCTAAGTACTGCAACTTAGTTTTCAGTTTGTCCTTGACCTGTATGTTTATATTGGGTTGCCGTCCTCTGCCTCCCCCCACCACTGTCTGCATAATACTTATATAAACACACACACACACACACACACACACACACACACACACACACACACACACACCTTAATTCTGCATAGATTCCATGCATTTCAATAACATGGTTTGAATAGTATGTTATATTGAAATCATTTTCAGATATATACATATTTTCAATATTGAATATTATTGCTTCTTTCTTGAGTTTCTGCCTTCCATGCAGACTGTAACCAGTTCTTTTTGCATATCAATTTTAGAACCTAAAGTACATGTGGGAAGAGTATAGCCTTAGCCAGGTATAATTGTGATTGAAGCAGTGAGCTGAAATACAAAGGCTAATCAGAGCTTCAGTAGACATGCTTTGTGTGCAGTAATACATGGCATTTTAAAGTGTTCCACCCTTGCCTTCTCAATTTTGTCTGTTTATTTGCTTGCTTGTTGATTTATTTATTTAATTTATGGATTAGAGGTGCAGGTGTTAAAAGTCAAGTGCAGGGGTCCTGAAAAGGACTGAGAACATGAGGTCTTTTACTCTAGCTGCTGGACAAGAAGCCTCAGCATCACCTGGGAGGTTGTTAGAAATACAAAATCTTTGTCCCTAATTCAGACCGAGTAAATCAGAATCTGCATTTTAACAAGGTACCCAAGCAATTCATAATCACAGTAAAGTCTGAGAAGTACTACCTCAGTTTACTCTTTAAAAAAAATATATTTATTTATTTATTTATTTGGCTGTGCTGGGTCTTAGTTGCGGCATGTGTGATCTAATTCCCTGACCAGGGATAGAACCCGGGCCCCCTGCATTGGGAGTGTGGAGCCTGAACCACTAGACCACCAGGGAAGTCCCTCAGTTTCCTCTTGTTATCAAAACCAAACCTCTCACACAGGTGTCACAAACACAAGCAGTAAGAAATGCTTTGCTTTTGCTGATCAACCTCCAGTCTTACTAGAGACATTTCTTTTTTAAAAAAATAAATTTATTTATCTTATTTTTTTAATTTTTTGGCTGTGTTGGGTTTCGTTGCTGCACACTGGGCTTTCTCTAGTTGTAGTGAGTGGGGGCTACTCTTCATCTTGGTGCACAGGCTTCTCAATGCGGTGGCTTCTCTTGTTGTGGAGCATGGGCTCTAGGCACATGGGCTTCAGTAGTTGCAGCATGCGGGCTCGGTAGTTGTGACTCATGGGCTCTCGAGCACAGGCTCAGTAGTTGTGGCACACGGGCTTAGTTGCTCCGCGGCATGTGGGATCTTCCCGGACCAGGGTTTGTACCTGTGTCCCTTGAATTGGCAGGCAGATCCTTAACTACTGCACCACCAGGGAAGCACCACCAGAGACATTTCTGATGAGTTGGATGGATTTCTACTTATTGGATCTGTAAGTGCACTGCAGAGGACCCTGGAGGGATGAGGAGGCATAGAGGTGTGTTCATGCTATGAACTGAATAGCCACCCGCCCCACCCAATCCATATGCTGAAGCCTTAAACCCCAATGTGACTATATTTGGAGACAAGGCTTTTAGGAGGCAATTGAGATTAAATAAGTTCTTAAAGGTGGGATTCTAATCCAATAGGATTGGTGACCTTGTAAAAAGAGGAAGATTTTATAAGAAGGGAGAGAGATTGCTCTCTCAGCCTTGTGAGGACATAGCAAGAAGGTGGCCATCTGCAAGCCAGGAAGAGAGCCCTCATCAGAACACAAACCTGTCCATGCTGGCACCCTGATCTCGGATGCCCAGCCTCCAGAATTCTGAGAAAATAGATTTCTTCTGTTTAAGCCACCAAGTCTGTGGCATTTTGTTGTGGAAGTCCAGGTAAACTAAGACAGTTCTGTTACAAACACTTAGTTTTCTCCTATAGCAACTTAGCTCTAGAAAAGGGTTGCTAAAGGGAGTGACCACATGGATTCCCTACTCAGCAACATTTCAGGCCAGAATGGGCTATTGGTCATTGATCCTTCTCCTTCCCTTTTTTAATGGTGACACATGGTTCCAGTTTACTTGGGTTTTCAGGGATATGGGGCTTTGGTGATAAAACTGTGAGAGAACCAGGCAAACTGGGATGGTTGGTCACTGTATCCTTTTCCCAGATTCTTTCCTGAGCCGGGGTTCTTAGCTGCCCTAAGAACTTCAGACTGCCACAGAGAAGGGCAAATTCCAGCAGAATCTGAAGGCAACTTGAAGGTTGACTATCAGATTAAAGCTCCTGGAATACCTAATCCTTAGATTATTCATGCTTTGGAAGGGAAAAGCCTGGCCATCTTAGGTTGGGGGTAATTAAGAATTGGCAGAGGGTCCCCCAGGTAGCTTTCTTTATTCCTAGTCTCCTTATATAACCTCCACCAAATTCTATAGAAAGAGTCCTGAGACCAGGCATAACTTAATGACTAAATATTTATGCCTGCATAACAGTGATTAAGAGGCTTTTGGTGAGTCTGGTATTCCTTTTTCACTATAAAACTGGTTTTAAATCTTGCAATCTACTCTATGTCACAGAAATAGTTATCATATTTATAAATGCTATTAAGACTCCTCTGATGATCGGCTATCCAATCACACAAGAGCAAATGGCTGGATTTTCAACGCATTTTGAAGATATTTTGAGGCTGGGCTATTCTCTGGAGAATTGGATTCGGAGAGTCAGTCATTGTAAGTTAGGTTAAGCTGCAGTAATAGATTGGCTCCCAAATCTCAGTAGCTTCGTATGACAAAGTTTTTGTATGTCCAATGTAGGTTGGGAAGGGCTCTCTTCCAAATAGTGACTCAGGGATTCAGGCTGTGGAGTCGCTACTCTTTCATAGCTACATCATTTAGAATGCATCACTTCCTTTGTGCTTTGATTACAAATGAAGCTTATTGGTCAGAACTTTTAACATGGCCCCACCAAACACAGGAGGTCTGGAGCTAAAGTTTCCTGCAGCCAGAAGGGGAAGGAAAAACAGATATCGACGTGGGTAGTGGTATCTAACATTAGGATCAAAGAGGTGGGCCCTCTAAATGGCAGACTGTCATCCCCAGAAGAGCAAGTCATTAACTTGGGATCTGGCCCTTTTGCACATGAGCTACTGTTATAGTTGCTCCAGTAGTTACAGGGATTTATTTATTTAATAATGATTAATGAAACTCATATAAAATATCAGGAAGGCCAGCTGACTATATTATAAAATGTAATGGTTTAACTCACTTTCCACAGACTAAAATTGAAAGTGCACAAGGATGATGTACCATATGTGCCCAAGGTTGTACATACATTGGGTGCACACATTCTCTGTGCAGGAAAGTGAAATCCCAGGTGAACCAAGGATCCAGCATTATCTGGAAAAACACGCTCCCTCTCCTTGACAGGTGATGCCTCCTATGTGTCACATAGAATACACAGAGCTCAGCAATGAATGCATCCTCGACTTTTCCAAATGTGGTGACACTGAAGACCATGTATTTTGCAAGATGGTCCCACTCAATCTCAGGCTTATTAGGATGAGCAGTTGTGCAATAGAATGATCAGTTCTCATAGCATTTCTCTGAGGGCCTAAGATTCTCTTCACCAAGGCAACGGCCGTTAATTCTATGCAGGCTCCCATCTCCTGGAGATCTGTGGTCTTTCACTGCCATTGCTCCTTCATATAATCCAACTGTGGTGGCCTCTACCTCCACAGAAGATGAGACATGTTCAGAAGCTGTGTATGCAGTGGAACACTTTGCCAAAAGAACATAAAATTTAGACAAATACGCAAGTCATTAATGCAGTGCCATTATTTGCTTAACATCAAAATGGGGAAAAAGAATTATTTCCTACAGGAGGGAAATACATGATACTTTTAGGGTTATTTGGTCGTTTGGAGGTCAGTTCCTTCTCTTTTCTCCATCTGCTGAACTAGTTTTGGAAATTAAGGGGTTTTTTTTTAAAGCGCATTATTGATACTTGGCACCTCCACAGTAGTAGAATTTTGAAAAGCTCAGCCTGTTCCCATCCTAAGCCAAGTCGTGGATGGGTCAGAAAATGATGCTGTAGATTGAAAATTCCGGGACAAACCTCATTCTGGGAGTGCATTATTGGAAAGGGTGTTTGAAAGCCCATGTTTTTCTGTGAGGTCAGGAGCCATTCGGAGCCGGAAAACTTGAACGGACCAACTGATGTTGGAGTGGAGAATAGAACCGTGACTCGAAATTAACAGTTTTATGTTTATATAATGGCTGATCCACCTACTGGCTGTGTGACCATGGCCAAAACAGAACCTCACCTTCTCATCTTTGAAATAAGGGGCTAGAATGCCTGCCCAACTTGCTGACATCAGTGGGTTGTTGAGGTCCAAATAAGGTAAACTGTTCTGAGAGAGGTTTGGAAAATGATGAGTGTTGAACAAATACATGGTTTTATGATTGGGCATCAGTGATAGGGAATGATTAAGATCAATATGTGAGCAAAGTCATCAGGAGCTATCCATTTACTCAGCAAATAGTACCTATATGTCTGTATCTGTATCTATATATCTGTATCTATGTATCTGTATCTAGCTGTATGTCTGTAGACCTATAGCTCTATGTCTCTATC